>NW_025999435.1:655000-1861250 GCF_019419815.1 Pyrus x bretschneideri | reverse complement strand
TAGTAAAATATCCAAACCCAAAATCTTTTTTTAGGCAATTAGCTCAAATCAATCTAAGTAGGACATTGTATTAAACATTAAGGAATGGAAAATTTGGCCAAGTTACACAATGTGTTAGTCAAAATAATTTGATGTTAAACTTACTAGATCTACGAAGTCGAATGTAAGACCACTCACTTATAAGTAAAGACAAGTTTTTCATATACAACGATATTGTGGGCTGAAATTTTGGATAAGTCATACGATGAATCAACCATATTTTGGTATCAAATTCAAGGGAGTTGAAACCTATGACCTACCATGCACTTATAAGTGAAGAGAAATAACACTAGATTGTAATGCTAAGCTTATCATTTTGAAGAATCAAACATAAACCTTATATTTAAAATATAGAAAAATACCAGTAAACTATACTGTAATAAACTAATTTTCATTATCTTTTACACTATATGAGGTTGACAAATGAAAAATCGTTGTCCCTAATGGAGGAAAGGGATCATCTCTCCCTTCCACCAAATCCACTAATCCAGACCCTTGAAATTTGATCAAACAATTAAAGTTATTATAACTTTTAAAGAGTAGGAATCCTGGTGGATTTGGTGGAAGGAATCTGGAGAGGATCCTTTTCCCTAATGGATGGTTGTAGTATTTCATTATATTTGTTAGAATTAATCCATGATAAGTGGGCCACGTACGCCTAGGATCACAAAGTTGATGATGACGTGTTTAGTGAACAATACTTGGCTACTTCAAGATGAGTAGGAATTCATACTCAAAACTCTTAGTATTTTAAACACAGAGTTTTGTACTTATGATCAGAACCGTTCATACTGTGAATCACACTGTAAAAATCATCTCAGCAAAAATAAATTAAAATTAAGGTCGTTTAGGCAATCTATTGTAGCAAATACATAGACGGTTCATAATGCTTTTACCAATACCGTTCATTTGTTTTTAAATAGTTTGATGATTAAACGAACTTAATTTTAATTGATTTTTTGCAGAGATGATCTTTATAGGGTGATTTATAATATGAACGTTCTGATTATAAACACAAAGTTCTATAAATTGGCAATGAACAATTTTGAGGAATTTTAAGTAGAAGTTCCTACTCATCTTTGAGTAGCTAAGTATTGTTCGTGTTGAGTGGGTTGATAAAGTTTGAAAAAAATTATTCGTCAGAGGTTTTTGACATGCATATATATTTTAATCAACTTTCTTAATTGTACATCTCTATAGAGGTTTTTGACATGCATATATATTTTAATCAACTTTCTTAATTGTACATCTCTATAGATAAGGAATCCCTTGTTTATGTCCTACCAAGTCCTAATTGTATAGTACATATGGAACCGTAAGTTTAACTACATTGGTTAGAGTAAATGAGCTCCCGCTTGTACTGTTAAAATATAGAGCCTAAACATTGTTATGCATTATTGTCTCTGTCGAGGGATGAATTTATCGAGATACCATCTTTGTTGAGTAAGAAGAAAACATTTTTAATCTATTTTATAACAAAAAATAAAATCCTAACCTTTGTACAAATGGAAGTCTTCCAAGAAAAGAAAAATAAATCACAATTCTATTTTAACTTAGATGTTGACTCACCCCAACGTGAGCACCCGCCGAAATTTGAATTTTCATCCCCAAACTTTAAATTAATTTAAAGTAAAATATAACTTGTATCAAAAAATAAATTGTACATTTATTTCCTAGCACAACTGTTCTTCTAGATGGGAAAATAAAATAAACATGCCACACCATACAAATTATTAGGTCATATAACTTTTTGATAGACTACATATATATGGAAAGCTGTGGTCGCATGACCTCGGAGACAAGTCCACTCCACTATTTGGTCAAATAAAATAAACATCACATGTAGTGCAAATAATTATGTGAGTCATTAATTTGGTTCGATACAAGTATTT
This sequence comes from Pyrus x bretschneideri, assembly GCF_019419815.1. NCBI lineage: Eukaryota > Viridiplantae > Streptophyta > Magnoliopsida > Rosales > Rosaceae > Pyrus > Pyrus x bretschneideri. The sequence goes on along the minus strand of NW_025999435.1, from coordinate 1,859,319 downwards.
GCTTTTAGTATATCAATATATTTACACTAAAGAGAGAGATGATTTCAGCTATGTAGCTTATTATTGAATTCGTCAGCTAAGATATTTGAATTTAAGATCTCTTATTTACAAATAAAAAGAAATATCACCAAACAGCAATAATGAGTGACACTACAAATATTCATTAAAAGCTAGAATTTTGAAATCGAATAATCACCATTCATATAAGGTGGTTATGCACATCAAATTAAAGGATGTCCTTAAAGGATTTGGATTCTCTTCTGAGCCCAAGGAGAGGATCCTCCTAACCAAGGCACATGAATCGTTGAATTTTTATCCAACGGTTATAATTATTATAATTTTAAAGGGATCCCTCTGTTTGTAGCCGTTAGATAAAAATCTAACGGTCCACGTGTCTTAGTCAGGAGAATCCTCTTCTTAGGCTCAGGGGAGGATCCAAATCCATCCTTTACATAGCAATTTTTCATGCGTGTCACACAGCAATTATGTGAGAAATGCCACTACATCATTTAATTCATCAGTCATAGCTACTAATTCCAATGTGAAAATAGAAGCCATGACCTCCTTTTTGGATGACCAAAATTTTTGAATAGATGACTTGTGCTGAGCGGTAATTATACCATATTAAAATATAGAACTTTAACGAAAAGTTTATGATACTATTCACTTTAATGAAAATCACATTTTTACACTAAAAAGTCAATCTTGGTACCATTCACATTACCTTTTATTTTGTTCTTATCGTTAAAGCTCAAAGTTTTCAAGTCATTTTCATGAGTTTTTCTATTAAAATATCCAAACCCAAAATCTTAACCTCTAAGGCAATGAGCTCAAATCAATCTTAGGACATTGTATTAAACATTATGAATGGGAAATTTGGCTAAGTTACATTGGTTCTAAAAGACTTTACCTACCAGTCGGGCGGCGGACTGGGGCCTACTGCCTAAACGGCTAGGCGGGGGCTTAGGCATATTAAACGGATTTAAGTAAATTTATGATATATTGTATAAACAAGTGCCAATTTATACTTTAAAAAACTCAAAATTGTAATGGGATACATAAATTGATAAATAATATGACATATAGCATATAAAGTAATAGACAACCATATTGAAAATATGGAGAACAAGCATATAATGAGTGTTCATTCAAGTATTCAACAAGTCTCTTGAGAGTCACGATAGAGGTGGGTTTAGGAGTGCTAGGTAGGCTAGGTGGAAGCCTAAGCAGGTTTAGGCGCACTTTCTTAATTTTCAAATGCCTAAGTACTAATCGGGGTTATGTCCAGCCGCCTAGCACTTTGGTGGGAATTTTTAGAACAATATGTGTCAGTCAAAATAATTTGATGTTAAACTCACCAAATCTACGAAGTCGAACGTAAAACCTCTCATTTATAAGTGGACACAAATTCTCATATACAACAATACTGCGGGTTGAAATTTTGGATAAGTCATAATATAAGTCAATCATAATTTGGTATCGAATTCCAGGGAGGCGAAACCTATGACCTACCATGCACTTACAAGTGAAGAGGAATACCACTAAACCACAATACTAAGCTTGTCATTTTGAAGAATCAAACATAGACTTCATATTTAAAATAGAGAGAAATACCATTAAACTATACTGTAATAAACTAATATCTATTTTCATTTTCTTTTACACTATATGATAGCTGGCGTTTTTCATTATATATGTTAGAATTAATCCATGATATGGTGGGCCACGTACGTCTAGGATCACAGTTGATGATGAAGAGTTGAGTGGGTTGATGAAGTTTGAAACAATTATTTCTCAGAAGATTTTAGACATGCATTTCCTTCTCGAGCACGTAGGGGGGATTTAATCTGAACCATTCATTTCAACCGTAAGACATCTATAAATTGACTCCTTCATTAGAAGAACATGCAATCGTACTTGACTTGAGAGTTTGGGTATTGGTTAGTCAAGGTTAATCTGCAGATCATGGATAATCATGGTTATTGTGGGGTTTTACTGTCTCTTACTTTGTTAAGTTTGGCTATTCATGGAAGCTTCTGCTTCCCTGAAATTAATGGAGATAACAAGGGCTCTTCACGTACCACTACTGATAAGGGAAAAGGATGGGCAGTTCTGGTTGCAGGATCAAGTGGTTACAGCAACTACAGGCACCAGGTTTAAGCTTGTCCAAAATTTTGATTAATTAGTAACATTTTATGTTAATTGTGTTACAAGTAATAAAATTTAGGGCTAATCCTTGTCGTTCCATGCAGGCTGACATATGTCATGCGTACCAGATACTGAAGAAAGGAGGACTGAAAGACGAGAACATCATCGTTTTCATGTACGATGATATCGCATACAACTCGGAAAATCCTCGAAAAGGTGTCATCATCAACAAGCCAAACGGACCTGATGTTTATAAAGGAGTTCCCAAGGTCGTAACTAATTTTCTGAGTCTGATTTTTAATTTCTAGCTGGTTAATTTGTTAGTTTAACATTGTTTAGTTACCTGTAAGTATTTTTTTTTTCTGATGCAGGATTATACAGGAGATCATGTTAACGCAGGCAATCTCTATGCTGTTATTCTCGGAGACAAAAGTGCTCTCACCGGAGGAAGTGGCAAGGTTCTAAGTAGCGGTCCGAATGACCATGTTTTCATATATTATGCAGACCATGGTTCTGTAGGATTACTTGGTAATTTGTAGCTTTTTTTTATTTTAATTTTATTAACTTTGAAAATATATATTTAGTGATCTTATATAGTCCCATAAATTCAGTAAATTTTGTTCTTCGGGTTGCATATAAACAGTATATTGTGTTCAGGGATGCCTAGCGATTATGTTTATGCGAAAGATCTCATACGTGTACTACAGAAGAAGCATGCTTCTAAAGGTTACAAAAGCATGGTAAGAATGTTCACTTGAGTAACAGTCTTACTGAAGTCTTCAACTCTTTTTTTGATGATTTTCTGAGTTTTGATGCATTTATGTGGAAAAAAAAAAATAGGTATTTTACCTTGAAGCTTGCGAGGCAGGGAGCATGTTTGAGGGCCTCCTTTCAAGTAATCTGAATATTTATGCTACCACTGCATCGAATGCAGAAGAGAGTAGTTATGGAACATATTGTCCTGGTGACCGATCACTTCCTGACGAGTTTGATACTTGTTTGGGAGACTTGTATAGCATTTCCTGGATGGAGGATTGGTAATGCAGTGCCTTTCTTTTTGAAAATGCTGTTCTAATTTAACAGAGTACATTATTTTGTCAGTTTCAAACTCATTTTTGATCAAATGCCTATACTAATTGCTTTGTTGTTTCGGTGACTTTTGGACCATATTTTCACATTTGAGAGCAGTGACATAAGTGATTTGCATAAAGAAACTTTGGAGAATCAATATGAAAGGGTAATATTTTGAAAGTTTCTCGTGTGTAAAATATTTATGGATATCATAATGTCTAATGTTGGTGAAATTAGAATAATATAACCATGTTACCATGTCGATTGAATTACAGGTTCGAAGAAGAACAACTAATTCGCATGTTATGCAGTACGGAGATATGAGTCATAAACAGGAGTTCCTCTTTGCTTACATGGGTGCAGATCTTTCTAATCGTAGCCATACTTCCACCAGCGATATCTCTTCACCCTCGATCTCAAGGGCTGTTAACCAACGTGACACGAAGCTCCTCTACTTTCAGCAAAAGGTTTCTGCTCTTCTTTTATTCTGAATTGCAAACTTCAATGTGTTTAATTTTCATGTATACACATATATGAATTGATTAGTACATGCCAAACTGTCCGGACAGAGAACTTTTCGTATGTTTTTGACAATTTGTACTTTTTGTTCTATATGTTTCAGCTGCAAAAAGCTCCTACTGGATCTCAAGAGAAACAGGTTGCTCAGAAGCAGCTGCTGCTTGAAATTGCTCATAGGAAAAACGTGGACTATAGCATAACGAAACTAGGGGAGGTTTTGTTCGGACACGAGAAGAGCTCAAACGTTTTAATGAATGTTAGGCCACAGGGGCAACCTGTGGTAGATAATTGGGACTGCTTCAAGAACTTTGTAAGTTTATCTCCTGTAATTCTATACATCAAATTGATACAGACGACACGCAAGTGCTTGTGCTTCTTTGTTCAGTTTTTTGAAGTAAATCAACAACTTTTATCTCTGAGATAATGATTTTGAGTTCTTTCCATGCAGATGAATATTTATGAGAAGTACTGTGGACATTTATCTGCATACGGAATGAAGTACACGCGAGCTATAGCCAACATATGCAATGCTGGGATTACCACAGAGAAAATGGTTGCAGCATCTGATCAAACTTGTGCCAACAAACCCAATGTCTAGAACTTCCTTTTGATCAGATAAATGATCAATACATATATGTGTGATGTGTTGGATGCTAAACTATTTCTGGAGTTGATCTTTAAGTAATTGCAGCAGCTGGACTAATAAAGCCAACGGCTATTTCCTTTGAAAATGTAACGGCCAGTTTAAGTTAAGTGATAGTTTTTCTACAAGTGTAAGGCTTGGATTAAAAGCTCCAATGAAGGGCTAAGATTAGCTTTGTACGAACAGGTTGGTGAGCATTTTGTCAGCTAGCTCCAATGGAGATAAAGGCTGACTGCAATGCCAAAACCCTATCAATGACATATATATGTGTGTTATGAGCTGCCGGAGTAGCCGTCTCCAATAGCCGACAATCCCTTCTTAAATTCTGTGCAGTCATCACTATTTTTGGTGATCTCTATCCTTTCCAAAACTAACATACAAAATGCCATCTTTAATAAGAAAACGAATTAATACAAAATATTTTCGTAAATGGCCTGGCAAGGCTAATCATATGAAGCAAAATCTCTACTGAGAGAAAAGAATTCAACTAAAGAGCGAAAAAAAAATTAGTTATGTATACCATCGTTGACTAAGTTTGATCCTTTTTAATCGTTGTGAATATTCATCATTCGTTTCTCTTAAATAATTTGAAGTTTGCATTGATATGTCAGCAGTTTCGTTTTTTCATGAAAAGGAGAAAACCTATGTTGGATTTGGCAAAGAAAAGAGTAATATGATTCTTACTACAAATTTATACCACATTTCTTTACCATCTTAGGTGGCATATGAGTTGGACAAGCTACATCATTTAATTTCAATCTTTTTATTAATTAACACACTTAAATAATCTTAGGTGGCAGAAGAAGTCTCATCGTATACCACAATCATCATTTAATTAAAAATCTTTTTATTAATTGTTGATTAACATTTTGAAATTAAATGCTAATTAATTTAGATGATGTGGCTGTCCACATCAGATACCACCTAAGGTGGTATACAATTGTGGTACAAAATATGGTAAGAATAGCATTATTGCAAGAGTAATGCTATTCATACCATCTTTTTATACCACATTTCTATACCACCTTAGGTGGCATCTGATGTGGATAGCCATATCATTTGAAAAATTTGCAAAACCCAAGGAAATGAAGGAGAAAGACTCCTCGTATACCACAATCATCATCTAATTAACTAGTTTTTCTTAATTATTAGTTTATTAAATAATGAACTAAATTTATTAAACATCTGATTAATTCAAATGATGTAGCTGTCCACATCAAATGCCACCTAAGGTGATATGAAAATGTGGTACAAAACATGGTATGAATAACATTATTGATTGCAAAGGGAATTATATTGCAAGAGGGAAAAGACACTTCTAGTTTTGCAGTTTTGCGAAATGAGGACAGAATAAGTATTGGGAAGATGTTTGGTTGGGCGATTCTTAGTTTGAAGTTCGGTTTCCCAGGCTTTATAATCTATCTAGTTTCCGAAATTCTTCCATTTGTAACATTGGGGAATCTTGCAGAGGAGTGGCGAAATGGAAGTTCAGTTTAGGACAGACCTGAAAGAAGATGAGGTAATTGAACATCCTCTGTTAAAGGTAATATGGGAGGGAGGTACTGCATTGTCTCGTCGTACGCGAGGATTTCCAATCTCATATATTTTCTATTAAACGTCAAATCTTAAATTCAACTAATCAAAATAAAATACTAGTTCCAAACTAATTTCAGAATCACAGACAATCATCTAATACTCCTCTTCGACGTTCTCGCTTGCCTTCAAACATTTCTCACCTTGCTAAATTGAAGACGTCTAGAGCTTCTCACCGTTCGAGACCTGCCCACAACCTGAACAGACCTTCCCCGGGACTTTAACCTGACATGGCGATGGCTGCGAGTAACATGCCTACTTGAAGGGTAAATAGAGCTCTGCAGCCTATCCTTTCTTCTCCTGCTGACTGACTTCCGCTTTCTGCTGACGTTTAAGTTATGATAGTTATCCCACAAGTCATTTTCTTTACTCGAACTGAAGTCTTGTTTTCTGTCTTGAAATTGGTGGCGGCGGTGGCAGTGACCACGTCGGTCTACCCTCCTAGTGTTCCTTAGCTTGTACCACAAGAAACTAGTAGTATCCTCCAATGCAAACCAATATGTCTCACATGCAGCCCAACACATTTTGCATTGGCTTTATCCAATGCATTGGAAGATCCCCAGCTTGAATAATAGATAGAAGAACATTAAAGCTGAAAGAAAATAAAAGATTTGAGTAAGCAACAAATTAACCATTCTGAAAGTGAAACTCAAATTTAAATGCTCTTAGGAGATAATCCTCGAATCGAATGAAATAGTGAATTAAAGATTAAACTAATTAAAGAAGGAAGAATTACTTATGTAGCAGAGGATCGATATCATTAACAGTCTCAACAGATTGGAGACGAAATGATGCTCATAAAACATATCAAATCTCAAGGTCTTGAGATTGACATAACTCTGCATTTTGATTTCTGACAATGAAAATCGATAGAAGTGTCCCTAAATGTGTCTACTGTAAATCGTTTTGGTTATTTCGTACAAAAATTTTATCAATATTCTCGTTAAGTGAAGGGGTTAGTCTGACAAAAATACTCTTAAAATGTAGTCATGGGTCGTTCACCTACAAATTTAATGAGATTTCAAAGAATGACCAAAATAATTTACGACGGACAAAGTCAAGTTTTCATCATTATATAATGTCAAAAACCCATTTTGGGTTAAAAAATTTTTTTTAATTTAAAAAATTAAAAAAATTAAAAACCCTAATAAAAAGAATAATATTAGGAAAACTAAATTTGTAGACAAAATTTGCAAATTAAATCATGTGTCACTAATTGGAATAAGTAAGTTTATCAATACTTAAGTAATAAATCAATCATCAACTCTCACATAATTTAGTTTACAAAATTTTATCTACAAATTTAACCTCCGTAACACTACTCAATAAAAAATAGGAGAATAATAGATAATGGGTCTGGAAAGACAATCATTGGACTAAGAAAGCCAACGGCTATTTTCTTTTGAAATGTAACGGCTAGTTTAAGTTAAGTGATAGTTTTTTACAAGTGTAAGGCTTAGATTAAAAGCTCCAATGAAGGGCTAAGATTAGCTTTGTACGAATAGGTTGGTGAGCATTTTGTCAGCTAGTTCCAATGTAGATAAGGGCTGTCGACTGTGCAATCCAAAAACCCTATCAATTACATATATAAAAGTGTGTGCGCTGTGAGCTGCCGCAGTAGCAGTCTCCAATAATCGACATTCCCTTCTTAAATTCTGTGCAATCATCACCATTTTTGGTGACCTCTATCCTTTCCAAAACTAGCATGCAAAATACCATCTTTACAAAACACTATCAAGATGCAATAAGAAAGCCGAAAATAATACAAAATATTTTCGGAAATGGTCTTGCAAGGCTAGTGAAGCAAAATCTCTGCTGAGAGAAAAGAATTTAACTAAAGAGCGAAAAAATTAGTTCTATATATCATCGCAGATCAAATTTGATCTTTTTTAATCGTTGATCTGGACTTTTGATGTGAAGATTCATCCTTCATTTCTCTTAAATAATTTTAAGTTTGGTGTGCCAGTAGTTTCGTTATTTCATGAAAATGAGAAAACCTATGTTGGATTTGGTCTCTAGACTCCGATGGGAGGGAGGTACTTGTGCATTATAATTTATATAGTCTCGTCATACGCGAGGATTTCCAATCTCATATATTTTTTTATTAGACGTCATATCTAAACTTCAACTAATCAAAATACAATACTAGTTCCAAACTAATTTCAGAATCACAGACAATCAACCAATTCTCCTCCTCTTCGACGTTCTGGCTTGCCTTCTAATATTTCTCACCTTGCTTAATTGAAGACGTCTAGAGCTTCTCACCATTCGAGACCTGCCCACAACCTGAACAGACCTTCCCCTGGACTTTAACCTTACATGGTGATGGCTACGAGTAACATTCCTAATTGAAGGGGTAAATAGAGCTCTGCAGCCTATCCTATCTTCTCCCGGTGAATAACTTCCGCTTTCTACTGACGTTTAAATTATGATAGTTATCCCACATGTCATTTTCTTTACTCGAACCGAAGCCTTGTTCTATGTCTGGAAATTGGCGGTGGCGATGGCAGTGAGGTGACGCAGTCGGCCTATCCGCCTAGTGTTCCTTAGCTTGTACCACAAGAAACAAGTAATATCTCCCAATGCAAACCCATACGTCTCACATGCAGCCCAACACATTTTACATAGGCTTTTTCCAATGCATTGGAAGATCCCCAGCTTGAATAATAGATAGAAGAACAATAAAGCTGAAAGAAAATAAAAGATACGAGTAAGCAACAAATCAACCATTCTGAAAAGTGAAGCTCAAATTTAAATGCTCTTCGGAGAATCTTCGAATCGAAGAAAATAGTGAAATTAAGATTAAACTAATTAAAGAAGGAAGAATTACTTATGTAGCAGAGGATCGATATCCTTAACAATCTCAACAGATTGGAGACACAATGATGCTCAATAAAACATATCAAATCTCCCCTTCTTTTTAGACTATGTTAGCTTTCCTAGTTTCCACTTCTTAAATTAATGTGCACCTCATCATACAGGTTTGTCTCACTTTCTTGTTTTATTTTTTTCTTAACCTTGTGATGTTCCTTGTTCTGGTTTGCAGGTTTAGACCTTTAAGTTCGGCTTTAAAGGGGTTAGGTTTCATGTTCCCCCCCCCCCCTCCCTCCTCCCTCTTTTTTTCTCTCTTTTCCTTGTATCTTTGTTGTTTTTTTTTCTAGAATGGTCAAGTTTATGTGCACCCTTTCTTTCATGTATTTTTATCCCTTTTTTTTTTCTTGTAATAAGGGGTTAGGTTTTTGTCCCCCTGACTAGGTGTACTATTTTTTTCGATATCAATAAAACTCCTTTCGTACCGTCAAGGTTTAAAAAAAAAAAAAAAAATCTCCCCCTTCTTTTCATGTAATTTTTTTTATCCTTTTTTCTTTGTATTATAGAAACAGTAGTTGTGAAGTATCATTTACATATCTCTCTTCTATGCCTTTGTAATGCTCATATGGTGCATAAAAGAACATAAAAGAAACAGAGCATAAATCAAATAGAAGAGACATAATTTTGCTGGGTTGTGTAAAAAAAAAAAAAAAATACCAGGGTTCTGAACAAACATCTCTGTGGAATCGAAAATATTATAGTAACCGTAGTTGTGAAGTATCATTTACGTATCTCTCTTCTATGCTTTGTAATGCTCATATGGTGCATACAAGAATAAGAAGCAGGGCATAAATCAAATAGAAGAGACGTAATTTTGCTGGGTTATGCCTTGATAATTCATCGAAGGCCTATAGTGTGTAGTATATACATAAAAATGCTAAGGAGAATTTCCACGGACTTTTTGCCATTTTTATTTATTTATACAATACTTTATAATGTTGACACATAAATTGACGTTAAACTGTAAGATGACAGAGAGTCCATGAAGAGTCTCACTGTGAAAAAGTCCCCTTAGCATTTACGTAATATACAAAGCGATATAGTGAAGATACATATGTACATTGAAAGTTTAAAGGTATCTCATCCATTAGTGTATTTATAATCCCTCATATCTAACATTTTTGTTATTATCCTTCTTACTAACTTGACATTAATTCAGTGGGACTTGGAAATCTTTCACCCGAACATAGTCTTCATGATTCTTGGAGTTCTTTCACCCGAACACAGTGAAATCAATAATTGTTTGGCCATTTGACATTCGTATTTTCGTTTTAGGTTTTTTTTTTTTTTTTTTTTTTTTTCCCTTGAATCAGTTGACATATTTAATGACATAATACACACCAAATGTCAATAGTTCTCACTAGTAAATCATTTCACATATCATTTGTACAATATTTCCAATAAGATAAAGATACAAACTGATGAAACTTACACAAAACTTTGTATTATTGATCTTACACAAAACTTTGTATTGTTGATCTAAGACAGCAAAGCGACATTCCACGGGTGTATGCAATCCTTTCCTAGATGGAAGAAGTTGTGACCCGATAGCCCAAGATGACGTAGGACATTGTGGACAGTCCAGAAAGTAGTGAATAATATAAAACCAAAACCTATCAATTAATGACAAAATTTAAAGAGAACTGTTATTAGTGTTGAATCCCACATCGTCTATATGTGGATCTTCCACGTGTGAGCCACTAATTGGCTCCACATGGTTGCCGATGTGTGGATTTTCCACGTGCGAGCCACTAATTGGGTCCCACGTGAGGGGGCGTGTTGAATCCCGCATCATCCATACTTAAAGATAAGTAATAGTTTAAATATCCTAACTCCACTCTAGCTAACATCGAGGCCTTTTGTGATAAAACTCCACACCTGACGGATTGTGCAGGTGGTAATTACCAAGTTGGGGACAATATCGGTGTTGTTGGAAGTGGGCCGTATGGCCATCTCTCTGATAATTCTACATGGTATCAGAGCCAGGGAACGGGCCCGTACTGTACAGCCACGTGATGGGTGGGCCCCCTTGGCCCCACGCGATGATGATGTGTCCCTTGGCCCCGCGTGTAGGGTGAGTCCCCTTGGCTCCGCGTGTAGGGTGAGTCCCCTTGGCTCCGCGTGTAGGGTGAGTCCCCTTGACTCCATGTGGTTGCCGATGAGTGGATCTCCCACGTGTGACCCACTAATTGGGTCCCACGTGAGGGGGCGTGTTGAATCTCGCATTGTCCATACTTAAAGATAAGTAATAGTTTAAACATCATAACTCCACTCTAACTAACATCGAGACATTTTTTGATAAAACCCCACACCTGATGGATTGTGCAGGTGATAATTACCAAGTTGGGGACAATATCGGTGTTATTGGAAGTGGGCCGTATGGCCTGTCTCTCTGATAATTCTACATGGTATCATAGCCAGGGAGCGGGCCCGTACTGTACAACCACATGATGGGTGGGCCCCCTTGGCCCCACGCGATCCCCTTGGCTCCATGTGGTTGTCGATGTGTGGATCTCCCACATGTGACCCACTAATCGGGTCCCACATGAGGAGGCGTGTTGAATCTCGCATCGTCCATACTTAAAGATAAGTAATAGTTTAAATATCCTAACTCCACTCTAACTAACATTGAGGCCTTTTGTGATAAAACCCCACACCTGACGGATTGTGCAGGTGGTAATTATCAAGTTGGGGACAATATCGGTGTTGTTGGAAGTGGGCCGTATGACCCGTCTCTCTGATAATTCTACAAAAAAATTAAATTTACAGCTTAATTTTCAAGTATTGCATAATTGGGAATATAATACATGTAATCCTTGTTCTTCAAGGTAAACTAAAAAAGGACATAAGAAATATCATTCCTAATAAATGACTCTAATATTTACACAATATTTACATTCCTATTCTAAACTAACTCACGCAACACTCCCCTCAAGTTGGAGCATAGATGTCACACATGCCTAACTTGACAAGTGAGTCACCAAAAACTCTACTACACACGGCATGAGTGAGGATATCCGCAAGATGCTCTTCCAAGTTCACAAATGGTATTGACACAATCTTCTTCTCGAGCTTTTCCTTAATGAAATATCGATCAACCTCCATATGCTCCGTTTTGTCATGTTGTACCAGATTCTCTGCAATTTCTTATGCCGACTTATTGTTACAATACAACTCTATAGCCTCCTTTGGTTTGAAACCAATACCCTACAGCAACTTACGTAACCAAAGAACTTCACACACTCCATGCGCCATACCTTTGAATTCGGCCTCCGCAGAAAACCTAGACACCACATTCTGTTTCTTGCTTCTCCAAGTAATCAAATTTCCACCAATGAACGTAAAATATCCAGAAGTAGAACGCCTATCAGTCACATCACCTGCCTAATCAGCATCAGTGATCCCCTTAATTGTTAGATGACCAGAATTTATATACAAGATTCCTTTCCCTGGGGCCGACTTTAAATACACCAAGATATGCATAAGAGCACTTCCTCCATGGGAAACCCTCTCCCAGGCTATTCACTATTTAATCCACCTAGTGAATAGTAACTGCCCTTAATGAACAGTAACTACTTTTTGCATCTTCACCGTTGCACTTGAATAGCCCTGGGAATAGGCAATAAAATATTAGTTTTTTTTAAAATAATATAACATAATTTTATTTGTAATTTCGGATATGATTTTTAATCGGTCTCATTGTACCATTTTCTATTAAAAAATTATTTTTATTATTTTTATTTTTTCTTTTGACATGGTGATGCCAATCCAAAACCCTTTTTATTATTATTATTATTTTTTCTTCTACTCTTTCACATGGTGCGTTGGCACCATTCCAAAAGCCCAAACATTTTATTTTCAACCCGTGTCCCCCCCACAACCCCCCAACGCACCCAAACCCTCCTCCTCTCTTCCTCCATCTTCACCACCCCACCGTCGCATTTCTTGCTCCATCTTCACCATCCCACCCACCTTAGCCTCTATAAACGGTCCCGATCTTCCCCGTTTCCTAACCAAACTCTCACTCTCTCCTCTTTCCCCAGAAAACAAATCCCAAATTATGTGATCTGGGCGCGGCAATGGAAGGAGGAGGATCACGAGTGCGTGGGGGCGAAGGCGGTGTGGGGGTGCGGCGACAGTTGCGGTGGAGGAGGATCTCTGCCATTTGTCTGTGGGTGTTCATCAACCTGCGCGACGAATTCCGGCGAGCCGTTGAGTTCGAAGCCTGGGTTTTACAATTTTACAATTTTACAATTTTTTTTATTAATTTTACTTTTTTTTATTAATATTTAATATTTTTATTAATTTTATATTATGGATGACGTCAGCCCACGTCACATTGTCTTCGGGCTCTCGGGTTGACAACTCGTGCCGGGCTTCTTCCTCGGGCCCGCTCGGGCTCCATCGCCAGCACACACTAGACTTGGTTGCTCGGGCTCTCTGCCACTATTCATAGGCATGTCCTTCGAGGGAGAGCACACGATGGAAGTGCTCTAACAGCAGCCATATGATCCACACTTGGTGAGTGCATAAATTGACTCACCACACTTACTGCATAGGCTATATCTGGACGGGTATAAGCTAAATAAATTAGTTTTCCTACCACCCTCTGATATCCGCCTTTATCCATTGGTTCTTAATCCGGATAAATCCCTAAGTGATGTTTCTCCATAATAGGCGTATCCACAGGTTTACACCCAAGCATACCTGTTTCCTTTAACAAATCAAGAACATACTTCCTTTGAGACAAGAAAATAACTTTGACGAAATCAAGAATATACTTCCTTTGAGACAAGAAAATACCTTTGGACGAACGAGCAACCTCAACTCCTAAAAAAATACTTTAAGTCACCCAAACTCTTCATCTCGAACTCGGCCGCAAGGTTCTTCTATAGTTTGACAATCTCATCTGAATCACCCCCTGTTATTATCATATCATCCACATAAATAATTAAAGCTGTTACTTTACTGTTCCTTCGTTTCACAAATATAGTATGATCAGAATGACTCTGATAATACCCATTTTTTCTCATGGTCTGAGTGAATCTTCCAAACCATGCACGAGGTGACTGCTTTAGCCCATAAAGAGACTTCCACAATCGGCACACTCTCGTTTTTCCTCCATTACCATATCCTGGAGGAAAATCTATATACACTTCCTCCTCCAAATGTCCATGAAGAAACACATTTTTTACATCAAATTGTTTTAATGGCCAATTCAAATTTGCAGCTAATAAGATAAGAACTCGTACCGTATTCATCTTAGGCACTGGAGAAAAAGTTTCCTAGTAATCAACACCATACGTTTGAGTATATCATTTTGCTACTAACCGCACCTTATACCTGTCAGTGAACTGTCAACTTTGTATTTAAATGTAAAAACTCATCGGCACCCAACTGGCTTATTCCCTTTTGGAAACTCCATTACTTCCCATGTATTATTTTTCTGCAATCTCTTCATCCATTGCTTCCACCCATTCTTGACTCTTCAAAGCTTCCTCTACCTAAATTGGCACTTGAATTGACTCCACATTGTTCACCCAAGCTTGACGTTCAAGTGAAAGGTTTTCACATGACACATAATTTGTTATGGGATACTTTACTTGTCCTTCTGGAGAGAACCTGTCAGGAGGTACACCATGATTTTGCCTTGGTGGCAGTTTATATGTACTTATAACATCATTAGTTACATGAGCATCACTAGTACTTACCTCAGGGATATTCAGAGAAGACAATTGGATGATGGCACAATCGAGCTAGAGAGAGGGGGGAAGATTCGGCATAAATCTCATGGCAACTAGCTTCGGCAGATGCTTGCGGTGAAGCTAGCTCGGCCTCGGTAGCAACTGGCTGAACACCACCTGCAGCACAAGGGCTCTCAATACAAGTTTCCTCAGCAACAATCAGTGGCTGCCCATCTATATCATCTTCATGAGGAAGCAACCGAGACCCTGCTTCCTCCCTTGGCACAGGTATTGTCATCTCATTCTGAAAGATGCACGTCTTGGACCTCCAACCACCTAAACACACCATCAAGATCACAAATAACACTCTACCCCTTGGGATCGGAAGGTGAGAATACAAGAGTATAAAAATACTCAGATTCAGAGAAAGCCACATCCATGGTGACATACATGTGGCGGGTTTCAGGGTGATAGCATTTATAACCCTTCTGTTGGGATGCAAAGCCAAGAAAAACACACCATAGAGCACAAAAGCAACACCACTCGAGGAGTAAGAGTGTTGGTAGAGACAACCCGAACATGTTCTGTCAGAACTTGGAGTGGAGTACGGAATTCTACAACCTGAGATGACATACACAACATTCGTAACAGCGTCCAACCAAAAACTCACGGACGCACCAATAAGCAATGTACGAGCAGTTTCCAAAATATGACGGTTTTTCCTTTCAACCACCCTATTTTGTTGCGGGGTATAAGGACAAGTGGTCTCATGGAGAATTTCTTGATCTCGGAAAAAAGAAGAAAGCTCAAAGTTAACATATTCACCCTCGTTATCATAACGAAGAACCTTAATAATGAAGGAATATTGTGTAGCCACCATCTGAGAGAAAGACCGAATAATCATACTAACATCACTTTTATTTTTCAACTGATAAATCCATATCATACGAGTGCAATCATCAACAAATGTAATAAACCATTTAATTCCCGAAGTAGTTGTAATAGGGGAAGACCCCAACACATCAGACTATACTAATGCAAATGAAGAAGATGTTTTATTCATACTTGGAGGAAATGAAGCACGATGACTTTTGTCTAAAATACATACTTCACATTTCAATTCTGAGTCTTCAATACCACTGAACAAATTAGGTAATATATGTTTCAAATAACCAAACGATGCATGCCTCAAAAGATGATGCAATAACAATACCTTCTGTAGATTACTATTACGTGACTCACGAATCAAATTAGCTCTTTCAAGAACCACGTTATCCAGATAATATAGCCTATCTCTCTTAGTGCCATGCCCAATGATCTCCTTTGTTTGAATATCCTGAAGCAAGCAAAATGAAGGATACATTAATACAACACAATCCAATTGTTCAGTGACTTGAGGTACAAACAATAAGTGATGTGACAATGATGAAACCAATAAACAATTATGTAAGGGAAGAGAGGGTGTAAGAGACACTATTCCTGCTCCAACAACAGCAACAGTAGAACCATTGGCAGTTGCCACATACTTTCTACGAGGACGTGTCATAGATTGAAATAAGATTTTATTATACGTCATATGATCCGTTGCACCGACATCCAAAATCTAGCTAGTATTTGCCATTGTAATGGCACACAAAAGTATTACAAGGCAACCACAAATACGCGACAATTATCCCAATACACGATAATTGTAGCAAGAAGGCACAATGATTACTGCTTCTAAGGCTTGATTACAGCTTCTGAAACACCACTCATGGAAATACAGACAAGACCACACGGCCACAGAAAAAGAGAAGACCACGTAATTATCGTGCTAAAGGTTATCACCTGCTGCCCAAGGCAGCAAGCAGCTAGAGTTGAGCAAATCCCTTTTTTATTTTATTATTTGGTCAGTACCTTTACATGTTGCAATCATGCAACAAGCAGCATCAAAATCCCCTTTTGTTTTGGTCAGCAACAGCAGCTTGCTCAAGGCGAAATTGACTACCACTTTGTTCGTGAATTACTTGCTCAAGGCGTTCTTCAAACTCGTCACATCTCCTCTCACAATCAGATTGCCGACGTCTTCACCAAATGCTTTTCCCGCAAACGGTTCTCTTTTCTTACTTTCAAGCTCAATCTTTACTTCGTTCCATTTCGCTTGAGGGGGGATGACAAGAAAATTATCACAGCCACAAATAACTCCACCAAATCTGCAGAAGAATGTTGCACAAGTCAACCAGACAACAATCCCTCAATTGTCTCCACTCAGCCAAGATCTTCTTCATCATATTAAACTTGCTGATTGTATTACATTAATTGTATAATTACTTACCTGTAATTGTTATATAAAAGTCAATGATGTATATACTTATATATGTACCAATTGATATAGCAGATAATCAATTAAGCTATTCTCTGAATTACAGACTTATGACTTCCTGCACTCATTTTCTTTCCGCTGCTCTCTCTGCTGGTCTCTCCTTTTCTACATCTTTAACTGTGTGCAGAATCTATAGACAGAGATTGACTTATCGACACCTGGATCACGGTCTAATCTTGAATGAATAATATGATACCGTGTGTTTTAAATGTCCCACAAGGCATCTCGTTATTGTCTCAATGCACAGTGCTGTACCGAGGTGTAGGAAAGTTTCTCCCGAATATAGGCACTCATTTACCAAGATGCATACTTGGAGTTGTTCTAAAATTAATATTGGATGACCAGTACATTTATCTTTATATTTACTATAACCTTTTGATCCAACTCTGTTTGGGGTCTTCTTCCCTTCTTGTAGTTGAGTTCACATATGAAAAAGAACAATGATAAAAAACAAACAGTGAGAGACAAGCTATTCAATCAGTTGTACACATGTCTTCTTTCTTCTTTTTCCCTTTTGGTTCTTCCATTTTCTGCAGTTACAATTCATTGATGGGAACCAAACATCTGAGAAAATATAAACTCAACAACCAAAACCCAGAATTATAAATCCAAGAAGATAATTGAAAGTTTCTACATTTTCTATCCGTATCATTTCCTGTATAGTTGGAGAACAGAAACTAGATCTTACTATTTCCTTGATTAATTCAGTATTATATTTTCAAACTCAAACAAACGCAGAGTACTGATGTCAAATATTACCAAGAAAAGAGAGATTTTTGTATCTATGTCAAGAATCAAACAAAAAATCCCACCCAAAGTAAAAATCAATAACAATAATAACAAGGTTTGACAAAAATACTCTTAAAAGGTGGTCAAAGGTTGTTCACCTGACAATTTAATAAGATTTTTCATAGACTTACCAAAGTAATTTACAGTGGACAAAATCAGGGTTTCATTACCATTATGCAATGTCAGAGACCATTTTGGATAAAAATAAAATTAATAAAAATGGATAATACTAGGAAGACGAAATTTACAAATTAAATGATGTGTCACTAACAAGAATGAACAAGTTTATTAACGCTTAAGTAACAATTCAATCATCAACTCACATGTCATTTAGTTTACAAAATTTTGTCTATAAATTTAATCTTCCTAACATTACTCAATAAAAAATAGGAGAATAATAGATAATGGGTATGTGGACAAACAATCATAGAAGCAGAAACGATGGATGTAAGCAAGTTTTACTAAGATTTCACAAATGGGTACTGAACTGATGTTAGGGTTTTGAAGTTGTACAAATTACTAGAGCCAAAAGCAGATTTGTAGGCTATGAAACTGATCCTAGTCTCTTTCCCTTGAAAACTCAGCCATTTTCTTCTTTAGCTCCTGCAGAGTAACACCTTCTCTTTCTGCAACTCCAACTCCAGCCATATCTCCAACCGCTGAATAATCACCAAACCCTCGAACTCTCACAGACTCACTGTCAGTCTCAAACTCTTCTGGTGGTGGCTGGTCTATTTTCTTCATAAACAGGACCTTATTAGACTGGCTACCGGATTTTGCAGGTTCCATCCGGGGGGATTTTGATTTTCATTTGACACGCACGCGCCGGTTTGCTGGTAGGGATTTGGGGGGACCAATTGTTGTTGGTTGGGGGAATATCCCCGATGGACATTTTTGGAAAACCGTATAGTGCAAAAGTGCAATGATGGGAGAACCTTTGGCTTCGGATGTGGATGGACTCGTGGTCACTCAAACACTAACGTCAAGTTGATTTCATCTTCTGTGTGATTTGGTGCCACACGGTTATCAATCTCTTTTATTTTCATGACGAATAATGTCAAGTAGATTAATTTTTTTTAGTAATGCTAGTTAGATTAAAATTGTAGACTAAGAGCTTGTTTAGAAATGTTTTTAAAATAATTGAATGAGTTTTTGGTGAAAGTGTTTTTAGATTCTAAAAGCACTTAAAGTGCTTCATGTAAGAAACACCAGTTATGTGTTTCTTGCAGAAAACACCAGTTATGTGCGTCTTTTAGGATTCACCATTTATGTGCTTCTTGCAGGATCACTTACACTTTTACTAAGAATTGGTTAAAAAAAAAAAAAAAAAAAAAAAAAAAACTCTCTTCAAAAGCGAGTTCAGTCATTTTAAAACCATTTCCAAAAAAGTTCTAAATTTGCAAACTAAATGATGTGTCACTAATAAAAAATAAGCACGTTAATCAATACTTAAGTAATAATTCAATCATCAACTTTCATATCATTTAGTTTATAATATTTAGACTAATATTTAATCTCTAGCATTAGTGTATCGTGCAAAAATGCAATGATGGGAGAACCTTCGGCTTTGGGTGTGGATGGACATGCGGTCACCCAAACTCTAAAGTCAATTTCATCTTGTGTGTATAGGGGTGTGACACAGTTATTAGTCTCTCTTATTTTTA
This sequence comes from Pyrus x bretschneideri, assembly GCF_019419815.1. NCBI lineage: Eukaryota > Viridiplantae > Streptophyta > Magnoliopsida > Rosales > Rosaceae > Pyrus > Pyrus x bretschneideri. Next base: position 1,839,975 of record NW_025999435.1, on the reverse strand, counting down.
TGAATGCTAGGTAGACTAATTTTTTGAGTAAGCTAGTTAGACTATATATGTAGACTAAGAGCTCATTTAAAAATGCTTTTAAAATAATTGAAGAGGTTTTTTGGGTTCCAAAAGCACTTATATTGCTTCCTGCAAAAAGCACCAGTTTTGTGCTTTTTATAAGAAGCACTTCAAGTACTTTTTTCAGGATTCACTTGCACTTTTACTAAGAATTGGTTTTAAAAAGACACTATCAAAAGCGATTTAGTCATTTGAAAATAACTTCCAAACGAGACTTAAATTTGCAAAATAAATGATGTGTCACTAATAAAAAATAAGCACGTTAATCAATACTTAAATAATAATCCAATTATCAACTTTCATGTCATTTAGTTTATAAAATTTAGTCTACATATTTAATCTCCTTAGCATTACCGTATCATACAAAAATGCAATGATGGAAGAACCTTTGGCTTTGGGTGTGGATGAACCTGTGGTCACTCAAACTCTAAGTCAAGTTGATTTCATCATGCTTGTATTGGGGTACGACATGATTATCAATTTCTCTTATTTTCATGATGAGTAGTGTTAAGTAGATCAAATTTTTAGATTGAATTTGTAAACTACATAATGTGTCACAACAAAAATAAGATGTTAATCAATAATATTAAATCTGATCATTAACAATCACGTCATATGACTTATAAAATTTGGTATAAAAAATTGATCTTTGTAATATTACCTTTTTGTGATACAACGGGTCTTAATTAAGAGAGTTTCCCTTGTCTGACCAGTATTTAGTAATGTCATTCCTTAATAAATAGAAATTAAACTAGTGAATTCCCAAGTATTATCTATTAACTTGACTCTTTAACGAATGAGAAGGATTTCTTCCCCAATTTACTACGTGTTTGATCGACGGAACTTTATGTGTGACGACCAGTCCCTAATTTTCCATGTAATTTCCTTCCCGAGTGTGTAAAATGACGATTATGCACTTGTTGGCAAAATGGAACCTGGCGTTGACGTAGTTATTCGGCTTTTATATATTATTCCTATTTTCGTAATTCAATAGTACTTGTTGTTACGAATGCATGAGTGTGAGTTAGACCCGAATTAGATTTGTAACGAAGAATTGCGTTTAGTTAAAGTACGTTAACAACGGGTAAAATTGTACACGCGTGTGTGCTAATTATTTAGAGTTGGGAATACTGTTTTTGATAAGGTGAACCGGATTATGTATTTTTATATTGTACCAAATCTTATCACTTTTTCTCTTTAAAAATTTGTCACGTGACCATACCTCACCACCAATCAGCTTTTGCCCCATTTCTTCTCACCCAATCAGAGACCTCATTTTTGTCTAATCAGAAGTCTTCCCTCTCTCTCTATCTTCTTCTTCTCTCCCTCACACCGAGTCTCCCTTCTCTCTTCAACAACTAAGAACCATCATCAAACCTCACGGATCAGTCCTATCATAGGTTGCAATAGACAAGTAGGACTCGTATGTGATGCGCCTAGCGCCAATCTTCACGTGATTGTAGTACCAGAGTGTATATTATGATTACACCCAGTCCTGGTCATGTTAGAATCCCTCTGCATGAACTCGTGTGTTAGCATAGATTGATGAGCACTAGATTTTTTTTATGCCATGGTTGAGATATCATGATTTGTGTATTTCTAGAATTATTGTTGATTTACGTTTGATATCATACTTATACGTCGTATGATTTTCTGGAAACTATACTTGTTTTACGGCTAGAGGACGACTAAGGGTTAGTATGTTCAGAAAATAACTGTATTTTATAAACCTTTGCTTTTGCCCACTCACCCTTCTGTTTTTCGCCCCTCCAGGACTTAGTTAGCTGAATTCTTTGTGGCGTACGAGGGGTTTATGGTGGTTCTGACATCTTCATAAATAAATGTAGGAGCTTATTTCCGGTTGTGTAATAAGTACCTTAACTAGATTCGACTACTCTACTTAGGTTGTACTGTAATCTATGCTCTGACTACTTATGTTTTATGGGTTCTTCCCACTACTGCGCACTCTCTTTATTAGCTTAAATAAATGCTACTTTGGTTTAAATTTATCCTTATTTTTATGCATCACCTTCCTTTTGGCTACATCATCTTCAGGTGTCGGCCAACATGCCTCGACTCAGGTCGGGGATGTGTCATTATGATTATGATCGGAATCGTTCATATTAGAAAGTAATTTGTAAGGATCACATGTGCAAAAAATAAATAAAATATGAAATAGTTTAGTCATCAAACCATTTTAAAATAGATGGATGGATTTTATAAAACCGACGAGAACTGTCTATTTCTGAAATGATCTTTGTTTTGATTAAGTTTTTGCATTGATAATTTTTATGTACAGAATTATAATATGAATGATTAATGTGAAATTTTATGAATCGGCGACTAAGTGTGAAGAATGATTTTCTTCTTGGATATGTGGTAGTGGCACTACTGCTGTTTTCATGCCTCAACCTCAAGGATTTGTTGATTCTATTCACCTTAGTCAAAGTTGTCGACTGCACAATTTGGTTGACTTCTCCGTCAACTGATGTGGGAATGCTTTTCTTCATGAATATGTGAGCACTAATGTTTTTACTCGACCATCCCGGGTGATGAGAAGTGATTTTCACACACTGTTTTTAACTTTTTATACAAACCCTTTTTAATCGTGGTTGCTGATTTTGTTCGATTTATTCAATCTGATTACCATAAATAAACAGGGGTATGTGAGAATCTGAGAATCTAAAAAAGATGTGCGAAAATAACTTCTTTTGTTGATTCTGCTCATATGTCACTTTCCTCGAGATTGCCAACTGCACAAAGCTATTTATGGTATTGAGCAAACTGTTTGAGCTTGGTTTTAGTGTATCAGGATTATATCTTTTGCTTGTCTTCTGGTATTATGAATCAGGATTCTATCTTTTGCTTGTCTTCTGGTATTATGGTTCTTATATTGTATTTTGATGCTACGTGTTTCGACTAGCAATCAACCCTATCTTATTTTCTTAGTAAGTATTACATGTGGCAATGAGTTCGAACTCTTTTATCTTGGTTCGGCCCGACCTCTAGGTCCTCTATCGATGTTGGACTTCGTCCTTCACAAACCAAGTATACCAGTACCTTCTCAAGTACCACAATATGTCAGATTGTAAGCCATGTATTTTTCTAGTTTGTACCCTGAAATTGCTAATTTGGTGGATCGAGACCCAGTGCTGACAGTAGTTTCAATCCTACTGTAAAACAGTAAGAACAAACAGCACAAGTAGCAGTTCGAAAGCAAAGCTACGAAACACAGATTTGCACGAGTGCTAAGTTTAGAAAACTTTCACCTAGTTGCTCTCAAAACCTAACATATGTTAAAACTCTCCTTTGTCTCACAGATGCAATATTGAATATTAACTAGGTCAAAAGGTATTTAACGAAAGATGCAGACCTTGTTATTTGAGTTTCGTCGCCTAATTCCTAGGCCAAATCAAAACAGATTTTTCTCTAAAAAATATCCTTAATTAACTAGGTCAAACACTCCTACAGTAAGTCAATAACTAAATGAATTGATCTCACACGCCTAAAACAATTCAGTCACTTAAAGAGTCATTCCCTAAATGAGTGCATAAGAAACTAAGGACTATATGGAAATTAAGGCGAACCATTACAAACTTGTATTGTATACACTCTAGAAAATTAGCCAACTAAAAAAGCTTGGTTTTCATACCTCCAATTTACTGTCCTCTTTGAGGGAGAGTTATATTTATGATGTCATGGAGTACAGATAGCTTGTTGGCTTTCTTCACTATCACACCTTCATTAAAGTCGACATTTCTTTTACACTATGTTTGGATAAGGGAAATGAACTTGAAATTTTGGCAAAAGTAGAAATTTTAAATTGACATGCACTAATTCCCTTGTTTGGATTCATAAACATATAGAAATTTAGAATTTCCACAGGTAAAAAAAGCTTGGAAGTTGGGACTACCAATTCCCAAGTTTAAATTCTATGTAAATAGGTGTCATTTCCAAATTTCTATGAGTGAGAGTTTTAAAAAATAAATTCCGTATTCAAATTCCATTGTTCTTTTAGGTTAACCAAATAAGAAAATATACAAATTTCAAAAAACAAAGTTCTGTCATTCCAATTTCCATCATTTTAAAATTTCTTAATAATCTTAAATTTCCTCGTCCAACCCGAGTGTTGCATCATAATTTTTTTTTTGGGGAAACTTGATATAGGTCCAATTTTTTGAGCCAATAGTAGGAATAGTCCAATTTATTAAAATAAGTCTAATTCCTTAAATCTTATTATTTTGTTATCAATAATTATCTCTTAAATGATAAGATTTATTATAAAAATCAAATTTCTTCCCAATTATCTCTTTGATTATTATTATTTTTTTTTTTTTGTTCTTTCTTGTTCTTTATCCCTTTTTAAACCCCATTTATAGATTTTATTTTTTATTTTTATAATCAACCTATATCACAGGTTAATTATATTTATATACCTATGTGATAAATTCTTTTTTATAATCAAGTAAGATTCATGTGTCTTACTTGTAAATATATTTTGTTTTTTTCTACCTTTTAGTTAAGTTTCATATCTTACTTATAGGTATGATATACATTCATATATTTATTACTTGAGTTAGGGTAGAATGATTTGCAGATAGATTTATGTTAATATATTATTATTTTTTTGTTATGAGATATTAATTATATTTTTTGGGGTTGAAAATTCATGATATTAGAAGATTTTAATTGATTTTTAATATTTTTAGAAAATATAAAATGAGCATTAAAAAAATAAATACATATAATTAGGTAATTGGACTCACTCCTAAAAATCATCTATGTTTTTGGACCTGGATCTAAAATGTTGGAAATGTGCCCTAAAACCAATCATATGATGATACTTTACGGACATTTCAAACTAATGTAGTTTAAATGTAAAGGGCAAAGATTATTGTTTGAGCCGTCTCATATAAATGTTATATGCTTAAACGATAAGTCCAAGGAATATGTGATTGAAAGAATGCGATCTAAAGAAGTTAGATTCATGAGACCATTCTTTCGTTGACACATCCTAAACGTTCCTGATCATAGGATTGTCAATTGGGCATTGACAGTCCGTTAAGATCAGTACGTGCTATGTCTTCTCTCAGGGAGAGTGACTAGTCTCGAGTCATTGGTGTGTGTGACATCAAGACAAGTACGTAGGTGCTCAATAGAGAATGAGTTCACTGAACACGATCAACGAAGAGTTCTCATATTCATGTCACATGAGAACTCATGGTTGGGATAATGCAAATTAGTCTTTTGACCTGAGGCATCACAGTTGTCTTGTGGTTAGGTCCTTAATCTTTGATTATGTCAAAGTCACTCCATCAGGAGGGTGTCCACGACATCGTTGGGGTTAAGCCACTTAGCCATGGAGGCAAGTGAATGCGCAACAAGGGATCTCTAACCTTCAAACTGTTTGAGGGAGAATACTCTATGATATGATTAAGAATCTTTGGCCAAAGTATGAATGAGATTTAGGAATATGTTCCAAATCACATTCAAGGTAATCATATAAGCACAAAACTCACATTGGATAGTAGACATGAATAAACTATCAAACCAAACAATGTGGTCAAGAGTATTGTATTAGAGAAAGACCGTATTGCATTTGTAATCCTAAAACTGAATAGGTTCTCCACCTCTTCTGATTAGCTTGGGTAACCATGACATGCTGCTAGGCGTCAACCATGGTTTGTGGAAGCCCTAAAAGTGTATTATCACTAACGGGAGAATTGAAAGTAAGTTTCAATTCACAATCGATTTGAAAGAGTTTGAATCGCCCACTGCCTCGCTAAAAGGAACCTAATGGATCGTACACCGTGTAAGGTAGAGATTGAAGATTCAACGGAGATGAGTAAGAATAATTAAATGGTTTAATTGTTTATGGCAAGGATTAATTAATATGATTATTAATCAAACGAATAAGTTCGTTAAAAGACCTCGGGATAGTTTTGGACCTTAAGGCCCAATGGGCTTCGAACATCAAGTCCATTGACTTAAGTTGTATGACAACTTAATGAATAATGATTCACAAATGCCCAAATAGCCCAATAAATCCCATATGGCCGGCCATTTAGAGGAGGGTAGTGAACTTGGCTTAATTGCAAGTTTGCCACTCCATTGTGAGGTGGTATAAAGACATCTTTATAGCCATTTCATCCTAAGGGTTTTCTAAGGAGTAAAGATGAGAACACAAACTCTCCTTTCTCTCTAGAAATGGCCGGCCACCCTTGAGGAAAACATCTAGCAATCTTACTTCCTCAAGGTCACTCATTTCTTCTACAATATGCCTTGGTGTGGAGACTTAGAGGTTCTCAATTTTGGGAACTTGGAGAAACCTTTTCATCCATCCAAATCCATGGATCTAAGATGCAAGGAATGAAGGCCCTCTCTTTGGGTGATTAGCCTTTGCTTATGCAAAGAGGAATCTACAAAGGTATTGATTTCTCAACTCACTTTGTTTTGAGTTGAGTCTTGGTTTACCTATCTACTAGGCTTTGAAGTTCATGGGTTAAGTTTTGTTTTTGAGTGCATATAAACATGATTCCGCCTTTTAATTGTTAATTGCATGTTGTTGATGTTGCTCAAATGAACTTGTTTTTCACAAATCTTCCTTCATAAAAGCCCTCTTTTTTTTTCAGTTATTAAGTGCTCCTCATTCTTCAAATTTGGTTGTTTTTATGCCTATATTTCGCTATTTGTTGGTCTCCATCATATTTGGATTTCTCCTATGCTAACTGACTGTTTGTTCCAACACTCATCAATTGACTATTTATTTTGTATGTTTCTTGGTCTCAACCATATAACTTGGAGTGCTAAAAAACAACCCATTCTTTTATCGATGTTCTTATGAGGCTAAGTATCATTCTCTTGCTCGGTTGTGTCACTACTACAAAAGGGGGCTATAGTGTCGGAGGGTGGTGTCGCTTTAATCTAATATAGTAGCGGATTAGGCAGCTGCGACACTAACTGAACATGACGTCGGATTTACTGTCGCTTATAAGCGTTATTAAATGTTTATGTCGCTTTTAAACCGACGTAAACATATATTTTAATAATTTTTAAATACTAGTGTCGCTTTTAAACCGACGTAAACATTATTTTAATAATTTTTAAATACTAGTGTCGCTTTTAAGCGACATAAAGTGTGTATATATATATATATATATATATATATTAAATTATATATATATTAAATTAAATTTTATATCCCTAAAAACTATAATAATTATATATATATATATATATTAAATTAAATTTTAAAAAATTGGTGATCATTGGATTGGCTTAAATATACATACGATTCAATTTCTTAAGTGTTATACATACAAAATAAATAAATTTAAATCTACTTAATATATATATATATACACACACACACCATTGAACTTGATTGGATACGAATTCTATGAAACTAATTTCGACAGTTATAAACGAAAAATCACGATTTAACGGTTATTTTAACTCCGATTTTGATGATTTTTTACAGCTACACTCCTGACCCTATATGAATACAATGAATGGATTCGATCTTCAAATTAAAATATTTACACAAGTGGATACCACAAAATCTTATGTTATACTTAATGAAAGTATAAATAAACTCTAAGTGTTAGTCAATCTATTGTTTTGATGGGATACAAATTCTCGGAAACTAATTTCAACGATCCCAACCGTCAAACTTGTTTGCATATGCTTCGAGATCACATCAGCAAAAAATCACAAAAAACAAACATTCAGAGATCAAGTAACGAGACAAAGCTTTTCGACGGTTATAAACGAAAAATCACGATTTAACGGTTATTTTAACTCCGATTTTGATGATTTTTTACAGCTACATTCCTTGACCCTATATGAATAGAATGAATGAATTCGATCTTCAATTTAAAATATTTACACAAGTGGATACCACAAAATCTTATGCTATACTTAATGAAAGTATAAATAAACTCTAAGTGTTAGTCAATCTATTGTTTAGATGGGATACGAATTCTCCGAAACTAATTTCAACGATCCCAACCGTCAAACTTGTTTGCATATGCTTCGAGATAACGTCAGCAAAAAATCACAAAAAACAAACATTCAGAGATCAAGTAACGGGACAAAGCTTTTCGACGGTTATAAACGAAAAATCACGATTTAACGGTTATTTTAACTCCGATTTTGATGATTTTTTTACAGCTAAACTCCTTGACCCTATATGAATACAATGAATGAATTCGATCTTCAAATTAAAATATTTACACAAGTAGATACCACAAAATCTTATGTTATACTTAATGAAAGTATAAATAAACTCTAAGTATTAGTCAATCTATTGTTTTGATGGGATACGAATTCTCCGAAACTAATTTCAACGATCCCAACCGTCAAACTTGTTTGCATATGCTTCAAGATCACATCAGCAAAAAATCACAAAAAACAAACATTCAGAGATCAAGTAACGGGACAAAGCTTTTCGACGGTTATAAACGAAAAATCACGATTTAACGGTTATTTTAACTCCGATTTTGATGATTTTTTACAGCTACATTCCTTGACCCTATATGAATAGAATGAATGAATTCGATCTTCAATTTAAAATATTTACACAAGTGGATACCACAAAATCTTATGTTATACTTAATGAAAGTATAAATAAACTCTAAGTGTTAGTCAATCTATCGTTTTGACGGGATACGAATTCTCCGAAACTAATTTCAACGATCCCAACCAGCATCAAACTTGTTTGCATATGCTTCGAGATCACGTCAGCAAAAAATCACAAAAAACAAACATTCAGAGATCAAGTAACGGGACAAAGCTTTTCGACGGTTATAAACGAAAAATCACGATTTAACGGTTATTTTAACTCCGATTTTGATGATTTTTTACAGCTACACTCCTTGACCCTATATGAATACAATGAATGAATTTGATCTTCAAATTAAAATATTTACACAAGTAGATACCACAAAATCTTATGTTATACTTAATGAAAGTATAAATAAATTCTAAGTATTAGTCAATCTATTGTTTTGATGGGATACGAATTCTCCGAAACTAATTTCAACGATCCCAACCATCAAACTTGTTTGCATATGCTTCAAGATCACATCAGCAAAAAATCACAAAAAACAAACATTCAGAGATCAAGTAACGGGACAAAGCTTTTCGACGGTTATAAACGAAAAATCACGATTTAACGGTTATTTTAACTCCGATTTTGATGATTTTTTACAGCTACATTCCTTGACCCTATATGAATAGAATGAATGAATTCAATCTTCAATTTAAATTAGTTTTTTTTAAATATTTTGAAACCCAGTGTCGCTTTTAAGCGACATATTGATTTAAATTAGTTTTTCGTTTTATAACCATCGAAAAGTTCCATAGAATTTGTATCCCATCAAGTTCAATGGTGTGTGTATATATATATATATATATTTATTAAGTAGATTTAAATTTATTTATTTTGTATGTATAACACTTAAAGAAATTGAATGGTATGTATATTGAAACTGATCCAACGGTCACCAATTTTTAAAATTTAATTTAATATATATATAATTATTATAGTTTTTAGGGGTATAAAATTGTTACATTAATATATATAATTATTATAGTATTTTTTAGGGTTATAAAATTAATATATATAAAATTATAGTATTTGAAATATTAGGCGGGAAATTTCCCGCTTGTTTGAATGGATGGAGAGACTTAGTGTCGGTTTTAACCGACGCTAGTGTCATTAAAGCGACGCTATGTGAATTTCAAAAAGTGTGTCAGAAGTTGGCGTCGGTTAAAAGCGACGCAAGTTTCATTAAAGCGACGCTATGTGAATTTCAAAAAGTATCAGAAGTTTGTGTCGGTTTAAAGCGACGCTAGTTTCATTAAAGCGACGCGAGTTTCATTAAAGCGACGCTATGTGAATTTCAAAAAAAGTGTCAGACGTTTGCGTCGGTTTTAACGGACGCAAACTAAGTACCCATATTTAAACCCCTCTCTTTCCCATTTCAACCGTGCTTTCATTTCTCCCCCAATTTCAGACTTTCTTCTTCTCCTTCCCCATTTCATCTGTGCGTCCCCTTCTTCCTCCTTTTCATTTTTTCCTCAACTCCTTCCCCGTTTGCTTTGGATCACCAGTTTGAAGATCAACATTCTGAAGAACTCCAATTCGAGGAGGAAGAGCTTGAAGGTGGTTCATTTTTAAATTATTATGATTATTAATTTTAGTTTCTATTTTGTATTCTAAATAGTTTTATGCTTAAATTGAAAATTTATTTTTGTTTCTTGGTTTTTAATTGTTTTTTTTTGTATTTATGCATGTTGGATCTGAAGAGCAAGGACACTGGAAATCGCAGATCCATAATTTTTTAAAGGTATAAAACCTGAGTTTAATCTATAGAGATTAGAGCCTTAATGTTGAAGTAGTAAAGTATTGGAGCACTGATCTGCTGGCAAGCATGGCAGCATGGAGTTGCTAGTATTATATATGGCACTATGGAGCTACAAAATATGTGGTCTTCGACAAAGGCAAGCACATGAAAGCATGGAGGATGAATTTTTGTAAATTATATGGAATGTTAGATGTAAAACATTTGTATATTATGGCACTATTTTTCTTTTGAATTATTTTTATTATTGTTTGTTTTGGCCTAAAATTGAAATTTATTATTTCGATTATATAATTTTTTTGAGTTATAATTATTTGAGAATGAATACAGAAACAGATTTCGACTTTTTTTTTAATTATTATTATCAAAGGTGGTGTCGCTTTAAATCGTCACTAGTTTGCAAATTTTATTTATTTAATTGTTCTCTAACGTCGCTTTAAACCGTCACTAGTTTGCATATTTTATTTAGTTAATTGTTGACTAGCGTCGCTTTAAACCGACGTTAACATCAGCGTCGCTTTAAACCGACGCTGCGTAGTGGCGGATTAAGCGAACAAAGCGACGCTGAAGCCCTTTAGTGACGGTAGCAATGGCGTCGCTATTCCAATCCGACATTGCAGTGTTTTATGTCGGATTTTTGCCAAATTTCCGACAGAAATCGGGGTTTCTTGTCGGTTTTTGGTCCGCCGGTGATAGCCTATATTGTAGTAGTGTGTGTTGACGCTTGGATTTCTCATTTACTTAATGGGTTGGAAGTTACTCCTACAGTCCTACTTCTACCTTGTTACTTTGTGGCAACCTTATAATTAGCACCACCATTATGGATTTCAATTCGGTGTTTTATGCTCACACAAAGCGTGTTAAGGCCGATTACCATGACATATGGAGAGTGCGTGCATTCTTCTGGGTCTCACAATTGGGCCTCAAAACTTTGAAAAGTTGACTCTTTACTACTCTTTCTTTTGAATGGCGACCGGTTTTTAAGTTCCTTTACTTCTCCCATTCTACAGGTGGGGTTTGGTCATCATCCAACCTTTGAGAGCTTGGAAAATAATTTGGGTTACGTGAATTTTTTTTTTTTGTTTTTTGTTTTTATAATTTTTGAAGAGACGGATTAGGCGAGATTAGCTCTTTGTCAACAGTGGTGTGCAAGGCACCAACCCTCTCCCGAAGGAGAAAGGACCGTTGCACCCTGAAACTAGACCTGGCTTTAGTGTAGTGTTTTCAGTGTTCATGTCATTTTCGTGACATACCCAATATCTTAATGGGTTGTATCGTGTAACACCCATTAAAGTAAACGGATAATATGACCCGACCCGAAACCAGTCTGTTAATGTTATCAAGTAATATGATCCGACCCATTATCCGTTAAAAAAAATATGTTTTAAATCAATAAATAATGAAAATGTAAAAACATAATTTGACCCTAACAAAATTGAAGAAAAAAGGAAAAGTAAAACAAGCGCGGGAGGAGGGACTAGGCCAACACCCACTAAAAATAATATATTCTAGTTTAAGAATTCTTTGACTTCCGTCACCTAAAATTGATTTACTATAAATCCACTGCTCATATTTCACTGCCAAAATCCACCTCCACAACAACAATTTACTTTCGTGAAATTTGGGTTACACGTTGAAAGTGATATGGAGTGCATTCATTATCTTTATTTTCATTATTAAAACTTGATGGGTCTAAATAGTCATTTCATATGGTATATAATTCATTTAATGATAAATTTTAATAAAGCTCCTTTCAGAATACATAAGGTGCTAATAAAAATAATTATAAAATAAAATATAAATTGTATATAAAAAAAAAAACAATACATGAGGTGCTTTAAAAAAATTATAAAATAAAATATAACTTGTATCAAAAAAAAAAAAATGGTTGCATTTATTTCCTAGCACAGCTGTTCTTCTAGAAGGGAAAATAAAATAAACGTCACACCGTACAAATTATTAGGTCATATAATTTGTTGGTAGACTACATATATATGGAAGACTATGGTGCATGATATCGAAGATAAGCCCACTCCATTGTTGGTCAAATAAAATAAACATTACATGTTCAACGTTGAAATAATTATGTGAGCCATTAATTTGGTTCAATACAAGTAAATTTTTTTTGGTTCGAGAGGAGTTTGGCTAAGTCACATAATAGGCAGCTTAATTTGATATCGAATTCGTCATCCGCGAGATTTCGTTACCAATTAGCTCAAATCTCGTGAAGATGAATACTATCAGACTATAAAACTGAGAGATGATACAAGCATTCTTTAAAAACAAGAATTTTGAATTCGAATAACAACCATTAATGTAAGGTGGCTGTGCACATCAAATTAAAGGATGTCCTTTCCATAGCAATTTTTCATGGGTGTCACACAGCAATTCTGTGAGAAATGCCAGTACATAATCAGCAATGAATTCAATTGAACGGAAGAAATTTATCCAAATTTGCATGATTTAATTCCTCAGTTATAGCTACTAATTCCAATGTGAAAATAGAAGATCTATAGTCCAAAACCATGACCTCCTTTTTGGATGACCAAGAATTTTATTGGATGATCCTTGTATGGATGACTTGTGCTGAGAGGCAATTATACGATAGTAAAATATCCAAACCCAAAATCATTTTTTAGGCAATTGGCTCAAATCAATCTAAGTAGGACATTGTATTAAACATTAAGGAATGGAAAATTTGGCCAAGTTGCACAATGTGTTAGTCAAAATAATTTGATGTTAAACTTACTAGATCTACGAAGTCGCGAATGTAAGACCACTCGCTTATAAGTAGAGACAAGTTTTTCATATACAACGATATTGCGAGCTGAAATTTTGGATAAGTCATATGATGAATCAACCATATTTTGGTATCAAATTCAAGTGAGTTGAAACCTATGACCTACCATGCACTTATAAGTGAAGAGAAATAACACTAGATTGTAATACTAAGCTTATCATTTTGAAGAATCAAACATAAACCTTATATTTAAAATATAGAAAAATACCAGTAAACTATACTGTAATAAACTAATTTTCATTATCTTTTACACTATATGAGGTTGACAAATGACAAATCGTTGTCCCTAATGGAGGAAAGGGATCATCTCTCCCTTCCACCAAATCCACTGATCCAGGCCCTTGAAATTTGATCAAACAGTTAAAGTTATTATAACTTTTAAAGAGGGTCCTTGTTTTTAGCTTTTGAATCAAATTTTAAGGGTCCAAATTTGTGGATTTGGTGGAAGGAATCCTGGAAATGATCCTTTTCCCTAATGGATGGTTGTAGTATTTCATTATATTTGTAAGAATTAATCCATGATAAGTGGGCCACGTACGCCTAGGATCACAAAGTTGATGATGACGTGTTTAGTAAACAATACTTGGCTACTTAAAGATGAGTAGGAATTCCTACTCAAAACTCTTAGTATTTTAAACACAGAGTTTTGTACTTATGATCAGAACCATTCATACTGTGAATCACACTGTAAAAATCATCTCAGCAAAAATAAATTAAAATTAAGGTCGTTTATGCAATCTATTGTAGCAAATACATAGACGGTTCATAATGCTTTTACCAATACCGTTCATTTGTTTTTAAATAGTTTGATGACTAAATGAACTTAATTTTAATTGATTTTTTGCAGAAGTGATCTTTATAGGGTGATTTATAATATGAACGTTCTGATTATAAACACAAAGTTCTATAAATTAGCAATGAACAAATTTGAGGAATTTTAAGTAGGAGTTCCTACTCATCTTTGAGTAGCTAAGTATTGTTTGTGTTGAGTGGGTTGATAAAGTTTGAAAAAAATTATTCGTCAGAGGTTTTTGACATGCATATATATTTTAATCAACTTTCTTAATTGTACATCTCTATAGATAAGGAATCCCTTGTTTATGTCCTACCAAGTCCTAATTGTATAGTACATATGGAACCGTAAGTTTAATTAAATTGGTTAGAGTAAATGAGTTCCCGCTTGTACTGTTAAAATATAGAGCCTAAACATTGTTATGCATTATTGTCTCTGTCAAGGGATGAATTTATCGAGATACCATCTTTGTTGAGTAAGAAGAAAACATTTTTAATCTATTTTATAACAAAAAATAAAATCCTAACCTTTGTACAAATGGAAGTCTTCCAAGAAAAGAAAAATAAATCAGAATTCTATTTTAACTTAGGGGTGGGTTCAAAAAACCGAAAACCGAAAAAAACCGACAACCGAACCGGACCGAGACCGAAAAAAACCGAACCGCAAAAAAACCAAACCGAAATTGTCAAACCGAACCGAACCGAATCTGACCAGTTCGGTTTCAGTTTTTGAGGCTCGGAAACCGAACCGAACCGATATATATATAATTTTTTTGAATATTTATAAATAGTTTAGTCATACAATCATAACAAAACAGAACCTGTTGCTAAGTTGGTTTCAGTGAAAGTTTACAAGCTGGAGGCATGGGTTCGAACCCTCATGCCTCCAGGATTTGTGAGATGATTTTAAATTTTTTAATCTTTTTATTGTAACCCTAACCCTCCTCCTCCTTATTTTTCATTCCCCTTCCCTGCCTCTCTTCCCTCCCTCTCCTCTCTAGACTCCAACCCATCTCTCTCTCCCTCCCTCTCTCTCGCTCTCCGTCGGTGAGAAGCAGCTGCAGCCATGGCGCAGTACAGCAAGGTGGCCCCGACCCCTCTGCTGAAAGACGAGCTCGACATCGTCATCCCCACCATCCGAAACCTCGATTTCCTCGAGATGTGGAGGCCCTTCTTCCAGCAGTACCACCTCATCATCGTCCAGGACGGTGACCCGTCGAAGGTGATCAAGGTCCCGAAGGGCTTCGACTACGAGCTCTACAACCGCAACGACATCAACCGGATTCTGGGTCCCAAGGCGTCCTGCATCTCCTTCAAGGACTCTGCTTGCAGATGCTTCGGCTACATGGTCTCCAAGAAGAAGTACATCTTCACCATCGACGACGATTGCTTTGTAAGTATCGCTTTTGGGTTTCGAAAACTTGGGATCTTAATTGGGGCTGTTTTGGATGTGGGATTTGATTTTTGAGTTGAAAAGGTTGGATCTTGGTGGGTTTTGGGAAGTGGGTTTTGTTGGGGTTTTCGAAATCTTGTTGTTCAATTGAATTTCGATTCGACTCGAATTGATTAGTTTGTGATGAAATTCTGTTGCTTTTGTTGTTTAGATCTGTTTCTGCTGCTAATGTTTGACTTACCCTCATCTGTTTCTGCCTCTCTTCCCTCCCTCTCCTGATTGTAAATGTAATTGGTTATTTATACATGTTGATTTTGATTTGATAATTGATGTTAAAGACTTTAACATCAGAATGAATGTTGTAAAACTGTGCTTGTTGTCAATATGGACAACAATTTGGGATAAACTAAGTCAGAATGAATTTGGGACAGCAATTTTAGTTGAATTACTTGAAGAATATATGTTTCTGTATTTGATATATGCTTGATTTCAACAAACTAAGTGGATTAATGTTTCGGTAGGTTCTTACAAATTTTATTTTTGATCTGTATTTTTCTTTCCCCAAAGCCCAAAAGATGGTTCAATTACAGAAGTTGTGTATATAACTGTCAATTTAAGTTGTTATCTTTTGTTTGATTTCGATGTTTGAAATATTATGCGCAGTCTAGACTCTACAAGCACATTTAAGTTGTTATCTTTTGTTTGATTTCGATGTTTGGATCTCAAAAATTTGATCACGATTGAATACTGATCATCTGTATAATCTCTCGAAGGAAAGGAAAATGCATTCCTTTAACAAGCATAGACGGACATGCCTTAACAAAGATGCACCAACACCACTGTAAATCTGATTAATTTTAAAGTGCAAGAATATTAGGTGCTGAAATTAGGTTGTTGAAACTAGGTGAACATTTTGTATGCTGAATAAGTTGTATGTGCCTTAAATTTAGCATGCAGTTCAAAATTCCCAAAAAAATGTTGAAAAATATATGTTTCGTCCTTTTTCTGCAAGTAAAAGTTGTACCTTGGCGCTCGGTGGGTTTGGGATTGTTTTTGTTCGTCTCCAAGTGCTTTTTAAGAAGCATTTTCATGTGGATGACTTTGAAGAAGTGGCTTTGAATGTGAACTTTCATATTTCCATTTTTTTTTTAATAATTTGGAGGGAGAAAAAAAAAAAAAAAAAAAAAAAAAAAAAAAAAAACGAAACCGAACCGAGAAAAACCGAACCGAAAAAAAAACCGAAATAAAATTGAACCGAACCGAACCGAACCGAAATTTCGGTTTGGTTTCGATTTTGAGAAAAAACCGAACCGATGGGAACCGAACCCAGCCCTATTTTAACTTAGATGTTGACTCACCTCAACGTGAGCACCCGCCGAAATTTGAATTTTCATCCCCAAACTTTAAATTAATTTAAAGTAAAATATAACTTGTATCGAAAAATAAATTGTACATTTATTTCCTAGCACAACTGTTCTTCTAGATGGGAAAATAAAATAAACATGCCACACCATACAAATTATTAGGTCATATAACTTTTTGATAGACTACATATATATGGAAAGCTGTGGTTGCATGACCTCGCAGACAAGTCCACTCCACTATTTGGTCAAATAAAATAAACATCACATGTTCAACGTGCAAATAATTAAATGAGTCATTAATTTGGTTCGATACAAGTATTTGCTTTTAATATATCAATATATTTACATTAAAGAGAGAGATGGATTCAGCTAGGTAGCCTATTATTGAATTTGTCAGCTAGATATTTGAACTTAAAATCTCTTATTTACAAATAAAAAAAATACCACTAAACAACAATAATGAGTGACGCTACAAATATTCATTAAAAGCTAGAATTTTGAAATCGAATAATCACCATTCATATAAGGTGGTTATGCACATCAAATTAAAGGATGTCCTTTAAAGGATTTGGATCCTCTTCTGAGCCCAAGGAGAAGATCCTCCTGATCAAGACACATGAATCGTTGGATTTTTATTTAACGGTTATAATTATTATAACATTATAACTTTAAAGGGATCCCCCTGTTTATAGCCATTAGATAAAAATCTAACGGTCTACGTGTCTTGGTCAGAAGAATCCTCTCCTTAGGCTCAGGGAAGGATCCAAATCCGTCCTTTACACAGCAATTTTTCATGCATGTCACACAACATTTCTGTGAGAAATGCCACTACATCATTTAATTCATCAGTCATAGCTACTAATTCCAATGTGAAAATAGAAGCCATGACCCCCTTTTTGGATGACCAAATTTTTTGAATAGATGACTTGTGCTGAGCGGTAATTATACCATATTAAAATATAGAACTTTAGCGAAAAGTTTATCATACTGTTTACTTTAACGAAAATCACATTTTTACACTAAAAAATCAATCTTGGTACCATTCACATTACCTTTTATTTTGTTCTTATCGTTAAAACTCAAAGTTTTTAAGTTATTTTCGTTAGTTTTTCTATTAAAATATCCAAACCCAAAATCTTAATTAAAATATCCAAACCCAAAATCTTAACCTCTAAGGCAATGAGCTCAAATCAATCTTAAGACATTGTATTAAACATTATGAATGGGAAATTTGGCTAAGTTACATTGGTTCTAAAAGACTTTACCTGCTAGTCGGGCGGCGGACTGGAGTCTACTGCCTAAGCGGCTAGGCGGGGGCTTAGACATATTAGACGGATTTAAGTAAATTTATGATATATTGTATAAATAAGTGCCAATTTATACTTTAAAAAACTCATAATTGTAATGGGATACATAAATTGTGATAAAGAATATGACATATAGAATATAAAGTAATAGACAACCATATTGAAAATATGGAGAACAAGCATATAATGAGTGTTCATTCAAGTATTCAACAAGTCTCTTGAGAGTCACGATAGAGGTGGGTTTAGGAGTGCTAGGCAGGCTAGGTGGAAGCCTAAGCAGGTTTAGGTGCATTTTCTTAATTTTCAAATGCCTAGGAACTAATCGGGGTTACATCCAGCCGCCTAGCACTTTGGCGGGAATTTTTAGAACAATATGTGTCAGTCAAAATAATTTGATGTTAAACTCACCAAATCTACGAAGTCGAACGTAAAACCTCTCATTTATAAGTGGACACAAATTTTCATATACAACAATACTGTGGGTTGAAATTTTGGATAAGTCATATGATAAGTCAATCATAATTTGGTATCGAATTCCAAGGAGGCGAAACCTATGACCTACCATGCACTTACAAGTGAAGAAGAATACCACTAAACCACAATACTAAGCTTGTCATTTTGAAGAATCAAACATAGACTTCAGATTTAAAATAGAGAGAAATACCATTAAACTATTCTGTAATAAACTAATATCTATTTTCATTATCTTTTACACTATATGATAGCTGGCGTTTTTCATTATATTTGTTAGAATTAATCCATGATATGGTGGGCCACGTACGTCTAGGATCACAGTTGATGATGAAGAGTTGAGTGGGTTGATGAAGTTTGAAACAATTATTCCTCAGAAGATTTTAGACATGCATTTCCTTCTCGAGCACGTAGGGGGGATTTAATCTGAACCATTCATTTCAACCGTAAGACATCTATAAATTGACTCCTTCATTAGAAGAACATGCAGTCGTACTTGACTTGAGAGTTTGGGCATTGGTTAGTCAAGGTTAATCTGCAGATCATGGATAATCATGGTTATTGTGGGGTTTTACTGTCTCTTACTTTGTTAAGTTTGGCTATTCATGGAAGCTTCTGCTTCCCTGAAATTAATGGAGATAACAAGGGCTCTTCACGTACCACTACTGATAAGGGAAAAGGATGGGCAGTTCTGGTTGCAGGATCAAGTGGTTACGACAACTACAGGCACCAGGTTTAAGCTTGTCCAAAATTTTGATTAATTAGTAACATTTTATGTTAATTGTGTTACAAGTAATAAAATTTAGGGCTAATCCTTGTCGTTCCATGCAGGCTGACATATGCCATGCGTACCAGATACTGAAGAAAGGAGGACTGAAAGACGAGAACATCATCGTTTTCATGTACGATGATATCGCATACAACTCGGAAAATCCTCGAAAAGGTGTCATCATCAACAAGCCAAACGGACCTGATGTTTATAAAGGAGTTCCCAAGGTCGTAACTAATTTTCTGAGTCTGATTTTTAATTTCTAGCTGGTTAATTTGTTAGTTTAACATTGTTTAGTTACCTGTAAGTATTTGTTTTTTTTTTTCTGATGCAGGATTATACAGGAGATCATGTTAACGCACGCAATCTCTATGCTGTTATTCTCGGAGACAAAAGTGCTCTCACCGGAGGAAGTGGCAAGGTTCTAAGTAGCGGTCCGAATGACCATGTTTTCATATATTATGCAGACCATGGTTCTGTAGGATTACTTGGTAATTTGTAGCTTTTTTTTTATTTTAATTTTATTAACTTTGAAAATATATATTTAGTGATCTTATATAGTCCCATAAATTCAGTAAATTTTGTTCTTCGGGTTGCATATAAACAGTATATTGTGTTCAGGGATGCCTAGCGATTATGTTTATGCGAAAGATCTCATACGTGTACTACAGAAGAAGCATGCTTCTAAAGGTTACAAAAGCATGGTAAGAATGTTCACTTGAGTAACAGTCTTACTGAAGTCTTCAACTCTTTTTTTGATGATTTTCTGAGTTTTCATGCATTTATGTGGAAAAAAAAAAAAAAAGGTATTTTACCTTGAAGCTTGCGAGGCAGGGAGCATGTTTGAGGGCCTCCTTTCAAGTAATCTGAATATTTATGCTACCACTGCGTCGAATGCAGAAGAGAGTAGTTATGGAACATATTGTCCTGGTGACCCATCACTTCCTGACGAGTTTGATACTTGTTTGGGAGACCTGTATAGCATTTCCTGGATGGAGGATTGGTAATGCAGTGCCTTTCTTTTTGAAAATGCCGTTCTAATTTAACAGAGTACATTACTTTGTCAGTTTCAAACACATTTTCGATCAAATGCCTATACTAATTGCTTTGTTGTTTCGGTGACTTTTGGACCATATTTTCACATTTGAGAGCAGTGACATAAGTGATTTGCATAAAGAAACTTTGGAGAATCAATATGAAAGGGTAATATTTTGAAAGTTACTCGTGTGTAAAATATTTATGGATATCATAATGTCTAATGTTGGTGAAATTAGAATAATTTAACCATGTGACCATGTCGATTGATTTACAGGTTCGAAGAAGAACAACTAATTCGCATGTTATGCAGTACGGAGATATGAGTCATAAACAGGAGTTCCTCTTTGCTTACATGGGTGCAGATCTTTCTAATCGTAGCCATACTTCCACCAGCGATATCTCTTCACCCTCCATCTCAAGGGCTGTTAACCAACGTGACACGAAGCTCCTCTACTTTCAGCAAAAGGTTTCTGCTCTTCTTTTATTCTGAATTCCAAACTTCAATGTGTTTAATTTTCATGTATACACATATATGAATTGATTAGTACATGCCAAACTCTCCGGACAGAGAACTTTTCGTATGTTTTTGACAATTTGTATTTTTTGTTCTATATGTTTCAGCTGCAAAAAGCTCCTACTGGATCTCAAGAGAAACAGGGTGCTCAGAAGCAGCTGCTGCTTGAAATTGCTCATAGGAAAAACGTGGACTATAGCATAACGAAACTAGGGGAGCTTTTGTTCGGACACGAGAAGAGCTCAAACGTTTTAATGAATGTTAGGCCACAGGGGCAACCTGTGGTGGATAATTGGGACTGCTTCAAGAACTTCGTAAGTTCCATCTCTTGTAATTCTATACATCAAATTGATACTGACGACAACCAAGTGCTTGTGCTTCTTTGTTCAGTTTTTTGAAGTAAATCAACAACTTTTATCTCTGAGATAATTGATTTTGAGTTCTTTACATGCAGATGAATATTTATGAGAAGTACTGTGGACATTTATCTGCATATGGAATGAAGTACACGCGAGCTATAGCCAACATATGCAATGCTGGGATTACCACAGAGAAAATGGTTGCAGCATCTGATCAAACTTGTGCCAACAAACCCAATGTCTAGAACTTCCTTTTGATCAGATAAATGATCAATACGTATATGTGTGATGTGTTGGATGCTAAACTATTTCTGGAGTTGATCTTGAAGTAATTGCAGCAGCTGGACTAATAAAGCCAACGGCTATTTCCTTTGGAAATGTAACGGCCAGTTTAAGTTAAGTGATAGTTTTTCTACTAGTGTAAGGCTTGGATTAAAAGCTCCAATGAAGGGCTTAGATTAGCTTTGTACGAACAGGTTGGTGAGCATTTTGTCAGCTAGCTCCAATGGAGATAAGGGCTGATTGCAATGCCAAAACCCTATCAATGACATATATATGTGTGTTATGAGCTGCCGCAGTAGCCGTCTCCAATAGCCGACAATCCCATCTTAAATTCTGTGCAATCATCACCATTTTTGGTGATCTCTATCCTTTCCAAAACTAGCATACAAAATACCATCTTTAATAAGAAAACGAATTAATACAAAATATTTTCGTAAATGGTCTGGCAAGGCTAATCATATGAAGCAAAATCTCTACTAAGAGAAAAGAATTCAACCAAAGAGCGAAAAAAAATTAGTTATGTATACCATCGTTGACTAAGTTTGATCCTTTTTAATCGTTGTGAATATTCATCCTTCGTTTCTCTTAAATAATTTGAAGTTTGGTATGCCAGCAGTTTCGTTTTTTCATGAAAATGAGAAAACCTATGTTGGATTTGGCAAAGAAAAGAGTAATGTTATTCTTACTACAAATTTATACCACATTTATTTCCTATCTTAGGTGGCATATGAGTTGGACAAGCTACATCATTTAATTTCAATCTTTTTATTAATTAACACACTTAAATAATCTTAGGTGGCAGAAGAAGTCTCATCATATACCACAATCATTATTTAATTAAAAATATTTTTATTAATTATTGATTAACATTTTGAAGTTAAATGCTAATTAATTTAGATGATGTGGCTATCCATATCAGATGCCACCTAAGGTGGTATACAATTATGGTACAAAAATATGGTAAGAATAGCATTATTGCAAGAGTAATGCTATTCATACCATCTTTTTATACCACATTTCTATATCACCTTAGGTGACATCTGATGTGGATAGCCATATCATTTGAAAAATTTGCAAAACCCAAGGAAATGAAGGAGAAAGACTCCTCGTATATCACAATCATCATTTAATTAACTAGTTTTTCTTAATTATTAATTTATTAAATAATAAACTAAATTAAAAATCTAATTAATTCAAATGATGTGGCTGTCCACATCAAATGTCAACTAAGGTGATATGAAAACGTGGTACAAAACATGGTATGAATAGCATTATTGTTATTGCAAAGGGAATTATATTGCAAGAGGGAAAAAACACTTCTGGTTTTGCAGTTTTGCGAAATGAGGACAGAATAAGTATTGGGAAGATGTTTGGTTGGGCGATTCTTAGTTTGAAGTTCGGTTTCCCAGGCCTTATAATCTATCTAGTTTCCGAAATTCTTCCATTTGTAACATTGGGGAATCTTGCAGAGGAGTGGCGAAATGGAAGTTCAGTTTAGGACAGACCTGAAAGAAGATGAGGTAATTGAACATCCTCTGTTGAAGGTAATATGGGAGGGAGGTACTGCATTGTCTCGTCGTACGCGAGGATTTCCAATCTCATATATTTTCTATTAAACGTCAAATCTTAAATTCAACTAATCAAAATAAAATACTAGTTCCAAACTAATTTCAGAATCACATACAATCATCTAATACTCCTCTTCGACGTTCTCGCTTGCCTTCTAACATTTCTCACCTTGCTAAATTGAAGACGTCTAGAGCTTCTCACCGTTCAAGACCTGCCCACAACCTGAACAGACCTTCCCCGGGACTTTAACCTGACATGGCGATGGCTGCGAGTAACATGCCTACTTGAAGGGCAAATAGAGCTCTGCAGCCTATCCTTTCTTCTCCTGCTGACTGACTTCCGCTTTCTGCTGACGTTTAAGTTATGATAGTTATCCCACAAGTCATTTTCTTTACTCGAACTGAAGTCTTGTTTTATGTCTTGAAATTGGTGGCGGCGGTGGCAGTGACCACGTCGGTCTACCCTCCTAGTGTTCCTTAGCTTGTACCACAAGAAACTAGTAGTATCCTCCAATGCAAACCAATACGTCTCACATGCAGCCCAACACATTTTACATTGGCTTTATCCAATGCATTGGAAGATCCCCAGCTTGAATAATAGATAGAAGAACAATAAAGCTGAAAGAAAATAAAAGATTTGAGTAAGCAACAAATTAACCATTCTGAAAGTGAAACTCAAATTTAAATGCTCTTAGGAGATAATCCTCGAATCGAATGAAATAGTGAATTAAAGATTGAACTAATTAAAGAAGGAAGAATTACTTATGTAGCAGAGGATCGATATCATTAACAGTCTCAACAGATTGGAGACGAAATGATGTTCAATAAAACATATCAAATCTCAAGGTCTTGAAATTGACATAACTCTGCATTTTGATTTCTGACAATGAAAATCGATAGAAGTGTCCTTAAATGTGTCTACTATAAATCGTTTTGGTTATTTTGTAAAATTTTTTTTATCAATATCCTCGTTAAGTGAAGGGGTTAGTCTGACAAAAATACTCTTAAAATGTAGTCATGGGTCGTTCACCTACAAATTTAATGAGATTTCAAAGCATGACCAAAACAATTTACGGCGGACAAAGTCAAGTTTTCATCATTATATAATGTCCAAAACCCATTTTGGATTAAAAAAAAAATTAAAATTTAATAAATTTAAAAATTAAAAAACCTAATAAAAAGAATAATATTAGAGAGACTAAATTTGTAGACAAAATTTGCAAATTAAATGATGTGTCACTAATTGGAATAAGTAAGTTTATCAATGCTTAAGTAATAAGTCAATCATCAACTCTGACATAATTTAGTTTACAAAATTTTGTCTACAAATTTAACCTCTATAACACTCCTCAATAAAAAATAGGAGAATAATAGATAATGGGTCTGGAAAGGCAATCATAGAAGCAGAAACAATGGCTGTAAGCAACTTTTACTAAGATTAGGGTTTTGAAGTTAAACAGATTACCAGAGCCAATAGCAGATTTAAAAGGCTATGAAACTGATCCCAGTCTCTCTCCCTTGAAAACTCAGCCATTTTCTTCTTCAGCTCCTGCAGGTTTACACCTTCTCTTTCTGCAACTGCAACTCCAACACCAGCTCCATCCATATCTCCAACCGCTGGATAATCACCAAACCCTCAAACTCTCTTGGTAGTGGCTGGTCTATTTTCTTCACAAACAGGACGTCATAAGACTGGCTACCGGACTTTGCCGGTTCCTTCCATGGGGGATTTTGATTTTGATTTGACAGGCACGCGCCGCTTTGCTGGTAGTGATCTTGGGGGACCAAACGTTGTTGGTTGGGGGGAAATCCCCGATGGACCATTTTGGAAAACCGTATCGTGCAAAATTGCAATGATGAGGGAAGGGCTGTATCGTGCAAAATTGCAATGATGGGAGAAGGGCTTTGGGTGTGGATAGACCCGTGATCACTCAAACTCTAAAGTCAAGTTGATTTCATCTTCCTTGTATGAAAGTATTTATCCTCATATAACGATGATAAATACCATTCTATTTATCATTGTTATATGAGTTTAAATTTTGAGATTCGTATATAGAAATGCGACACGGTTATCAATTTCTCTTATTTTTATGACAAGTAGTATTAAGTAGATTAAATTTGTAAACTATATGATGTGTCATAATAAAAAATAAAAATGTTAATCAATACTTAAGTAATAATCTAATCATTAACAATCACGTCATATGACTTATAAAATTTGAAATTAAACTAGTGATGTCATTCCTTAATAAATAGAAATTAAACTAGTGAATACCTAAGTATTATCTATTAACTTGGCTCCTCAGTGAATGAGAAGGATTTCTTCCTTAATTTACTACGTGTTCGATCGATAGAATTTCATACTTATGATCGGAATCGTTTATATTAGAAAGTAATTTGTAAAGATCACATGTGAAAAAAAATAAATAAAATATGAGATAGTTTAATCATAGAACTATTTTAAAATAGATGGACTGATTTTGTAAAAGTATCGAGAACCGTTTATTTATTTCTTAAATGACCTTAGTTTTGATTAAGTTTTTGCATTGATAATTTTTATATACAGATTAATAATATGAATCATTAAACCTGAAATTTTATGAACCGGCATCTTGAGGAGCCCACATAACGCAATTTTTATTCAATGATGGCATATGAGATTTTGTCAGCATCTCGAACTTGATTTGACATGACTTTCAGTTAGGCTTTGGAGTCAAGCCCACTATTGTTAGATTTGTCTTGCATGGATCAATTCCTTTGGTTGCCCTCTTCGTTAACTAAAAGTGAAGAATGGTTTTCTCCTTTTGTTGACCTCTTCGTCAACTGAATGTGAAGAATGGTTTTCTTCTTGGACATGTGGCACTGCTGTTTTCATTTCTCAACCTCAAGAATTTGTTGATTCTATTCACCTTAGTTAAAGTAGTCGATTGCACAATTTGGTTGACTTCTCAGTCAACTAGATGTGATAATGCTTTTCTTCATCAGTATGTGAGCACTAATGTTTTCACTCAACCTCTAGGATTTGTTGATAAGAAGTGATTTTTACACATTATTTTTAAGTTCTTACATAAATTCTATTTAATTATGATCATTAATTTTGTTTGATTTATTTAATTTAATTGCTATAAATAAAGAGGAATATGTGAAAATGTAAAAAAGATGAGCGAAAATAACTTCTTTTAATTTCCTTTGCTTCTCTCATTCTACAAGTGGGGTTTAGTCATCATCCAACCATTCACTATATTCTCTCTGTTTACTTTGACTAACATGCACGCATGGTTTGCTTGTTTCCCGTTCAGCTTATAACCGGATCAACTTGTTGGTTTCTCCACCGACCTCTCCATGCACCGTTTGGAAGTTGGTTGTTTAAAATTCTAGTCCTTTCGGATCGATGGTTTTGGGAGGAGTGTTTGACAACCCACTTAATTTGTGCTTAATTTTTGTTTTAGATATAGTTTACAGTAATCAACTTTCTTAAGTGTACATCTCTATAGATAAGGAATCCCTTGCTTATGTCCTACTAACTCCTAATTGTATTGTACATATACACGTGAGTGTAACTAAATTGGCTAAAGCACATGTATTCTTGTTTATGCTGATAAAATATAGAACCTAAAGCTTATGGAGAATATTCTGTTATGCATTCTTCTATCTGGAGGCATATATTTTACAGAGATACAATTCCTTGCCGAGTAAGAAGAAAACATTTTTAATTTATACAATAGGAAATAAAATCCTACCTTTATACAAAAATAAATCTTTCAAGAAAAGGAGAATGTATCACAATCCTATTGGATGTTTTTATTTTTTATTTTTAATAAACGATATTATCTAACTAAATGAAATGGGATGGGCTTAGCATCATAATGGGCTAACAATAATGTGGTTCAAATTCTCCTTTGAAGAAAATCAAACCTAAAATATCTCATTTACCAATAAAGAGGAACGTAACTAGACAGTAGTACAAGTGTACATGTTGGATGTTGACTCACTTCCATGTGCACCCACCTAAGTTTGAATTTCCATTTGGAATTTTAAATTAGTTTAAAATCAAGAGTTGTTTTATTCACACCACAAATATTGTTGAATACATCTCACATCTACTTTTTTAAATTAATATTCATCTTAAACAACTCACATTCTTTCTCACAGTACCCTCACATCCCACCCTTTCTAATTTTCTCTATGCACACCACAACCCACATTAACCTTCTGTGAACCATATTCGTCTCTTGATTTCAAATTAGATGGTGACGCTACTTCCTTTTGCGCAATTAACCCCATCCTAAGGATGTCTTTCTCTCACTAAGAGAGAGAGAGGTAAAAAAAAAAAAAAAACCTTGCATCCGTAACATATAACCTAACAGCCTCTTCTCCAACCATTTGGAAAGCAAAAGCAAGTGTACACTTAGTATTGACAGATTAGTGCTATTCATACATCCTTTTTTACTTTTCACACACCATTGTTAATCTTCTTCAATTCATTCGATCCGACGACCGAAAATTAAAAGGAGTGTGAAAAGTAAAATTGAGTGTGTGGAGAGCACCAACCCATATATGAAGTCTTACCTCATGTGAAAGACCTCCGACAATGTCAATTTTATGTTCTATTTGTCAAAAACAACATTTTCTAATCAACATATTTGTCCTTTTATTGGTTAGAGTTTTGTTATAGAATAGACGATGGGACACTGGGAGTGCCTTTGAGAGCTTGAAAAGTAATTTGGGTTACACTTTGAAAGTGATATGGAGTGCATTCATTATCTTTATTTTTATTGTTAAAACCATATGGGTATAAATAGTCATTTCATATGGTATATAGGTTATTTGACAATAAATTTTAATATACATCCATTTAACAATACGTGAGGTGCTAATAAAAAAATCATAAAATAAAATATAACTTGTATTGAAAAAAAAAAATGTTTGCATTTTTTTCCTAGCACAACTGTTATTCTAAAAGGGAAAATAATATAAACATGTCACACCATACAAATTACTAGGTCATATATTTTTTTGGTAGACTACATATATATGGAAGACTGTGGTGCATGACCTCGGAGATAAGTCCACTAAATTGTTGGTCAAATAAAATAAACATTACATGTTCAACGTTCAAATAATTATGTGAGCCATTAATTTGGTTCGATACAAGATTTTTTTTTTTTTTTTTTTTTTTTGGGTACAACAGTATATTTATAGTAAAGGGAATGGGTGTTCGGTTAAGTCACACAATTGAAAGCCTAATTTGATATCGAATTCACCATCCATGGGATTTCGATACCAATTATCTCAAATCTCGTGCAGAGAAATGTCATCAGACCATAATACTAAGTGATGATACAAGTATTCATTAAAAAAAAAAAAAGAATTTTGAAATCGAATGACAACCATTCATGTAAGGTGGTTGTGCACATCAAATGAAGGGATGTCCTTTACATAGCAATTTTTCATGTGTGTCACACAGCAATTCTGTGAGAAATGCCAGTACATAATCAGCAATGTAATCAATTGAATGGAAGAAATTTATCCAAATTTGCATGATTTAATTCCCTAGTCATAGCTACTAATTAAACGTGAAAATAGAACATCCATAGTAAAAAACCATGACCCCTATTTTGGATGACCAAGAATTTTATTGGATGATCTTTGTATGGATGATTCGTACTGAGTAGCAATTATACCATAGTAAAATATCCAAACCCAATATCTTAAATTTTTAGGCAATTAGCTCAAATCAATTTAAGTAGGACCTTGTATTAAACATTAAGGAATGGAAAATTTGGCCAAGTTATACAATGTGTCAATCAAAATACTTTGATGTTAAACTCACCAAATCTACGAAGTCGAATGTAAACCTCTCACTTATAAGTAGAGACAAATTTTTCATATACAACGATATTGCGGGTTGAATTTTGGATAAGTCATACAATGAGTCAACCATAGTTTGGTATCGAATTAAATGGAGTCGAAACCTATGACCTACCATGCACTTATAAGTGAAGATGAATACTACTAGACTGTAGTATTAAGCTTGTCATTTTGAAGGATTGAGCATAAGAGCAAGTCCACTGTGGGCAATAGCCTTGTGGATTGGCAACAATTGCAAGCCAACTGCGCCTAAAGTCACACCAGCCCAGTTGGGCAATTGGGCTGAGGAGGAACCCGTGGTAGAGGTTAGGTAGAAGTCCAAGGCCTGAGCACCTGAGGGGGAAGTGATGCAAAGCTGACGTTAGCCACATTCTAAAAGAATTTGCGTCAGGCGCATGGACAACATGCGCGCGTGGGAGAGCGTCTCCGACAGCATTTCAAACGTTGGGGCTCGCGTGGCATCCCACTCAATTACCGTTTGACGTGGCACAATCTGGACATTTGATTTCTAGATCAACAGCCCACATTCTTCGGCTTTAAAAAAAAAAATGTTACCATTGGGCCATGTGTCAAAATCTCGACTATTGGATTTCAATTTTTGTAATCCAACACTCCAGATTAACTAAGTTAATAAAAATTTTAAAAATATTAAAAATTAATTACAATTTTAAAACAAAAAAAATTATGATTTTTTTTCTTTCTATAAACATGTAATTTGTATTTTTTTTCCTATAAATTTTAAGTTAATAACACGTCTGGTATGTAATTTGTATTTTAATTTAGTACTTTATGTAATTTCGTATTTATTTAATTTGGTGCTTTATGTAATTTTGCATTTATTTAATTTGGTACTTTGTGTAATTTGTATTTATTAAATTTGACACTTTATTTAAAATTAAACCTGTTCGAAATTAAAAAATAGAATCATTTTTTTATTATTTTATAAAATAAATAAAAAATACTAATATTTTAATACGAATTGTCTTGGCTATTCAGTTTTAGGAGAGAAAATGCAATAGACAATTACTGTTCATTAAAGACGATTACTATTCACTTGATTAGCCACACTATACTACGGTTTGGTGGTATTTCTCTTCACTTAGTTGGAAGTGAGAGGTCTTAGGTTCGAATCTCGTGGATGACGAATTCGATACCAGATTAAGCTGCTCATTGTATGGATTAGCCAAATTCCTCATTCCCTTAATGTAAAAATATCGATGTATTAAAAACAACAAAAAAAACAAAACAAAAACTCCCCCCTCCCTTAATGTAAAAATATCAATGTAATAAAGACAAAAAAGTTTCATGTTGCCAAGAGGGACCTTTATACATTAGAAGTACTCTAAACCTCATATTTAAAATATAGAGAAATACCATTAAACTATAATGTAATAAACCATTATCTTTTACACTATATATGAGGTTGACAAATGACAAATCGTTGTCCTTAATGGATGGTTGGAGGATTTCATTATATTTGTTAGTATTAATCCATGATATGGTGTGCCACGTACGTCTAGGATCACCAAGTTGATTATGAAGAGTTGAGTGGGTTGATGAAGTTTGAAACAACTATTCCTCAGAAGATTTTAGACATGCATTTCCTTCTTGAGCACATAGGGGAGATTTAATCTGAACCATTCATTTCAACCGTAAGACATCTATAAATTGACTCCCTCATTAAAAGAGCATGTATTCGCACTTGACTTGAGAGTTTGGCTATTGGTTTGTCAAGGTTAATCTGCAGATCATGTCTAATCAAGGTTATTGTGTGGTTTTACTATCTCTTACTTTGTTAAGTTTGGCTATTCATGGAAGCTTGTGCTTCCCTGAAATTAATGGAGATAACAATGGCTCTCCAAGTACCGCTGCTGGTAAGGGAAAAAGATGGGCAGTTCTTGTTGCAGGATCAAATGGTTACTACAACTATAGGCACCAGGTTTAAGCTTGTCCAAAATTTTGATTATTTATAGTATTATTAGTAAATTATTTATCTTAGTTATGTTACAAGTAATAAAAATTAGGGTTACGTCTTAATCTTTTATCGTTCCATGCAGGCTGACATATGCCATGCGTACCAGATACTTAAAAAAGGAGGACTGAAAGACGAGAACATCATCGTTTTCATGTACGATGATATCGCGTACAACTCGGAAAATCCTCGAAAAGGTGTCATCATCAACAAGCCAAACGGACCTGATGTTTATAAAGGAGTTCCCAAGGTTGTAACTAATGTTCTGAGTTTGATTTTTAATTTCTAGCTGGTTAATTTGTTAGTTTAACATTGTTTAATTACCTGTAAGTATTTTTTTTTTTCTAATGCAGGATTATACAGGAACTCACGTTAACGCACGCAATCTCTATGCCGTTATTCTCGGAGACAAAAGTGCTCTCACCGGAGGAAGTGGCAAGGTTCTAAGTAGCGGCCCGAATGACCATGTTTTCATATATTATGCAGACCATGGTTCTGTAGGATTACTTGGTAATTAGTAGTTCTTTTATTTTTATTTTATTAACTTTGAAAATATATATTTTGTGATCTTATATAGTCCCATAAATTCAGTAAACTTCGGGTTACATATGAACGGTATATTGTGTTCAGGGATGCCTAGTGATCGTGTTTATGCGAAAGATCTCATAAGTGTACTGCAGAAGAAGAATGCTTCTAAAGGTTACAAAAGCATGGTAAGAATTTTCACTTGAGTAACAGTCTTACTGAAGTTTTCAACTCTTTTTTTGATGATTTTCATGTATTTTCTGAGGTTTTGATGCATTTATGTGAAAAAAAAAAAAAAAACTAGGTATTTTACATTGAAGCTTGCGAGGCAGGGAGCATGTTTGAGGGCCTCCTTTCAAGTAATCTGAATATTTATGCTACCACCGCATCGAATGCAGAAGAGAGTAGTTACGGAACATATTGTCCCGGTGACCTATCAGTTCCTGCTGAGTTTGATACTTGTTTGGGAGACTTGTATAGCATTTCCTGGATGGAGGATTGGTAATGCGGTGCCTTTCTTTATGAAAATGCTGTTCCAATGAAACAGAGTACATTACTTTGCCAGTTTCAAATACTTTTTCGATCAAATGCTCATACTAATTACTTTGTTGTTTCGGTGACTTTTGGACCATATCTTCACATTTGAGAGCAGTGACATAAGTGATTTGCATAAAGAAACTTTGGAGAATCAATATCAAAGGGTAATATTTTGAAAATTTCTCGTATGTAAAATATTTATGGATATCATCTCTAGTGTTGGTGAAATTAGAATAATATGACCATGTGACCATGTCGATTGAATTACAGGTTCGGAGAAGAACAACTAATTCGCATGTTATGCAGTATGGAGATATGAGTCATAAACAGGAGCTCCTCTTTGCTTACATGGGTTTAGATCTTTCTAATCGTAGCCTTACTTCCACCAGCGATATCTCTTCACCGTCAATCTCAAGGGCTGTTAACCAACGTGACACGAAGCTCCTCTACCTTCAGCAAAAGGTTTCTGCTCTTCTTTTATTCTAAATTCCAAACTTCAATGTGTTTAATTTTCATGTATACACATATATGTATTGATTAGTACATGCCAAACTCTCCTTATAGAGAACTTTTTGTACGTTTTTGACAATTTGTATTTTTCGTTCTACATGTTTCAGCTGCAAAGAGCTCCTACTGGATCTCAAGAGAAACAGGTTGCTCAGAAGCAGCTGCTGCTTGAAATTGCTCTTAGGAAAAACGTGGACTATAGCATAACGAAACTGGGCGAGGTTTTGTTCGGACAGGAGAAGAGCTCAAACGTTTTAATGAATGTTAGGCCACAGGGGCAACCTGTGGTAGATAATTGGGACTGCTTCAAGAACTTTGTAAGTTCATCTCCTCTAATTCTATGCATCAAATCGATACAGACGACACGCAAGTGAATGTGCTTCTTTGTTCATATTTTTGAAGTAAATCAACAAGTTTTATCTCCGAGATTATTAATTTTGAGTTCTTTCCATGCAGTTGAATATTTATGAGAAGTACTGTGGACATTTATCTGCATACGGAATGAAGTACACGCGAGCTATAGCCAACATATGCAATGCTGGGATTACCACAGAGAAAATGGTTGCAGCATCTGATCAGACTTGTACCTAACAAACCCAATGTCTAGAACTTCCTTTCTGATCAGACAAATGATCAATACATGTACGTGTGATGCGAATAAGAAAAAAGAAATAATGCAAAATATTTTGGGAAATTGTCTTGCAAGGCTAATCATAGGGCAGACCTGAAAGAACCTGAGGTAATTGAACATCCTCTGTTGAAGGTATATGCCTTCATCTGTCCCATGCAGATTCTCAGAAATGGTCTCTGGACTCCGATGGGAGGTATTCGCGCATTGTCTCCTCATACGCGAGGATTTCCAGTCTCATATGTTCATCAAATATATCATATCTTAAATTCAACTAATCAAAATACAATACTAGTTCCAAACTAATTTCAGAATCACAGACAATCATCTAATTCTCCTCCTCTTCAAAGTTCTGGCTTGCCTTCCAACAGTTCTCACCTTGCTTAATTGAAGACGTCTAGAACTTCTCACCGTTCGAGACCTGCCCACAACACGAACAGACCTTCCCCTAGACTTTAACCTTACATGGCGATGGCTGCGAGCATCATGCCTACTTGAAGGGTAAATCGAGCTCTGCAGCCTGTCCTTTCTTCTCCTGCTGACTGACTTCCGCTTTCTACTGACGTTTAAGTTATGATGGTTATCCCACAAGTCATTTTCTTCACTCGAACTGAAGCCTTGTTCTATGTCTCGAAATTGGCGGCGGCGGCAATGGCGGTGACGACGTCGGTCTATCCTCCTAGTGTTCCTTAGCTTGTACCACAAGAAACAAGTAATATCTTCCAATGCAAACCAATATGTCTCACATGCAGCCCAACACATTTTACATAGGCTCTTTCCAACGCATTGGAAGATTCCCAGCTTGAATAATAGATAAAAGAACAACAAAGCTGAAAGAAAATAAAAGATATGAGTAATTAAGCAACAAACCAACCCTTCTGAAAGTGAAGCTCAAATTTAAATGCTCTTCGGAGATAATCTTCGAATCGAAGAAAATAGTGGAATTAAGATTAAACTAATTAAAGAAGAAAGAATTACTTATGTAGCAGAGAATCGATATCATTAACAGTCTCAATAGATTGGAGACACAAAGATGCTCAATGAAACAAATCAAATCCCAGGGTCCTGAACAAACATCCCTGCGGAATCGAAAATATTATAGTATTAGTTGTGAAGTATAATCCAAAGGTAAATTTAGCATACAGTCACATCATCTTTGCTTGAAAATGAACATATGCAAGCAGAGAAGTGTTCATCTTCCCATCTTGCAAAGGAATACTTCCCCTTTCGATCTGCATCAATGCCTACGAGCCTAACGCATTGTTTGTCCACTAACAACCTCAGAACATAAAGTGTCTATCAATAAGTAAAAATATGAACGCCAATGGCAAAACAAGGACATATAAACTTAAACTTCATGTATAGCGTATCTGTACTAGCATGAAGGGCATTACAATATTTAAGAAGTGCATTACGAAGAAATTCCTTCTGCCAACAAAGTAATTCACCAAAATATTTTACCATCTAAGTAAGTTTACGAGAAAATGGAAAAAAAAAATGTTATACAAAAGAGACTTATAGGAAGCCTCCGAGTCAGTGTAACAAACAAACTACTGCAGATGAAATGAAGTCAGCATCTATTCCGGCAAAGGTGTAGGACATAAAGCATCATACAAATTTTTTTTCTGAAATTAGGTCATCTGGTTGGTTGAACAGAACATGGTCAAGAATAAAGAGAACAATACAACTTACTCGCACGAGGTATTGAACATAGTCTTAAATGGAGCCAAAAATGCTTTCTCAAGTAGATCGCCGACCCCATTTGCAGCTTTACTAACGACATCCCCCATTACGATACAAGTTCAAATGACTGTGTTTCCTGCTGCCAACTCCTTTCCAATCGCACTGTGACAAGAAGTCGAACGTTCTTAAGTTAAAGACCAGAGCCCTAGTTAGTCACAACCAAGATCATACTGCACGAATACCAAAAGATCCAGTGACAAAACCAAATTCCATTTTTCTGCTAAATTTTCTGGTAGTAATAATGCAATGACGGTTACAAATATGAAGTTATCAAATAGGAAATACATACTACTTACGTCTGTCTACTCCATTCCAACGAAGTCGGAGACAAAGTACTTGTTAGGATCGGAGACCTTCTTCCAATCTTCAAGCCTGCTATTAAAAAAACAAACCCACCAAAATCCACGTCAAATACATACTACTCAATCCGGCATAACCTAAAATTTTGATGGAGTTACTCATCCATAATGTATAAAACTAACATTTTCGGACATGCCAAATAACTGTAATTTCATGATCCACATAACAACCCAGTCCAATCAATTATATTGATGTAGGGAAAGGAAAAGTACTTAAATTTGAAAAACTAACAGAATCGCCATCTAATTATCTAAACAGAACTTTGACTTGCCAAAAAAAGAAGAAGAAGATGTACGAGGAAGAAGAAGAGGGGAACGATATCTCAGATGTGTAGGGTTCGGTGTTGGGGCGTGAACAAATTACAGATAGGGGAGATGATGCTTGAGAGTGCGTTACAGAGGACAGAAGACGGATATGTGCCATCCGACTTCTAGAGGGGCGGGAGTATAATTTGAAAATGAGAAATTTTATTCGTATCTAACCAATTATATTAGAGTGAATCTCAAAATTTACTAACTGAAATTTCGTGGTTTTCAACATTGGTACATGAAGTTTTTCTTTATCTTAGAATCATACCTCCGGTTTAAATTTTGGGATAATTTCATACATTTATTAGAACTTCTATTAACTAATGATGTAGCGTCTACGTGGATAATAATTGAGCGCCACGCGTCAATAAGCCCACTTCAATATTAAAAAAATATAAAAAAAAATACAATAAACCCGCTCGTCGTCTACCTCCCCCAACGCCCTCCCTTCCTTCTTCCCTCTCTGCAACCCGCACCCCTTCCATATTTGGGTAGAAAATTCAAACAAAAGCCCAAACAGTTGTACTGATACTAAAATGCCTTCGTCTTCCATGGAAGAAATTGAAAATTTAAACCACCCATCAAAGCAGAAAATTACGAGGGAGAAAATCAAATCATTACCTGAGACCCGACGAGAGAGATGCCGAGAGACGTAGAAGAGTGCGAGAAGATGGGAGGATTTTTTTTTTTTTATATCAGATCAAGTTCTAAAGATGCTGGCAGGGTAGCTCGGTGGTGTGCGAGAGGAGAGTGAATTTCTTGTTAGGGTTTAAGAGAGAGTGGTTTTGGGGGTTTCAATTCGAACCGAGAGAGACTGTGCTCGCGAGGATATATTTGTTATTTGAGAACATAGGATAAGGAGGAATGGAGAGAAGGAGGGAAGGGTGTGGGGGTTTCGGTCTGGGTTTGGGTTGGGGTGCAGGATAAGGAGGAGGAAGAGGAGGGTGGGGGTTAGGAGAGGAATGGTGAAGGGGGGATAAAAATGGGGGAGAGAAAACGGAAAGCCGAAGAGGGTGTTGCAGGTGCAGAAGAGAGAGAGAGGGAAGGGGTGCAGGTTAGGGATGGGCAAATAGTCATTGGTTACGGTAACTGCGGTTATCTGTTTATTTAAATTTGACGATTACAGTTATGGGTAATTATTTAGAAAAATAAATAGTTATGAGTATAACCGTTTACCTGTGAAATTTAAATAGACGGTTATGGATATTACTTGCGGTTATAAATGGGTATCCATTTAACCGTCTATTTTAATATATGTAAAACAAAAAAAAACAAAAAAAAATTAGTTTCTAACTAGGTTTAGTATCTCGAGATATATTTGGTTATAAAGGACCATATAATAAATATATATATATATATATTTATGCCTCACTTGAGAGAAAAATATAATTGATAGAACGGGCTAATGTTTAATATATGTGATTGAATGTGCTAAAATATTACAATGTTCGACAATTTTGTTTTGGAGTTTTGACTAATTCAAGATAATGATTACCTTGAGCATTTAGAAACATGTTATTATCAGATAATACGTACCTATATATATTATTAGAGTTGTTAGAGATTGAAGTGAAACGGGAGTCATGTATTATTATGTTTATTTTCTTCACTAATATCAGATAAGAGAAATGAACGTAGAGAGGGACAAATGAGGAAAACATGATTATTACTTTATGTTTTCATCTTTTTGTACTACTCATACGATACAAGCATACGCTCTTTTAATGCAATATAATTTTGACTTCTATTCTTCCACTTTCCACCCTTAGCCATATGTGGTTGTTTTTTTTTATGTGAGCATTCACACCAATGTCACAACAGAAATCATTACTTGAATATTTATAGTCTCAACAACTACTAATGTTAGTAGAAAACAATTCAAGAATTAATTACAAAAAACAAAAAGACACAACTTTGTATTACTTGTAGGGCAAGTAACCCCATTATTTTTCTTAAAAAAGCACAAGGTACGGAGAAATATCATCACAGTAATTCTCAAGCCTATATTTTCTCTTTATGCAACTCCACCCCCTCTCTCTCCTTTAGTTAATTTAGGCCACAACGCATTGTTAAACACACTCCTGACACTGAGCTAAGAAACTGAATGCTTATTTACTACAAAGTCATTCACAATATTCATCAAGCAATCCAAGTAATCTATAAAACATGGTTTCAATTTTAATATTTTTTTTAGCAATGATTGCTTAAAACATTCACCATGAAGCATGAACTCTAATTTTACGTTTTTTTTTTTTTTTTTTTTCAAATTATAGATTCAGCTTCAATTTATTGTTCTTATAATTATGGTGATTTAAATATGTGTGAATAAGAGAAGGAAGAAAATGGGGTTTTTCAAACCCTACACGCATGGGAGCCGCAGCCTGAAGCCGCGCTGCCCGAGCCAAGTCGTTCCTGTTCCAAAATTCTAAGGTCCAAAACAAAGTCGTTTTACATCACCTTTCTTACAGACCTAAGCTGCCTGCAGTCGACCTGCAATCTAATTGGGCATATGCACCAAACCGTCCCACTTTTTTTTTTTTTTCTCTTTTGGGCCTTATTTTATTTTTGGCTCACATGAAATAACAAGCCTATGGGTTAGGTCTTGTTTTTCACTTTTCCTTCTTAGGCCAATAATTGGGTATATAATTTGTTAATCCATTTACTTCTCCTTTGTTGCCGAGCAACCTAACAACCACTCTTTTGGGTCTGCAAGCCACGATAGCCCCATAGTTTGGGTCGTCATTCATTCTTTTCGCACATAGGTCCTAAAGCTATTCTCGTTCACTACATATGTATATTGCGTTTGTTTACAGGTATCATGAACTTAGAGTTCGTACTTAAACTTGAACTTGAAGTTTTGAAAATAAGTGCCGTAGAAATTCGAAGTTTCATAAAACAATACACCCGTAAAAATCCAGAGTTCTTGTAGGTGATTTATTAAGATTACATGTAGATGATACTTTTAAAAACAACTGTAAAATTTAGTTTGTACAAATTACTTTATTGTCTATAATTTTATTTTGTAATAGAAGACAAAAATATTTTTTCACCCTTTTATAGTTGACAAAAAGAGTTTCATTAATATGTGGTTTAAATTAACTTCTTCCTTACAAATCTGGTATGTGTAAATAAACTAGCTTGAAATAGGTCCAATTTTATAGAAAGAGATTCTCTTCAGATCTTTTCCACCAAATTCATCCAATCAATCAATTCAGGCTCTTGAAATTTAATCCAACGGCTACTAACAGGGGACCCCTTTAAAAGTTATAATAACTTTAGCCGTTGAACTAAATTTCAAGGATCCGAATTAGGTGATTGGGTGGATTTAGTGGAAGAGATCCGGAAATGATCCATTTCTCAATTTTATGGCCTAACAATTAGATTAGTCCAATTTTTAGTTATTTTTTTATTTAGGTCCATGAATAGGACTCCATGTGTCAACACTTTTTGTTGTTAGGTTATACTTTACATTGTGATTACTATTTTACTCTACTATAGCTATTCAGTGGAAAAAGAAAAAAAAATAATACGATCGATACTTTGCTAACTATTCTTTATCAAGATAATCGCTAAAAAGATAGCGACTATTAACAGAAAAAGTCGCTATCTTCTTACCGATCCCTCCTTTTTCAATTTTTTATTTTTCGGTTTTTTTTTATTTTTTTATTTTGTTAATGATTTTTTTTATTTCTCTTACCATAACAACAAATTATCATATTCGTGTTTTTCAAAATATATTTTTTCCGTGCACAATATATTATAATTCACTTTTAAACACTTGTAGTCAATGATTTAAAACCTAAATTTAAAGATATTTTTCTATTTTCTCACTTTAAGAATCAATAAAAAATAGTTTCACGACCTAATAATCTGTAGAATCACATCCAAAGGTTTTGCAATATTTTCGTTAACTCCAGCGCAAAATATTTCTTAAAGCTAAAAATTTCAAATTTTTTTTTTCACAAAAAATTGTGTGCTATAAGCCAAAGTTAGAGTCATTCTATTCGCACCAAATATTTCCTAAAATTAATTTAGGACATTTCCAAAATTTCAGACACCTGTAAATCTCTTGGGGGGCCTCGCTATTAGTTATATTATTTTCTATTTTTTTTTTTCAACTCAGGTACCCTATTAGTCGACATAAACCCAAATTTCAGTTGATCTTTTACAATCTAAGCTACCTATTATATAAGTACTTTTATAATCTAAACTACATGTCATATAAGTACTTGTACAAGCTAAACTACCTATCATATTATAATATTAGTCAACATAAACTTAGATTTCAACTGATCTTTTATAATCTAAACTACCTATTATATAAGTATTTTTACAGTCCGAACTACCTGCTATATAAGCACTTGTACAAGCTAAACCACCTATCGTATTGTAACTACCTATCATGGTGGAATAAGTAATTTTACATAATTCTAACAGTAAGATGTAGTCTTCCATCTTGGTAATGTTAAAAGCCCCCGAAGCTAACACAATCAATGTCAAAAGCATCTTGAGCAATTACTTACGTAAGACAATCAATGTATAATACTCACGAATCATGTAGACTAGAATCATGTAACAAATACTAGCAAAAATGAAGCTTACTGTTGTAAATGACTCAACGAAAGCATGTAAAATTACTTATAGTTCTCATAGCTTCATGCGAATTCAAATTCAAATTTGAATACTAATCTGCAAGAATCGTGAGAAAAATTCAAAACATGAGCCGGATAGAGTTTTTGATTAAATCGTGAGATTTGATGAGTAACTTTTTTTTTTTTTTTTTAATACAACAATATATTTTACACTAAAAAAGATGAGAGTTTTTTTTATGAAATGATAAGATTTGATGTGTAATTTAAAGTTTCATGTTAATTATGGAAGAGTCATGATAAAACATTCAACGACAGTCGATGCAATTTTGTTTTCAAATTATGGACACTTTAATTGCTCTACTTATTAGACCCTACCTATGAATGTGCAATACATTAGACCCATATCAAAACATACGGATCAGGATCCTCTCCTGAGCAAAGGGTGAGGATCCTCTTAACCAAGTCCATCGGGCTGTTGAAATTTTATCCAATGACTACAAACAGAAGGCCCCTCTAAAAGTTATAATAATTGTAGCCATTGGATAAAATTTCAATAGTCCAATGTGCTTGATGAGGAGGATCCTCACTGCGGGTTGCAAAGGAAAGAAGGAAGGGAGGGGTGGGGGGAGGTAGAAGATGAGTGGTTTTTTTTTTTTTTTTTTTTTTTGTGTTTTTGTATTTTTTGAATTTTTTTAATATTGAAGTGGGCCTATATTGACACGTGTCGCTCAGTTATTGTCCACGTGGACGCCCCATCATCAGTTAACAGAAGTTCTAATGAAAAACTTAATTGATGTATTGAACTGTCCCAAAATTAAGACTTGAGGTATGACTCTGGAATGAAAAAACTTCATGTACCAAATGTTGAAAATCATGAAACTTCAAGGTAGTAAACTGAGATTAATCCATTATATTATTACAATTGGTGTACCGACCTTGTCCCGTCACACTAAAAAATCTCAAGTGGAAAAGGGTTGGTTGGGTTTTATTTTAATTTTTTTAGTGGTGTTATACTCACCCCGTTGTCTTATTTTCCCACCCATCTTATATTCTCACCCTGCATAAAAAGTGAAAAAACACATAACTCTTTCCTCACCCACCAATATTCCCAAAACAACCCTAAAGAATTTTTTTGTTAGATTTAACAAAGATATAATTTTAAAAAGCAATTATTATTAGACCTTAGTTTAGTTACAGCAATGAAGAACGGGTGCCATTCTCGCTGACATGAATTTGTATCATCTCTTTACACCTAGCCAAACCACCATCGACACCCTCAAATCCTCAGCCCAACCGCACCATTCCCCAAAACCCCATCTCAGACATATCAACACCCTCAAAACCACGCCACATCAACACCCAGTTTCCGCCTAGGTCGCCAACCATCGCAACACCACCACACCTCAAAAATGCTTCAGTGCAGAATCTCTATCATTATCCACTTTAATATAAGTCTTCTATGAAATCTTCCACGAAATCCTCTGGGAAAACCTCTTGACGAGAATTCTAACAATTCACTCAATATTATGTTCGTCTTCCTCCACTTTGGTTCCTTGACAACCAAAAAATATGAAACAGTAAATGCAAGGATGGGAAAACCAAAAACCACCAGGTCCTATTGCAATGACTGATACAACTACAACTCCTGACAAGGATTTTTCATTGTATTGGACTCAGGTTATGTGTATTAATACCGTAATTTATTTTGGGAATGCCAATCCATACGCACGCTATGAATATTTCTGAATTTTGTGCTACAATAAAATGAAAAGAAAAGTTAAAAACATTCATAAACCAGATGAATAACACTTACCCGTATAACCCCCTACCAGTAATCTCCACAAGAACACTTGCCTTCTTTAAAGTGATGAAATCTACTAGCATCAAGTACTATGATCTCTCGATTTTTCTATTAGAGATATGTTAATAGCACCATGACAATCGATACAAACCCGCAAATTCTTCATAATCCTTACTTGTACACCCTTAGGAATGTTCATTAAGGCAAAAGCAATCGCCAACTTCTCACTATGATGCTTTAGGTTTCAAAACTTTAAAGCGTATAACTAATAATTATGTGACAAAACTTGATTGGTTGGTCTTTAGGTATTTGGAGGTCATTTTACAAGGATAAATTTGTCCATAAATATATTATTTTCAAACGGGTAAGAAAATAAGACAATGGAGTGTGTTTACTAACACTTTTTTTAGAGCTTTCATGAAAAGGGTTTGGGCTAATTTTATTTTAACAAAAATTCATGCTATAAACTTATTTTTAATGAAAAATAATTAAATATTAATGAAAAACCCTTAAATTTTAATTTAAAAAAAAAGGCAAAAGAATTTAAATTTTACTGAAAATGACATAATTTTAATATAAAAAATTAAAAAGAAAACCTAATGCCAGGACCCGTGTATCCATCACAGACACTGTTTTTGAAACTGAACATTATTTATGAAACTAAATGGTACTAAACTATTTATTGGTCATGTTTCATAAATAGTGTCTAGTTCTTGGTCCACTTTCATAAATAGTGTCTAGTTCTTAGTCATGTTTCATCAATAGTGTCTAGTTATGAGATTCAGTTTCATAAATAGTGTCTATTTCTTTCATAAATAGTGCCTAATTATTGGTCCACTTTCATAAATAATGCCTAGTTCTTGGTCAGATTTCATAAATAATGTCTAATTATTAGTCTAATTTCATAAATAGTGTATAGTTTAATTTTATAAATGGTTTCCACCTATAGTTTAAATTTAGAAATAGTGTCTAATTCTTAATTTCATTTCATAAATAATATCTACTTTTGG
This sequence comes from Pyrus x bretschneideri, assembly GCF_019419815.1. Classification (NCBI taxonomy): domain Eukaryota; kingdom Viridiplantae; phylum Streptophyta; class Magnoliopsida; order Rosales; family Rosaceae; genus Pyrus; species Pyrus x bretschneideri. Next base: position 1,797,037 of record NW_025999435.1, on the reverse strand, counting down.
TCTAGTTTCATAAATAATGTCTGCAAAATTGAAAAATAACGCAAACTAAATCGATAATGTCAAATACAAAATATCCATCAAATAGTGAGTGCACATATAAAGCTTTCGATCATTTTAGTCTCGGATACTAATTATTTAATTAATCATGATGGCAAGGTCATGCAAGACCCTAGTGGAATAAGCAGGAGATCAAGTTTTGTTGCATTCTCAACTCCTGAATTAAATAAAAAAATTCTTCATCGTTAATGATTTCCAAGCATTAGTGGAGATCTGGTTTGATGATAAGAACAAGTTGGAGATCAGGTTTGACAAGAAGTTGTACCCAAAACAACGCTTTTGCCGCTTTTCTTACTCTTGCTTTTAATTGGGGTTTTTTTTTCTAGTCTTTATCGTTAAATATATATCCACTCATAAAGTGTGTGAAATTTTTTATTTTTATTTTTTAAATTGAAGAAAAGAGGAAAAGAGTGTGAGAAAACGTAAAAGTAAGGAGAGGGGGGAGAGGTATATTTTTAATTTTTATTTATTTTTTGATTTTTAATTGTTGTAAATTAGGAATGTTAAAGTCACGTGAGATTCAAACAAAAACCAGCAAAATGCTTGTTCTTATCACCAAGCCAGATCTCAACAGAATCAATGATTTTTAATTCTATCATTCGACTTTTCTGTTTACTGACAAAAAATGTGGGTGATTTGAAAACGTGACAAACTTCGGATAATTTCGATCATGACTCATCCATCATCTAACTTCAACTTAAACAAGATATGAAATTTAGGGATGAGTACGGTTTGGTTTGGTGCGATTTTGAAGCCAAAACCGAAATGAAACTAAACTGTTTGGTTTGGTTCAGTACGGTTTCAAATGGTTTCGGTTTGGTTTTTAAGAAAAAATGTACAATTTGCAATTTAACATATTAATAAGCATTTCCCAATAGCAACAAGAAAAAGACATTTGTTATGTAAACAATTAGCATGTTGCATGCAATTGTGATGTTAAAACATGTTTGTGCAACAAAAGGATGTCCCTTACAATGTTTATCATAAAACAAGTTGAATAAATTTGAATTCATTAAACGTGAGCGAAACTTTCATACTAGAATATGTGATATCATGCTTCAAATGAGTGGACTTCATTAGATCATTGTTCGACTCTTGATAACAAGGTTAGTCCACCCTTATACATATATGTGTGTGTGATGATATAAAATAACAAAGGTCCTTCAAGTTAACGAACCACAGAAAGTGATGAATGATGACATTCTAGTGTGGTTGAGTCCATACTAAGTGTATAAATTTTAACAAACAACCAATTAAAACATGAAATCTAATATGGACATTTAATTAAATATTTATTAATATTTGCAGTGTAGTTTGATTTTAGTGCGGTTTTCAAAAGCTAAAACCAAAACCAAACTGTTTTCTATGTTCGTTTCAAAACCGCAAAACCAAACCGTTTGGTACGGTTCGATTTGATTCGTGTTTCGGTTTCGGTTTTCAGTTCTAAGTGCCCACCCCTAATGAAATCTAATCAAATTCAATCTAAACACCAAACTAGGTTTATATGTAAAACAACGCACAATGATAATTGATTAAAATTGGACTTCAGCTGTTCATCTGTACTTTGAGGCAAATGCAATGAAAACTGAAAAGCCAACTCATTCCTAACAACAACAAAGCGTTCTATTAACTAGGGTTTGCTGTTTGAATTCTAGATCATCATTCCACTCAGTTACGCCAAGTCCCAATTAATTTCTAACAAAAGGAAATTAATGTTAAACATGTATGATATCGACCAACCTTTGCTCGTAATTCTTTTATACAGCTGAGAGCGGAATTTGAAAAAATATATATATTTTTTTTCTAATTTCTATACAGAAAAAAATCACAACCTGAATATAACTGTGGAATGGAACAGATTCATCTACGGCACACGCTCCAGTACATGCTGCAGGGCTTTTTTGATACCTTCCTGATCAAGTGTTGTAGTCAGTTGTATTTCCTGAACCTGAATCACAGATCATATAAACAACGTTTGTATGTGTGCACTTCCGAAAGCGTACATGTTCTTAACAGTGTTTGATTTGAGAGAGAGAGAGAGAGCGTGAGGTCGAACATAATGAAACTCACCTGCCTTCCCGCACGAGCAAGGAGAGTAAATTTCCGATTAATGGCCGGTGACTGTTTAAAAATAAGATAAAAATGAAGGTTTTACAATAAGAAAATAGAGTTGCTTAGATTGAGTCATTTCGCAGAAAGGAACTCACATTCGAAAGCCAAAGCTGCAGGTCCTGTGAAACCACCCTTTTCTCAAACCCCTGGCGACTGATTCGTACATCATCTATACTGGAAAGTATTAAGGCAGCAACAATCAAGACATCAGTTTCTCAAAAACCAAGCAATTCACACGGTATGTTTGAACTCCAAGAAGATAATTAACGAGCAAGATGAATATACACACGCAAAATAAGATTACATTGTGACTACAGAAAATCATTCAAAGGAGGCAAATGCTTTTGTAGCTAGCAAACTCCTTCCTCATTTACACCCATTCTGGAAGGCAACATTCACCACGTCTGGAATACTGTTGTTATAACATTACTACTCATATAATATAATAACTGTTAATATAATCAATGACCCAAAAATCAAGTTATGAATTGCAAATAAAATATATCGATAGCTCACTACACTCTCCCTATTCATGTGTAGCCCCATCCTAGGGATGGAGATCCAAAGAATTGGAGACATCGAAACACAAATTGGCGTAGCCCCACCCTGAACCTTGCAAACCAAAGAAGCAGGGAATGGAGATTTGAACCCAGGACCTCATGCAAACCAAGGCTATGATAGAATGTAAGTTAATCGCCGACCCTTAAAAGCTTAAGTTGTTGGGGAATGAGCCAATAATGTATATCAAGTAAACAACAAAATACTGTTCCCATTAGATTCAACAAATAAATGTTTACAAGACTCCTAATAGACTAATAATCTGAACTGCAATAGTTTACCACTCAGTCTTTGAAAGCGTGTAATTTAATCACAACCAATGCTTTGGAAACTTCATGCTTATAAGTGCAATTTTGGAATAATATATTTTGAAAATATAATGAATTAACTTTTATCTAATGAGAAGCCAAAGAGGCCTGGACTACTTTGTTGCAAAAAAATTTAAAACGAAGGAGTTGAATTTTGACCTCAGAACATGTATGAGTTCATGAATGGAGTTCGGTAGTCAATCATTTATTTCTTTATTTACACTTTTTTTGAAGTTCTGACAAAATCTAGTTTTTGGTAACTATCATCAGTTTATGTTGAGATAAATATTGTCTTGACTCTTGACAGCAATGTTACAGTCTTGGAACTTTTCCAAATCCTAAATATTCATACGGATTCTAGTTTCTCAATCGAAGCCATTAAATTATTCAGAAATAGCTCTTCATAAACCAAAAAATGCAAAAACCTTACCCATCTTCCTGTACTAGCTCTTCAAGTATGGATGCAAGGCCTGGAAGAGGTTCTATATCATTGCTAGTGCTAGTGCTAGTGCTCAAAGAATCAGGATCTACAGAGCCATCCTGTGAATCGTCAAACTCATCAGTTGAGAATTATAAATGAGACTACAACTGATATATCAGATATTAGCATGTTACAAACCTGTGGTATTACTTTGTCCAATGTTTCTAGAAGCGGATCTTCCTCCAATTGTTTAATGGAAAGTGTAATTCTTGACTTTTCTCTGCATAAGATTTTCACATGAAAACTCATCTGAATTTATCTGTACAGGTAAGTCAGGTGGAAACTAAACAATTTTTTTTTTATAATTTTATCATCACATGCACCTTAATTCTCAACTGTGAACTGTCCATCTGATCAAACAGATGAGAAATATGGCTTTATTTAAGGGCATTTTTGCATGTAATTGTGTGTGCGCATGTGCATAACACCTAAAATTTTAATCATACAATAGAACTCACCTATCGATATTAATAATCTTGACCCTTACGTCGTCACCCTCAGTTAAAATGTCTCTTATATCCTGAACTAAATCCCATGAAACCTCTGAGACATGTACTAGTCCAGTCAGATGATAAAGACCTGTTTCATTGTTTTAGATGCCAATTAGGAATTCTGTTCTTTTTTTTTTTTTTTTTCATGTCGAATCAAAATGTAGAACAGCATATAAGAAAAATACCATCAGGAAATCGCAGGTGAACAAATGCACCATAATCCTCCATAGAACCCACCCTAGCTTCAAAAACATCCCCAACACTAATTTGCTCAGAAAACTTTGACCAGACAGCTTCCTTTTCTGAGAAAATTAGTTTCTTGTTCTCTTCGTCTGCTTGGATCACCTAAAATATCAAGCAACTGAGATTTAGTTGTACATTAAAGACAACTCTTTTGTACATTCCAACCAGGAAAAATAGCAAATCTGTATAATAATTGTGACTAGGTAATAGAGTGAAACTTAAAAATGAAATCTTTGCATATCTTCATCTGGTCTCACAAAAAGGAAAAACACGACTGTAAAATCTAAAAAAAGACAAATGCCGAACATTGCACCAACCATGGAATCGAGTACTAATACAAGTACGAGTCCAAACTACATTCGTTGTACATTCATATAGTACTAATTTCATCTTCATCTTCTAAGACTCTAGATGACTTTTATGTAGTCTGCTTTTTCAAGCTACTTATGTTCTTTACGTAGTCAGCCTTTCAGCCTTCCATTATTTTTCATTAGTCTGATCGTCGGCCTGACCAATAAGGTCAGAAACAGATTGACCAAATTGACATGATTTTTTTTTATAAGAACTTTTGATTGACATATCAAAGAAATAATGGTTCAGTCATCATTTTGGTTGAAAAGTACAATGATATGACCCTCAACTAGTCACCACTCTCATGCACCCAGTTCTCTCTCTCTCTCTCTAACTTCCATGCAGAGCTTCAATCAAGCAATTAAAGGTCAAGACACCAAAATTGTTATATCAAAAGCCTTAGATTCACTGATCCCACACCTTTCCTTCTCTCCACCGTTAGCATGGGGGTGACTAACCTAACCGCTTTAGCATGGGGGTGACTAAGCTAACCACTTTAAACATATATACCAAAGGTACTCCTTGGTATCACAAATTCACAATTGAGGAACCATATCACAATTGTTAACCCTCCCATGAGCAATAATCCAATCAAACAACCAAACCCTTGGAGGTACTTTCATCCTTCAAACTGTATTGAGGAGATATAATAGGATATAGAAGGGTCCTCCATCACCTGACTCGAATAAGATTTAAAAGGAAAGACCCCTTATGGCCCCAGCATCCACCTCCACCTATCCATCCTTGATGAACCCACATCTGACTGAGATAATAAGGGCATAAGCTCCCCAACTTCCAAACCATTCAAGTTTCTATGAAAGTTGAAACCCAACATCCCAACTTCTTTGAAACTGAGAGGGATTAACACACCCCCTAGGTATGCAAAAATTGTGACACTGATAGTCTGTATAATCTAGGAAAAGAAAAGGATACGGAATTTTCCCCAACCCACCTCTCTTCCGAAACCTCACCCTTTTCCCACTATTCAACACAAAACAGATAAAAAAAAAAAAAAAAAAAAAAACAAGTTCATGCCTAGTGAAATGCCCTTTTGATAAGATGGTTTTTTCTAAAAAGATCAACAGTTTGGGGTGAATGGAATATTTAACAAATTAATGAAACATATATTTATGTAATTAAGATCATCACCTTCACGGATATAAGTGTACCAGGTAAACCTTTTGCAATCTCTTGGAGGCCTTTTCCCCGTTCTGCATGAAATGGAATCATAAACATAATAGAATATAAATTACAAGTACACTTCCTAGAACATAAAGTTGGTAAAAAAACTCATTCCAATTAACATAGATGTATGGATAATCGGATATCAGCAGACTAGTACGAATATGCAGGATTGGTTCCCCTAAGTGTAATTATTCAAAGTAAAGAAGGCACTGCCAAGGCATACTGCATGCCTGTAAGTTTTCTTCATAGGAAGACTTTGAATTTGAATAATATACAAACAGAGGATCTTTAAATGAAACTTTAAGAAAAAAATCATGTCAAATGTTTAACTTCTATGTCATACAACGTATACAAGTAGAAAACAAAAGGCTAACAAATAGAACGGCTACATAGAGAGATATTTCCCACCCTAGCCAAACCTTGCCCCAACATAAGGTCATAATCTCGCAAGGGAAAGTGAAAGGCATCTCAAATCCATCCACATCAAGACCATGTGATTCAATGGAAATTATTATCGACACTAATGATATCAACAAAACTTAATAAATTAAAAAAAACATTTGAAAACAAGAACAGAACATGAAGAGCAACTACAGTTAGTAAATCAGTACCTTTGCAAAAATGTGATGGGCTTAACTGTGGAAATGGAAGAAACCCCACTAGGGAATGAAACTTAATCAGCAAACCTCCACCATTATATCCTTCAACCATGCCCTCATAGATCAATCCACTGTCGCTATAAGCCTTTGCTACCTTCCAATCAGCAGATCTCTACTTCTTTGCAGAAATTAAGTATTAGCTCGTACAAGAGTATGGAGAATTAAACTTGTGAAATCAGACCAACTTGAAATGCTTCTCTATTTTCAAATAATTATATTCTTCTTGCGGATAACGAATAAACAGAACAAACCACAGCAATGTCTCCATTTATTCTTGTCTATCCGTACCGGCAAAGGAAATATAATAATTTGCATTCTCCAAACCATTGCCATTATATTCATTCGACGGTAAGAACTCAAAAATTATAGTACTTAACTCTACCTCTGATGACTCCCATTTAAAAACATTGCCCTTAAAACATGGGGTTGGGTTCTGTCATTCCAAGAGGCAAATGGGGTTCTTCGAACACATACACGCATGCCATACAAAACACAAAACCCAAAAACATCGAAAAATGAAAGTACCCAATACAAAGTTACAAATTCAAAAACATCCACTACTAATCAAACGAAACACATGACAAGAAATTGGAAAATTGAACACACCCGAGCGTCTTGGAGGGCCTCTGCAGAGGCAGCCGAGTCCTGAACCAGTCCGGAATGTTGGGTGTCGGAGACTCTGCTCGACGCGTAAACCGAACATCTTCTCTTGCAGTGAGACTTGTGGGAATGCCTTGAGAAGTTGATGTGATTCAACAGACAAGACTTACTGCCATTGTTGCAGAAGGCAATGGTATCGCCGGTAGTAAAGAGCTTAGAGGAGGCTGAACCCAGAGCCAGTGCACTTGTTTGCAGTGGCATTCTTCTGCAGAATCTGGATTCTGGGTTTTGGGAATTTGGATAGATTATCTTAGAAACAGGGGTGGATTGGATAACGTTTCATTTTTGGTGGGGAAAAGCTTTTGGGGAACCCTGCTTGAACGTTCCAAGTGTCATATTCTAGCCCACATGAAATCTCTATCCATTTTTGTTAGACATTACGTTGAATAAAGGCGGGTTTAGAAAGTTTTTTTCATGTTTAGAAAGTGTTTTTAATATAATTAAAAGCGTTTTTAGTAAAGTAATTTTTTTATTTTAAAAATTTTTTGAAGTGTATTTTTCAGATTCATTTGTATTTTTACGTCGTATATCAACAAATTATGGTTTCAAGGGTTATCCAATATGAAAAGATTTACTTTTAAGTGAATATGTGAATGTACGATATGATTATTAAGAGAAACGTGTGATTTCTAAACCTATTGAGATGACCCAAGAATTTCTCTATTTCAATTTTACCAGTCCTTGGGAGCAGCGTAGCGACGAATGGTTCAGAATAGAATAGGACGGGACAAATCAACAGGAAATGCTATTTGATTTGTAAGAGTAAGAATAAACTTTTATGATCGGTTCCAAAAACATTTTCATCAAAAGTGATTTCAGTTATTTTAAAAGCATTTCCAAATGAGTCATAAATGAATGAAAAATCAAGAGATAGAAATAAAAAAGAAGTGCAGAATGAGAGAACGAAAGTGCAGAAATTATAGTTTTTCATTTGGAGGGAAGCAGTGAAGCAATGCTACTTAAAACTCCATCGTCTGACTATCGTCTTTGAAGTTGTCAAAAATTAAGTAAACAGAGTTTGGATGCCAAGATTATACGGAAAATGGTCAGGTAAAAATGGAGGCCTGAGCAAGATTCAAGGTCCTGCTTAAATTACAGTCGGCTTCTGTCGCTGGATACGCTTCTCATCCAAAATCACCAAGAGGTGGATATAATACAAAATTATTTAGTTCTATAGTTGATTCGGGCAGCTCATGAAGAAGAATTCTCTCCTCTCATATGTCTAATAAATTTGACGACCCACGGCCTAACGATAAATTAAAATGACACAAAATTTGGCCTCCCTCCTTTACTGTGGTGTTTCATCAGCTTGTGGTACCTACCTCGCAAATACAATCAGAACCCAGATTGCATTCTAAAAATGTGTAATTTCCGGCAAAAAGTACGGTAGCCTTCAATATCGTATCATATGTTTATTGACATTGCAGGAAAACTGCCTCATCGAACAGAAATTGAGTGCAATATCTAGCTATTCAAATGAAAATTGAACGCAAAGTTCGGCATAGAACTTTTCAGATATTACAATTAATGGTTTGACAAATAGTGTGTGTGTCCAAAACAGGGTAAAGAGATATGTACCCTTGCAATGGTTGTGGAGGTTACAGCCTTCCCGGTCTGCACAAGGTTTGAGTGGCGGGGAAAGTGCTTTATCTTAATCGAGGAGACTTAAATGAAGAAAGTAGCCTCCCTTGGCTAAATCTCAAGTCATATAAGTTAGCAACAAAATTCCATGGCTTTCCAACATAACTGATGGTGATGATGGGATGGAGAAAAAATCATGCATGCTTGAACAGTTTCATGCTGAGCCAGTGAAAATATACAGCTACCACGAGGACCGGCAGAGTCAAGGGCACCAAGAAGCAATAGTACCTGTCAAAAATAAAAAAACTAAGTTGGAAAAAATATGAAAAACAGGAACTTTCAGTATACTACTACTCCCAATGACAAAAATCTAGTCAAATAAGTTTTCTATATTTGAAGGTCGTGCTAATCTTGATTTTTCCAAAAACAACTTGGTACCTCTAGGCACTAGTTCACTTAATCATACTTAAGAGAGGTTAAAGGTAATCTGTCAATCCAACATTATTTTGGTCCATCAAAGGATTTTCGATAACAACTTGATACCTCTAGGCACTAGTTTTCTATAATTGAAGTGAGTGCTAATCTTGATTTTTCCATAACAACTTGATACGTCTAGGCACTAGTTCACTTAATCATACTTAAGAGAAGTTGTAATCTGTCAATCCAACATTATTTTGGTCCATCAATGGATTTTCGATAACCACTCAGTGCCTTTCGCTTTCTTATCTATAAAGACACAATAGCCATATCTCTTGTAATGCACAATAAAACAAGCCAATACAAAAGAGACACACACATATATATATATAGATGTTTAGTGAACACAGAAAAGCATCCCGTTGCATGATCCGAGCAACTTCAAAATTTTCCTCTACTATCACTCTACGCCTGTCATAAATGAGCCTAAATTTAAGGATAGAAATTGTAGAATATGTAGTGACTGATAATTTGGACTTTTTGCCTACCACTAAAGCCAGCAGTTGAGATTTTTTAGGTTTTGCAGATAGAACTTGCAAGCATCTTTATCATCTTGCGTGTCTGGTTTTGTGGATTTTTTAGGTTCAAGAATTGAATAATTCAGCATCTTTATTTAGGCCCTCTATGATATGTGCTTGCGCTGTGGAGCACAATCAGCTCATAACCTTTTCGTACCTACAAATTTTGCAAGGATGGCAACAAGGAACAGTAACTTCAGCCCCTCCGACACATTGGTGTTGGAACAAACATGTTATGATGTGTGATCTACCATCAGTCTTCACAATTATGAGTGATGCCTAAAAGCCCCTACTCTGATCCCTACTTTTGTTTGATTAATCTGCCTAACTGCACCTCCGGAATACAATTAAAACCAGGCTTTCCTCACAGATTATAGCATCCTAGAAAGCTTCATTTCCCCTGAAAAGTAAAACTCTGTTCCTTCATGTCATGTTTACTGAGGGCAAACTGCCTCATCAGCATAAATTTGCTGGAAATCTCTAGGAATTCAAATGAAACCCAAAAGCCAAGTCTATAATTCTGTCCCAAGTGCAGCTTTGCTCAGGGCACGTTTAGTTGGTATGGGAAATTGTGTATGCCATAGCTAAGTTCGACGTAGGATCCCCTTACTTTTCCATTAATTGTGCGTTAGTAAAACGCGGCATATGCCGGGAATGAGAATGATGCAAACACGCCAATTGACATCAATTTAATGAAAGACCGAAATGTCACGCGTTCGAGTCATGAAAACAGCCTCTTTGCAAAGAGAGGGTAACGATTCTTACAAGAAACGCTCCCCCACCCTCGCAAAGCAGGGAACCTTGTTGGCTTAGTGTTGCCCTTCTTACTCCTCTAAAATTTGACAATAATTCAAAAAATCCACCAGCTGAAAGTAACAACTAAATCATTCATATTGTTACCGAAAATCTAAAACCATTCATTTAAAATATCTAACAAGATCATAATATGGTGAAAAATTAATGCTTGCCCAGAAATATAGACAAATAAAAAATCAGGGAAAACAAAGAGAGAATGATGGAATTACCGGTCGCTTTGGATCGCGGAGACGATAGGATTATCTGAAGGCGGAAGAAGCTTGGATATCACGGCGGCGTAGAGAAAACCCAGAAAGAAAAGGGAGCCAGATGCGATGAAAACCCATCCCCAAATCAATTTCTGTTGCTGCATTTCCTTCCACTTGTATCCTCCAGACACGTGACTCCAAACGAAACCAACAAAAACGTCGATTCTTTGGGTCTGATTGTATGAGCAGAACAGAAGTACCAAATTAGAGAAGGAAGAGAAGCTATGGTGGTGGACTGTGGCCGCAGGAGGAGGCGGAGGAGGAGGAGAAAGCTTTGTAAAGGCAGTGAAGATTCTGGGGAAGAAGCCGAGTTCACTACACTTTACGGGGTTCTGTTTCTAATATCAGCCCTTTGTTGCATCCAACGGTCATCATTTCTTCTGAGTTTTTCTTATATAAAGAATTTTTTTTTAACAAACAATACTATAGCCTAACATTATATTTGGATGAAGAAATTTAAGATTACTAAAGAATTTTAAAATGAAGGGATTTTATTTTCTAAAATTTGTGAATTTTCTTGTTTGGTTAATCCTAAAAGAACAATGGAATTGAATACCGAATTTGTTATTTTTAAACTCTCAATCATAGAAATTGGGAAAAAAAACACCTATTTACATGGAATTTAAACTTGAGAATTGAAGGTCTCAAATTCCAAGTTTTTTTTCCAAGCGGAAATTCTAAATTTGTATGTTTATAAATCCAAACAAGGGATTTGGTGCATGTCAATTTATAAATTTTGACTTTTATCCAAATTCCAAGTTTATTTCTCTCATCCAAATGTAGTGTAAGCCTTACAACAGGCTTGCCATAATAATGCAGTTCAACTTCATCTTTGGCGAGAATCGAACATAAAACCTCTCACTTACTGGTAAAGAAAAATATACCAGTAGACCGCAATACTAAGTAATTATAAAGATTTCTATTTTATATTTTCGGATCCCCTCAAATTGAGCCAGGTTTCAACTTTTTTTCAGTAACCTTGAAATTTTGAAATTGTATCAATTTTATGTCTTTTGTCTGACATATGAAATTGAAAATTTTGAAAAAAGTCCTATGATATTGAAATTAGACAAAAAGTTGAGAAGGTTAAATGTAGTTTGCCCAAAAAAAAATCGTTCGATGTTTCTGTCTATTGATATGGATCAAATGAAACTCAAGCATTACTTCATTTAGGCAAAGAATTTACAAAATTCCCTCAAAAATGTAATAGAAAAAACAGAGGAAAAATTAAGATGCAATGCAATGAATGATCTGATCGAATTTGCTAGCTTCTGACCACATCACAACTCTTAGAGCTCTTTGTGTTGCTTTAGCAAGAGCAAACTGTAGAGTAACATTTCGACAACAATTAAACATCGTCTCCACTTAATTTCTTTCTGGAATTGATTTCTTTGTTAACAGATCTCCTTGCTGAATCATAGGGATCATATTTTGTACATTTACACGATAATATCACACGGTAAACAAAAGATAACGTCATTTGTAAAGCGATGCAGTACCAAGGGGGCTGAACAGGTTTATCTTCGTATAATTGCTTAAGGGGGCATTCAGATTCTCGTCATCGAGCAGCTGCCTCAGGCAACCTTGTTTTTTTTCCCCGGGCAGCAAGCAATTCATAATCCTGCGTAGTTTAATACATGAAAGTTCAACGGTTTAGGGTACACTACATACAAGCAGAGGAGAGAACACAAATTATAAATGCTTCGCCAAGCATATAAAACTCAATGCTAAAAGGATTGGAAGGAAAAGAAGAAAAAAATTGAGGACAGAGAACATAAATGTGAAGGAGAGGGGAGAATTTTACTCCAGAAATTAAAAGAAAGAAGAAACCTAAAGAGCTTTTTTTGTTTTCTTTTTTTAGGTTTTAGCTTTATGCATTCTCTTTTATTTCTCTATCACCTCTCTCGTTGTCATCTCTTTACATTCATGAAAACAGCAGTTTAAACTCATTCCCCAGAATTTCGCCCGCTTAAGAGATTTTCTTTGAGCATCACAAGAATTATGTTATGGTAATTATAAACACAGAAAACTCAAGTCACTACCAAATACTTCCATTACTAAATAATCAAAAAAAAAAAGTAGGAAGACTTTTGTAAAATGAAGCTGCCAAAAAATGAAGGCACCAGTGATGCACAATGGACCTTTCTGTTTTTTCCACGGACCATTTTTGTAAGAAATCAGTTTAAGTAGATTCCGGAATAGATGAACAAAAGATGTTGATCATACCACATAAATTCCAAAATCATGACGGAAATTACCTGTACAATCGCCTGAGCACAAAGTTTCCCTGATAGAACCGCTCCTTCCATTGAGGCTAAATACTTTTGTTTTGTGTAATCACCAGCTAAATAGAAACCCTCTAGGGGAGATCTCTGCAAGGGACGGCAAGGTTCACAACCTGGTACAGTCTTGTAAACAGACCTGGGATATCAACGAGTCATAATTCAGTTAAAACACTAATATCCATAACCAAGTCATCCACAGGCACGTCAGGCAGTGGTTGTATGGTCAAGCCACCCACACCACCCACACCCAACCCCCCCCCCCCCCGGCGCCCGCCCGCCTGCCTCTCTCTCCTCCTCTCTCCCTCTCTTCCTAGAGCATAGTCAACTGCTTATGAATAGACAATGGAACCCCTTAGGAAGGGTAGGACCACTGAATCCAAAAAATTACAAGTAAATCAAAATCCAAGTCTTCCAAGGAATTTGTTGCCACGAAGTTTTTGTATGAAAATTAGTTGCTCGAAATTCCCATATTATATTGACAATTTAGATAGGTGGCTATTAGACAATATTTTAATATTTCTATAAAACAAGTTCATGTGTATGAAAGAGAATCCCTGCCATTTATCATTTATTTTCCATTGCATATTGCGACATGATTTGTCAGATAATATTTGAAACTTTTGGCTTTAAAGACAGACCTTGGTGTTTTCACAACATGGTACTTCAAAATCTTTGCTTTGCTTTGATCTGCAGCTATTTCGTCAGGAAAGAGTTTTGCAAGTTCGTTGAGGGTAGCATCAATAATTTCTGAATCACTACATGAAATCCATTCTTCTGCCGGTGCAAAAACCAACTCCAGCATAGATTGGTTTGGATTGTAATATTCCTGCCATGATTTACAGTGAATCATGCCCCAATCTAAAGTAAACTAAAATGCAAATAAAATCAAAAGGACTTGAAATGAGTTAATGCTTTATACAGGAAATATAAGGAAAATTGGTACAATATACGTTAATATGTTGACATCAAGAATTAATTTAATAATCGTTTAGTTTTTCTAAACTAAGAAATATATGGTTATATCCTCAAAAAAGAAATACATGGTTACAATATTACATCAATGGTAGTTAGAAGTTAGAAAGATAAACCAACAAATATCTACTGTTTCTTAATAATAAGTAATAAATAACAGATGTTACCTTACATGTTACGGACATGTCAGCATACACACTTAAAAGAGGACTTCTGCATTGGGGAGAAAAAAGACACGTCAGAAACCATACTGGGACAACAAAATAGTTAAAAGGCAGCTCTCACAAGTCATAGGCAACCAAAAGAACCCATCACACATGTTTTAATACCTCATACACCGAACAGGCTGTAATTTTCGCATTTCTTTTTACTGAAAATATTATATAAACAAACTTTTTATAACTTTGAATGTTTAGGCCTGAATGGTATGTCTTAGCATTTTGTGCAACCCTTAGATTTGGGGACCAAACCAACGCATATTATCCAAACGATCCCAACTTTGTTATTGACGATATACCTCCATTGTGGACTCAAAGATGATAAATTCTATCACCAAAAGAGAACAAACTTTTTCTAATGGTTAGGCGTGTGTGGCATGTCTGAGCATCTACACACACAGACACGTATACATATGTGTCATATACTATCAGTAATTGAATATGACTGGGCTAGTCAGAAGGTAAAGCTGAAAGCAACAAGCATCAAAGAACCATGAGATACACCCTGAAAGTAAGAGTTAGAGTAAAATCTATGCTAAACAAAACAACTACGTATGAGCAAGACCTGCTAAAAAGTAGGTGATCATATGTGTTCTTCAGCTTTCTATCAAACCTGCAATTAAAGAAAATCCATAGCATAAGATTATAACATATTACTAAAATTTTGCTTCAGTGCAACAAAGAGAAACTTCAGACTGAAATGAAAAAACAGAGAGAAACTGAGTAAAGTAACAGTTAATAGTAGGTTCAACATTACACCTCAAAATCACATTTTTGGGCCATCTAAGCAATGGAACTTAAAAGGTATGGTTTCCTTTTATGATGACTGGTGAAGAGAACTAAAGTGAGAGCCCAAAGAGATTAAAAAAAAGTACCCATGGCAGTCCCAATCTCTAGGGATAAGGCTTGTATTTAACTTAAAGAAATTGCAATGAACCTATTGAAAAATTCTCTCATTTATTGAAGAATCCCAGTTTAAAGAAGGAAAACCATAAATTGGATCAATTCACAATAGAGACCATCCAGGTTTATTTTCTGATAATGCAAGATTAAGGAATCAAGTGTGTGTATGTGTGAGAAAGAGAGAAAGAGAGAGAGAGCTATTTTTGTTCTTGTTTAATTCAGTTAGTCTCCACTTACCATATGTGAACATTGATAACTGGAACTCCAACTAGTTTCTCCAATTTCTTGAAATATGGCATCTCTTTCCAGTTTTCAGGCAATAGAAGCTTTAAGATATCAACTGTTTAAAAGAAAATCAAACAATCTCAGGGAAACTTCTTGAATATAAATTAAAGACCAAATTATACAATCTTAAATAATAAAAACTGTGCCAAACCTGGAGTGGCAAACACATACGCATCTGCTTCAATCACACTCCCATTATTTAGTACAAAACTCTTTACAGTTCCATCATTATTTAGATCAATTTTCTGTATTCGGGAATTAGTTCGGACTTCACCGCCCAATGACTGGATATGATCAACAATTGGAGCACAGAGTCTCTCAGGGGGACTACCATCCAAGAAAGCCATCTTGGAACCGTGTTTCTCCTATTCATGCGTGCAAATCTACTGGTCAGCAAGTGCTAGGTTGTAACAAAAATTTGTCCAACTAAGTAATACTTTACTGATCATCTATGTACGATAGTGCATACAGAGAAAGAACTAATCCAAAATTAAATACTGAAGTTCCGCAAGGAATGCTACTCTGGATATGTTGCTTCTGATCTGACTTAAGCTCTGAGTAATATACAAGGAAACGAAAAAGACACGATTCTAAATTTGCATTAACGGTGCATATGAAGCCATAACATTATATCATGAACCGGTTTATTTTCCTCCATACCAAGTTTACCAACATTATATGAAGGAAAAAGGAACAAGATTTTTACTAAAATTCAAGTCGGGGTAATTCAGTATACCTGAAGAAATCGGTTCAAAGCAATCAATATGCATTGCATTGAAAGTTCATCAGGGTTAATAAAGTTAAGGGCCTTTGACATAGCTATAAACACCTCAGTAGTTACTCGATCAGGTATGCCCTGTGACAAAAGGATAAATCATAAGTTACTGGTTGTTTTTCCTTGTATAAACCATCTTCATCAAGATAACAGAATTCAATCTGATCAACCAATGATACAAGATCATAAGAAATATTAAACTGGCCTGCAGAGCACCAAAATTCTATTCCAATATGCATATTAAATACTATTTTTTTGGCTGCTAGTTCTTCCAATCAATTAATTAAACATAAGTTGTTAAATCACTAAGACAAGCACAGTATTGTGTCAAAATCTCTGAGATTTTTTTCTCACTTCTATAAGTATCTCTTGCTCTCTCACTGGACATGTAATTTGTGGATTTCATTTATAATTAATTATGAGTACGTATAAGCTTAAGCCTATTTTTTGTTCAAAGAGAAAAACGGTTCAATTTTCTTAGTTTATTTCAAGATTTCAAGAAGTTTTTCAAAACTCCTACTTCTTCTCCCATTCACGAGGCTAGCATTGCCTCATTCACATCTTGACCATTATGAAACAAAAGCTGTAAATGGACAACCAGATACTAGTGCCTACATAATTTCACCCATCCATAGACTAATAATTTACAAGTTTAGCAGATCTCATTTTCATAATTTCATTGTCTATGTCCTAGTACCAGGAATGTTGACCAGATTAATATTCTCAGCATACTGTACTGAGATCAACAAACCTTGGAACAGTTCAATTTTGTGAAACTGAAGGACCAAGAAGCAGGTTTGTCTAAGCACAATCCTCTTATGTTAACTCTTTAACCTTCAACTCATTATGAGATGAGTTCATGGCACACAAGCTAGCCTAGTATCACAAACACGTGACTTGCTCAATAAAACATGCGAAAAGAACATGATCAAATATTTTAGAGTACCTGTTTCCTCATCCAGTCTTTTACGCTCAAGCCATCTTGGGCTTCAACATAAGCCTGCCCACCAAGGATTGCTGGCAGTAGTCCAATTGCAAACTTGATTTTCTCTGGCCAAGTCAGCATCTCATTGTTCTTCAATATGGCCCATATTCCTGCCAGCCGCAATAACAAGAAGATCAAAAAAAGTAACAATAGACAGTGACATGGAACACAGATGTAGATCATGAAGCACCGGTTGTCTCCAAGAATTTTGAATCGAACTTTTAAAATTGTCTTTTAGAATGTGAGTAAAGACATATTTGTATGAATATTTGCAGGGTGCCCTGAAGCTATAGTGAGGAATTACTATTATTTCATTCAAGTTTTGGTCTTTAGGTCACAGTTAATAACAAAGGGTTGGCAGTGCAAGCATTGGTTGTCAAATATAGATAGTCAGACAATTGGATAGACTAGGTATTGCAGTACTTCCATCTATGAAATCTTTTGTAATGCGTGTATAAAGCAAGGTACCTTCCCAGGAACAGAAATAATTTTCTGCATTTGTAAACAAACTACTTTCAATCTTCAAGAGGTGACTAATATCTTACCATTTATGGGTGCTGGCAGAACTTCTAGGAAATCAAACCGACTGAACTCCCCTGGCTTGTTTGGCATTGCAAATATCATAGAATGTTCCTTCCACTGCAATCGATCATTAATACCAAGCTCTCCAAACAGGTTCTGAATATTTGGATATGCTCCAACTTGCCAACACAAACAAAAAGAATTATATCATAAGACATTAAATCCACAGTGCAACTGTCTATGTAAAAGCACTAGACGACAGTAGTATACTTTTAAGAGCATTCCTAAAGCAAAGAAATAGAACCAGTTTCATTAAGCAACGTGTAAATAATGTACATTCACCTTGGACAGAAGATGACAATGAAAACAGATGTTGGAAATCCTGGGGTCTGAACCCCTACGGACGTTAGGTACAGCTACGGAGCTACCTTAAATTTTCTGATTTTGTAAATACTGTTTTAAAACCCTATCAAATACAGGGTCCCGTTCTCTTGGTCAACAGGTGACCAAGGATTCCCTTCAATTTGATATCAAGGGTTGAGATTAAAAGACAAGCACATCCATTTATTTTCCACCCTTCATATCAAATCCAAGGGTGAGTGACCATACATTTCTTAGTCACCTCGTGACCAAGAGAACATTCCTAATCAAATATAATCCTCAACATTTTGTTTCATTAACATATAGAAATGTCCACCCAGAATTAGTTTTATCCCCCCCCCCCTCTGTCGCAGCTTGCTTGTTAGCTAAAATATTGTAGTGATATATAATATTATAAATTTATACAACGGCGAATTCTTCTCCTTGGTTTCGTGAACATCTCAATCTGACTTTCACTTTATCTTTTCAGAGAAGATAATCACTTGCCAGCGTAATTACCTGACAGTGTAATTTGCTCATCATTCAATACTTCTAAAGAGGGATTTTATTTTATTTTCTATATATAGAACATAAATAGTGGACTCCATGTACCCTGGCACACTCTGAACTTTGAACCAAACACTGGAAGGAGAATAATGCAAGCTACTAACTACTAGGAATCTCATTCCCAGATTTGTTACACAGTTACACTCTATCATCCTCTCCTATACCAGCCACCCAAATGTAGCATGAAGAATCTATTTGGAAAAAGACTTCTCTATAAGTCTTAAAAAGCATTTTCGTGTAAGTAAAAAAGAATAATTAAACTCACAGAATATATGGAGGCCTGTTTCGTACCAGTCCCCATCACTATCTTTCCATGCTGCCACCTGTAGAAAAAATGGAGATTTAAATAAGCAAAAAAAAAAAAAAAAAAAAACAAAATAATCAGATTTCAGGCTTATCGAGTTAGAATGTTGATATAATTGGACAATGACCCATCTAAATGGCTGCTATTGTTAACAGCTAAATAAATAGCAGGGCACCCTTACACATTTAGGACCTGTGAGACAACACATCCCCCATCCCGACACACACACCACCACCAAGACATAAAAGTGCCTGATCAAAAGCACTCAACTCTATAATTCCCAACCCACCATCCTTCATCATAAGAAAATATGTCCTAATCAATAATGGTACTGAAAATCAGCATTCAAACAAACTAAAAAGAAAATCCATTCTGTCTTTCTTGACTAAACTATTGGGCAATGGTTTGGGAAAAAAACAAGCACAAGACATAAGTCCGAAGACAAGAAAGCACAATTATACGAGTTGTATCATAACCAAAGAAAACATAGAGCTTCATATTCATGACGTAAGACTGAAGCTTCTACTTTTGCACTTTGTCAATTTTTTTTTATGATTTTTGAGCAATTCCTAATTTAATCCTAAGTAAATAAATACTAAGGGATATGAATACCTAAACCCGAGGATGATTTTTGAGCAATTCCTATTTCAATCCTAAGTAAATAAAGTTCCTTAAGCATGTAAAACAATACTTCCCTTGTAGTCCCACTAAATTGATTATGTCTCTGTTCCTTATGTTTCCTTTGATAATTTTTTAATAAGAGATTCCAAATTATTAGCTATGAAACATGTAAGTTATAACATTTTCAAGCTAACAGCAATCTGGTTTCATAAAAGGATAAAGTTAGAGAAGCTGAAAAACCTTTCCGCCTAAAACATCTCTGGCTTCTAGTAGTATAGGTTGATGACCCGCATCCGCCAAATATTTTGCAGTTGCCAGACCAGCCAAACCTGCAAAAACACATAGAAAATAAATATTAATCCCTTAATAAAAGAGAAAATACTATATTTCGTATACATACAGGATTCCTATGAGACAAATTATAAACAGAAGAATAAAACCCAATTCAGTTCTAAGCAATTTAAGAATTGATTTTCCAAAAAATATAAAATCAGATTGAATTAATCACCTGCACCAGCAATCACAACTTTTAACGGCTTGGTTGGACGAGGAGAGGCTCGGAAAGTGGAAGAGAAGTACGCAGCTTCTAAGAAATTAGCAGTACTGTCAAGGTCTGGTCTTGGATAATCAACGCAAACGACCTGTGCGATTACAATCACACACAAATAACTTGACCACCCTTTTAACAATTCAACAATTTAGCAACAAGAACACAAAAAAATTACAGAAAACAAACCTTCAAAGGGCAAACACCATTCCTGGGCCTTCTATAAACAGCTTGTGGGCTTGAAAATCTCCAGCTCTGAGCCATAAATTCACTGCCTTTGAAAGAAAAGGCATCGCATCGGGGACTGTTTCGTTGCTTCTGAGTGTTTACGATGGTAGCTTGGCAGCTCAAGTTAGCAGCGGAGACACAAGCCCACTGCGCCATCTTATCAAACAGGTTGCGCGCAGATCAAGAGTCTCAGCCCCCGCGACGAAATGGAGCTTTTTTTGAGCTCCAAATTTGGGTGGGGGAGAGGAGGAAAGCTGTGCGAGTGCGATGAGTGATGAAATGGTGAGTGGAAGTAAAGCTGAACACATGAGCTTGTTGGCTGAGTTTTCCGTGTCATCTTTGTCCTGTTGCAAAAGTACGGGCTGGGAATCTGCCAAAATTGGCATTTTGAGTTTGTGGGTTAGGCCAGCCATGAGAATATTCTACTAACAGTGTTTAACCGTTGAAAACGCATTTTATAATGACTGAAAGCGTTTTAAAGATGAAAAAAAATTGTTTTGAAAAGAACTTGAAGCGCTTCTTACAAGAAGCATTAGTTAACACACATTGTTGAACAATTCAATCTAATACGTTAAGGGTTAGTTTGGTACTGTTGTGGTTTTGAGAAAATTAATTTTGTTGTCTTGTAAGAATAATTAATTGTGAAATTAAACAATTAGGTGTGTTGGTAAATTGCATTTCTAAAATTACTTTGAGTAAAAACAAAGGTGTTAAGATGTTTGGTAAATTTTTATATAAAAGTGTTTTTGTTTGTGTGCAACAATTAAAATGGTCTTCATTGTAGAAATTATTTATTTAATATTTATGGATATCGCTTGTGTCCCTTTGTAGGGGATTTTATTATCCTCCTACTTACTGTTAACGAACATTTACTGCCTGAACATCATAATTGGAATTGTTTATTCAGTTTATCATCATCTATATATCATATCAGCAAAAATTATTCAAGCCTAAAAGGTCTTTAAACCTAGTGTATTTACATATTGTGAAATAATTAATTGGGAGAGAATGGAATTAGGTTTTCCAATTTAGGGAAATTGGAAAACAAAACACCACACCCTATACTCCTTGGTGCTAAATTGGAAAACAAAACACCACACCCTATACTCCTTGCTGCACCTGCTGGAGGAAAAGGCCCTAGCAGTTTGTTATCTTCCTGCTTCACCAACCAGAAATTCATTTGAGTGGATAATAGTAGAGAGCTAATACATGGAAACCTTAACAACGACTTCATCCTCATAAATCTGAAAGGTTGAAATTCTAAACTTAATTTAAGTTTATGCATGTGTTCTTATTTTATATAAACACAAACACGTCGATGAACTTAGATCACGTGGATCAATTTAATAAAATTAACTGGAATTATTCTGCTAACCATGAATGTAAATTGAATTATATATGATTATGTTACCTTGCCATGCTATATTAAAGTAGCACACAACCCAATAGTGGTATCAGATCTTACATATTTTATTTTGGGAGTTTAAAAAATATTTGTATCACAATCGCAAGTGTATTTTATTTATTTTATTTTTCATGTCTCCTGATGTTAATCAACCAACGTGTTTTTTTAATTAAAATGCATGTTTAGTTCATGATTTCCACATTTGGGTTTTGAATAAATTTCGTGTTATCAAGTTTTTTGGGGGGGGGGGGGGGGGAAGCTATCCCATCATAGGGTCATCACATACTACAAGTTTTTTTTAGAATTTGCAAGGATCTTAGCCCTGGTTTAGTTTTTAAAGATGGTCCACCAAGAGAGATCGCCGATAGTTAGACTTGAATCTAAACCTTGCTCTAGTAAAGAATGATCCTTTAATTTGATCAATCCTCATTGACTATCTTACAGGGTTTTATAAAACATCTTATTAAAAGGATTTGGATTCCATCTGGATTCAAATTATGAGGATTCTAAGGATCCTCATATCTTAGCAATTCATTTTAAAATTAAACACAAATAGTAACTGACAAAAACTAATCGCATGATAATGTATGATGAACGACTAAAATGTGAGAATCCTAGCAAAATGGGTCTGTAGAGGATCCTTTTCCTTATTCAAAACCAAACAACAACTAATAACCATGATTTAACTTATATAACACGTGTCACATTTTTATCAGACAATTTAACGAGATCTTTTTATTATTAATTTAACACATGTCAAGCGTCTATCGCAGATATAATTTACTTTTCAAAACATGTGGCAGACATCAATGAGACGAATGACACCACGAAACTATTCGCACCGTGTACAAGAGCAGGGTAAGTAAAAATGTAAAAAGGGTAAAACTGTGCCCCGCAGATCGAACAGCTATATGAGCCTGTAAACTGGTTTTTGTAAATATGATATAAATATTCAACCATTTTGGATCTGATTCCTCTCTGCAATCTCTACGTTGCTGCATCTTCTCAGCCCAAATTTTGACGCAGGACTAGAAAGAAAGGTCAGTTTCTCTCTCTCTTTCTCTGCTAGTCCTCCAGATCTCAAAACTTGATATTTCTTTTCTGTTTGGTTACCGAGAAAATCGAGAAAATATATTCTCTTTGACGTCTAACGATGCCGGATTTACATGGAATAGAGCTTCTGGTTTTTGTTTGATTTCAGTTTTGTTCTCGTCAACTGATTAGTGCTGAAACTTGTGCTTTGATTGATTAGTGCTTGCTTGTTTTCTCATTCCGAAGCTAAATTCGATAATTGGAGGATTTTTTTTTTCTCCGCTTCAAATTTTGTTGTTGTTGATCTGAAATGGTAGAATTTGATTTGAAATTGAAGAGAATTCTTGTTGTTGCTTATAGAAGTTGAAACCGAGGCTTGGACGTAAATGTAGACGCAGATCAGTAATGTACATTTGATAAATCCACCCGAGTCAATTCCGTTAAAGGCTAGAATTTCAGATCTGATTTGTTCTGTTTAGAGCAAATTCGGAAATTGATTCTCTCTTTTCACACATTTCAAAGTATAGATTTGGTTGATCAAATGTATTTGGTTTCCGTTTTCTCGCAAGTTAAAATTGACTGTCTAATAATCCTGTCCATGAATGGAGGCAGCAAGATCCTGAATATACGTGACAGAAGAGGGGTTTTTGTGAGTCTGTGCACGGCATGATTTTTAATTTTGATTGTACTTAACATGGAAACAGGTGTATATGAAGTAGAAAAGTGATCTTGTTCGCTATAATAAACTTTTGTATGAGTCCTTCTGGTTCTCTATGAAGACAAATACATAGAGTGCCAGAGTTGTTGGGTAGTATGTATATCTAAATGACATATTGATAAACTCAGTGATTGCATTTTCTGCAATTAAAGCATGGAGTTCAGTTGTTGAGATAAATATTTTGTATTATTATAAGGCATTGTCCTTATGTACCTAGACAAACAGCCCAGTTATTTTATATATATATATATATATATATATATATTTGGACTCTACTGAGATGTGTACGAATTTCTTGGTTTTCGGACTTTAGAAACCTAATTTCGTCTTTGATTTTATTAACTTCACGTTGGAGATCTTTTATTGTGACTTCTTTCTTAGTCTTATTGACCTTTCTAAGGTTGTGCTAAGAGAGATTTTTGGAGTTGGTTGAGGTTGGCTAGTGCCAGATTCATCAGAAGAAACTATTTCTTTAGCTTCTTAAGATAGAAAGATTGAAGCATATTGGACAAGGAGTCGTAGATGTTGTCAATACATTGCTTTTCACAATTATAGAACATTTCATAGGAACATCTAGTAATGTCACTTCCAGGATCCATGATCAAATCAGCAATCTGAGATGTCCAACTCTAAGCGACTTTAGATGGTAGAAAGATGTGTTCATTGTCTAGAGTCGTGCTCAGAGAAGACAGTAATCAACCTTTTTGAAAAGAAAAATTTATAAATGGATTACCAAACCCTTTTGCACACAAAATCAGAAGTGTCTTAGTTAACGAAGAAGGTATCATACCATATCATACCCTTACTTATGGAAATATAATTAATATTATCTAGAAGGAAGGCTTGAAAATGTGTATCGATATGAAGATTTCAAAATAGGTTAACAAAGACAAATCCATAGCCAAGTATGAGCTAGGAACATTATGTGAACAATACGGATTATCTCCTATTGCTCCCTCCAACAAAAGAAAAAATCTCAAGTTTATCACAAGTACTCCAACAAGTACGTCAGTTCATCTATCACCCAACAAGAGTTAATTAATGATTTAATTAACATCAAGTTAAAGTCAGCCGAAACAACCTCCCAAGTCACACACCTAATATACCAACCCCAAGATCAAGGAGAACAAACTTTTCTTACAGAATCTGATTTTGACGCAGGTCAGATTAATCATCAACTTTTAGTTTTAAACAAACCCTTTAAACCAAATAGAAAAAGGCTCAATGCTGATATTGAAGCGGAAGAAAATATTCCACGAAGGAATGTTTTCAGAAATAAATATACTCAAGAAGAAAAATTAGAAATTCATAACAAATGGAAAATTTTTATGGAAACACACATATTTGAAGCATTTTTCTTCGATTATGTTAAAAAGTATTACGAGTCTGAAAAGAAATTAGAAGTAATAACCAAAGAAAATTGGCTTAAAGAAGACAAAACTATTGTCTCCTCTAGTAATCCTCCACAAGAAACAATTCTCATTTCAACTGCAAATACGCAAATCCCAACAACTCCTTTTAAGCTTCCTAAGGAAGATGTAGGAGTTAAACCTATTATTGAACAAAACAATTTTACCAATCAAAGTCTCCACACCATTGGTAAACAACTTGATAAAATTGAAACTAAAATTGACAAACTTTCTCAACCAAAGTCGTTAACCAGGGAAAAACCCCTATTTAATTTTCTAGAATCCTCTTCAAAGGCAATAGCCTTAAAAACACTCTCCACAAGTCAAAAAATTGACCAAATGTTAACAGAACTAAAACAAGAAAAGACAGTCTATGTCTTAAAATATCCTTCTCAATCAGAAGTATCTTCATCCTCTTCTGAATTAGTTGATGATTCGGATTCCATTCGAAAAGTTGAACAAACTTTTCAAAATCTTGAATTAAAAAGGATTACTAATAAAAGAGTCAACCCAACGCTCTTACCAAGAATTGGTATCCCAGTCTAACACCTCCGGATATCCAGTTTGACGAAAGAAATATTCAAAACCAATTCTCAGTCTTTTCTGATAAACTCTATGAATAGAATATAGATTGTTTGTTAGAACAAGAACTTCTCAACAAACTTCAACATATCTCTATGATTGCTAATAGTTATAATACCAATCATAATCTCAGCCAAATACAAGTTGTCGACCTTTTGGTCACTGGATTTATAGGAATGCTCCATTCCTAGTGGGAGAAACATCTCATAGAACAGTCCAGAAACGAAATAAAAAATGCTATTAAAAAAATGAAGAAGGAATACCAATTTCTGACGAGCATATTAGACAACGAGTCCCTTCTAAATGAGGCTACTGACCATTTCTTTTTGTAAATATTTTTACTTGAAACCTTGAGGATGTTCCAATCTTCAAAGTCAACACTTTCATCAGTTTGAAAATCAAGTTTTTGTTCTTCATTAACAATATCTAGTATTGTGCCTAAACTGGATCTAGAGCTAGTGTTGGCCACATTCCTATCGTATTCGCTAAATTCCTTCCCCGCTCATGTCTCTCTTAAGACTTATTGTTTGGACCACGCCTTACTGTTTGGTTGGGAATTCAAACAAATTTAGAGGACCGACAAATAAGATAGATTGTAAATCGAAAAACTAATTATGAACCTGACTTGCAGATTATAAAGATGCTAATGTAATTACCAACCACTTGACTCTGATACCAAATGGGGGCAGAAGTTTATCGTCTATTGACGATGATTATGAGGACAGTACTCAAGACTACAGTCATTATGGGGATTAGGACAACAGATATTAGACCAAAGTCTATAGATGCAAAGAAAGAATTGAACAAACGACTGATCTGTATTTACCTTGAATTTGAGATACTCAATAAATTCGTATACAAGTGTTTGATAATTTTACTGGAAATGGGATGGAGCTGAATAATGGCTTATGTTCTTAAGAGAATTCGTAGAAGTTTCAGCTATGTTTGGACAAAGTCCGACCCTCTGTTCAGAAAATGAATTCTCCTTTTGTAGGGCAAGGAGTGTCGATTATTGCTGCGGGAATCCTGAATTGCATGTGTTACAGGCTGTTAAAGCTGGCGAATGATGATACTTTTTTACTGTGTATTCACGCTGTTGCCTTTCGAAATGATGGATGAATAGTAATTTTACTATTCATGAATAGTGATTTATTTGGTGATACTACTGATGAATAGTGCTTTGTCTGAATGATTGCTGCTGCTGAATTGTGATAAAATCATATGGCTTCTACTATGCGATTTACAAGGGTAAAAATCCTGAAATGATTTCAAATTATTACATTTTCAAAATACAAGGTCCTCTAGATCATGAAATGGAATTACGAGATCAAAACAGTTGAAGTCTAACGTTCCCGATGGGTCAAATGGTAGGATAAATTCGACTATCAAAAAATCAACTTGGTTTCATCAGAATTTCCCATTGTACCTGTCCTGATGGTATCTCCACCAACAACAAAGGCGTTGCCAGAAATTCCAGAACAAACACAATCCTTATTAGACATTAGTCCTTCGTCTTCCTTCAAAGGAAAAGCTAAATCATCCAGATCATCCAAATCAAGTGCGAAGAAAAAAGAGAAATCCTCATAGCTCAAAGAATTGGCTGGCAAGCTTATGGCAGAAGCAGCTTTGCTGCACAATAAAGAAGAAGAAACAAGTTCCAATTCATCAGACGTTTTGTCTCAACTAGTCAAGTGGGCAGATTCTCAAGATCCATTTGAAATTTAAATTTTGAAAATGTAATAATTTGAAATCATTTTGGGGTTTTTAGCCTTGTAAATCGCACAGTAGAAACATGTGATTTTATCACAAATCAGCAGTAGTAATCATTTAGACAAAGCACTATTCATCAGCAGTAGCAGCAGACAAGTCATTATTCATGAATAGTAAAATTACTTTTACTATTCATCCATCATTTCGAAGATAGCAACATGAATACAGTAAAAAGTATCATCATCTGTCAACTTTAACAGCCTGTAGCACATGCAATCCGAGATTTCCGCAGCAATAATCGAGACTCCTTTCCCTACAAAAGGAGAATTCATTTTCAGATCAAAGGGTCGGACTTTGTCCAAAACATAGCTGAGATTTCTACGAATTCTCTTAAGAACAGAAGCCATTATTCAGCTCCATCTCATTCCCAATTAATTATCAAACACTCGTATTATATTTTCAATCAAGGATGCATGCGAGCATCACTGTTTTTCCCATTAATCGTCAGTAGATGAAATTATAAGTTGGTTTCCAATTTGAAATCAAATTATTTTCAAATATATATCTGAATCATTAATTTAAATTCATTATGAAGAATATTTTCATTACCACTGATTTTAATTGGCATTTATGTCTTAATCCCAGTCAATTCATTGAGTATCTCAAATTTAAGGTATTTACCAATCAGTTGTTTGTTCAATTCTTTCTTTGCATCTATAGCCTTTGGTCTGATATCTGCTGTCCTAATCCCCATAATGACTAGTCTTGAGTGTTGTCCTCATAATTTCTATCATCGTCAATAAACGGTAAGCTTCCGTCCCCATTTGGTATCAGAGCCGAGTAGTTGGTAATTGCATTAGTATCTTTATAATATGCAAGTGAGATTCATAATCAGTCTTTCGATTTACAATCTATCTTATTTGTCGATCCTCTAAATTTGTTTGAATTCCAACTAAACAATAAGGCGTGGTCCAAACAGTAAGTCCCAGGAGAGGAGAGGCATGAGTGGGGAAGGAATTTAGCGAATACGCAAGGAAGGTGAATCAAATAAGTTTTCTATATTTTGTTTGCTTGATTTGTGAATTTCATGAGTAGATTATTTAGATCTAATTCAATGGCCAGCACTAGCTCTAGATCCAGTTTAAGCACAATTTCTTCCGGATCTCCTGAACAAATTGTTCGTTTCCATTCAGGAGTATGGAACTCTGCACGAGCTAATTATAATACTCAACACATTGTTAAACTTCCTTACATAAAGGAGTTTAACGAATCAAAAATCTCAACCAAAGCTAGACCTATCCAAATGAGTCAAGAAGTCTTAGAATTCTACAAAACAAAAATACAAGAACTTCTTAATAAAGGAATTACCCGTAAAAGCAAGTCACCATGGTCATGCCCTACATTTTATGTTCAAAAGAACGAAAAATTAGAAAGAGGTACTCCTAGACTAGTTATTAACTATAAACCTTTGAATGAAGTTTTGAAATGGATTCGGTATCCAATCCCCAACAAAAGAGATTTAATAAAGAGACTTTCTCAAACAGTCATTTTTTCAAAATTTGATATGAAATCAGGCTTGGCAAATTCAAATTCATGAAAATGATAAATACAAAACAGCTTTTGTAACTCCTTTCGGACATTATGAATGGAATGTAATGCCTTTCAGCCTTAAAAATGCTCCAAGTGAATTTCTAAATATCATGAATGAGATTTTTAATCAATACAGTCATTTTCCGATTGTGTATATTGATGATGTTCTTATTTATTTAAAGTCTATAGACAAGCATTGGAAACATTTGCATTTGTTTGCTAGGATAATTAAGTCCAATGGATTAGTTGTTTCTGCATCTAAAATCAAATTGTTTCAGACCAACATTAGATTTTTAGGATATAATATTCATCAATCTACCATCCAGCCTATTGATAGAGTCATCCAATTTGCTGATAAATTTTTAGGTCAGATTACTGATAAAACTCAACTTCAAAGATTCCTTGGATTACTAAATTATGTATCTGAATTTTATCCTCATCTTCGTCAGCAGAGTAAACCATTGTTTGATTATCTTAAAAATAATCCTCCAGCATGGTCTACCATTCATACCTCTATTGTCAAACAGATCAAATCCCAAGTTAAGACTTTGTCTTGTTTTGACATTCCAACTCCCAACTCTTTTAAGATAGTTGAAACCGATGCATCTGATATCAGTTTTGGAGGTATCCTCAAACAGTCAACTTCTTCCAGATCTCCATCTATGTTATCCAGATTGACTAGACTGTTTTGGATAGCTACTGACTTGCTTTCATTAATCAAACACCAGTCTGAAGGTAAACTGATATCTGACCACCTAATGGTTCTGGGAACTTTGATGTTTCCATTTCTTGGTTGGTTTGGATTAAAAGTGTGTGATCTCTGGGACTCTTGGTTAAGGCTTGGAAATTCATGTTTGTGCCAGTGACTTTATAATATACTCGATATATTAAGGCCAAAGACTGTGCTCCTTCAAGGACTTGGTATCCTGAAGTTTTAATGTTTAGAGTGAGTGCTTTCAGCATATGAGGATTTGAAAGACTTATGGTGAGATTTGGAAAACAATCAAAATGGATAGGTCCATTATATAAACTTGACTCGATGATTTCAAGTATACTATCACTATACACACACACACACACACACACACACACACACACACACACACACATATATATATATGCATATGTGTATGTATATGTATTGGTTATCACATGCTTAAGTCATTCTATTAATGGTTTAAACTAATAGGAAACCATTGTTTTTCAGGAAGCAAATTAGAAATGGAGAAATCTTGTAGTCTGCTCGTTCACTTTGATAAGGGGACACCTGCAATTGCAAATGAAATCAAGGAATCTCTCGAGGGCAATGATGTGGATGCAAAGATTGATGCAATGAAAAAGGCAATCATGCTTTTGTTGAATGGTGAAACGTTACCTCAACTTTTTATTACAATCGTAAGATATGTTTTGCCTTCTGAGGACCACACTGTCCAGAAGTTGTTGCTCCTATATTTGGAGATAATCGACAAAACTGATCAAAAGGGTAGAGTCTTGCCTGAAATGATTTTAATATGCCAAAATTTGAGGAACAACTTACAGCACCCCAATGAGTATATTCGCGGTGTAACTTTGAGGTTTCTTTGCCGGTTGAATGAGCCTGAAATAATTGAGCCATTAATCCCTTCTGTTTTGCAAAATTTGGAGCATCGGCATCCTTATATTAGAAGAAATGCTATATTAGCTGTGATGTCCATATATAAGCTACCAAACGGGGAGCAACTCTTGGTTGATGCACCTGAAATGATTGAGAAGATTCTTTCTACAGAGCAGGATCAATCTGCTAAGCGGAATGCGTTTCTCATGCTCTTTACTTGTGCCCAGGAACGTGCAATTAATTACCTTTTGACCAATGTTGATAGGGTGTCCGAATGGGGTGAATTGTTGCAAATGATTGTGTTAGAGCTGATACGAAAAGTGTGTAGAACAAACCGTGGGGAGAAGGGGAGGTACATTAAGATCATTATATCTTTGCTGAATGCGCCTTCAACTGCAGTTGTATATGAGTGTGCTGGAACACTTGTTTCCTTGTCGTATGCTCCTACTGCTATTAGAGCTGCTGCCAATACCTACTGTCAGCTGCTTCTTTCTCAGAGTGACAACAATGTGAAGCTTATTGTTCTTGATCGGCTGACTGAGCTAAAGTCTTCTCATAGGGAAGTTGTGGCTGATATGTTCATGGACGTGCTTAGGGCACTTTCTAGTCCAAATCTTGATATCAGGAGGAAGACCCTAGACATTGTTCTCGACTTGGTTACGCACAAGAACATCAATGAGGTTGTTCTTACTTTGAAAAAGGAAGTTGTTAAGACTCAGAATGGAGAGCTAGAAAAGAATGGTGAATACAGGCAGATGCTTATTCAAGCCATTCATTCTTGTGCAATAAAGTTCCCAGAAGTTGCGAGCACAGTGGTACATCTGTTGATGGATTTCTTGGGAGACAGCAATGTTGCTTCTGCTGTTGATGTGGTGATTTTTGTCCGAGAGATAATAGAAACCAACCCTAAACTAAGGGTGTCTATAATAACAAGGCTATTGGACACTTTCTACCAAATCCGAGCATCACGGGTTTGTTCTTGTGCCCTTTGGATTATTGGAGAATATTGCATGTCACTTTCTGAAGTTGAGAGCGGAATTGCAACAATTAAACAGTGCCTAGGAGAATTGCCCTTTTTCTCGGTTTCAGAAGAAGAAAGTAATGATTCTTCAAAAAAGGTTCAGCAAGTAAACTCCATGACCGTGTCTTCTAAAAGACCAGCTATTCTTGCTGATGGAACTTATGCCACACAGAGTGCTGCATCTGAAACTGCTTTCTCTCCCCCTACCCTTGTTCAAGGATCCTTGGCATCTGGGAACTTGAGATCCCTGCTTCTCACTGGTGACTTTTTCCTCGGGGCAGTTGTCGCATGCACTCTGACCAAGCTTGTTCTGAGATTGGAAGAGGTCCAGCCATCAAAAGTTGAAGTGAATAAAGCATCTTCACAAGCACTGTTGATCGTTGTCTCTATGCTGCAATTAGGACAATCTCCAGTTCTTCCACATCCAATTGACAGTGATTCTTATGATAGGATTGTCCTCTGCATAAGGTTGCTATGCAATACTGGTGATGAGATCAGAAAAATATGGTTGAAATCTTGCCGTCAAAGTTTTGTTGACATGCTTTCAGAAAAACAATTAAGGGAGACAGAGGAGATAAAAGCAAAGGCTCAGATTTCTCGTGCACAACCAGACGACCTTATTGACTTTTACCATTTAAAGAGCAGGAAGGTACAACTTATGCATTTGTTATCCGTTATATATGTCTAACCGTATCTGCAAATTCTGTGATGTCTGACAATAATTTCTGGACCTGACTTCCACTGTTGTCATTTCAATTTTTTATGTTGACCAATTTATATAACTTGTGATGTACTGGTACACTACACTGTATGGTTGCTTATCTGTTAGTTTTGGCATTTTTTAAGGGTTAATGTTAGTTTAGTACCCTGATGTTGCATGTTCATACCTGTGGTTTCAATTTGTAGACTTTATCACCCTTGCCTCGTGAGATTTTGACAATATGGTTCCATCATTAGGTGACTGTCAGGGGAATTGTAAATTGATAATGTGTCATATTTGTGAGACTTTGTCACCCTTGCCACGTGGATAAGATAAATTAATAGAAATTACAATTGTTTACAATGATTACAAAAGTACCATTGTTTACAGTGATTATAGAATACAATTGCTTATGTCGAAATGTATCATATGAGATGTGGTTTCCTCATTCTTTGCCTGCCGAGTTCATGCCTTTTGAGTGACTTGCTGATTATCTTGCTATCTTTCACAAGGATATATCATGGTCTTAGTTCTATGTCTCATATGAAATTTGCGTACACGCTTAAGTTTTCATTGGAGTTTATTCCCTAAGTCAGGTCTAGGTTAGTTTCAAACAAGCCTTTAGTCTTATTTTAAATCTTTTGGTTTTTATTGGTTTGTGATAGCTAAATTTGATATTTTGTTAAACTTAAACATATGTGCGTATTGGATTGGTATTATATTTAAATTAATTCTCCATTCTACATCTGAAATGAAGGGTATGAGCCAACTGGAACTGGAAGATGAGGTTCAAGATGATTTAAAACGTGCTACAGGACAGTTTGTCAAAGACGGGGATGATGCAAACAAGCTTAACCGAATCATCCAACTCACTGGATTTAGCGACCCAGTGTATGCCGAAGCATATGTGACTGTCCATCATTATGATATTGTCCTTGATGTCACAGTTATTAATCGAACCAAAGAGACCTTACAGAACTTGTGCTTAGAGTTGGCAACCATGGGTGATCTTAAGCTTGTTGAGCGGCCACAGAATTATACTCTAGCTCCTGAATCTAGTAAGCAAATAAAGGCTAATATCAAGGTGTCCTCAACTGAGACTGGAGTCATATTTGGAAACATTGTTTATGAGACCTCGAATGTGCATGAGCGTACAGTTGTCGTCCTCAATGATATTCATATCGACATAATGGACTACATCTCTCCTGCTGTTTGTAGTGATGGAGCTTTCAGGACCATGTGGGCAGAGTTTGAGTGGGAGAACAAGGTATGCAGCACTCATTTCTGTCACCGTTCCTACACCAATAATAAAGTTGCTTGCATAAATTTTGCCATCACCACTAGTTTTGGGGGCATAGCAATGTTTCTGTTACTGTTTTATCAAATCTTAAATTGTATTCACCGTTCTGGTTTGATGAATTTGTCTTGTCATACTTGCCTTTTTCTCCCCTTTTGAACTCAGTCAATCTCTTTGTATCTGTTTATTGGTCATGTATAGATTGGTGGATCTTTTATTCCCTCATCTACTATATCTCGTTTTAGTGCCTCAGTTTCTAGTGACACACATATTCTTGGATATGTAACGACTAGGGAATATAAAAATACTGTACTTAGGGGGCCAATAGGTGAATACATAACAAGTACATGAATCCTGCAGCATACACTGAATGTAGTACAGTGCCTATGATATTATATATGGTACATGCTGATAAAAGATAAGGAAGAATCAAGTTTTCTGCAATTACTCTCTTTAAGTTCTGTGACACATGTTATAGCTAAATATGAAGTGATGTGGTGGTTGAAACTTTCTAGTTCATGGAAATTTTCATTACGCAGGGAAAAGTGTTCTTTCATTCGAAGTTAAGTTGACGTTCTTGCCTTTTTTCTCTCATTGTTACTCTTGTTTGTTTTTTATATATTAACCAGCCAAAGTAAACTTTAATTTAGTGATATCTTGTTTAATGTACTGTGTATGGCTTGCGTGTTGATCTTAAATTTGTATTGGTCATGGACATATGCAGTGTGTTCATCTTGTCTTGAGATCTTTGATTTGCTTTGTATTTCAGATCACCGTATTCAGTTCAGTTTCTTGCTTCTACCTTTTCATAAAGGCTCCATTTCTTTTAATTCAAAATTAGTATCTAGTTGAGCAACTGTGAATGGTCCTAATTTTCCTTTTTTGTTTTTGCTTTAGAGTAAATGGAGTTAAATCTTGATGACATTGTGTTCCGTTTCAGGTTGCTGTCAACACTGTAATTCAACATGAGAAGGAATTTCTTGACCATATCATGAAATCAACTAACATGAAGTGCCTCACTGCACCGTAAGTCGTCCTTTCCACCTGCTAGAATTCCTTTTACTACAATTAGGGTTCAGTGAGAAGAATGTCCACACCCTATCATGCCTAGTTTGGTGTTACTGCAAGCTGTTAACCATTAAAAAAATTGTGAATTTGTGATTCCAGGCTAAACCGCTCATGCTAGGCTTATTGCTGAAGTTGATTTCCATGTTATTTAGTTGAAGCTATGTTGTAAATAGGAAAAGGATTTAAGGGCCTGTTTGGTACTCTATTTGAGTCCAAGTTTTATAACTCAAAAACTGTTTTTCAGTTTTTACCTCAAATACTTGTTTGGTACTTGGTAGTCCCATTTTTAAAACTGGATTGAAGACTGACTCCAAAAGATGGTCCATTTCATAAAAACACAAATTTTTTTTATTTTTAATTTTAATTTTGATTTTTAAGATCTCATAATAGCTTTAAATTCCATACCAAACAAGTTTGAGTAATAAAAAAATTTACAAGTTGATTTTGAAAATTACCAAAGTTTTTTAATAGAATACCGAACACGCCCTAAGTTTCTGAAATTTCCTGTAATGGTTGGAACATGTTCATTGTCGAATGCATTGTGCTGGGGCTGAATATTCAATGGAGTTAGTTGGGCTTGCTATATCAATCTTGTTAGACTGATGATTTTTCGCATTATTTAGTTTTAGATCGAGATGATGAGGACGGATATAATCGGCAATCTAAACTATGAATCGGCTTCTGTTCTTTATAGCAGATAAATAATTGTTGGATTTCATAAATCTAGATTTTTTTCGTTTCCTTGGGCTATAAGATGTGTGATCAAGCTTGGGTCTGGTTGTGTTGGTTTGCGTGAACCAATTCAGATCTCAATGTTGTTGGAAGTCCAGCTGATGTATGATTTCATGCTTGTTCATCAGTTCGAATTGGTTCAACTGTCTGACATAGTTTCCTATTTTTCCCCGCGTATCAAGAGTCCAGTAAAACAGAATAGTATCTTTCCTTTGTGCTTTGAGTTTTTATCGGGATCATTAATACATCGTTTTGTTTTTCTCACAAAGCATTTGTATTTGTATCTGACATCCTGTCTGATTTCAGATCGGCACTGGATGGTGAGTGCGGATTCCTGGCTGCCAACTTGTACGCGAAGAGTGTGTTTGGAGAGGACGCCTTGGTGAATGTTAGCATTGAAAAGCAAACAGATGGAAAGCTTAGTGGCTATATCCGGATAAGGAGCAAGACCCAAGGAATTGCTCTCAGTTTGGGCGACAAGATTACTCTCAAGCAGAAGGGAGCCAGTTAAAAAGACGTTGCAGTTGAACATACATACACCGGTACAGTGGTACTCTTCTATCTGAATCTGTGACATCGAAAAATAAACAAATCCGTCGGAGCTTATTAATCATTTGCGGTTTCAATAATGCATTTGAATCATGCCTCTCCTCCTGAATGCAAGTTTTGTTCCTTTTCACTCCGTTGGTTGGTACGTCATAAGCTGCAACTTGTGCAGGTGATTCTGTTCAAGTTGAAGGGTTACTCGTCGCAAACATCTTAAATTTGCAACTTAGGGATTCATTTTAGGCATGTATTTGATTCGAGAGGCTGCTGGAACCGCAGCAGTACTCCGTTTTGCTTCTGTTGAGGTGAGTCATTTTTCTTTCGGATAGTCTTTCATAAAATTCAATTGTATGTATTATTTTAACGTTACTGTTTGTTCAGAATGCTTAGAAACCATTACATTATTTGTTCAGCCATTGAGAATCGAATTTTCATATCGGTAGGGTTCTCGAGGATTGATTACATGAATACAACTCAGTAAGTGACTGCAAAACAGTCAAAGAGAAAAATGCCGAATGCATGCTGCTTGCACAATGAACTCGTTTTTCATGCTATTTATGAAACGCAACATTCCCTGATATGACAGCTGTGACAGTACTCGAATCCCTCTTGCAATCAATACAAGATAAATATCACCTCGTTATGCATTCTTTTAGGGCTCGTTTGGTGGACCGGATATGATTGGTTATTGTATTTCAGACTGGTTAGAGTAGGATTGAAAGGGATGGGTTGAGATACTTATCTAGCGTATAGTGTAAACAAAGTCAATTGGATAGGCTGGGATATGAAAAAACATTTTAAATAAAATTTGACGAGTAACTTGCATCAATCATTAGACAAGTATCTCATCTCCACCCGTCCTTTTCAATTTTAGCATTACCAATCCGTAATACAATAACCAATCTTGTCCGGTTCACTTTCCCTTACATATGAGGGAAAATTTATGCGTTCCTTTTAACTTTCTTTTACATTTTTATGCATTCCTAAGAGAATTCTTTCCCTTTTTTCTTCCCAACCAACAAGAGATTTTTCAGTGTGATTGGAACACGGGATGGTACATCACGTATCATCATGCAAATGGTCGGATATGTGTTAAAAATTAATAACTTCAAAAATTAAATTTCTCACTGTTTATATAATAAAAACACCCAGTGTACCATCAGTGTTCCGGTCATAATAAAAAATTTCTCCCAATCAATGCCCCACCAATTCCCGCTGAATACCAAAACAATTCCCTTTCAAAAATCACCCAAAACTAGCCCCTCTTTGTTTTTCTTCCTTGTTAAACCCTACGGGCGAAAATCAACCAGAAAATCGCAGTAAATTGGGCCTCAATCATCTGATTTATCCTTCTAATTACAGTTTTTTTTTTTTTTTATATAGAAATTGAGATTCTGTATAAGACAGAGTACAGAAAGTTTGTGGGCCCAAAAGGGGACTGAAAAAAAAAAAAATCCTTTTATAAAGAAGGAAGCCTAAGCATCTTGCTCGCCAATTACATTTAATTATCGTTCTCCAAAGTGGTTCCTCCTCCACCCATAAAGTAAAACCTCCGTTGCTAAGTCCATATTTTGCTAATTCATGAGCTGAAATGTTGCCTTCACGTCACTGCCACCGTTAGTAAGAAAGATTGAACCTACTCTTCAAATCATTACTGTCCTTTAAAATACTGTCATCTTAAATACTGTCATTCCTATCGAGACAAACACCAGCTGCATTGATGCACAACGCCTTTAACATCAAGTTCCAAAATAATAGCATGAAATCTAACGCAATATCAATCCCTCTTTAAATCACTAATTAGTACACTCTAAAAAAATCACAATAAATCGGACCTCAAACAATTGTTAATCTTTCTAATTACATTCCTTCAGTCTCTAATTAGTTCCCTCTTCGAACCCCAATTTCATTCTTCTCCATTTACGAGTTTGTGCTAAGAAAAATGAAGGAAAATAAATAAATAAATAAATAATTGCCGTCTAAAGGTTAAATCCCTTCTATTTCCAACTACCTAGCCGATTCATGGAATTCTAACCTTTTTAAGCCAAATACATTTAGAGAGAGATAATTTACCGTCATGCCGATTTTAGGTGTTAACAAAATTCAACGAAATTTAGCTCCTTCAACCGCGATTATCGTGCTTAAATCTGCTATTATATAGGCCAACTGTAGATTAAGAAAATTCGTCTATGCAATCGAATTCCATTTCGAGACTGCCATCAAAATCGAAAAGCATTATCTGAACAACGTAAACAACGATGGCAGTTACAAACCACAAAAAAAGGAAGCCAAGATTGGTACAATTCAGAAATCCCGGAAGCTCATTCTGGGATCCACCTTCTTACCCGTAGCTCGCCCTCTTCCCCTATGTCCACCTCTCCTTCCTCTGCCCCTTCCTCTTGATCCAAAAAACGATTTGCCATATTTCATCTCCACTAGTGAATGGAGCAATTCATCACAAAGAATGCAACCGGTATACAAGGTCTCTCCGTTCTCCAAGGGTGTCGTCTTTTTATTGAAATCCACTTCTAAGATTGTGGAGTCACAATCTGGACACCGCTCTCGAGTAGTGGAAATTTGGTGAGCACCTTGGGGTAGCAAGACAAGGAAATTGCACATATTGCAGCAGAGCCGCCACTTGGGAGCACTCACGGGGTCTAGGACAAGTGTTCCACTACATTCCGGACAAGCACAGACTCCTTGGGCTATCAAAGAATGCCGACATGTGGGGTGTGGGCAGAGGAAGCATGGCATGCCGGCTCCCTTTCCCAGCTTGCCAGACGGGCCAGATTTTACAGCACCAAAGAGCGTGTCGATACCTTCAAATGGAGGACTATTGTAGCAGTATGGGCAGAGAGAGAATGACTTGCCATCTGGGCCGGGCATGGAGCAGATTAATAGCTCAAAGTTGTCCAGAGGACAAGTAATTTCCTTGTAGAGCTGCAAAAAAGCAATTGCTTGATTACACATGAGAAGTTTGACAATAAGCTTTTGGAACGAGATACTGGGTCATAAAAGGCATTCTGGATGATGAACGATAAAGTTCATAATTTTGAGCCATGTATTTGAACTAATGTTGAAAACTAAAAGATGAAGCGAGGTCATGTTTGTACATCTTTCCAGCTTCAAGATGCCGGAATATATAGAGTTAGTCTTCTGATCCTGTATTATATATATTACACTGTAACTGGGGTATCCGGGTCATCAACCCAACAAATCCCCAAGGGCACATGTTGATTCTCCATCCTGAACAGCCAGGACAAACAATGGAGGTGCCTCACAGGACTGCATGCATCTGCTGGTCGGACACAAGGCCTAAGCTTCTAGAGGATATAATGCTATCTGTATAACCTTCATATACATTTGCTCTTGTTAAAGTGAGAGTACTCAGCCCAAAAGTATATATTTGGTGCAAGGGTTTAAATATTCAAATAAAATGTATATTATTTTTCTTCATAATTTACTTCACATAATTTTATTTTTTTCAATTTTTATGCAAAAATTGTATTTAGAGTCTCACTAGTTTACACTCAGCTTTATAACTTCAATGTCTATTTTCTAAAATCTTAACATTTATGTAAATCTATTACTTCTATATCGTCAAAAAGGGAAAGGCATGCCAGTATAACCTGGAAACTGTATGTTATATTCCATAAAAAAAGATTAGAATACAAAAATGGGTATTTACCGCCCTCGATTTTAATTTGTTATGCATATCATATTAAAACTTTGGTTGACGCTTTTCAATCATAACTAAAGAACGTCAATTAACAGAGTATACCTTTATGCTACCCTTTTGAGGAAGATAATAAACCTCCTCGCATGTATTACAATACAACCGCGAAGGTTGGCTGGAAATATGCTTCATGTACCGTAGACATTTTCCACATTTACTGAGAACTCGTCCGGAGTCAGCAAGGGGAGAGAATTGTGCTTCAAATAATGCATCCATGTTTTCAATCTGCACCATGTAGCAGAAAATGGATCATACAAACTTAGAAGCTCGCGATGTAATCAAATAAACCATACAGCTTAATAAGGAGGCTGAATAGCAACATATTCAAGGTGGCCCAAAGTATTTGGAGTACAAGGTTTCATTACCGAACCCAAGTTGGCACAGTCAACATAAACAAGCACTTCACAAATAATTGGCCGTAAAAACATAGCTAAATCATCAAGCAAGCTGTAAAGTAGGCATATTTCAAATGATACGGTATTCTAACCTGCTTGACAAAATAACTGTATTTTTGCATGAATTGTTGCAGGACATGCTGCACAACACGGAAATGATCTGCTTGACCCTTAGCAACAAGAGTAATCTGTTGCTCAATGAAACTGCGAATATCTGGCAAACACAGATCTGGATCGATGCACTGATAGCCTCTTATTAGAGTAATACCCAAGGCAGTCGGAACCAACTTCCTGCCAGCTTGTACCTGCCAATTGATTGTACAGCAGAACCACCTCATGGAAATGCAGTTTAAAATATATTTGTATCAACTCCCATACAACAAACAAAATCCCTATAGAAAAGAAACAGAATAGAAACCTGCACATAATTGCGCTCGCATATGTTGTTAATATGAACAGATATTGAAGCATCCGTGCCAATTCCATTTTTCTCCATAAGGGAAATTAACTCACTCTCGCTAAGATAATCTGGAGGTGAAGTCAAACCCTGCACCATAATTTACGGATTCAAAACTCCAAATTACATACCAAATCACACCATGCTACTAAATTATCCTATTTACACCCTTTCTCTTGCTTTCCCCTTATTCCCAAACATCTCAAACAAGAGCATTTCCCTTTCCATCAAGAAGCAGCAAATGCTTGGAAGACCCGACCAAATGAAGAAACTATTCAAACAGAATCCAATAGAATGCAGATTCAGAGAAGATATTGGATCAATTGAGGAGACTTACAAAAAAAACTGAATAGAAGTGAGATTTGAAGGATATGCACGTCTACCTCATGAAGGTCCACTTTTGAAACTTCTAATTTCTCCCCCTTTGTAAACTGAGGAAGATTTTTCTCATTTATTGCCAACCATGGCATGATAGAAGTAAATCCTTTCACCAAAACACGTTGCCCGACACAATGGAAGGATTCTCCACCGATAGAAAAATCTACCTTTGTTCTGGAGTGGACATTTAAAAACCAAAATAATAAACACATTATATATTCAGCATATAATATCTGTCTCATAAACGTTGTTAGAAAAGTAATAAATATCAAACTAATAAGGTCAACTTTAAGCAACTTCAAACAAAGTATCACCTTTACTAGAAAAGCTTATAACATTGCTTACGTAAATTTCCTACCACAAACAGAAGTTTGAACCAGATATAGCAATACATGATGTATAGCTTCACTAAACAGGTAACCAGAATTTAACTTCAAAATGATTTCTCATCTCTGTTTGACGTCTTCAAATCAATTGTTTCACCCACCAGCTAGAAAATCCATTTAAAACCAGGCTAGGTAAGTATCGACCAGAAATAAGCCATCTCGCACTGCATCTAGGGTGAAAAGCAGCTTCCCCCAATTCTTATATATCAATCTTATTCATTACTGGAATTCCATCTAGCCGACTAAAACGGGTTACTCTGGTCATAACATTAGTATGATTTTTTTTTTTTTTTCACTTAATAGTCAATACTACTATCACATAATAAAGAAAATGAGGTAAACACATACTCTAGGCATACAAGGTGGAAATCATTATGCTTCTTAAGTTGATACAGTGAAATTAATGGGCTCAGCCTTTTGAGTTACATACATTAACAAGATGCAACAGCAAACAGACGTCCAATCAAGTGTAAATTAACTCCAATTATGCAGTTGGTCAGGTCATCTAACAGAAAACAGTGAACACCGAAACTTTTACCTTATATATTTGCAGTCAGGAGATACAGTCCCAATGAAGTGTTTACAAATGTACTCATATAGTATCCAAGCATCATTTCCGAGCATGTCCTCAGTTGCAGACCTCAACGGAGTGACAGGAGGATGGTCACCTACATCTGTCCCTGATCGTGGCTTCTGATAACCATCAGCAAGCAGCCTCTGTACGTAATCACCCCATGTTGGGTTATTCACTTGTGCACCAAGTGTGCCTCTAAAGTCAAAAGAAGATGGATAAGCTGTGCTCTCGGTACGCGGATAGCTAGAGAATCAGCATATGAAAATAGTCAGACAACTACGACAATCCTCGAACCAAAAGAAACTTGGCATTAGAAAAGACAAGATAAAATTTGTTGAAATAAGCACACTTCAAGACTAAGGGTTGAAGCTAAGTGTAAGTGATGTGCATGAAGGGGTGTCAGGTTTACAGTTTACCACTTCAACCAGCAACACCATGAGATGAAATTCTACAAAATAAAAACCTGGACGGCACACTACTTGGAACAAATATTTTTCATTGCAAACAGAACATTCCCTAATAAAATTATATTTGGAACTAGCTATTGAATAGCACTTGATACTAAGATCTTAGAACACCAATTCACATAGAAAGTCTAGAACCATAACAATGTTAGAATATCCCCTTAAATTCATTCACCTGAAAATTTGTCTATCAATAAATACTGTTCTATCGTTGAAATACTTTGCATAGCAAATAAAGTAGTATCAATTTTAACAAATTATGGGTGTGGTATTGAACATTTATGGGAGGACTTTTAAATAAATTGTTTCCCAGACCTCTTCTCATGTAAAGTTACGAGATGGAAGCAAAGCTCCAAAGCCTCCAATTCTATTTTTCTCAAAAATTAATATGGTGAAATTTACTTTTTACTTTGCTAGTTCATGTTTCTTCAATAGCTAACTTGTAACATTCACTGTCCTGGATGAAGAATTTTCTTGAAATTTATTATATCAGATGGAGAATTCCAACAATTACCTGATGAAGCCTTGAGTATACAAGCGTTCAGCAACTTGCATAGCCATTTGTGGTCCAAAGCCTAGTGCACTTGAAGCAACCTGAATTAAAAAGTTAAAAAAGTAAAACTCGTCAATGTACTCAAATAGCCAAATGAAATTGTCTCATTGCATATACAAAGAACGTGAACAAACTAATTAATCCTTTTTTATGATTTATTGTTTATAATAGAAACTAGAGAACTTTTAAGAATGACTTTTTTAACTTAATTTCAAATTTCTAATGGGGTCACTGAAATTGAACTTAGATAATGATTTAAGAGATTGCTTCATTATAATATTTCAAGCTAATACTGTGCTCACAAATTACAACACTAGCAAACAAGCCAACCCAATGAACTAAGATATCCAGAACAATCGCATCGCATTTCTCTTCTAGGTGAAAATGATTACAATATTTTCTTTTATTTTGAAATTTTGAAAGAAGAAATCAACTGACTTAGGAGTTGTAATAAGATTGGTTGTCTTTAAGAGCACTTTTTCTTTTTCAGGTTTATATAAACTTTCAAACAACCAATACTGACATTGACTTACACAGTCATTACTACCATTTTATCTTAATCCACCTTACATCACTGCCTATCGGCATGAATTTCTTAAAATATTTAGCTTCTAAAATAATTATTTGGGAAATTGGGATCTGGGGTCCAATGACTATATTTTGTCCCAAAATTGTGAAGTAGCCAATTACGAACTCGTAGCTCTTTATTTCCAGCACAAAACAGGGCTGGGGAGAATCTAATTTGTACATTCTTTTTTTAGCTGAGGTCAGGTGAAAATTATGCTGAACTTTCCATGCAACTATCTAACACACGACGAAGATAAACTTTGTAATCCGCAGTCATCTACTTCTTCATATTTTCCTTTATTAGGCAGTCTTTTTTAAGTGTGTAAGCGACCAACATGCAATGTCCAATATTATATAAATTGATCACTAAACTTACAGTCACATGATATTAGTAAACAAAAGGTATCATCAATCATCAATCTTTAGTCTTTTTATTTCTTTGCAATTATCTGACCTTCAGAAGATTGACTGTATTAAGCCCAGACGGACGACTTTTGCTTTCCTGCTTTTCTACTATTTCAGTCACTACTAGCATTCCGTCTTCCATTACTAATTTTTGAAACATTACAGCAACCTGCAACATTAAAAGCCTAAAATATATTATCAATGAAAGGGACGTCAAGACAGGAGAAAGTTTATAGTAAAGAAGGCCTCACGTCGAAGTCAAACAACTTGTTACGTTCCCATTCTAGCTGAAGTTCATAGCCCTTCTGTATTATGTATGGGCGTATGACCCAGAACTTTTCTGGTTTAAATGTATTTATCTGCAAATACCGCTGTACGCAAAATCCAAGGGTCGGAGTTTGGCAAGGGCCATAGCTGAAAAATGAACATTAAGCTTTGATTAGTCTATGGTTCATTGTTGAGATGAAAATGGAACATGGGAAAAACAATCACAAATAAAAGCAAAATGATAGAATAGAATTATAAAGAACCCCCATGCACTATTAGAACATTAATACGGAAAAAAAAAAAATTCCTAAACTCTGCCCAACTTGGTGTCAATCCTTACATTTCCCCTTTTACCCACATCTACTTTGCACTTTTTGATTTCTTTTAAGGTTCTTTCCTTTTTCAAACAAAAAAAAAGCCATGGCTCTGTGCCAAGGATGAAGGAGAGGAATGGGGAAAGAGGATGGCAGAGAGGCAGAGAAAGAGGGGGTTGAAGGCAGCGGTGAGGGAGACGAATAGCAGTTGCTTTTAGGATTAAAGTGGGGAGGCAGAGGACTGGAGGTAGCTGGCTTTTAGGTTTTAAGTGTGTTCATTTTTGGTAAGTATACATGTTTGTTGTAGTTGCTATGATCAAGGGTTACATTGTTGTTTCTCCATTCTAGTAAAGTTTGAGGAAAAACCAGGTGGCCTTCTGGTTTGCTGTGTTTGTATGGCTATTCTTTCTTTTCTGTAAAATTCCTATTATAAGGAAGAATATAAAATTATAAACAGATGTCCACATTACAAGTTTTCCAGTGCTCAATTATAGTGGCCTTTGTTTACAGCATAAAATTTCTAGGATATAAATGATCCCAATTATAACACAACCACATAGATCTCTACACAGGAAAAAGTTTGATGGCCTTAAGAAGGTAACTAACATAGAAGACCAACATACATATACGGATATGCTATTGCACAAACAAGAAGCTGAATTAGAGCAAA
The DNA here is from genome assembly GCF_019419815.1 of Pyrus x bretschneideri. Classification (NCBI taxonomy): domain Eukaryota; kingdom Viridiplantae; phylum Streptophyta; class Magnoliopsida; order Rosales; family Rosaceae; genus Pyrus; species Pyrus x bretschneideri. The sequence goes on along the minus strand of NW_025999435.1, from coordinate 1,752,150 downwards.
ATATCTTAAGATCGGTCAAGGAAATGCAATATATTCACAAGATACAAGTTCTATGCTTCAATCAGATAAATGCATAACGGACTGGAAGCCAAATAGTATATTAATAATAATTCGTTAACATAATGAGAGAGAAAACCAACGAGATAACTCTGGCATCAAGATTTCCGTATTTCCCCTGGAAAAAGTGTGTTTGAAATCGTGTAAATGCAACTCCAACTTTCAAATCTATCTCTTGCCGAGCATCTACTGACAAGGCCTCGTCTTTATTAGGTTCAACAAGGTTGTCCATGGCCTTCAAAATGTCTTTCTCAGTAACAGAGGAAAACCGAGCACGATAGATCTTCCTTCTAGTCTCATTTGAATGGCCAATACAATCGATAACTGCAATAAAAAAATTTAGTGCCTTTTAGACATACCAACATTATATTTATTGTGTAGGTAAGGGGAACATAAGAAATGAGTTTCTAAACTCCACCTTTCTAATTACATGCACAAGTATCTCAGAGTAGTTGAATATAATTAGTAACAGCTTAACTACAAGACTGCAATTGTACAAATTAACAACCAGATTCCTGGTTACGAACAAAACACAAGTATAGGCTGAAACAAGGTTTGAGCAGGAAAATATATGTTTTACTTGCTATGTGTTGTCAGTCAGTCTAGAATTTTATGAACTTTTCCGTTCTCTTGTTAATCAACGCCAACGGAAATTAGCCATCAATTTTCTAGTCTTCCCTATTTCATATCAATTACAAAATACATTTGAGATTCCCTTTCTCTCATTAAAAAAGGTTTACCCTAACATATTCCTACCGTTTTCTTTTCCCAGATGTCATAACAATAATGATAAATTTGAATTCACTAAATACACACCATATCATGAGAAAACAAACTTATTAACAAGTATTAGATAGAGAAGCAGAGAGAGGAGACTAATAGGGAGAGGAAATGAGAGAGATACCTTCAAAGCAAATGTTTTCCCCTTCACGATCACAGTCCAACCACAAAACCAAGTTACCATAACCGCGAGCTTCTTGGCTTAAATGCTTGCGAATGTGAGCCTTTACACCAAGGTCATCCCAACAAATGACATAAGAATCAGAGGAAAAAGTTTTACAAATCCACAAGAGGATGCAGGGTAAAAAAAGTTGTACCTTTGGATTTGCTTCTGTCTTGAGAACTGGAGCTTGAAAAAGATCCAGAGGATCAGTCAGTGTCCAATTTTGATATTTTTCTGGAAAATCTACACTACAGTTCGAAAGAAGAAAAGGCACCGAGTTAGAAACACAACAAATGAACTACTCAACTTGTGCATAAAGCTAGACAATTATGCCAGATAACACTGAGAGACGATTGCTAGATTTGCAATGTAATTACATATACTGGTTAAATCAATAAGATGAACAAAAGCAGAAACCCTATACAACAAAAGGATAAATCCATCCAAAACCAAGTTGAAGCTACTTCAAAAGTACTTAATTGGGGTGCATGTATATCATGACAACTGTAGAACCTACTACCCGAACCTACCCATAACCTGCCAAGGAGTTCCATCCACTTAGGAATGAGCAAAGACCAATACGAAAACATCTAAGGACATAGCACATTTGAGCACATATCAAATAAGAAAAGGTTAATAGGTATATGAATAAGGATTTCTTTACAGAGAACGAGAGCAGAAGGAACAAGGTAAAAAAGTTAACTAATGGAGTTGAATAAAGAAAAATCTAATCTAAACCCCATACAGTATTTGACATAATGCCATTGCTTAAAACAAAGTTTAATAAATCATCGCATCATATAACCAGGGAGTATCCAAAGATGATTTTTCTTGTTAGAGATGAGAGGGAAAAGGACCTGAACACATGACCAATAACTGATGTCACTTTAAAATGCACATGCACTCCAAGAAACTTTCCTTCAAATTCATGGACTTCCGTACTACCCCTTCTTGTAGACATCTGTATTATGAAAATATGAGCTGAAAGTCAGTATAAATCATTTGCGAAAAACATGGAATTATGATTCTTACAAGCAGAACTTAGAATAAAGCATGAAAATGGAAAGAAAAAAAATATGTCTAAGTGATACAGGGTACATTAAGTTCAAGAAAAAAGCACATCCATAAACCAAAGAACTAATTTTCCTCACATAATTTCAATGAGAACCTTATTGGCATACTCCACATTACAGAAATTATTCAGTTGTTTTCTCTTGATGCTAGTAAACTCCTGGTGAGGTTATATGTGTTCTCTCAAGTTTTCGAAGGCCCACTTTCTTTATATTCTGCAGGCATGCTGAAACCGGATGTAGTTGAGGCTCATGGGTCCTTAACTCAGTTTTTAACTTTCTGTTAAGTAATGAGGCCTGCCTTTGTTATCTTCTTATATGTTTCACTTTAAAGTGTAAGTCATCCATTTAAGAATAAGAAAGTTAGCCCAACAGTATAAATGCAGGTAAAGGAGTCAATATAAGGAGCAACCATCTCGCCCTCCCCGACTGTTTATCTCTTAAGCGAAATTGCCATCCAAAACAAATAGAATAAACACTTACTTACCCTCTATTTCTGTAAACGGATCCTGTAACCAGCATCGAAGCTAAGCATCTAATAACCCTCCTTAGAAGTTAGAAGTAAAAGTTCTCTACTTTATGGAAGAATAAAGCACCTCTATGCCACTAAAACCCAATCATCCTAATAATTCACCCTCCAATTTCATGCCCGAACAAAAGAACGGAATCAATCACCATGTTCTTTAACTGAAAAATAAAAATTGGGGTAGCCCAGTTCTCATTTCTAGCTGAGTTCACTCCATCTAAATGCTCATCCAACAAAAAAAAAAAAAAAAAAAAAAAAAAAATTGAAATTACAGCTTCTTTGCTACCTCCTATATTTTATTAGCATTCAAAAAGTCCTTAACTTGGAGCTTTAGAGCTTTGGAGCTAGGGTTTCAAAACGTGAGCTTGTGAGTGCAGAAGAGAGAGAGAGAGAGAGAGGGCATACCTGGCCATGGGAGAGAACGGAGGCTATAGAAAGAGCTATGCTCGGCTTCTCGGCGACCTGCAAAAATGTAAAAGCACAAACATAAAGGAGAATCAAAGACAAAATTGCAGGCTCCGCACAGAATCATCATACATCTTGTATGTCCATGTATTGAGAGAGATGTGCGTGCGTGTGCGTGTGTGTGTGTGTGTGTGTGTGTAGTTTTCGTTCGCACCATGAAAACTCTGTTGGAAGCCATAATTTTGATTATAAAGTTTGAATCTTGAGCTTTACACAGCTTCAGTGTGACCCAATTTAAGGGGCGGTGGGTGGCTGGTTTTGTTTCAACTTTCAGCCTTGAGGAAGGAGCTGCTCACTCGACCCGACCGCCTGTTTTTCAAGCGCCAGTGAGGTCTCCGTCTCACTTATACCTCGGCCGTACGATTGAGTTGTTTTAGATCCAACGACTGAAACGTGTTCCCATGCCTCACATGTGGGTGCATGGCTTTTTCGAGTGCGAATTTGCTCACATCCCATTCAATATGGTAACCGTTATCAGTACATCTTTTTCTTCCGAATCCTAGGAATTCAGTAATCGTGATCGTTCATCATACATCGTATGGTCAGTTTTTATTAAGTATTATTTATATTTAATTTTAAATTTTAAAATAATTTTTAACCACATAATATATGATGAACAGTCACGATCAAGGAATACCTAGAATCTCTAAAAAAAAGATCTGGCAAGAATCCTTTTCCATCAATACCACCCTTCTCAAATCGCGATGTGCCCTCGCGATTTAATCATTTTTTTATTATATTCTATTACTCGTCTGATATTTTTTGGTCACTTGAACTCGCAACATTATTTGGTAGTCTCTCTTTTGTCGGGTTATTAGTTCCTTTATATAGGAAATTTTTAAGAGAAGGAATTCTTATTTTTTTATAAAAATAGAAATTAATTTTAGTGTTCACATCACATCGAACTTTAACAATCTGAAATGTCTATTTTTCAAGTTACACCTTATAGATTATCCTTACAAAATATTAGTCAAATCAGAAATGTTTAAGACATCTAATTTTGAGTTCAAAGAAATTAACGAATACTTTGTTACGTAAGAAACAATGAAATTTTATCTTGATAATTAAATAGGCAAATGGGTTTGGATTGAATTGAATTTTTGCATGGATGATCTATGAATTGAGACTAACAAAATAGACGGTTCGAATCGTCAAAGTTCAATATGAAGTGGGCCCCACACCTAATCTCTATTTTTTGAAAAAAAAAAAAAATAAGGATCCATTTGCATACATGGCCTATATAAATATATATATATATATATATATATATATATATATATCACTTGTTGTATTGCTCTTCATATACCAATAGTGAGTTGTAGGTATTGGATGGTGATATGCATCTCAGCAATATGAATTGTAGTATTGTGCCTTCTGTAATTGCTTTATCTATAATTTTTTTTTTTTTTTTTAAGAAAATAAATAAAATTCTCTCTTCTGAATTATGCTGCATGCCACCATCTTGATGGAAAATCACGAGAGTGAAATTAATTCATCTTTTGACAAACAAAAAAATTAATTCGTCTTGAAATGTTGTAGCGACACTGAAGAACATAGTAATTTTATACGTTTGGGTTTTGTTCAATGTATGTTTACAAGCTATACATGGGGAGGAAAAAAAACGGGAAACCACTTTTACAGATGAAGGCCCTGCGATTGCTGCTGCAATTAGTCAAGTATTAACTGATTCTCACCATCGGCTTTGCTTGTGGAATATATTTCAAAATGCTGCAAACAACTTGAAGCATGTGTTTTCGGAGTTTCAGAAGGTTGTAGATTTAAGGTTGGAACTAGAAAGTGACGATGGATTAACACGGAGATATATATATATATATATATATAGTTGAGAATTCAGGGGCTTGGACAGTGAGGTCACTTACATATAACCCTTCTACTCAGTTGGTAACTTGTACTTGCAGAAAATTTGAATTTCAGGGGGTTAGACTTGTCGAGTTTACCACCTAATTATTATTTGAAGAGAGGGAGCACTGATGCTCGACGACGAGATGTTGATTTTGATGCATATGGGGAAGCAAATTTGAGTAATCCAACCTCATCCTCCATGGTTCAATATAGCGAGTTATCTCACACAGCACAAAGAATAGTATCAAAAGGTGCAAATAACAACTCATCGCGTGCTACAGCCAAGTCTGAACTGTTAAAGCTCGAAATTCTTATGAGTTTGAACAAGAAAATGCTCCAGCAAGTGATGCTGCACTGCACGACAGGATCAAGTGGATGAAGATGTTGTGCATCTTAAATTTGCAAGGCCCAAAATAACAGAAGTCCAAGCACTCTCAAAAGGTTAGTACGTGGTTAATTTGTATGTATTAGGCTTGCATGTGTGTACGAAGCCTGTTAGAACATAATTCACGTGCAAGTGAGATATGGGGCTCATCAACAGGTTTACATGAGCATATCTAGGTTGTAATTTATGTGGAAATATCTCATAACAATCTTATCTCTGAGAAAAAGAAAAAGTATAATATCTTAACCTTTATTTTAACTGATACCAAGGTCTTTTGTGATAAAATCTCATACATGTCGAACTATGCAGGTAGTAATTAACAAGTTAGGAACAATATCGGTGTTGTTGAAAGTGAATCTTTGGCCCATCCTTCTGATACTTTGACATAGTATCAGAGTCAGAAAGTAGGTGATAGGAGCATATTTAGGCGACTTACTTAGCTTGTTTTCGTGCATCTATGTTGTTAATTCATAGTTGTTTTAGTAGTTTAAGCCATTTTCGTGTGTTTTTAGGTTCATATGGCTAAGGAAGCAAAAGATGCATTTTGGAGCATTTTGAAGCAAAATTGGGCTTGGAATGGATACATATAGCATATGATTGGAGCCAAAGTGTTGGACGAATTTGAAGGCCTTGTATTCATTTTGACATAAAACAAAAGGGCCTAGCCCATTCTCTCTTAAACCAACCCCAAGGCCATGCATTTCCTTCTAATTCCAAAGCCCACAATCACTTCAAAAGCCATGCAAAGAACAATCCATTCCATAAAAAACAATCCATCAATTCACATGCAAAACCACCATTAACACACATGCACCCAAACAAAGCCAACCTAGCTAACCCTACATGCATTCTTTATGCAACTCTTCATCATTCCACCATTCATTCTTTATTCCACAAACATCTCACATGCATTTCCACCTTCCTACTTCATCATTTCACCACATTCTCCCTCTTTAACTCACATGCATTCTTTATGCAACTCTTCATCATTCCACCATTCATTCTTTATTCCACAAACATCTCACATGCATTTCCACCTTCCTACTTCATCATTTCACCACATTCTCCCTCTTTAACTCATTTCATTATTCATTCACTTTGCATTCATTCAATTCCACCCCACATGCACCCTTTATTCTTCATCATTGCAACCATGGCACATTTACACCAACAAAACAACTCCCATGCCGTGGCCTACTTATATTCCCATTCCCTTTCCAACATCTCACATGCATTTCCACCTTCCTACTTCATCATTTCACCACATTCTCCCTCTTTAACTCACATGCATTCATCATAATACACAAACACATTAAACAAATAGCCATATACACCTCCACTCCTCCTATAAATACCCTTGCATTCCTTCATTCAAGGATCATCTCATTTCATACACAACACACCACAAACACTTCCATCTTCTCCCTAGCCGTGAGTTTCTCTCCATTTCCCTTCCATTTCTCCTCCATTTCTTCCATTTCCATAATCCCCCAATCCATTCAACACACCAACAACATCCCTTAGTCCTTGTGCCACAATAAAGAGGAAGATAAGAGGCCTAAACGTTCATACAATTCACGTTTGAGTTGTTGGAATGTTTACGCGTTTCTTTGATTTCAATGTTTAAATTCAATTCTCTTTGTTTTGTAATATGAGGAATGGAAGAGAAGAGTGCCTAAACGTTCATACAATTCAAGTTTGAGTTGTTGGAATGTTTAGGTGTTTCTTTGATTTCAAAGTTATGAGGAACTAAACCCTTTTTGGCTAGGGGTGATTTCAATACCATGATTATTTATGTAATATGAATTGATGAATTCCGGTTATGAACTCTTGATTCGTGAATGCAATTGGCTTAACTATTTGATGATTAACTTATTTGTGTTTGTTGATTGAGGGTCGACACTTAATTAGCATGCATGAATATGTGGCTAAAGTTTAAGAAGGTTTCACATAATCGTTACTAACTTATACTTGAAAGTAGTGAAGGTCGCTTGTCACGATCGCGTTAAGTTTAATTCTTAGCATGAGTAACATGATGTCATAGTTGCAAATGCTTTGTCAATGCTTATGGTTTTCATTATTCTTAATGATCTTCGATTGTATCTCTATTATGATGACATGTAGGGAACTTTTGAGAATATTTTGGGTTGTCGAATGATGCCATCCAATCCAATAATATAAGGAAAATCTGAGGGTTAACTAGTGATGTCACGGTTAATTTGGGGCATTGTCGTTCATAATTCAATGAAGGAATAACTGGAAATTGATTCATATGCATAAATATCATGTGTGGAGAAAGAACCTCTAGCTAATTCACCAACCATCTTATTTCATCAATTACTTTCTGTCTAGTTATTAACTTGTTTCGTTATTTCAATTTTCGTCAAACCTCAATCCCCATTTTGCTTTAATGTTCAATATAGTTAGAAATTAATTTAGTTTGTGTTTTTAAAGCATTTTGATTCTTTTGGTTTGTCTTAGTGTTTTAACGTTTAGTTTCACATTCTTTGAGTCTAGTTTAGTGTTTTATATTGTTTTTACGTTTTTAAGTCAATTTAGAAGGTTTTAGCAAGCCCTCCTAATCCCCGGTCTAGAACGATCCCTCACTTATCCATTCTACTACAATTGTCAAACGAGAGTTTAATTTGAGTGTCAAGTAATTCTCGCATCAGTAGGCACGTACTCCCACATGATGTGTGGGTTCCCTTGGCACTGCATGTAAGATGAGTTCCATTGGCTCTACGTGGTTGCCGATGTATGGATCTCCCACGAATAACCCACTAATTTGATTCCACGTGAGGGGACATGTGAAAATATCTCACATCGACCATATCTCTAAGAAAAGAAGAGTTTAAATATCATAATCTCCCTCCAACTAATATCGAGGTCTTTTATGATAAAACCTCACACTTGTCAAACTGTGCAGGTGGTAATTAATAACTTAAGGATAATATCGGTGTTATTAAAAATGGACCTTTGATCCGTCTCTCTAATAATTTGACATTTTCATAACTATTTACATTAGCATTCAAGATTTTTATATGGTTTCTTCTCAATCTAGGCTGATCTAATCCGAACTTGATCCATATTACACCTAGAAAATATGGACTACAATTTAGAGTAATATTTTTACAAGCCTTCAAAACCCAAGAAATTTGTGATTTTGACATGTGTATAACTTAGTGTCCTATAAGCTCAAAAAGAAACTATCCATTCATATTAACATTGGGGATATATAATGATATTTTTACACTTAAAAATAAGTTAATAAATTGATATCGAATATATATCCATGATATTCAAATCGAAGACTATTCATAGGTACCACCACATCATGTTAATTCATTCAATCAATTTCTTGTTGGTTTGACATCTTGCAAGTTCTTCGAGCTAGAAGGGATGTTATGTGACAAATAATGCATCCAACACTGTACAATCTCGTCTAGTTGCACCCAAGATTACCTTATGATCCTTTGCAAGATTTTGGGGTTGAATTGTTCATTGTACCACGAGTTATAAAGTATCTTAATCAAACAACAGAGAACATCGCGGCCAACGTTGGCGTTTATGAATGTAAGACATAATACCAATAATCTAGATGGTGTCCAAAATGAAGAGGATCATCAAACAATGGAGCATGAAAACAACAACGTTTGTATGGCAAGGACTCAAGTTGAGGAAGATCATTAAACAACGGTGAATGATAACAACAACGTTGATGTGACCTTAATTGTTGGCTCGAGTCGCTGCCGTACCAATGTTGCTGTTATTATACTCCGTTGTTTGATAATCCTCGTCATCTTAGACATCATCTAGATTATTTTTACTAAATCTTACATCTATAAAGCCAAGGTTGACCGCGGTGTTCTATGTTGTTTGGTTACGATATTTTATAACTCGCAGTACAACGAACAATTCAACCCCAAAATTCTGCAAAGGATGATAAGGTAATTTTGGACGCAAACCGACGAGATTGTGCATTGTTAAATGTATTATTTGTCACACAACACCCCTTCTAGCTTGACGAACTTGCGCAAATGTTAAACCAGCAAGAAATTAATTGAATGAATTAACATGATATGGTGGTATATATTCTGAAGATGTGCATGAATCACTCACGTAGGATTTGACCCGATCACCTTTAAACAAAAGAATATTAATCCATGTATCTCCAACATAATTGTACATCATGCTGCTGTGGTTGGGCCAAAACCTGCGAAAATATTTTATAATGTTAATTAACTAAAAGAAATAAGAAAGAATAAATTTTTGAATTCAATATTTAGCACTTTGGTTTTAAAAAAATAAAATAATGACCTATAAATTGAATAAATATATTATTTATGACGACACCAGAACTCTTTAATCAAAGTTTGAAAAAGACATCGATGTCAATTTATTCCTCGCATCCTTGTTTATGAACATATCTTATTTCCAAAAAAAAAAAAAAAAAAAATCCTTTGAGAAAGCCCAAAAATTAATATGTAATATGAAAAAGCTACTAGACAGATACAAGGCGAAGGATAGCTTACCCGACATGGATACGGAGCAGGATTAGTTGAGACAAGCGTTTCGCGAGAAGTTGGTTCATGAAGAACAATTGCAACAACAAGAACCAGCTTCTCGCGAACCACATGCCCGTCATTTATACTACTTTCGGTCGGATTAACTTCAGCAACAACAATTGCGACCATGTTCTTCTTGGAAACATCTTTTCAAATGATAATATGAACCAGTAACGATCCCCAATACAAACTATTTTCCCTATCAAAAGCTCTCACTATCTGTTTCTCTGCGTTGTGTGGTCGTGTGAAGGGCAAGACTTGCGTTTTAAAAGAGGAAGGAAGGTCTTAGCTGGAATTGTCAGTTTTCAGGAACGCAAGAACTAGTGTGCGTTAAAGGGTGTCACTGACTGATACACGACAACTACACCAACTAACAATTTACTCAGATAAGTAACGTCAACTGATGTATATCACTATATCTTGGCTACATTCATTGAACCTAGTTTTTTGAGCTAGCAAAGCAGCAGTTACAACGTATAGTATGTATTCAATGTTCTCGTTTCTTCTTTTTTTGGTTTTTTTGTTATTTTGGGTTTTGTTCATCAATACAAGTATATGCCCCCGCACACATACAAAGTGCATGAAATTTTTTACTTTTGTTTTTAAAATTTGAAGGAGAACGGAAGAGGGTGAGAGAGAACGTGGGAGTGGGAAGAGAGGGAGAGAGGATTTTTTTTCTTAATTAGAGATGATAAAATCATATTTAGATGAGGCTTAAACAAAAAACAGCAAAACTTTGTAATTTATTACGTTACTGTCCTTAAGTTTTTTGTTATGATAGAAGAGAAAAAAAAAAAGAGTTTGAATTCAGTTTTTTAAAGTAGTTTTACAAAACTAGTTTTCAAAATCTTAAACTTAAAAAGTGTTTGAATTAAAAAAGTTGGATTCAAATAAAGCACCAAACAAACCCTAAAATTTTAACACTCTTCTAAATTTAAATTCTCCATTCTTCATGCCCTTTAGTGTAGATAATATCATTTATTAAAAAAAAAAAAACCAATTATACTCTCTACTACGTTATATTAATTTTTGACCAAAAAGGCAAAAAAAAAAAAAGATTTTTGGGCCTGCAGAAACTGAATTGCCACTCTTTTGATCAACTGGGTAAGGCCCAATTCTGTCTCTAGCTATGCTTTGGGCTAGGCTCTTTGTTAAACCCGTAACGTAGGCTTCCATTCCTAACCCAAAAATTGTCCCACTCAACAAGGGAAAACTTGAAATTTCAATAACCTACTTGACTCTCAAAATAATTTGGCAATGCTTGGCAATAAGGAGTAGCCAACTTAATTTATAGCTAATGTAAAGTCCCTCCTCTTATCAATATGAGAATTATTGTCAACAAACCTTTTCATATGTGACGAATTTTCAAGCTTAACATGTGGATAACTCAACGGGATGACGTGGAGCTCATATGGTCATTTGGCTTCACATGCGGAACAACATGCTTTTGTACCATAAAGAAAGTTGTGGTTTCATCATAAAACTGATTGGCAATATGAGAGTAGAACTTACTCATAAGCCCAAAAAGATCGCTCCTCTCATCAACGTAGGATTCATTCTCAACACTGAGTACTTAATTTTTGTTAGAGAAGTTCTAAGGTGACTTTATTAAAAGTGAAATTCTTCATAAATTCTATGTCTTCTCATGTTTTTTACATAGTATTTTATAATATTGACATAAGAATTGACGTTAAACTGTAAAGTATCAGAGAATCTATAAAAAGTCTTGGGAAAATTTCCTTTGCATTTTTCTTTTTCTGCCGACAACAGACCATCAACTATCTAGCTTCCTTGAAAACGAATATTGACCCCTCTTCCAAGAAAAGCAAACCTACCAACGAATTGACAAAAACAAACCAAATTGTCATAAAAATAATGTAAAAAATTCTGACACAAACTACTTCAAACTTAATAAATAAATAAAAAGTTTACAAAGCAAACAATATTATAAGGGTAATGATAGAAATATTAAATTTATAAACTAAATTATATGTCATCAATAAGAATAAACACGTTTATCAATATGTAAGTAATAAATCAATCATCAACTTTTATGTCTTTTAGTTTTTAAAACTTTGTCTACAAATTTAATCACCCTAACATTACTCATATTATAATCAAAGTGCTAAGCGTAATTATCGATCAAACCCTAACTTTAACCTAACCACCCCTCCCTTGCAGTATATGTGTGTGTGTGTGTATTGATTCCTTCAAAGCTTGATTGGATTGGAAGACTCAGTTACTTGTATCTTTGTAAAACGACGTAAATAAAGCACAAAAGCTAAAACAACCGCTAGCTAACTGTTAACTTATATATTACTTTTTAATTAATTAAGGGATAAAATAATTAAACAAAGTATATAGTCTAATGAACTTGCACCATCGTGCCCCAGGAGCCAACCAGAAACCGACACACGTTTCTCTGAGAATATAAAACTGTATATTATGGAGGAGGGAGGTGCATATGAATGTGTGCATCAATGATTGAAGGTCACGTTAGATCAAAGAGAAGGCTCTGCATTGCATGAATTTATATTTGCCGACACGCTGCAGAGGCATCTTTCTTCTTTTTTTTTTTCGTATCAAGCTTTGAAAATTTAGACACAACACACAGTTTAGCGTTTACACCCACAGAGAGAGAGAGAGAGAGAGAGAGAGAGAGAGAGGATGGTCGACTGGTGGAATGGTGGGCGACAGGGATGTAGCTTCAAGGTCCGATACAGCAGATATATATCATATTCGGTGGGCGGCATATATTGAAGGGCAAAGCCAGTATAATGTCATTAGTTATCTTTGACTCCAACAAAACTTTTATATATTTGTTTGTGTATTGTATGTGACTCTATAAACAGGGCAAATTAAATTACAACGTTTTCCTTCTACTTCTATTTATTCTATTATATTTGTATTTCCTTTTCTTACTTCTTATGTGCGACTCTATTATGCGCATCATGTGTTCGATGAAATACTTTAGTTGAAAAGTTTTGATCGCCTTCAACATTATTCTAACATATCCTACATATTATAAGTCTATTTGAGGACTTATAGTTATAGAGGGATCTTAGTCTCTCTTTTAGTTTTTCCAAATCACTAAATAAATAATTTATCGGCAATGGAACTCGAACTTAAACCTTAATTTAAGAAAGAAAACGATATTATCAGTTCAATCAACCGTGGTTGGCTATTAAATCCTGACTTTATTAATTCATTTACGTATGTATACTAGCATGCATGCTTTTTTTACCACGACAAGTTGAACAAACAGCAGGGCTTTTTTTTTTTTTTTTTGGACAAAAGAATAATAAGAGTATCGTTTTGGGATTTGGTGCAAAGATCCGTCGGTTGACTAATTTTAGCATCTTTAATTGTACATATGGTTATGTGTGGTTTAATCAAACTTTATTTCTTTTAATGATTTGTGAACTGAGTGAAACTTTTAAATATGAAGCAACTTGTCGATCAAAAAGAAAAGAAAAATATGAAGCAACTTGAGTTTTTAAAAACACCCTTATCAATGATTAACTATTATTCAATATTAAAAATTTGCGCGGATTACACAGATTTTCTTTTCATAGTTTTTACTTTTGAAACATTAGTTGCGATCCATATATAAATTCATAAAATGAGGATCTAAACCGTTTAATTATGTTGCATCATGTATGGTACGATATGTCTTAGTTTGTTTGGTTTTTTTAGTCATGTCCCTTAGATATGATAGTGTAATGTTTAATCTTAATGTTTCACAACAAAGTTACATCGTAATAATTGGTAAGTCATAATTAGATAACGAACTCATTACAAATTATATCGTCTTCTCGCATTGATATGAGTTATATTTGGCATCTCCTCGGGCACAATAGAGACAACTACATTTGAGCAAAGACAGCTAAAAAAATAAAAGTAAATACTAAATGAGTTTTTAATTTTCAATAAAATAAAAACTAAAAAATGAAAACGAAAGGATTACCCATAAGTTACTTTGTAGGGAAGACTTTAAATTTATATCTTGTGAACAATAACTTATAATGTTTTTTTTCAAACTAAAGTTTATTATATTTTAATAAATTTTGAACTATATAATACCTTAATTTTTCGAGTAGTGTTCTGTAAATTCCCTTACAATCTTTCAAAAAATGGCAAAAATGCTTTGTTTGTCATTCAGTTTTTTTTTTTTTTTCCATAAATTTTTTTATCGCAAATGTTACAATATTTCATTTTCAAAATCAAACAATATTGTCCCTAACATTCATATGCACATATCAATTTGATCCTTCTGTTTATGTTTCATCAATTATTTTATTAGATGTGGTACATATGTGGTGTCACATCCCAGCCTGAGGGGGACCACTTCCCGGGCCCGCTCCACCACAGTAGAACGATATTGTCTGCTTTGGGCTCCGACCACGCCCTCACGGTTTTATTTCTGAGAACTCACACGAGAACTTCATAGTGGGTCACCCATCATGGGAGTGCTCTCGCGCGCTACTTGCTTAACTTCGGAGTTCCCATGGAGCCCGAAGCCAGTGAACTCCCAAAAGGCCTCGTGCTAGGTAAAGATGGGAATATACATATAAGGATCACTCCCCTAGGCGATGTGGGATGTCACAATCTACCCCCCTTAAGGGCCCGACGTCCTCGTCGGCACACCACGACCATGGTTAGGCTCTGATACCAAATTGTCACATCCTGACCCGAGGCGGGTCACTTCTCGGGCCCGCTCCACCACCATAGCAAAATATTGTCTGATTTGGGCCCTGACCACGCCCTTACGGTTTTGTTTCTGGAAACTCACACGAGAACTTCCTAGTGGGTCACCCATCATGGGAGTATTCTCGCACGCTACTCGTGTAACTTCAGAGTTCCCATGGAACCTGAAGCTAGTGAGCTCTCAAAAGGCCTCGTGCTAGGTAGAGATGGGAATATACATATAATGATCACTCCCTTGGGTGATGTGGGATGTCACATGTGTGGCTCACAAATCCAATATAGTAGTGCCACATAAATTATACACATCGGACAAATTACAAAATAATATACAACTTATATATGGGAATCCCACCTTTACTGTCACCGTTGCCTCTTGTGATAAAACGAACATCTAGCAATAAGTGATAAATTGGGGCAATATCTATAATGCTAGTGGTGGGCTATTCAGGCCTAAAAGGTTTATAGGTGAAGAGATACAACAATGATGGATATGGATATATAATGGGCTAATAATAATTTAATATTAAGCTCACTTTTCATATAGGTCGAACTTAAGATTTCTCACATCGTCGTGTGCAAGTGGTCATCATCCTCTTAATAAAAAAAAATGGAAAAGAAATCTGATCTTTTGTACAGTACTTCGATCTGTTAGTTTGTTGGGCCGTATAAGCAGTTGGTGGGCTGTATCTTGTCTGGCCCACTCCATCCAGCACCCTCGATTTTAACTCAAGTTCGATGGAAAGAATACTGAACAGAAGGAAAAGTGGGTGGGGGAGAATAAATTCCTCAAATGTGGACCACACACAAGTCGTTAAAACTGGATTTGAAAAAATATTCCACCCAGAAAAAAATTAATTTAAAGAGTTTATTAATGTTTTTCTTGATCTCCACATATCACCCGAATTTATATCATTTCTGGACCTTAATGTTCTTGATATGTGAGAGATCGAACCAATAATTTATATGAGATAGACCAACAAAATAAATCAATAGAAATTGTTAAATTCAATTTAAATGGTTCAGAAACAATCAGATATGGACAAAGGCTTTGTCCACATCACCCACTACGAGTCCACATGCACAACACAAACCCAGAGAGGTCCCACCACTTTGGCAAATGAAGGTTAAAAAGTGAAAGATCAGTTAAATTATAATGAATTAATATTCCACTAATTACATAGCTTAGTCTTTAACTATGAATCCATGAGAACGATTAAACAAATCCTAGGTGCATTAATCATTGATGATTAACACAAACAAACAGTGCCAGAGTGACAGTGATTTGTTTAGTAAATATGTGTTTATATTATAACATTAAATATTGTGTAAAACGTTGGCATATTCGAATTACAACTTCTATTATATGGAACTAAAAACATTGTATAAACCCATAAACTCAAATATGATGTAAAAAGAAGCAAGAATTTAAAAATATATATAACTTAAAGCCAAAGAAAAGTTGAAATAAGGAGGGGAAGTGAAGACTGCACCGCAATAAAAGGGACAGAGAGAAAAGAGGTTTGGCCTAGAACGGAACAAAATTTGGATTGAGAACACACTTGAATTTTAAGGTATTAGACTGATATGTAACAACAATATTTGTTATACTAGCAAAAAAAGACAGGATAGGCCAAAAACCATTATGTTTCCTTAGTGGCTCCGCCACTAATTAAGACTCTACATCTTTTGAAAAAAAAAAAAAACTAATATGATCAATTGTTAGATTAATAGTCTAACAACATCGTCTATCAAAATACACTTCTACAATGTTATTCTACCATATACTTTTAGTTTTGCACCTGATAAATGAGGTTTTATTGACATTTAACAAGTTATGTTTTGGACTGTAAAAGTATGATTTCAAACGGTCTTGACTTATAGATCACAAGTTTGAAAAAAATTATCAAACTGTTTAGATCAAAAAAAAAAAAAAATTATCAAACTGTTTAGGTCAAAAATAATAAAAATAGAAAAACAAAAAATAAAAATGAAAATATTCAGACCTTTCTCTTTCGTTGAGACTTGAGTGAGGTCCTGATGGCATTGCATTCCCACCCATTCAACGGTCCACCGACTGATACATTGTTGTAAGTATAAATACATCGTATAAATACTATAAATACATGGTTATTGGCCGATTCCTCACGCTCGTTCCCTATCCCGCAAACTTGTATAAAGATGTCAATTTCCGTTTAGACATTAGCATAATTTCATCACATACGTATGGACTAGAAAAATGATAAATAAAATGATTATAAATATCTCATTGTTTTACTAAATGTTTGAAAGGTCAAACAGAAATTTCCTTTCTTTTATGTGCCTTGCTTCATCTCCACTTTCCTCGTCTCTCTCCCCCTCCCTCCCACTCTCTCTCTCTCTTTCTCTCTGTTTGCTCTCTTTTCACTCGCTCCCCACCTTCTTTTAAGCTTTCCTTTCGCTTTTTCCTCCACATTTTGAGTGACAAACAAGGACACCACATCACCTTCATCATATCCTGTCCTTCTGATAGCAGCAACCACAGTTCCAACCTCTCTCCTTCCTTATTTGTACTCAAACAAAGCCACCCACTTGAAGATTTTCCCAAGAAATTTCTGGGTTTTCTTTCCCACTCCCTACCTTCTCACCTGGATCTTCACTTTTTTCTTGGATTCAGCTCCATAACCCTCCTTGATTCCATGGAAAAGGGCAGCCTAGCCAAACCAACCTGGAACCCTTCAGGGTTTTCCATGGAAATGCAGTCCAATGAGCTCAATTGTGCTCCCCAGCAACTTCCCAATTCACTTTTTAATGCCAATTGGGACAATTCCTTGGATCAGACCGATCCTTTTGAGTCTGCCTTGAGCTCCATTGTCTCTTCCCCCATCGCCGCCGCGGGGAACGGCGGCGAGGGAGGAGATATGATTAGAGAACTAATTGGAAGATTAGGAAGCATTTCCAATTCAGGAGAAATATCTCCGCACTCATACATTTCTAGCAACTACAACAATAGTAGTACTAACACTTCATGTTATAGCACCCCATTGAACTCTTCACAGAGAGGCAGTCTGCCAATTGAAAATTTGGCTCAATTTCAGGCAGACCCTGGATTTGTTGAGAGGGCTGCAAGATTTTCCTGCTTCGGTGGTGGTGGTGGTGGCAATTTTGGTGGCCAATTCAACTTGAATGAAGCTGAATTGGCCTACAGATCAATGGCAAGGATTGACTCTGGCAAGCTTTCAAGAGTTTCCAGCAACCAATCACTGAAAGTTGCTGCTGGATCTCAACTTGCTGCTCAAGAAACCAACAAAAGCTCTCCCCTTGATGGGAATTCAGCTCCTGATAAGAAGTTCATCAGCCGGTTTTCAAGGGCCTCCACGCCGGAAAATGGTGAGTTGGGTGATTCCAGGGAGGGATCATCAGTTTCTCAGCAGATCCCAGGTGGCGATTTGAGTGTGAAAGCTGAAATTGTTACCAATTCAAGGAAAAGAAAATCTGCTGCAAGAGGAAAAGCCAAAGCTTCCTCTTCATCTCCCTCTGTTAAAGATGCCAAGGTAATTACTTTAAATTCTGTCACCAATTGTCCAATTTTTTACCCAAAGTTTTTAGTTTTGTTTTTCAATTTCTGTAGAGAATTGTTTGTAAAACTGTAAAAATAATGAGTGAATCTACTTTTCTGCAGGATGTGGCAGAAAAAGAAGAACCAAATGCCAAGAAAAGCAAAAATGATGAAGCTTCTGGGAAAGAAAAGGAAACTTCAAAGGCAAAGACAAAGGCCAATTCAGAGACTCCTGAGGCTCCAAAGGACTACATCCATGTCAGAGCCAGAAGGGGTCAAGCTACTGATAGCCATAGTCTTGCAGAAAGGGTATGTTTAAATTCAATGCTCTGTTCTGTGGATTTGTGTTTTTTTTTTTTTGTTTTGGAATTTGGTTTTGGATTAAAGTTTTTGTTGCTAAATCTTGTTTATCATCGTTACCTGGTCAGGTTCGAAGAGAGAAAATTAGCGAAAGGATGAAGTTTCTTCAAGATCTTGTTCCTGGTTGCAACAAGGTACCTAAATTATTCATATTTGAGTTAATTAAGTGATTTAATTACTCGTTCTGAAACTGATGTCGAAAACAATGAGAATTAGTACTAAATTAGACAATGAATAAAAAAAATTGTCAGGTGACCGGGAAAGCAGTGATGCTAGATGAAATTATAAACTATGTGCAGTCGTTGCAGTGCCAGGTTGAGGTAAATTCAGATTGTCTCAGCTGTTCAACCTTTCCTACTTTGCGATCGCAACACATAGTTTTGTTGCTAATTTGTGTTGGTTGAATTTTTGTTGGCTCAGTTTCTTTCTATGAAGTTGTCAACTGTGAATCCGAGGATGGATTTGAACATGGAGGCTCTTCTGTCAAAGGATGTAAGTTACCGATTTTTCAACTACTTTGTTACATGACATTGATCCCGAATCCTGATGCATTTGCCAGTAGTTACGAACGTTAACTTTATATATTCCAACGCAAATTTCAGATCATTCAGTCTCGTGGATCTTTACAAAATGCGCTGTACCAGTTAGATTCTTCTGTGCCTTCATTCCCTTTCGGATACCAGCCCCAGCAACTGCCGCCTTTACATAGCAGCAGCATCTCTAGTGCGACAGACACACAATTTCCAGCAAACCCTCTAAATTCCGCACTGCGTCAAAGTCACGGCATGCAATTGCCTGCTTTTGACAGATTTGGTGAAGCAGCATCTCAAGTAATTAACCGAAAAACTTGGCTCGGTTAACCTTTATGAAATAGTTTTACTTCGCTTTCGTTTTCTCAAGGCTTACTCAAAAAAATTCATATTCCAGATGCCAACATTGTTCGAGGATGACCTCCAAAGCGTGGTGCAGATGGGTTTTGGCCAGATTCAGCAGGAGAGTTTTCATGGTAATAAAGTAAACTTTTATAAGATAACCTGCAATCGTCAAATTGTCGGGATCGAATGTTTCAACGTTTAATCCATCATTTGTGTTATCTGCAGGCTCAGGGGCTTCAGCTCGGATGAAAGTAGAGCTTTAATCAACAGAAATAACTGTATATACAGAGCAGTTCCAGTTTGAGTGGATCTTTAGCCCCTGGAGGAAAATAACAGTTTCTTCTTTTCAACATGATTGGCAGATTGATTCAGCAACTCATTCTTTTGGAGAATTCCACTTTAATGTAAATTCTAGTACTAATTGCAACAATTCCATAAGAACAATTTTTCAGATTATGTAGCATGGTAGCATGAGTGTTGGAGGGGTAAAAACTTACCATTTGATAAATATTATTAATCATATTTGTTATAATGTTCGGGAAGTGATTTCCGAGACGCATTTTCTCTCTCTCTCTGCACATTTCTGTTTATTTTCAGCCGTTAATTGAATACTCAAAGAAGAATTAACAAACAAAAACAAGCGGAAGAAGTGCGCACAAGAAAAAACATAGTGTGCAGAAATCATTTATCATTATGTTTCTTAGTTCATGTTATTTTGTGTGTAAATTCTTTGTTGTTGTAATTTTCTTTTTGTTGGGAGAATCTTATGCCCTGTTTGGTTGATGGGAAAATGGATTGACAAATGAAAAGTGAAAAAGCAAGGGCTTGGAACCACCATTTCAACAACCAATAGGATTGGAGAATGCCTGATCTCTCTGTCTTGCTTTTGCCCCTACCCACCTTCTCTCTCAGGGTTGCTTTCATTTGTGTGCTGGAAACTGGAAAGCAGATAATTTGATGACGGGGGCCACAATTTTAACGGAATTGTTATATAATAATCTTATTATGATTGTTAAAATTACTTAAATTGCGTAACTTGTGGCCTAACAGCTGTTAAGTAGGGACAGATGCTGTCTTAAGTCCAACTCATGATTATGAATTATTTTTTGTCTTAAGGTATATTGTCTAATTAATCGTTTAGTCCTAACATGACAATACGATACGTGAGACTCATTCTGTTTTAAGTGACTTTGCGGGTGATTCTCTTGCTATCACATTAGCAGTTAACGTTTGCATGTGGTCTAATATTTTAGTGAAATAGGAGGCATTCCAGGTTAGAAACTTACCTTCCCTACATTTTTTCTTTCTTTTAAAAAGACGATTAGCTGGTGGTTTTGCCACAGCAGTCCACATTTTCAGAGCCTTGAAGACTCACAAAGGCATTTCAGCCTTTTCTAGCCACTATCGTATGATTCACTAGTGTTAAGAATCAAACCTAAGACGTCGCACGTGAAATATGGGCATGAAATTTGTTCCCAACCACTAGGTCACTCCCTGATGATTCTTCTCCTCGCTTCTTAAATTATTATAATAGTTTCGAACTATTTCTTTTCTCTTAATAATAATAACGGTTAACTAGACGATTAGCCTAAGATAAGGTATAAAGTAAAATTGGTTAAATATTAAAAGATTAGAGTGTAAAGTGGGAAAATTAAACCCAGACCCTAAAAGTTTGATGGCAGAAAATGTTCTTAATCCAACCATAAGATAAATAAATTAATGTATTTCTTAGCTGCAGCATAAAGTCCTTTGAGAGCTTTGGAATTCACTGCCCAGAAAATCAAACCAATCAAGTAGACTGTTATTTTCTTAATTCCTAAATGTTTATTTATTTTATTTTATTTTATTTCATTTTTGTTCAAAAGTTTGATTATTTTTTAATTAGCAATGAAATTAAGGAACACCAGTGGCCCAGGTTGGCAGCAGTGAAGGTCTGACTTGGCCGAGGAATCACAGAGAACTTTACAATCCGAACAACTTTAGAAAATTATGGAAAGAAAATCTAAATGGATAAACAAGTGGAAAGAAAAAAGGAATAAAGAAGACGAACTTGGGACGTCGATTGATACCCTCCAACGATAAAAGCAACTTTCCATCAAAGGCTGTCGTCGTTTGAATTATCTTGATTTCGAGTTTTCGTCACCAGCTAGTCATCTTTTTGAAGGGAAATAAAAAAATCAAATCCTGTCTGTGGAAAATCTAGTTTCCAAACATTTGCAAAAGATATATCCAATATGCTCTTTGTCTACTAAAACCCAGCCATTATTTACCTAATAAGTAACCTTAACAATAGTAGTAGCGAGACGAATTTCGGACTAGTATTTTATAAGACACGTATTGAGTTTGATTCATGACGTGATAAATCATACGATGGTGGCCACAAAGAGGATAAAATACATCTGTAGGTTTTTTAGCTTCTGAAAAGATGAACGACGAAATCATCAACTGATCTTTTTTTTAAAAGAAAAACAATAGTAGTAAAATGCTCGATTACGTACATTACCCTTTTAAAGTTACAAATTATTACATCATTTACTCTATGTGTCAGTTTTTATATGACACATAAAGGACTTGATTTTATTTGTATAGACGCCAAATTGCTGTCATGTAGATCATTTTTGCATTTATCTTTTAAAAGTAAAATATCAATTTTCTTTTAAATTAAAAATTCTTACTTGTCTTCTTATGGAATCCGTTAATCCATGCAGCATTCATTGATTTACCGTTCATATAAGCGAAAAAACTAAGTCTATCAAGTGCTACACTGAAGTTCGATTTTTAGTATTGATGAATTATAAGATGATAGTAAAAAAGAAGTTGAAATATTTTTATGAGTCTTTTCAGCTCTGCGTTCTACAAAAGATAAACTGTCGTATAACAATAGTGGGGTTCAAGATCATGGATTAACGAATTCTATCTTATCATGACCTCGCTCAATCCTATCATAAGTGACGGTGGAGGTGGAGGATTTTGTAGCCAAAAGTTTGGTAGGGATCTATCGATGCACCTCCTTAATTAAGGGTATATCACTTTTGCTAAAATGTTTTCAAACTAATACGAAGCCTGTATTTTCATTCACATTGATCGATCTCACATTGACTGACACGAACAATTGACAGTGACATCCAAACAAATGATTCAATTAACCAGTCTTGGTCATTGCTGTCCAGGTAAGGTTTGGAGTAACCTTCACATTTTTCAACAAAACAGGACAATGTTTGACTACTCAAAATTCTGTGTTTAAATTATAGAGTTTTCTATTTATGATTAAAACCGTTTATATTATGAATTACACAATAAAGATTATCTCTGTAGAAAATGAATTAAAACTAAGTCATTTAATCAATTTATTGTAGTAAATACATACAAGGTTTGTAATGTTTTTACCAATTGTGTTTGTATGTTTTTATACAATTCGATGACTAAACAAACTTAGTTTAATTGATTTTTCGTTGGGACGATCTTTATAGAGTAAATTATAGTATGAACGGTTCTGATCATAAACACGAAGTTCTATAAATCGTTAACTAACAGTTTTGAGTAGAAATTTCTATTGCTTTGTGAAAGAAACAAAAAAAAATGCTTAAAATGATTTAACCTACTAGATTTTAAGGGGTGGGTGATTTGCCTGTTAGATTTATCTCTCAAACTGATTTTTCTTCCAACCAACTAGAGTTTGGTTTAGCGGTAGTTGTCTATATTTAGTTGTAGAAAATCTCAAGTTCGATTCAAAAGAATGTGGACAACACTTATTTGTGATGGTGACAATTCACAGAAAGAAAGAAAGTAAATTTCACATTTCCGTTTTCTCTTCCTACATAATCTTATTCATATATAATTTTAAAATAAACCAATAAAATGAGAATTAATAAATAAAAATAAATAAGAATATGCAAAAAGATAAAAAGAATGTGGGAATATTATTTCCCGTCAGAGAATTAAGGCAAAGACTTCTTTATGGTACAAACGATCGCGAAGTCCTTGCAATAATTTAGACAGGTGGCGAGCGAGTTCGATATTGTGCCGCTTGAAGTCTTTGAATCCTATTAATTAAGTTGGTGTTGAATACTAGTCAAGTATTTCTCAAACTATTTAGCAAAAATTACTGGTTTGGTACTGCAATACTTTTATAAAAAGTGAATGTTAAAAAAAATTGAGCTAAAAATATGTTTGGTAAATACTAAAAAATAGTTTATTTTCACAGTTTTGAATTAAAAAAAAAACTGAATACGTGAAGCAACAAAAATAAGCTTATTCTCATAGCATAGCAAAATCAATTTTTTTTCAAAGCATAGCAATACCAAACCAGCCTAACTAATGTTATCAAATGACTTGGAAACTAATTTATTATTTAATGATTGTTTTATGGTAACTAATATGTACTGGTCCTAGGGGGGATGACATTAATTGTGTACGAAGGCAGACTTAGTTGATTAGGAGTTGCTCTTAGGGTTTGGGTAGCACTTAATTCTCGTGTGGGTTAACATTATATACGAGAGGGGATGTTTCATCGTAAATCATGCATTGTATGGTAGATACTTCTGGCAGGCTAGGGTACTCTCCACGCCTCACGTGATGGAATCACATAAATCAAGGCACCCAAGAAAGACTCTGCGAGCCCGGAAGGGCTTACGGACGAAATCAACCTAGAAGAGCCTGATAAGACAAGACTTCCAAGAGATAATGATCCTTATAATCATATGGCTCAAACATAGGCTATGATCGTTGATGCTTAAAAGTCATCTTTAAACGTAATTCTTGATTGGTTCCTTTATCACGTCTTACGTAATCAAATATTGTTGGTTAAATGGGAGAGATGACGTGCGGTTCAAACCCATCACTTATGTAGTTCCCATGCGTACCCTAATGAACCGTCTTCAATCTTCAAGTTCATACCAGACTGTACGAAGGCATGTTCGATAAAATTTTCTAAGATTATACCAAAAAAAAAAAAAAAAAAAACCCTAAAAAAAGGAAAAGAAAAGGAATATTGAGACCTGCCTTCTTGATTGGGCCCCAGCCAAGCCAACCCATCTGAGATAATTGCAATTCCTATCAAACACTCCATGTTTTGCTTTGTGTTCAAATCAGTCACTTGTATTGATTTAGATTTTACACACATGATCCCATTCATTTTAGTTATGATTTAACAGGTGGTAAGATGTAAGCGAAGATCAGTCATGGAGAACAAATTTTACTGCTCAGTGGTCCAAAATATCAACTAAATTAGGAAGAACTCCCAACTAACTGACCCTAGTGATAGTGAGAGTAATGGGTCCTCACAACTTTGGTAGGGAAGTTTGATTTGGAAAGACAGGTGTAATGTGTTTGTTTTGTGGGGTTATAACTTAATACACTCAATTTTATCTTATACATGATTAAAAGGGGGACAACTGGTGCCGAATCATAGTTATTCACTCCTTTTGTGCCTGGAAGAGGTTAGTTGGGAATTCCACCCTACTTGTGGCCACAATCAAGCAAATTCACAACTTATTGAACCCAGGACCTCCTGTGTTTTTTTTCTTTAAGGAGCTGTTGTTCGAACTTTTTTATTGGACCACTTGTTGTGGTTCATCATCTTAGTCTTCCAATTCACTCGAATCATAATAAGAATTTAATTGATAAATACATTATTAATCTCTATACTATTAGAGCGTATTAATTTTCAGTAAATAGTAGATATAAGTATTATGGTCACACACGAAAATTATAAGTCCTTCTACTCTTTAGGTCTCTATCCTTCGTTTTTCTTTTGTTTAGACCATGAGTACCCTTTATGTCTCTTTCTTTCTCCTCAAGAGAATTTAATTGATAAGAACACTGTCAATCTCTATATATTGTTGATCTTTATGTAGTAATAGCGTGTTATTTTTTAGTAAAATAGCAAATATAGTGTTACCGTTGCACCCGAAAATTATAAGTCTTCCTACTCTTTAGGCATGAGTACTCTTTATGTCTCTTTCCTTCACCTCAGGAAGCATTAATCTTTAACTTTGGATGGTATATGACCTTTGATGTGGGGTTAGGGTTGGGGATCAACAGTGGCGGTGGCCAGTTGGAAACTATCATTTTACACCACCAACCATGGCCATTGAGCCTTTCTTTAAGCACTATTTTTCACCTTTACATCGAGAGATTTTTAGTGTGCCGATAATACGGTCCAATACATTAAGTGTCATAATATAAGTAGTAACCACTTGTATTATAACATTTAATGTACTGAGCCGTGTTTCCAAAAAACTTTAGTTTTACTGAAAAATAACAAATAAGGATTTAGTGAATAGTACTAGAAAAAGATAAAAATATGATTTTTCGTTAAAAGTGAACATTACCGTAAGTGTTTCATTAAAACTCTCTTTCTCCTTTCCATGCATGCCAATGCCAATTATATTTGTACCAAAACCTTATCAGGGTTGGCTGAGTGACTCAACAATGAAGGTGATGATTCTGATGACAGCTTGTTGGGCTTATAATTGCAATGAGATAGATAGCACAGATTATTGCTTAGAAGGAAAGGAATTGATTGATGTTTTTTAATACGATGATATTATTATACTTGGTATTCATTAAATTCAAACTTAAGATCTTTTACGGGTAAAGACAAATTAATGGAGATTAGTTTGTTCATTTTACAAGTTTGAGATTAACTGAAGGGTTGGGAGAACTTGCCATTCAGTTGATTGAAAACGTTGAAACTGAGTTTCAAGGATTCCTTTTTTGTCAGTATCATTTGTATTTTTTCATTCAAAAGAAGTGATTGAAGAGACTGTGAAACTAATATTTCACAAGAAAAATATTGTGGATTAGACTTTGATTTTAGACAAAAACCACACCTTGTCTACCCACCTGTAGGGCAGTGCAAAACTTTTATTTCCAGACAGTCCTCTTCTCTCCTTCTAATTGATTGTTTCCATTTTATGAAAAATGGTTGGGAATGATGCATGTGTTTGTGTTTTTATTTATTTATTTATTTTATTTTATATTTGTTTTATGGTCATCTCAATTTAATGAAAGAATATTAAATAGCATTACTCTACCCCAACATCCCATGGCCTCAAGAGATTGACATGCTACTGATTACTTTTTGAGAAATGTTAAGGGGAGTCTTTCGAAAATGTGATTTTTAACAGATTTTTTGTCGCCTCATGTTTTTTACACATATTTTATAATGTTAACACGAGAATTCACGTTAGACTGTGAGTTGGCAGAGAATTCATACAGAATTCCAGTTTGAGAGTCTTCTTAGCATATTTCCTTTTTTTTTTTTTTTTTTTAAACCAAGTTTTTTTAACATTAAACCAAACTTTTGAGGTGATTTTGGCTCCACAATATTGTGGAGAAATTTCTACACAAAAAACTGTTCATGGTTGATTAAGAAAATTTCTGTTATAAATCACCATGTAAAGAACTTCTCTATAAAAGGATAGTTTAATATATTACAAACCCTCAATTTGTTTGCTACAGTTGATTGACTAATTGACTTTAATTTCAATTAATTTTTTTAAGAGATAATTTTTATATAATGTTTTTAATCCAAACGATTCCAATCATAAGTATGAAGATTAGTGGCTCCACCACAAACTATTTTGAGGAATTCCTTTCCAATTTCGATGAGCCAAGTATCTGTCATCTTTGAGTTTGAAATCTGTTAGACTTTGTTCTGGTAATTGTGATAGGCTAATTCATCTTAGAGTGTCAAACAAATGCAAAATCTACAGACTTTTAGTTGTAACACAAAGCCAACAAGTTGCAAATAAATCGGCGAACATATTTGGCTTGTTAACTTTCGATGGCTTCAACTTTCTCAAAACTAATACTTTTAAACCGCTAAAAACAACAAGTGGTGGATTACCCTGGTGGTTAGAGTCTTTATCTTTATCTCAAAACTATTACCAAATTCCCAATTACCATTGGGGCTTTTGTTGTTGGCGCCATTGGGTACTATAAATTCGAGTGCGTCGTCGCTAGTACGGGAGACCTGGCGGCGATTTTGATTTCAATTGTGAAATTGCGAAGAAATTGTGAAATTTGGGATTTGTGAGAAAGTTGTGAAATTTACGATTTGTGAGAAAGTTGTGAAATTTGGGATTTGTGTTTTGTAATTTGTGAGAAGAGGAAGAGGGAGTTGGACGGGAAAAGAGGGAGAGGGTAGAGAGAGAGGTTTTGCGAGAGGGAGAGAGTGTTCTAGAATAAGGAAAGGAAAAAAAAGAAAATAATAAATAAATTTTATTATCTTGCTTGTTGTCTGATACTGCATCAAACGCTTTACTAAGTTAGTCCAGGTTGGTCTATTCTAAGTCAGTCCAACTTAATCCCTGAAGTTAGTCCAGGTTAGTCTATTCTAAGATAATCCAACTTATTCCCTAAAGTTAGGCCAGTCCGAAATAATCCAATGCAACTAACGCACGCTTAATAAACAAGGGTACATGCCAAAACAATTAATTATTGAAAAAAAAAAAAAAAAAAAAAAAAGAGAGAGATGAAAGAAGATGTGTATTTCTTTTCCAGTTGGGTTTAACCACTGGCTAGTGTATGAGGCCTACCTGTTTGCCTTGTATCCCCAGGCTCAAGGTCTGAAATGTGCAATGGTCCAGTGGTAGGGATAGAGAGGTGTCAGAGAGAGACAAGGCAACAACAAACGTCTAAAAACCCTCTTGTTTTATGGTCTCCACAACAAGCTAAAACTAGTAAATGCTTGTGCCCTCCCATTTCCCACAGGCATGGACATGCGTCTTTCACCCACTTGAACATTGCCCCCTTGTCCTTTTGACAGACCAAACCCACACCAATCACCAAACAAATTGAATGAGCAGCCCAAAATCTTCCACCAAAAGCCACCAATTTTATATGCATACACGTAATCCACATGTACACATGTACATGTAGCTTTCCATGTATGTAATAAGTATGTTGCCTCCTCAATTGGGACCCACCGTATCCAAACTTTCAAAGCCTAGCATTTCTTGGTTGAGCTTCGTTTTTTTAGGGTTAGTTTGGAATTGTTGTGCTTTTCTTAAGACTATTTCTGCTCTACTGTGAGAGTAAACAGTTATGAGTTTTCCATGTATGCAATAAGTATGTTGCCTCCTCAATTGGGACCCACCATATCCAAACTTTCAAAGCCTAGCATTTCTTGGTTGAGTTTTGTTCTGTTAGGGCTAGTTTGGAATTGTTATGTTTTTTTTAAGACTGTTTCTGCTTTGCTGTGAAAAAAAAAAAACAATTGTGAAAAAAAAAACAAGTGTTTGGTAAACTATAATGCTAAAAATGCTTTTAGCGAAAAAAGAGATGGAGTAAGATTGTCAATATGAAAGTTTTCTTAATTGGTATTGTTCACCCGTCTCCTATTAAAAAAACGCTTTTTTAGAAGCGTGGATAGAGTTACTTCTGCTTTCTGTTGTTTTATACTCATGATTTTGAAAAGAAAAACATAATTTTAGCCTCAACTTTTGACAAAAAAAAAAAAAAACCAGCTTAAAAAAAAATGATATGCATACACACAATACACATATACATGTAGCTATCAATGGGATGAGGATCTTAGGGATCCTCACATCCTAACCGTTCATCGTATATCATGCAGCCAATTTTCGTTAGTTACTATTTGTGTTTAATTTTAAATAATATAATTCAAATGATTTATAACCGCACAATGTATGATGAATGATTAAGATGTGAGGATCTCTAGGATCACCACAATTTGGATCTAGATGGGATCCAAATCCCTATCAATGTATGTAACAAGTAGATGGAAAGAGATCCTTTCCAGATCCCTTCCTCCTAATCCGCCAAATCAGAGAATCTGTGCTGGTGAAATTTGATCAAACGGCTGAAGTTATTATAACTTTTATAGTGAGCCCCTGTTTGTAGCCGTTGGATCAAATTTCAATGGCACAGATTCCCTAATGTGGTGGATTAGGAGGAAGGAATCCGGAGATGATAACTTTCTAAGTAGATTGCCTCCTCAATTGGTACTCACCATATACAAATTTCCAAAGCCTCCCATTTCTTCGTTGAGTTTAGTTCTCTTAGTTACCTAGTTAAGAGGAATTCATGGTCATCCATTTTTAGATTTAATATCAAAGGTTTCAATTTTTCTTCAATGGTATGTAAAGCTGAGTGATGCAGAAAATAAGTGAATGAGATTAAAATAGATCTACCAGTTTGTCAAAATCAAATCTAACAGCTCAAACATGTAGCATCGAATGCTATGTAACGTTATAATCGACCCCAAAGATTGAGATTAAAACACTAAAAGCACATCCGTTTACTCCGCTTCCTCGATATCAAATACAGGGGTGAGCAACTGCATTTCTTGGTCACATTGCCCATTTCTTTGCAGCATTGGCAGTTATTATGCATATCCACATTCTAGTATATACTCTGAACCAAAAGGAGCGAACAGATTTTGTGTTACTAGGAAGATTGGGCATGAAGAGATCATACATAGCTGGATAAAAGAATACAACCATTCATTCATTCATTCATCTCTTATGAAAGAATCTGATACAGAACACAAAGTGCAGTGAAAAAAAAATTCATGGAAATGGTCGAACCGATACACAACCAGATGACATGCATACAATGGAGCTATTTGACACAAAATGTTACTGGTTTTAAGTTTATACACTGTATATATGACCACTAAATTCGATTTCTATATGTTGCATCGGTCGTAACCAGAGAACCATGATGAGGGTTGGGCGAGTTTTCGCAACTCGCCCTCTTCCCCATTGTAGAATGGTTCAAATTCCTCCCTCCATCTTTGATCACTTAAGCTATGAGGCTCACCTGCATCGTATTTTGCCATATTGGAACCGTCATAAGCAGGTTGGGTTGCTTGTTTGGGCATACGAGACTCGGCAATGAGCTCATTAAGACTGCTGATCTCCTTCTCATGTTTTTTCTTCAGTTTTTCAATCTTCATGTAAGCCTTGTCTGCTTCTTGCTTGGCCTCCATTGCTTGCTTCTGCAGGTTATTGGAAGTTTAATGAGATATCAAATACAAGAAAAAGGCCGTATAAATGGAGGAAGGAGAGAGCAAGCTAATAGTGTCAAAAGTTTACTAGATAACATGAATGAATTCTATGAAAACGAAAAAGATAGAGAGCGTATCTGAAATGATTCAAAACATAAAACTCTCCATCAAAATGCAGTATCTCAGCTCAACATGGTTGCATGTATTGATCTCAGAGAAAAAATTCAATACAATTTCAATTAGTCTCTCATTGTCGGTAAATTTAAGTGTCATATTAGGGTTCTGGCTAATTGGACTGGAAGTTACTACGATTAACCTACAGGTCTTTGCAAGTATTAGTTAAGCTCATAAATGATGGTTTTCTACAGTTCTTTGCAACTCGTTCTGAAGGAGGGAGGGGAAGTTGTTAGGCAGGTAGTTACAAAAGGAGACCAAAAAAGAACAGCATTTGTGTTCCTTTGCGTCATCTTGTGTAATGAAACTTACAAGGAAAATGGTTTGAGATCAAATTCAGAACTTAATTGCAAAGAAAAAATAAGGACGAAAATAGAAACAATTTATCCAATTAGGATGGAAAAGGAAAGTCATTAGAATCCTGAAAGCAAGGATCTCAACCGAGGAAAACGGAAAAGCATCAAAGCACAAACAACTTTTAACACACCTGAGCAGTTGCAACAGCCTCATCTGCTTCTTTGAGTCGCACGAGTAATTCGCCTGCAGCCTGCACAGCTTCAGCAGTATCCCGCAATTGTGCCTGAAGCCCCTTATTTTCATCCCTCAGATATCGCCTCTCTCTTTCTCTTTCTACTCTCAATGCTGAAATTTCTGCAGCGATAGCATTTATGAATTTGGACTCGGCACCCCTGACTCCTGCCTTAGCAGCTGCTTTCTTCACATCCTCCACTCCATCCCGTATCATTCTATGCCTCGCAAGCAGTTGCATATGTTTCTCTTCCAAATCCGCATACTGTTCCAACATCCGTGATTGCCCCTCCATAGCCAGTTGCATTGCTTCCTTGAGCTCGTCTGCACATTTCTTTTCAGTTTCTAATTCTTGCATCGTCTTTTCGGCCAGTGATCTGCTAGCCTCAAGTTCCATTCTTAATTCCTCAGCAAGAGATATCCACTTACTTTCTACCTCATTCCACTGTTGTCTCTCTTGTTCAAGTTTCTGTTCAGAGCTTTCCTCATTTGACTCCGAAATTGTACTGAGAGGAACCACATTTGGGTCACGTGAATGGGTCAACTTCATCATAGAGTTTCGTGTCCGGGCTGATGTGGATGAACAGTCTACATAATACTGTAGCTGGCTTCTTAAATCTTGAATCTCTTCCAACAACACTTCCCTTTCACCCATATCACAAAAGTTTCGTAAATTTTCCAGCTCATCTTGAACTCTTTTCAATTCAATATTTGTCCTTAAAAGTTCTGGGTGATTCTCGTATTTCTCCTTCAAAAGCTGTATGTCATGGATAATCTATAAGCATAAAGACAAAACAAGATCTGGCAAGAAAAGAGAGAAACACACGTAAATGGAGCCTTCATAGACAGTTTATACCTTATACTCGAGTGTGAGAGACACTAGCTCTTCCTCCATGAACTCCTCAGTTGGTAAAACACCATCCATGAGGCTCTCAAGGCGTAGAATCTTATCCTCCCTTGTCTGGGCTATAATGCCATTGCATTCTCTCTCATGCTTGTACTGCTGAACCTGTAAAGTACAGCTAAAAAACGTCAAGCAAACAATAGAGGAAAATAACTGTTGTGGATGGCTGTCAGAGAATTTGGAGAAACCTACCAATCGGTTTAGCTGCATAATTTCAGAAGTTTTCTTGGCACATATGTCTTCTAATGCCATTTCTCTCCTAATAGCTCCAGCTAAAACCTTCTCCACAGCCTGTTCAGTAATGGGGAAAATGTCAAGTAACTGCTGCTAATGAATAAAAAAAATCGGAAAAAATAACTGAAAATCCAGCTTTTCTCTCTTGAGCTTACTTTGGGAACTTGTATCTTGGATTTGTCAGCAGACTCTGATCCATCAACAGGTACCAATTGCATAATTTCATTGCCCTCGACGTCTAGCTGCATCCTGTTCTTGCAATTACTACACATAAACTCCACTGAATCTTCTTTTACTATTTCTTGACTAGTTTGTACTCCCACGTCAGCTTTAGAAACTGGCACAATCACCCTAGACTCTGAAGGTTTCAATGAAAACCTAAACGACGACTTCCTTAAAGCTGAACTTTGGCGGTGACTACCAATAATTTCAAGGCCATGCCGAATGCTTGCTGCCAACTGTTCAGCAGGTGCCGAAAAGTTATTACATGTTTGAGCAGATAGGTCATTTGCTGAGCTCTTTATTGCAGGTTTTGCCAAAGATATGTGCATGCCGTCTGGGCTTAACGTACTCCCACCAGCAAGATCCTTCTGAGAAGCAGTCAACATTGAGGAGGTCCTCAAACTTTTCCTGCTGGCGTTGACCCTGGGTGAAACACTGGGAGTAGGAGACTTTAGAACTTGGGGTGCATCGCATGGAACTATGCTCAGGCATGGAGAAACACAATTAACTAAGCCATTTGAAGAACCAATGCATTCATCTGCAACTGAAAGGCAGCCAGGCATGCTTCCAGGAGGATCAGAGGCTGCACATGAGGAGCCCTTCTCTGCACTTTTGCAGGCTGATTCTTCAATTAGAAAATCACTAATGGAGGACATTAGAATATTTTCCTCCTGAACGGGCTGCATGGAGGTATCTTCCATAAGATTGTGAATATCCGATGCACTAGCACTGGGAACAACTGGGGTGCTGGTACCACATTCAACAATCACGTCCCCTTCTTGTTCAGAGATTCCTTCTTCCATATTAACATCTGTATCAACAACTTGTTCTTTGATACAACCACTTCCAGATGCATGGTTTTGAGGACCTTCAGAGCTTCCAATTTCAACAGCCACAAGTTGTGAATGCGATTTCATTGTTTCTACACTGTTCACATCAGCTCTGTTGTTAGCTTCACTGACAACTGTCTGGTTACTTACTTCAGCACAAAGCCTCTCAACAGCTTCCTCATCAACTTCCATCTCCTCATCACTGTCATCATCGACATGGGGTAATGTCATCGAAGGGTTAAGGCTAGCCTTTAGCATATTCAAACTATGACGAAACCATGCTGCACTGTGACCCCCATTTGAAGCAGCTGGGTTGTTTCCGTGTGCCTTAATCCGCCGTAGTTCATCCTGTCAAATTAACAAGCTCATAGGGATGAATCACATGTTTAATTTGTATATGGATGGATCACAATATTCCAAACTACAGTGAGAGAGAACATACCCTAAGCTGTCGTATCACCTCGCGCAACTGATTCACGTCTTCCTGCATTACTTCATTAACAACTGCCTTGTTCTTGATAGCCTTAGCCCGCTGTGCAAATCTCAATGTACTGAAAGTCTCACTCTTACAGCTGCAAGATTATATCAGTTACTTCCAATTCACAAAGACAGATTAAAAAAAAAAATGCTAAATGTTACTTTCAAGGAAGAAAGGGGCTGCAGGACTACCTTTGTGTTGGAGAAATAGCACAGACCATTGCTAATTTTGCATTTCCACCCAGAGATTCCTGTAATAAGAATGTAAGCCTGGAATCTCTATAGGGAATATGCCTTTGCTTTCCCGTTTGAGAAATTTCAGCAAGAATGTTTATCAGGTTCCTGCATCAAATAATAAGCTGCAATTAGCACAAAAATATAAAAGAAAAGAACAAAATCTCGAAAATAACAAAACTCTGAATCTGAGATAAAATTTCAATGACACGCTCAGCTGAGTATTAAGCTTTGGATAAAGAATTAACACATGATATTATTCTTAGCCATTTAGTTAAACTGATACCACTGTACTACAAATCACTCTATCAAGCTTGTGTAACTTTATGATGCAGCACTCTAGCCAGGTAAAGCTAGGCTCAGCACAGCTTTGTTTCAAGTGTGTAAGCTCAAAATTTGGATTAAGTGTTGGATACAGAATTCAAACTTGCTAGTATTCTTGACCTATTTAGGTATAGTAAACTGATACCACGGTATTACAAATCACTGTAATCTGTAATTAACCTCTGTGCTTCAACCAAACAAATAAATAACAGCTATACTAAATAGGACTTTTAGAAAGCTTGAAACGCACCTATAATGGAACTATGAAAGAAGATAGATAAACCATACCCAAGCTGTGAGAGTGATCGATTGATATTCCCTGCTTCCTTCAAGCGCTCTCCTGCTGCCCCTGTTAACTTCTGACGTTCTGATCCAGCTAGATCAACAAGATTTATTCTGCTGGTTTTAAAGCTTATACCATTTGTCACATTCTACAAAAGTGAAAGTTCATTTTATTCACTTGATGATATAAGTGAGTACCAAAATGAGAATAGATATAAATCTCAATCTTTTACATAAGTAAAATTATGATGAACAAGTTCATTGGGAAAGTATTATGTTCATAGGTCCTGCACATAGGTCCTCAAATCAGTTATTACCTTGCATTGAGATTCAACAACACATGTAAATACAGTATGTGAGCGGGAACTCTCAGCATTGATACTAGTTGAACCTGTTCTCCTGTTTGACAAGCCCTGTATAAAGCACATGTTAATAATAGAATTCCTGAAGAAAAAAAATTTATCCAAGCTCCAATCATTCATCAACAATGCCGTTTTCTATAAAGATTATCTGATTATGTATAAAGCATTGCCACTGGGAATAAATATCTGAAGTGTCGGAAACGAAATCAATACTCATGAGACTCTTCTAATTCATATATTTCTTCTCCCTGGTTATAATCTGCATCCTGAGAACTTTCTTTCATAACACAACCACTTCCAAGTTCCCTTATTCTAATCTACTCTATATTTTTTACTTGCTTAAGAATCCACCCTAAATGCGAGCTACTAGATTGCAAAAATAATCAGGATGTATTATTGAAAATACAAACAAACCTAAATTTCCACATCTTGAAAGACAAAGGTTCCTGAGAGAGAACTATATGTATTCCAGAAACGGTTAAGATTTGCTCAAAAGTAATCTGACAATGTTTCTCCTTAGTATTATTATATGCACTTACACTATGAATATTGTACAGGTGAAATAATAAAGCAAACCTTTATCAAAAGCTGAGTCACATCTTTGATTGTACGTACACACTCCTCGGTGAGATTTTCGACATAAACGCCCGATTTAACATCTTCTCTTATCTAGAAAAATAATGTAGAAGACCTATGAACACCAGCCCACATACTGTACAAAAGGTTGATGATTAAAAAAGACAAATATTCCATTTACCTGAAGGCTTTTTTGATTTGGATCTAAAAGATCTGTGATTTGTTCATTGTATATCTGCAAGCAAGCCGATAAATTAAGTGAAATAAGTTAACAGGCAATTGACCAATAATCAGTCAACCAAAATGAATAATTACGTAATGCTTCTACCTCAAGAAAAGAACAGTGGCACTGATACTTGAGTTCTTTGTCAGCATGCTTGATTTGCTCCTGTAAAGACGAATTCCCAAAAATTGTGGGAAAACTTTAATACAATAACTTTAAAGGGTGTTATCTTAATTTACTAATGAACAAAATTAAAGCTCACCTCATTTAAGCGAGCAAAAAGACGCTCAAAAACACGGGGGGTTAACCCTTGTTGATCACTTGATAGATTCTCATCCATCAATGCATTGGCTGGACCCCACATGGTATATGTCTTTCCGCTTCCAGTCTGATAAATTCAATAACCAAACATATATAACAGAAATAGCATCAGCATCATAACATAGCGCAGACACAGAATGAAGCAAAAGACGAATGGAAACAGACCTGTCCGTATGCAAATACAGAACTGTTAAAACCTGCCATACAATTCTCAACTAGAGGTGCTCCTACAAGCTGGAAAATATCTAGCTGCAATGACAAGCACAACAAAAGGTAAGACTTTACTCCAAATCAGCTATTGAAGAGTACCATTTTGTAAGAGTTCATGCCTGTGATGCATCTGCGTCGCAAACCGAGTCAAACGTGAAGGTCTGGCCATTTATCGACAAAGAGTCACTAGATAATTTCTGCACCATCATATCTCCTTCATCCTTGTCCTTTCGTGGTGGTCGCATTCTCACTACTACCTATACATATTAAGAAAAGAAGAGTAATAAAGAAGATTATTTCGAATCCTTTAGCAGATACTTTTTCGTTTTGTTTTCTTTCAGTGAGCCCTTTTTTAAATAGAATAAGCAAAATAACAGCCATATGGTGAACCAAAGAATAATTAGAGACTAAGGTTAGCATATACGAAGCACTCCTTGGTGGAAAACCGACATTTTCTTTAATTCACTCTCATTCTTAACTAATTATATTTTGATTTTTCTCGGCAGCCAAGGAAAACAAAAGTGGGTCAATAATCATGAACTGCAGTCAGCAATCAAACTGTAACGATACTATCCACTCAAAATAAAAATAAAAATAAAAATTTCAACAAAACAGATTTCGCCAATCTTATGAATTTAAATATATAGAAAAAAGAACAAAAATGTTGAAAAGTGATGAAGGTTAACAATAAGAATTCAATGTCAGTATATAAGAATCGCTCCCTAGTTGAGGTGAAAACGCAATTATCTTTAATTCTTCTGAGTCTTAATGCCTGATTGTTTACTTAACCTTTTATATTTCACAGCAGCCAAACAATCATTTACAAAACCTACAGACAAAGATAGTAGTTGAGATGTAAACATTTTGAAATAGAGGGGATGATGATATCAAGTCAAAATTAAGAAAGATTTCAACAAAAATTACAAGATTTTACAGAGCCCAAGCAGAAGTGATTCAAGAACAACGTGCCACAGACAGCAATCGAAGTGTAGGCAATACAAAAATGGAGAAATCCAAACAATATCAACTCAAAGGATAAAAGATAATTCAACAAATCCCACAAGATTTCTAGGCAACCAAACAGATTTTAGCAATTTGTCAATTTAAAATTTAAAGAAAGAAAGAAGAAAGTACCTGGACACCAGAATCGGAGGTTCCAGCGGCGGAGTTTTCAGTCTGAGAGTCAACGCTGAGCTTCCGCTTGAGAGGGTTCGACGACGGTGGCCGAGGTGGCAATGGGCTCTTCAACTTCGCGGCCGGCGAAGGTTTTGAATCGGAGATCATGGAGCTCGGATCGGACGGGGGAGTGTTCTCCTTGGAGGCCTTGGGCTTCCGAGGTGGCCTGGGCTTGACGGAACTAGGGTTTGGCGACGAGGGAGGCTCCGTCGTCTCCCTCAATATTGTGTTTCTGGGCTGCATGAAGTGCTTCATCGAGAAATGTAGAGAGAGAAAGCGAGGGTTTCAGAGAGAGAGGGTGGAACTGAGAGAGTAGGGTTTGGATGGACAGAAGAGCGAGATAGAAGGGGAAGAGAGAGAAATGAGGGGTAGCCGTTGGAGAGGAGAGAGAAAGGGAAATTTGAATTTTGGGGAGATTTGGGGAAATTGAAAAAGCACGTGAGGGTGGGGTCTTTTTCTATTGAAGTCAAAAAAAAAAAAAAATTGCAATTTGAATTTGTGATGGATCTGGAGCGTCGTGATGGAGTTTTTGGGTAACCCGATGCGCATATGGACCCTTGATTTACTTTCCTTATACATGGACGTCCAGGATCCATTTACAATTATCCAACGAACAAAAAAAAGATTCCTTTGCAACTTGCAACTACGTTTTTATACATGGTAAATAGAAATACAAAACTGCTACCTGATTTTCGAATGCAGTGGATCGAAAAAGAAGACCCTGACCGCAAGAAAGATTAATTATACTTGAGCTAACTTTAAAGAGGATATTATAAGTGGTAGATTGATATGATGAATGAACCTTCAACTCACTGCGTCACACATTCAAATACTCTTTCTTTTTGTAGTTCAATTGAATTTAGTGTTAACTATTCTATCATTTTACTAAATCATTTCTGATTTGGTTGGTTTAGATCACTGTGCAATACTATAAGCCAAGAAAGTGAACCAAAAATGTAGAACGAAAAAATTCAAATGAGAAGATTACTAACGTTTCTCAGTATTAAAATTTGTCAATTTTTCATTTTAGGCAAAAAAATTTGAACTGCGTTCCAAAGAAGATTAATTATTAAAGCCACCTTCCTTCACCAGTGTTTGCAACTAATGGAATATTGATGTGAAATTGAATCAATAATAAGCAATCATGACAGAGAGAGATGGGAGATGGGAGATAGGGGAAGATTAGGGGATGAATTGGGTTGTGAGTTGAACTGAATTGAAGTTTTGCTGATATATGTTGATTTGTACATAATAAATGTAGTAAATAAACTGATTTTTTTTTTTTACGCGCTTGCATTGTATTTCTATTTAAAAATGAATTTTTAGCACAAATGGTTTTTGAGATTGATCAAACTCATCATTTTGGTCTCTTACTTTCAAAATCAATCAATGTCATCCATGAAATTCACCTCACATCAATTTGGTTCTTCCATTAAGATTTCGTCAACTATTCTGTTAGTTTGTATGTGGAATCCACAAATCCCATCAAATGGCGACACGTGAATTACACAAAATAAGGGTTTTTATCGCAAACAATCCTTGACAATGATCTAACTCCTTATTTTGATCCTTGAGTTTCAAAAATCAATAAATTTGGTCATGACTTTCACTACCGCACATCAATTTATTCCCTCCATTAATATGGTCCTAGTAATCCAATTATATGGCCCAACGTGGATCAACTATAAGAAACTATTTTTTTAAGAGTGAACCAAAATAAGAGTATTCTACGCTGACATTTTTCTCCCATCCCACAACCCCAATTGGAAAAAAAAAATCAATCTAAATTCAATAAATTCAAATCCAAATTCAATTCAAATTTGATAGGATTTAGTATTATAACCAACTAGGGAGAATGAGAAGTGAGTTAAGGAGGCCAAGTACTTTAGTGGTATGCCTTCATTTTCCTTTTGAGCATACCTTGATGAAGATGATGATGACCTTTTTTTCTTCTTTTAGTTTTGGTTTTTAGTTTCTTATTTTACTTTTAGTTTTAAATCTTAAAAAAAAAAAAAAAGTTTCATATAGTTAATCCATGTGGTGCCATATGATTGATTAGTGGGACAACAAATATTGACGAAACTTTAACGGAATGATTAAATTGATACTTTAATGGAATGATTAAATTGATACTTTAATGGAATGATTAAATTGATGTGTGGTATTGAAAGTTAGGGACCAAATTTATCAATTTTTAAAACTCATGGACCAAAATGAGGAGTTGGATCAATGTTAGGGATTATTTGCGATAAAAACCCTTATTTTGTCTAATTCACGTGTCACCATTTTATTGGATTTGTGGGTACTACATATAAAATAACAGAATAGTTCATGGAATCTTAACGGAAAGACTAAATTGATGTACGGTAGTGAATGTTACAGACAACATTAATTAATTTTAAAAATGAATGATCAAAATGATGAATTTGATCCATCTTAAAGATCATTTAGGATGAAAACCTTTTCAAAATTTGTATTTAGCACTAGAACTTTCCAAAAGTTCAAATCCCGAATCCCAAACTACTCCAAACTTTTTCAGTACATATCTCCCATGTGAATGTTGTCAATTGTGTTTTTGGCTTTTACTTGATACAAAACTCTTTCCACCTCTCCAGTCCACAGCAGCTTAGCAAGTTGCATGCATGCAATCCCAACGTGGCTGCACTCTCCCTATCAGATCCACACGTGTCGCTCTCTCATACTCTCTGTGTCGTTCAGATAAAACCAAAACCAGCCTCTGCCACCGTGCTCTTCCCCCCATTCTCCATGCTCCATGCTCCGTCAACTGCAGAGACCGAGGCGATAAGCATCACAACAGTAGGACAGAGAATTGAATTATACGAAACTGAGTTTATGCAAGCAGTCCTTTATTAAATAAAAGTATTGAGTTTTTGTATAATAGTATGCGTTCAAATTTTATCGACAACGAGTCTAGCGTTTAATTTAATAAAATTTGTCATTGATAAAAAGAAAAGAAAAACGAGTTTATCCTCATGTGATTCGAATTTACAATATACGTTATGCTTGGATGTGTAAATTTATGCATCCAATATTATCTAATCATGACGTCACAACCACCTTGAATTCATCTTGAGTAAGTTCTTCGCTAATAATAATAGGCAGATGTGATGACTTCCAAATGTAATAACCAATTGTTTGAAGTTATTATCTTCATATAGAAATTTCCACTTCCATTAATATAGAACTAGCCTTCATACACGAGCTCATGCGCATGTAGAAAATATTTTTTGAATCATAGCGTGCTACGTTTGATTTACACGTTTTAAATGTATTTATATACGTAAATTAACAAAGCAAATGAATAATATTAGATTTGCTAGAAGAAACCTCTCATAAATCAATTAAAGCAGCTGAATCTACTAATAAATCGATCTCTATAAAATTTACATTAAGAATAGAGAAAATAATATTTAATAAACAACTTATTAAATCACATTACTAGCTCATTGTGAGGCTAAGCCCACCCCCTCTTCCTTAGTGTAGATAATATCGTTTGTTTAAAAAAAAAAAAAGGAAAAAAAAAAAAGACAATCATTTGACAACTAATTTAATCACATTATTATCCGCGTGCGAAAGACCTTTTTTATAACCGGCATAATGACATACCCCGCCGATGAAGGTCGAAGCATGATGGCCATCACTGTGAGATGACGTAACCATAAGGGTAAGTGATGTGAAATGGTGAATAAATTAAAACTAAATTAGAACTGATTTAAATTAAACGGTGAAAGAGTATGCAGTCGTGGGAAAAACCTACTACAATTATTTAGAGCATAATAGACAGTACGACTACAGTAAGGTAGTCAAAATAGCTAAAGTACACTTATTACACAACAATGGATGAGTTCATACTTCTAAACAGAGATAACATCAAAACTGCCGGAGGTTCCTCGAAGGCCACAAAAAGTACATCTATCTAGGTCTTGGAGGGGTGAAAGACAAAGTTGAGTCGCCCAGCAAAAAAATGTTTGTAAGAAAACCTTTATATTCGAATATGGTAACCCCTCGCTGTAAAACAAGTATAGTTTCCTTAAAACATACTGAGTAAGTATGTAAACAACAGTACAACAACAATAGCTATAAATATGCCAAGTCATGATATATCAAATGCCGCAATAATATAATTATGTGATAAACAAGTATAACTAAGTGCTTATCCATCTAAGCTGACACACGAGTTCGTACATAAAATTTCTGACACCAACAAGACTGGGTACAATTAGTAAAGGACTGTCTCTGGCCCTGGGGCAGAGTACTAACACTATGATGCAGCAAGATGAGCATATACAAATATGTATGAATGTCATGATAGTAATATCCCAACCATATAGCAGCATTTATCACAATAACGATATTTGGCAATATAAGCGTAAAAAATAAGGTAAATACGGATTCATGGAAACTATAATTATATATAGGTATAAAAACAAACTGCTCACT
This sequence comes from Pyrus x bretschneideri, assembly GCF_019419815.1. NCBI lineage: Eukaryota > Viridiplantae > Streptophyta > Magnoliopsida > Rosales > Rosaceae > Pyrus > Pyrus x bretschneideri. The sequence continues at coordinate 1,710,283 of NW_025999435.1, read as the reverse complement.
CACAAATATGTCGTCGGATCGTAGCCCCCGAGCCTTGCCTAACCCCTCAAGTCCTCGAGATATGTTTCCCCTATATTCAAAATAACTATTTTTAAATTAATTAAAACACGTATACGAAAACTTAAATAAAACCCTCATAGTTTGCTCAAACCTAGGGTTTAATTATATGAAATTGATCTACTCAACGTCACGGACCTACACAAATTTACAGAAAGCAAATCGAAGGCTGGACGCGCCCTTACGCGCCATCTAAGGCACGGCCATATGCGCCACCACGCGTAGGCAGAAGTTGATGGAGGTCTGACGACCGTTAGAAATATTTCATTAAATCATTAACAGAGATTAACAGCATTACCTGATGCAGTTAGAATATTCCATCAGAGTTGATGGAATATTCCGTCGTCTTCTCCGGTGGTCCTCGCCGGTCGCTGCCGTCTGAACTTGCTGAAAACTGGAAAATTTTCAAACCTTCATATCTTCTTCATTTCTCAACCATTTTTCACAAATTTTATATGGAAATGAAGCTTATGAAGTGTAGAATCACGTTATACCTTCCAAAAGTCCAAAAAGTGGATGGAGGTGGACTAAAAAGGGCTTGAAATATCTGGCCAAAACTGGGCTCGTCGAAACTCGGTTGTTTAGACGTCAAAGCTTCTTCAAAATTGTCCTAGGAGCATCTGGGAGTTGTGAGAGAGCTTCCCCGAGTCCTAAAACGCCATGACTCGGTCGAAAACACATCGATCTAAAACTGGTCCGATTCGGACCTTCCGAGTTTGCGAGTCAAAACTCGTACGTTTTGAGTTTGGTTGGTATGGTTGTGTTCGTGGAGTGGAGATGAACACAATGGTGTGATTTTTGGGCTCGATCTACAAACTTTGGTGCTCATTCATGGCGATTACAGAGAAGGAGAGACTTTGGGAGGGACACAGAGAGAATGCTTTTCTCTTCTTTTTTTCTTCTTCTGATTAGGTGCAGGGAAGTGGGAAGAGATGTGATTGGTGAGAGTGAAAATGGGAAAGTTTGGTTGGTGAATGACAAAGGAAGGCATGTGTTGGGTTAAAAAGAAAATATGGGGGTTTTTTAGATTTCCTACAGTAAAAGGAATCAGAAAATCTATCCAGCACAGTGGTTCTAACACTGATAATTTAATACACACGTGTGTACAAATCTACTTGTTATCCTCATACTTTGATGGAGCATAACTTTAACATTACAAGTCCGATTCGAGTCTAACACGCGCTCATGCGTTCGTAGTGACGAGTACAATTTAATTACGATAGCGAGAAAAATAATTTAAGAACAAATAAACACATCCACGTCACTTGCCAACAAGGGCATTAATGTCAATTCACATACTCGGGGAGAAATTACATAGAAAATTAGGGACGGGTCGTCACACATTGCACGCCTCTTAAGATGTTTTGAACGTGTTTAAAAATAGAAAAAATAATATTGAATGAACTGCTGATTGAATTACATTATTGTTAGCCTATTATGAGGTACTAATTAAAAAAAATTACAAAAAATTAATTATTAAAAAAAGCACTGTTAAAATGACAAAAATACCGTTGCATTATTTTGAGATGCCTTTGAAGTTTTTTTATTTTTGAGGCATTTTTGTCCAAATATTTTTGTCGAAGCTTGGTGACACCAAAAACACTATTCATCTTTTGCGTTGGCTTTATATATAAATTAATGACTCATATAATAATTTGTTTGCTCTCTCTACACTCGAGTTCGAATTTCTCTTTCGCAATTGTAACAATTTTGTAAAATATTTTATAAATGAAAGAGTCAGTGTGTTTGTCCTCTATGAAGGACATCCGATAAAATTGGATGATTAAAAAAAGATTAGCATGACCTCTCCACAAGAATGACAAGCATAAAACGAAAGATTGTCCAATTTTTTTTGTGAATAAGAATTTGTTCACTATATGAGATTTTTGTTCATCAAATTTATGCGACCGACACTTTTAAGATTAGAATCGCTCGCACAAGGTGACTGGATTTAACATAATTCTACATTTTCTAATGTGATTCTTAACAAAATTTCAGAAAATTCACTTAGGCAAAGATGATCATCCGGTGAAGCAGCTACAAAACAGAAAACTATAAGACATGAATTTTGGCTTCTCCAAAAAGCAGAAATTGAAGGGAGAAAAAGGAACACCCATCAAAACCTCTATCCCGTTCATCATAAAAAAAAAAAAAAATATCCCTCAGTGCCAGTCGGTGTGCCTACACGTAGGTGGTTTACGACGTGTCGTTTCCCAGCAAACTAAGACGCGGCACGCCGTCTGTGTTGCAATCCCCACCTTCTTAATTTGCGCGTCGAAACGTCCCCTATTTTTTCCACAATATACCCCAGAAATATAACTATAAGACCCACCAGATTCTGCCAAAACCCATCAATTTCAATCCTCATTCGCAGCAAATTTCGAAAACCCAGAAAAACCCACTAGCAAAGTCGAATCAATATCCTGTTTTCCAACAAACAATACAAAATCATGATGAAAGTTCCGATTTTTGCCCTTGTGATCTGCCTCCTCTTCGTCGCGTCGAATGGGTACGGCGGCATGCTCGGGGGAAGGAAGGAGATCGAGAACGTGAAGACGAACAAGGAGGTTCAAGAGTTGGGGAGGTTTTCGGTAGAGGAGTACAACAGGCAGAGGGGTACCCAGAAGATGGACGGCGGCGGAGAGCTTCAGTTCTTGGAGGTGGTGGAGGCGCAGAGCCAGGTGGTTTCCGGGCTCAAGTACTACCTCAAGGTGTCGGCGGTGAGGAATGGGGTCCACATGTTGTTCGATTCGGAGGTGGTGGTGAAGCCGTGGCTCCGTTCCAAGCAATTGCTCAACTTTGCCCCTCACGGTCGCAAATGATTGATTCGAATTTGGATTCAAAATGCTTGATCTCGAATCTGTGTTTTGTTTCTGGGTTTTTGTTTTGTTATTTGTGTTGGGAATCTGGGTTGTGTAAAATATGGAATGTGTTCATGCAGTTGTATCAATAAATGGGGTCCGCTGTGAATCCGTGAACCGCTTTCTTTGCAAGTTTTCGTGTTTTTCGAAACGTCACGTAACTGTGAATCCGTGAATCCGCATTCTCGGCAGGTTTTTATCTAAGTTCAACGTGTAAGAAACTGTGCACCATGCAAGCCAGAGAAGGACCTCTCACCGCCTCAGCCTTCGCCAAACTCAAAGCACATGCTCCACCCGGACCACCTCTCCAGGCTCCAGCCACAGACCATGATTGACCTCCACCTTCCTAAATTCAATTACTTAACTGAAAAGGCAAAGGCAAAAGCGAGTAGAACCCGTACTTCAACTTCTTGACGGATGTATCCAATATGGAGGCAGATTGTCTGCCCTCCTGTCCTTCCCGGCCTGCTGTCGTCAACGGTCCGCTTCCTTGAGGTACCGTTTGGTACGTGGGACGGGACGGAACAGAGTAGGACGAGGCGTTCCGTCCCACGTTTGGTGCGCCTTAAACGGGTGGAACGAGCTGTTCCACGGGACGAGTTTTGGATGAATTTTCGTTCCACCTCACCCCCCTGGAACGACTCGTTCCACATCCGTGGAACACAAAATTATAACCTCTCCGTCTCCTTCTTCTTCCTCCTTGTTTCCATCCGAGGGCATCTTTGCTCCCGCTTCGTTCCGTTCCGTCTTGTCCCGTCCCGTCCCGTCCCATCCCATTCCGTCCCGTCCCGTCCCGTCTGCATACCAAACGATACCTGAATGAAAGTTGGTCTTCCCGATCCACGAATACTGCCCCGTTGTCCTTTACTTGTTTAGTGACTTCTGTCTGAGGACATCCGGAATTGTCTGTTTCGGTATTAATGCTCTTTCCATCATTTTTTTTATTTATGCGGTCATGTTTAAGCCACGTTAATATTTTATATTAATTTTTTTATAAAAATAATAAAACAAAAAGTAATAGGAATATAAAATGTTAACGTGAATTAATCGTAACCACACAAAATAGGAGGAGATAAGAAGTGCATACAATTTGCCTCCATCCAATATGATGGTAATTGAAAATGAAATGTTAGAGATGGTCAAATGTAGTACAAAATATAAATGTTTCTATAATATTTAAGATATATTGACAATATCTGTCAATTCTAATTTAAACATAAAAAGTTTTTATTTTTATTTTTTAAAAGGGATAATTGATGAAAAGTTATGGTTATCCATCATTTCGAAGGTTGAGAAAATTCATAGAGTTTAAACGTTAGCTCATTTTTATATTTTTATCTGATAACTACTGTATCCACATACTCACCATCGTAAAATGTATATTATAACCAAACATGAATCGGTATTTTCCTATCAAACACGTTTTAAAGGTTTTTTTTTTTTTTTTTTTTTTGGCTTAAAATCATTCTCAAATTAAACCAGTGCACACATTTATAAAAATATGAATCTCTACTCAGGAAAAATATTTTATAAAATTCGCACAATAACATTTTAAAAGTCATAAAACTATGTTGTTTGTAAGTTACCGAACGGTTCGAAATTGTCGGGTGGTATTTGTGCAATTTTTCAAGAAAAACACAAGAAGGAAAAAGGAAAAATAAAATAAAATAAAAATAGCCACCTAAAAGGACGAAAATATCCTTCAGGCTCGTATAATCTCCCTAGGGTTTTTGACAGCCACCCTCTTTAACAGAAGAAGGTTTCAGGGTTTTACTTTAGCCGAAGCGCGGAGGAGAAGGAGGAGGTGGTCTCGCCGAAGCTCTCACTCCGGAACCATGGGTACCACTCAGACCCTCTCTCTCTCTCTCTCTCTCTCTCTTCCTCTCACTCTCTCTGTATGTGTGTCACTGGTTTTGTATATGTGATAATATGCAGGTATCTCACGTGACTCGATGCACAAGCGCCGTGCTACTGGAGGCAAGAAGAAGGCATGGAGGAAGAAGAGAAAGTAATGCTTTCTACCTTCAACCCCATTTCTCTCTCTGCTTTACTCTTTGATTGCTTGTTAATTTTCCTTCATTTTCTATTATTTTCCCTCTGTAATATTTTTTTATTGATTTGTTATGTTGTAATTAGGCGACAGATCTGTTATTAATCGTAAATTATTTCTGGGTTTTTCGTTGTGGTCTCCGATTTTTTGTGAGTATGTTGGTGCCCGCATTGCATTGCTCGGCCAATTACTGGGTTCTATGTGGTAATTATGATTAGTGCTTGTCTTAGAGAATGTGATTTGTATCTTAACTTCTAGATATTTTTAATTGAAGTCTCGCTCATTTTTTTATTCGAATTTGTTTACGCTGAAACACCGTGTTTCATTTGTATCTTAACTTCTAGATATTTTTAATTGAAGCCTCGCTCATTTTTTTATTCGAATTTGTTTACGCTGAAACACCGTGTTTCATCTGTTTTGATTTTTCGGGTTGGTATGCTTTTGTGAGGTTTAAAATTTTGCTACATGGCTCTATCTATTTCGTGGTATCTAGGTTTTACAATTTGGGCGCATAAAACTTCAAAAGAATCTTAATTTTAATATGTCGATTCTGCCGTTGAAGAATTTTGGAGTTTGTTAGTCCTGTTAAACATTCTCATTTGTTTGCTTAGTCGAAGCAGTGATATCGCTAGAAAGAATGTGAAATGAAACGTCACAGGTTTTCCTTTGGGCTTCCCAGGAAGAGAATAGAATAGGATAGAACCAGCGTAGATCTTGAATCCCATTGGTACTGTGCATGTGGCATTGCCTAGAATGGGGAATTAAGAGGGAATTTAACCATCTAGGATTTTTGAGGAATAAAAATGTTGATTTTGCTTGAAAGATGGACAATTGTAAGGTTATGAATTTTTAATTGTTTCTCATTCTTTGGACTTAACCAGGTATGAGCTCGGCCGTCAGCCTGCAAATACTAAGCTCTCCAGCAACAAGACTGTAAGGAGAATCCGTGTGCGAGGAGGCAATGTCAAATGGAGAGCTCTCAGGTTGGATACTGGGAACTTCTCGTGGGGCAGTGAAGCCGTTACTCGCAAAACCCGTCTCCTGGATGTTGTATACAATGCGTCAAACAATGAGCTTGTTAGAACACAAACTCTGGTGAAAAGCGCCATTGTGCAGGTGGATGCAGCTCCATTTAAGCAATGGTACCTCCAGCATTATGGAGTTGAAATTGGTAGAAGAAGAAGTCTGCTGTTGCTAAGAAGGATACCCCAGAGGTAAGCTTTTTGTGAATTCAGACACCTTTTGTTTGCTACATTGGGCGCGATAATTTATTGACCCTCTACTTACTTACATATCATCATTGTCAATGTAGAACAACCTGGCTTGAAAATTAGTATTCACTTCTGAATGGTTGCACGGACTTGTAACTGCACATAGTTGTTGAATTGCATTGTGAGGGTAGTGAGGTTAGCTTTGAGAGAAGCATTGATAAGTGATGTCAAATCTCACTGTCCTATTTGGTTATAATAAAAACACAAATGATGTCGGTATGTATTGTTAGGGCCCATCAAGGTTTTTTCAGTAACTTATAGGCGACGGTGTGTATGTGCATGGTTTGTGAAATAAGGATAAGTGGTTTCGTATAGGCTTTCATGTTATCACCCTGTCCGTTGCAGTTCCTACTTTGTATTTGTTAGTGGATGGTAATTTTATATCATTATCACACTAACTAGTTCTATGTTTATATGTACAAGCAGGAAGGAGAAGGAACTACAGAGGAAGCAAAGAAGAGTAATCATGTTGCCAGGAAACTTGAGAAACGTCAGCAAGGTCGCACTCTAGACCCCCATATTGAAGAGCAGTTTGGAGGTGGGAGATTGCTGGCTTGCATATCTTCCCGTCCAGGCCAATGTGGCAGATGTGATGGGTGAGTCTAAAAACTCGTGTTACTATTCTCTTGAGTTGTATTCCTTTGTTTGCATCATCTTATTTTGTCTTGCATACTTTTCGTCAGGTACATCTTGGAGGGTAAGGAACTTGAGTTTTACATGAAGAAGCTCCAGAGGAAGAAGGGAAAGGTGCTGGCGCTGCTGCATAAACAGTTTGTTGACAAGGCTCTTTCTTTTTTGGCTTTCGATGAGATCCGTTTTAGTTGGAACCTTTTTCATCTGTCTAGGACATATATGTTGGTTCCCTGTGTGCTAATGCAAATCTTTCGAGTTTTGCTTGGCATATCCGGTATTTCAAGATTTTGACAATTTTTTATACCTATTACTAGTCATTTAGTATTTTTATGGCGCGAGCCGAAGCAAACTGGTGTAGTGAATGTTGAGTTTGGTGGATCTGGATACAATTCAATCCGGAGTTTTATGAACTCTAAATCTTGGTGTTCGAGCGCTGTTTGATCTAACCCTATTGCAGAAAATTAGGTTACTTTAGCATTGAAATTTTGTTGATCAACGATGGTGTGCTGAGTTTATTGTGTTTCTTCGATATACTAGGTTTACAGGAACTTTAACGAAAAACTTTCGGTGCTGTTCACTTTAACGAAAAATTACATTTTTACATTAAAAAGTCAATCCTGGTATTATTCATTTTATCATTTATTTTGTCCTTATTGTTAAAATTCAAAGTGTTCAAGCATTTTCATTAATTTTCCTTAGTTTTTCTATTTCTTTCGTTGATGCTTGTTTGCAGAGTATGTGAACTAAGAAAGCAGTTTCTGCAATGCATGCAGTTTCTTTAGACGATGCCATTCTGGTAAATGACCTACCATGTGAATTTTTACATGAATTAATTCGTCGTTACAGTGATGGTTCAAACAAGCAGGCCACAATTTTTCTCACCACTGGCGAGTGATTACTTTTTAACTGGCAATTTTTTTTTCTTTCTTTCAATAAAACGATATTGGAGGGTTCATGATTAAATCGTACAATGAGTTAATTATAATTTAATAGGCCACGGTTTTAAGGTTCGACATCCTAAAACCGAGTTAATCTCACTTTATCTTTTGATTTGCCTCACTTTTGTGTTCATGTTGGCAAAGATTTAACAATTTTAGAGGTTTGCGGCAGTTTGAAAATTTCTTACCTCACCAAACAAAGGCTCATTACTATCAGCAAGACATGAAATGTCTCGACTACCATTTCATTCGACGTTCATAATGAAAATGGGATGAAATGACTCGATTTTGTTGTTTTATAGGCAAAATGAGACAAATTCAATTTAAAAATATAAATTAAGACGAAAAAATAATTTTAGTGGGAAAATAAATCAAATAGCAAATTTGAAATCGAAATTGAGAATTCTCACGGACAAACAAAAGCAGGATAGTACCATTAGAGCCAAATAGTAAGAGACAATTTTGAGGCAAATCTCTCGCCAATATTGGTATTACCATCGGGATTCGGGTGGTGACTTGTTCTTTTTTGGATTGATCGGGTTGATTTGAGATTGTTGTGCTTTTTAAAAAAGTAGTTTAATAAAAAATTGAAACATTAAATGTAAATTTGGTAAAACAAAAAAAAAAGCTTTTTTTTTTAAAGAAAAAAAAACTGCTGTCATTAACAATATAAAAGGATAAAAAAGTAGAAGCATAGTCTACCTTACTTTTTTTTAAAAATGTCTTTTTCTATGACCGTTTAATGAAAGAATGGTGATAAACCAACCTCAATGTCTTATTACTTTACCCCATTTTTTAATAAAAAATTTAGTATTAATTTTACCCTTTTATAAAATGACATCAAAAACCAGCACAAAAAAGAAAAAAAAAAAAAAATCTCTCTGCTCATCATCCCTTCAGTTGAATTGAGAGATGTAGGGTCGGATTATCTTGAAAAATGTGCCCTCAATTATGGAGAACGTGAATTTGATAATTGAACCAACTTTATTGGAAAGGACCCAATAGAGCATATTCTCAAAATTTCGTTATCATGCTCCATTTTCAAACTTGGAAAAAATTGAAACAAAAAAGACAAGAGGAGTGAGAAAATCCGCTTTGGCTCGTCTCTAATCACGCTAGTGGTCCTTTTCTTCCCTCCCCTTTATTCTCTCCCTGGACTTCTCTCTACCTTTATGTCACTTCTTTCTTCCTCAATCTATAACACCATCATTTCATTTCTGTTCATGTCCTCTCTCTCAAATTTCACACTCGTTTTCGAAGGTGTTTAATCATTTAATTTCAGTATTTTTGCAAGTGCAAGCAGAGGAGGAAGGGATATATTATAGCATATATATTAAAGGTTATTTTAGAAAGGCCTAATCAGTTAAACGGTTCCTGTGGTGATAAGGTAATCGGAAAGTAGCCATATGGTAAAAAAATTAGGATTTAAACCCTCGTGATGTAGTCCTTTAGCAAATTTAGTTCAAAAGTAATTTTTCATTAAATGCTCGTTAAATACAAGGGTAAAAACGTGTTTTGATATATGCACCTTCTTCTTCAATGTTCAATGTCTGCTCTCTCTAATAGTGTGAAAATTTGGGGAATCTGAGTCGTTGAGAAGGTGGCTAAGATGAATTTGAGCCCCGCCCACCCAATTGCTGTTCTAGACTGAGGTTGCCCACCTTTGTTGTATATTTATGTATCCAGGTGGGAACAGAGCTCACTGAGACAGTCGTCACTCGGACTGGGAGAGGAGCCGGGGCGCTGGAGAGTAATTGAGAAATTAAAGTAGCATCAAGTCTTCAACTTAACCACCACCGCCAGTGAAGAAGAAAGGACACATTGATTTGATTTGATACCAAAAGTCCCTCTGGAGTTCTCTTTAAACCACTCCCGCCCTCCCCCAAAACTCCCCATTTTCCACCCACGACATCTCTCTCTCTCTCTCTCTCTCTCTCTCTCTCTCTCTCTCTCTCTCTCTATATATATATATCTGTTTTGTTCAAAATAAAAACTAAGGAAAATGACTTGAAAATTTTGAGTTTCAATGATAAAGACAAAATAAAGGGTAAAGTGAATAATACCAAAATTAACTTTTTAGTGTAAAAATATGATTTTTCGTTAAAACTCCCTCGTTAAAATCCCAATTGTTGTTGTAAAAGATTAATGTGAGGTTTAGTTTAGTTTAATTTTTTTAGCATTATCAAATGAATTATTAGTGTTTCGAGATTGCATTGCGGTTTAATCCATGAATTTTTGGGTTGATTTGTTAGTCCCCTTCATCTGTTATGTGCATTGGTTGTACTTGTTTTACAAAAAGAGTAGAGTGGTTCTACTTGTTTTACAAAAAGAGTAGAGAGACGAGGAAGGAGATAAGGAAGAAGAAGGCACACGTCAATGTACATTTTTACCCTTGTATATAACAGATATTTAATGGAAAAATTACTTTTGGACTAAATTTGCTAACGGATTACACCACGAGGGTTTAAATCCTAACTTTTTTTACCACGGGGGCTACTTTCCGATTACCTTATCATCACGGGGATCGTTTATCCGGTTAGGCCTTTTAGAAATAATAGTGGGTAGAAAAATAACATTTTTGTTATAAATAGGCAAACATTAGAGAGATAACCTTTGCTAAGGACATGAGCGAAGCGAGTGCAAAATATTACACTGTAACTTTAGTAGCTATAACACAAAACGATGGTAGATAAAGACAGGGAGGGAGAGATACTAATATGATTTCTCCAGTTCTTTCTTTCATAGTGTGTATTTTGATAACACACGGAGTACTCTATTTATAGAGGCACATCCGTGATATACAAATGAGGGAAATCATTGCTCCTTTTGACAATATCATACCTCCACTATTAATTCACTATTCTAAAGTCTTCTCATCTTTTGCCAAATGCATGTGGGCATTCATCCCACTAATTTTACAACAATTTTAATTTTTTCTTCTTTTTGAGGTGGGTGAGATTATAATGTGGGTGGAAAGATAGGATATTGTGGTGGATTTAGTAACACTCTTAATGAAATTTTCAAATAGCAAGTGTAACCCCGCATATTTTACAAAATTACAATCTTCGTCCTTATATTATTCTCTTCGGCAATTTTTTTTTAATACATCGATATTTTTATACGAAATGGATGGGGAGTTCGGTTAAGCCACACATTGGGCAGCCCAACATGTTCATAGCAATTTTATATAAAAGTTTACCAAACACTCAGACATTCTTTAACAAAAAAAAGTTTACCAAACATTCAACAACTTTATTTTACCATTGTTTATTCTCACAGCGCATAAATAGCTTTATTTATTTGTTTATTTAAAGTACATCAATATCAATGACGAATTTGAATCACATTATTGCGAACTTATTGTGAGACGGTCATGCCAAAACATGTAAACCTTTGAATCAATGAACTTTTGGTTTATGACAGTATGTGATTTAATTGTCTTTATGTATGTATAATACAATTCACTCGACAAACCACACAACTTCTCCAATATATGCTTTTGGGTATCATTGGAGGCAATGCATAGATACTCCACATTTTCTACACTTTTCGTTTCAATGTGGTATCTATCTAAACATATGTCTTTTAAACTCAACAAATTTCAACTAGATTGAGTAGTGTACAACGCATTTTGTATGGACAATATTGTTCCATTTGGTAACATGATATGGGCTTTTCCTGAGCCTTCAATTATATCTGATTGGTTTGATATTGTTGTTACCCTTACTTTAGTAAGCATGAAGCTTGAAAAATACTTTCGATCTCGAAATATTGTATGTGTGGTTGCACTGTCTGCAAGACAAATATCTCTGTCATTTCTCTTGTTTTGAGAATAACCATAGTTTTTATCCATGTTGTTTGAGTAAAGGGGATCATGGTTAAAAACAATTTATTGATAATAAAAGGAAATCGAAATACCACTTTTATTGAATTGAAATGCGAGTTTTAAACTACAAGTTCAGAATAATAAAGTACATCAAACATAAATGATTCAATTGGACCGATACACTTCATTCAGTCTTTCCACAATGAAGTCTGAGACATCTAGGTGGATCATGTTCAACTGGCCTGACAAGTCAAACATTGGATTAGTTATATCCATTGGTCTAGCCTGGTTGAGGAAATTGGTCTCGACACCATTCTTCTTGAGGGAGGCTTGATATAAATCTACCAGATGTTTCAGGGTACGACAGGTACACATTTAGTGCCCATTACCATCACACCTATGGTAGGCTCCTTCAGAGTTTCTAGGAGCATTGTTCATATAAGCTTTGCCGTTGTGGCGATTTACATTTTTGAAGTTCGGACCTGAATTATGCCTTGGAACCTGGTTATGAAACCGGACGTCATGATTCTTGCATTTCCCGTTCTACCAGCCTCCTTTGTGGCCACATCCTCGTTTATGATTATTGCCACTAGAGGATGTTGCATTCACTTCGAGGGAAGCAGCATTCACTTCTGGGAATGGTGAAGATCTAGTAGGTCGGGACTGATGATTTTTCATCAAGAGCTCATTGTTTTGTTCTGCTACCAGGAGCATATATATCAGCTGGTTGTATTCATTGAAAGCTTCATTCTCTATATTGTTGCTGCATGAGCACGTTAGAGGCATGAAAGGTGCTGAAAGTCTTTTCCAGCACATCTTCCTCATTGATGGTTTCCCCACAGAGCTTCATCTGGGAGCTAATTCTGAACATCACAGAATTGTACTCAACCATTGACTTGAAATCCTGGATCTTTAGGTGAGTTCACTCATAACGAGCCATTGGAAGAATCACCGTTTTTTGGTGATTGTATTTGTTTCTCAATGCCTTCCAGAGAGCTATTCAACCTTTAGGTACTCGCTTTTTAGTCCTTCATCAAGGTGGTTACGGATAAAAATCATGGCCTTCGCCCGATCTTGAGAGAATGCACTGTTTTCTTCCCTAATGGTTTCTCCAAGATTCCCTGCCTCTAGATGGATCTTGGTATCTACTACCAAGGTAAGGTAGTTCTTCCCAGTAATATCCAGGGCAACAAAATCAAGTTTTGCCAAGTTTGCCATTTTCTTTTTTGAAAGAAAAAAAAGATGTGTAAGAACTTGCAATAATATGTATTTCTGGAGGACTATAGTGTTAGAACTTCTGGTTCTTACAAATTTTCATTTTGATTTTTAGGCCAAAATGATAAGTACTCGAAACTTTAGGCTCGAGATTTACATGATTAATGAGGAGGGCAATTGTACCGCACCATTCTCATTGAAACAAGCATAGGATGAGCGATTATTCCGCGCCACTCAAATAGCAGGAAATTTAAATATGTAGAGCAGGATGTGCGATTATACCGCACCACCTAAAATTGCAATAAAATTAAATCTACAGCTCAAGATGGGCGATTGTACCGCACCATCTTTGATCGCAGTAAAATTAACATAAATAAATACTGGGTTAGTAATCAAGAACCACACCAAACAATAAATCAAACATATAAGTAATTGTTAAATTGAGAACGAGAAGCAGGCATGGTGCCAGCAATTCTCCGCGAGGGTACATCATGTGGGTGAGGCAGATGAGGAAGAAGAATAGGAAAATCCTTGGAGGAAGCATTTTTTTTCGGTGAAGGGAGATGAGAGCTAGTTAAGGTTAGAAAGTCGTGCTGATAACGTGTTATAAATAAGCAAAAGTTAGAGAGATAACCTTTGTTAAAGACATGAGCGAAACGGATACAAAATATCACACTGTAACTTTACTAGCTATAACATAAAAGGATGGCAGATAAAGAAAGATAGAGTGAGAGATACTGATATTATTTCTTTAGTTCTTTTTTTCGCAGTGTGGATTTTGATAACACACGGAGTGCTCTATTTATAGAGCCACATCCGCGATATACAAATGAGGGAAATCATTGCTCATTTTGACAATATCACACCTCCACTATTAATTCACTATTCTAAAGTCTTCTTATCTTTTGCCAAATGCATGTGGCATTCATCCCACTAATTTTACAATAACTTTAATTTTTTCACCTTTTTGAGATGAATGAGATTATAATGTGGGTGAAAATATAAGACGTGGGGTGGGTCTAGTAACACTCTTAATGAAATTTTCAAATAGCAAGTGTAACCCTGCATGTTTTACAAAATTACAATCTTTGTCCTTATATTATTCTCTTTGGCAATTTTTTTTTAATACATCGATATTTTTATACGAAGGAGATGGAGAGTTCGGTTAAGTCACACAGTGGGCAGCCTAACATATTCATAGCAACTTTATATAAAAGTTTACCAAACATTTGGACATTCTTTAACAAAAAAAAAGTTTACCTCAACAACTTTATTTTACCGTTGTTTATTCTCGCATAAATAGGTTTTTTATTTATTTTAAATACAACAATACCAAAGATGAATTTGAATTAATTTATTACTAACTTATTATGAGACTAAGTGAATTGCTATCCCTCCCTTGTAAATAATATGGTATGTTCCGAGACAAAAAAAAGTACAGCCCATCATCTTCTGACTCACTACCACAATTGCCACATTTTTTTTCTTCCCTCTACATCTCATCATTTTCCACTAGGCTCGTTGACGTGCACCCCTCTGTTCATCGCCGATCATTCTACGTCAATGGCTTCTTCTTCTTTTTGTTCCGAGTCGTCGTCTTCCTCCGGCCGTCGTAGTTGGAAATACGACGTTTTCCTCAACTTCAGAGGCGAAGACACTCGCAGGTCCTTCGTCTGCCATCTCTACAGAGCTCTGGACCAGAAAGCCATCCACACTTTCATCGACGCCGAAGAGCTCCGAAAAGGCAACCACCTCTCCGACCTACTCACAGCCATTCAAAACTCCAGGGTCTCGATCGTAGTTTTCTCTCCAAACTATGCTTCTTCCACCTGGTGCCTCAAAGAACTCGTCCAAATTCTGGAATGTATGGACTCGGACGGCCAGACTGTGGTGCCCGTCTTCTACGATGTCGATCCGTCTGACGTCCGCAAGCGCAAGAGGAGTTTTGCGGAGGCGTTTGCGAGACACGAACTCGACTCCGCGGCTGAGATGGCGGAGGTGCGGAGATGGAAGTCAGCTCTTACAAAAGCCTGCAATATATCGGGCTGGGATTCGCGAAATTACGAGTAATTCTACTTTGTTCATAATCTAATTATATTTTTGGTTCTTGTTTTCGAATTTCTTGTATGCCAATTTTACTTTCGATTCGCAAAATTACAAGTAATTCTACTTTGTTCATAATCTAATTATAGTTTTGGTACCTGTTTTCAGATTTCTTATATGCAAATTTTACTTTCGATTCGCGAAATTAGATGTAATTCTACTTTGTTCATAGCTAATTGTAGTTTTGGCTCCTGTTTTCGTATTTCTTATTTGCAAATTTTACTTCCGATTCCCTAAATTACAATTAATTCTACTTTGTTCATAATCTAATTATAGTTTTGGATCCTGTTTCCGGATTTCTTGTATGCTCTTTGTTCATAGTCTAATTATAGTGTTGGTTCCTGTTTTCGGATTTCTTGTATGCAAATTTTACTTCCGATTCCCGAAATTCCAGTTAATTCTACTTTGTTCATAGTCTAATTATAGTTTTGTTTCCTGCTTTAAGATTTCTTTTGTGCAAATTGTACTTTCGATTTGTGAAATTACAAGTAATTCTAATTTGTTCATATTCTGATTAGTTTGGTTTCCTAATTTGGGATTTCTTGGATGCAAATACTTTGGATTCGTGAAATTATAAGTAATTTTACTTTGTTCAGTCTTAAACTCTTAATTGGTGTTGGTATTACAGTATTATTGTTTACTATCAAATGCAGTAAGACTTGCTTTGATTCTTTACAGACGAAATGCTGAACTTTTATTTATTTATTCTTAATTTCACAGGGATGATGCAAGGCTTATTGCAGAAATTGTACAAGATATCTTTGATAAATTGACCCATATGTCGTCAAGTGAAGGCGAGGGCTTGGTTGGAATGGATTCCCAGCTAGATGAAATGAATTTGCAATTATGCCTTGGCACGGAGGATGTTCGCTTTGTTGGAATATGGGGTATGGGTGGAATAGGCAAAACAACCATTGCCAAAGCTGTTTATGATAAAATTGCTTGTCAATTTGAAGCTTACTGCTTTCTTGAAAATGTCAAGGAAGGTTTCTCCAGGCATGGTGCAATACATATGCAGGAAGAGCTTTTATCCAGAATCTTGAAGGAAAGGGTGCCAAGTTTAGGAACTTTGGACAAAGGTTCCAAGATGATAAGGGAAAGACTAGCTAAGAAAAAAGTTTTCCTTGTTCTTGATGACGTGGACAATATAGACCAAATTGAAGGCTTACTTGGAAAGCAACGTTCATTTGGCTGCGGAAGTAGAATTATTATAACAACACGAGATGAGCAATTACTAAGACTAAGCAGAGTTGATGCAATATATAGGCCCAAGTTTTTAAGTGACAATGAAGCTCGTGACCTCTTTATGCAATATGCCTTCAGAACAAACCAACCCACAAGTGACTACAATCATCTCACATGCCATGCTATAGAATATGCTAAAGGTTTGCCTTTAGCGCTCAAAGTCTTGGGAGGTTTTCTTGATAACAAAAGTGTACGCGAGTGGGAAGATGTGTTAGAGAAGATAAGGAAAATCCCACACATGGGAATTCAGGATGTGCTTAGAACGAGTTTTTATGGGCTGGACGATTCAGAGAAGGACATTTTTTTGGACATTGCTTGTTTCTTTAAAGGAATGAAAAAAGATCGTGCAACAAATATCCTGGAAGGTTGTGGCTTCTATCCTCATAGTGGATTAAGAGTTCTAATTAATAGATCTCTCATAACAATCTCAGATTATGGCACACTCGAGATGCATGATTTACTAGAAGAAATGGGTTGGGAAATTGTCCGCCAAGAATCTATTAAAGAGCCCGGGAGACGCAGTAGGCTGTGGAGTTATGAAGATGTTCATCCCGTGTTCACTCAAAATACAGTAAGATATAATCATCAATACTGTCCTTTTCATATGCAACTAGTGTAGAAATATGTATTTATTTTATATACATAATCAAGGTTATGGGTATTTGCACTTACTTAAATTCCCCCATTCTCTATCCAGGCTACAGAAGCTATTGAGAGCATAGTCCTGGACTTGTCAAACAAATCAGAAGAAGTATACTTAAATGCTGAAGCTTTTGTTGGAATGACGAGGCTAAGACTGCTCCGTATCCAATATCATAACCCCTCTAGACGTGTTTTCATACGATGCCCGAGTAGAGACTTTCCTTCTCATAAACAACGCCTGAGTGGAGACTTTCCTTCTCATAAACAACACCTGAGTGGAGACTTCAAGTATCTTTCTCATGAATTGAGGTATCTCGTTTGGCATGGCTGCCCCCTAAAGTCTTTGCCATCCAATTTTAACCCCAACAACCTAGTTGACCTTGACATACAATTTAGTAACATCCAACAACTTTGGGAAGGAACCAAGGTACAATCATCTTTTTCATATTTTTCTTTAAAATTGGCTAATTTCTCATTTGCTTTGTTATGTAATCCATGTTTTCCTGGATATTTGGACAGCATTTGAAAAGCTTGAAGTTCATCAATTTAAACCTCTCTCAATACCTTGAAAGAACCCCCGACTTAACTGAGGCAAAAAATCTGGAGGCATTATACCTTGAAAATTGTAAGAGTTTATTTGAGGTTCATCCATCCATTTCATCTCTTCAAAATCTTCTTGTTTTGAGTCTAAGAGGGTGCAAAAAACTGAGGAAATTTCCAAGCAGCATTGATATGAGATCTCTCAAATCTCTTAATCTTTCTGGCTGCTCAAAATTTGAGAAGTTTCCAGAGATCTCAAACGTCATGAAGGAACTTTCAAAACTTTGTTTAGATGGGACTGCAATTAAAGAACTGCCCTCGTCAATTAAAAATCTTACAGGGCTTGTTACTTTGAACTTAAAAGATTGCATAGAGCTTCAAAGTCTTCCAAGCAGCATTTATATGAGATCTCTCAAATCTCTTAATCTTTCTGGCTGCTCAAAATTTGAGAAGTTTCCAGAGATCTTAGACGTCATGAAGGAACTTTCAGAACTTCATTTAGATGGGACTGCAATTAAAGAACTGCCCTCATCAATTAAAAATCTTACAGGGCTTGTTACTTTGAACTTAAAAAATTGCATAGAGCTTCAAAGTCTTCCAAGCAGCATTTATATGAGATCTCTCAAATCTCTTAATCTTTCTGGCTGCTCAAAATTTGAGAAGTTTCCAGAGATCTTAGACGTCATGAAGGAACTTTCAGAACTTCATTTAGATGGGACTGCAATTAAAGAACTGCCCTCATCAATTAAAAATCTTACAGGGCTTGTTACTTTGAACTTAAAAAATTGCATAGAGCTTCAAAGTCTTCCAAGCAGCATTTATATGAGATTTCTCAAATCTCTTAATCTTTCTGGCTGCTCAAAATTTGAGAAGTTTCCAGAGATCTCAGACGTCATGAAGGAACTTTCAGAACTTCATTTAGATGGGACTGCAATTAAAGAACTGCCCTCATCAATTAAAAATCTTACAGGGCTTGTTACTTTGAACATAAAAGAGTGCATAGAGCTTCAAGGTCTTCCAAGCAGCATCTACCAACTTAAATCCCTAAAAGATGTTACTCTTTGTGGCTGTAAAAGTCTCAAGATGTTTCTAGAGAATTTAGAAGTTTCGAAGAATCTTTCGAAACTTTGTTTGGATGGCATTGCAATTAGAGATTTGCCCTTTTCAATTAAAAATCTTACAGGACTTCATACTTTCAACCTCAGAGGCTGCCTACAACTGAAAAGTCTTCCAAGCAGCATCTGCCAACTCAAGTCCCTTAGATGGTTTTCTCTTTCTGGCTGCTCAAATCTTGAGAAGTTTCCAGAGATTTTAGAAGTTATGGAAGAACTCCGGTTGCTTTGTTTGGATGGGACTGCAATTGAAGAATTGCCATCGTCGATAAATAATCTTACGGGGCTTCGTAGTTTGCGCCTTAAAGGCTGCTTGAAGCTTAAAAGTCTGCCGTGCAGTATCTGTCAACTCAAGTCCCTGAAAGATTTTACTCTTTCTGGCTGCTCAAATCTTGAGAAGTTTCCAGAGATTTTAGAAGTTATGGAAGAACTCCGGTCGCTTTGTTTGGATGAGACTGCAATTGAAGAACTGCCATCGTCGATAAATAATCTTACGGAGCTTCGTAGTTTGAGCCTTAAAGGCTGCCTGAAGCTTAAAAGTCTGCCATGCAGTATCTGTCAACTCAGGTCCCTGAAAAATTTTACTCTTTCTGGCTGCTCAAATCTTGAGAAGTTTCCAGAGATTTTAGAAGTTATGAAAGAACTCCAGTGGCTTTGTTTGGATGGGACTGCAATTGAAGAATTGCCATCGTCGATAAATAATCTTGCGGGGCTTCGTAGTTTGAGCCTTAAAGGCTGCTTGAAGCTTGAAAGTCTGCCGTGCAGTATCTGTCAACTCAGGTCCCTGAAAGATTTTACTCTTTCTGGCTGCTCAAATCTTGAGAAGTTTCCAGAGATTTTAGAAGTTATGGAAGAACTCCGGTCGCTTTGTTTGGATGAGACTGCAATTGAAGAACTGCCATCGTCGATAAATAATCTTACGGAGCTTCGTAGTTTGAGCCTTAAAGGCTGCCTGAAGCTTAAAAGTCTGCCATGCAGTATCTGTCAACTCAGGTTCCTGAAAGATTTTACTCTTTCTGGCTGCTCAAATCTTGAAAAGTTTCCAGAGATTTTAGAAGTTATGGAAGAACTCCGGTCGCTTTGTTTGGATGAGACTGCAATTGAAGAACTACCATCGTCGATAAATAATCTAACGGGGCTTCGTGGTTTGAGCCTTGAAGGCTGCTTGAAGCTTAAAAGTCTGCCATGCAGTATCTGTTTCAAGTCCTTGAAATATTTTACTCTTTCTGGCTGCACAAATCTTGAGAAGTTTCCAGAGATTTTAGAAGTTATGGAAGAACTCCGGTCGCTTTGTTTGGATGAGACTGCAATTGAAGAACTGCCATTGTCAATAAATAATCTTACAGGGCTTCATAGTTTGAGCCTTAAGGGCTGCTTGAAGCTTAAAAGTCTGCCATGCAGTATCTGTCAACTCAAGTCCCTGAAAGATTTTACTCTTTCTGGCTGCTCAAATCTTGAAAAGTTTCCAGAGATTTTAGAAGTTATGGAAGAACTCCAATCGCTTTGTTTGGATGAGACTGCAATTGAAGAACTGCCATCGTCGATAAATAATCTTACGGGGCTTCGTAGTTTGAGCCTTGAAGGCTGCTTGGAGCTTATAAGTCTGCCATGCAGTATTTGTCATCTCAAGTCCCTTGGATGGTTTTCTCTTTCTGGCTCCAAAAATCTTGAGAAGTTCCCAGAGATTTTAGAAGTTATGGGAGAACTCAATTCGCTTTGTTTGGATAAGACTGCAATTGAAGAATTGCCATTGTCGATAAATAATCTTACGGGGCTTTGTAGTTTGAGCCTTGAAGGCTGCTTGAAGCTTAAAAGTCTGCCATGCAGTATCTGTCAACTCAAGTCACTTAGATGGTTTTCTCTTTCTGGCTCCAAAAATCTTGAGAAGTTTCCAGAGATTTTAGAAGTTATGGGAGAACTCAAATGGCTTTGTTTGGATGAGACTGCAATTGAAGAACTACCATCGTCGATAAATAATCTTACGGGGCTTCGTAGTTTGAGCCTTAAATGCTGCTTGAAGCTTAAAAGTCTGCCGTGCAGTATCTGTCAACTCAAGTCCCTGAAAGATTTTACTCTTTCTGGCTGCTCAAATCTTGAGAAGTTTCCAGAGATTTTAGAAGTTATGAAAGAACTCCAGTGGCTTTGTTTGGATGGGACTGCAATTGAAGAACTGCCATCGTCGATAAATAATCTTACGGGGCTTTGGAGTTTGAGCCTTGACGACTGCTTGAAGCTTAAAAGTCTACCATGCAGTATCGATCAACTCAAGTCCCTGATATATATTTTTCGTAGTGACTGCCCAAATCTTGAGACAGAGAACTTACCGAATTGAGGGTTTCAATTGTAATGAATTCAATTCTCTATGTTGTCGGAGCCATTTGAAAACCCACATACTTTTTGAGTCAATATGCTCCCTCGGTTCAAAACTGAGAAAAGATGGGCGGGGGCGGACAGAGAGAGATTATGCGACGATGAGCGGGGGCGGACGAAACGTGAACGGAAACTTAAACGCGGTGTTTTATGCGAAGGCGTATCATCCGATTCAGGCAGGAAGCATAGACGGTACTGACACACTTCCGCACGACAATGCCGTCTACCGAGCCTTCCTCTGCTCCTCCGCCGGCCTCTGTAACCACACATTCTCTCTCTTCTCCTTTTATCCTTTTTCTCTAATCTCCCCACCCTTTGCTTCTACTTCTTTTCTTTCAGCCATGAGCTTTTTACTTATACTTTGTCCCTGTAACTCTTTTGCTTTTGCAGATGACCCCCTGGGCGATCCCCGGCTCCTCGGCGACCCTCTTTGCACTCTTTTCGTCGGCCACCTTTCTCATCTCACCACTGAACGCACTCTTCGCAAGGTTCATCTCTTTTTTTCCCCCCTTTCTCTCTCTCTCACACACATACACATTCTGTTTGGTTGCTCAGAAAATTGAGCAGAGAAAGAAATAGAGAGAAAGTTGTTCGACTGTGATCGGTAGAAACCCAATTCAGTGGAAATTCTTGGTCTAAAAACGAATTTTGAATTTGGGTTTTCAGGCTATGAGCAAGTATGGTCGGGTCAAAAACTTGTGCTTGGTCAGGCACATTGGTGAACTTCTTAATTTTGGTTTGAATTCGAACTCTGTATAGAATGTCAAAACATTACAACTACAGTGCTCTTGAATATTATGCATATTGGTTTGCAGAGTTTTATGTGTGTGCGTGCGTGTGTGTGTTTTTTTTTTTGACACAATACTGTGAGAGTCCTTCTTTGGAATTTGATTGGTGCAATTTTTCCAGTAACTGGTGCCTCGCGTGGATATGCTTTTGTTGAATATGAAACCGAAAGGGAGATGCAGCATGCGTATAAGGTGCTGCAACTTTTTAAGCACTCTCTGTAGTCTATACAATATGGAATCTCTTCTTATATTTTCATATATGTACATGCATATTTATGTGGCGGGGAGTTCTAATTTGACACTCTGGTACTGGTGATGGATTTCGCTTCAAGCATAATAGTATTGGTGATTGTTCTCATATACACATCCTTCTCTCATGAAATTAAATTTATTGGCTGTGCTTGCTAGTATTGTGAAAAAAGACATGCATATCAATTTTATGTGGTTGGATAGCATATTTCGTAATGGTATGACGAGGCAAGCCGGAAGTTCAAGGAAAAGAAAATAGGGGATAATGTGAAAATATGATCTGCATATGTCATAACATGTCTATGATGAGCTTAGATTAGTTGCTTGTTTGCACGAAGCTCACCATTCCTTGATTGATGATTCTAAAGTTATTGTTGATTACAACAGACAGCAGTTGATAACCAGGCGTATTCTTCTACCTTCAGTTTGCATATGCCTATAGGGGTCAAGTTCATCTGATTTTATTGTTTTACCAGGAGGTGGTTTCTGTGGCAAGAAGGAATCTAGACAGCTTCGTTTTGGAGGATGAGAAAACCATTTCGAGCTCCCCTGTATGCATAACTGTCTTAATTACGTAATATATTTTGTAAACTTGCAGTGAACTAGATGTACCGACTCTTTACCGTTTATTTATCGTGGTAACCAGGCGTCCAATCCCGTAGGACGAGCTGGAGAGACTTGGGAGACTTGGTGACCCGGGTTCGATCCCCGGCAACGGCGCCAAAATTTGATGTGAGAATTACTTGACACTCAAATTAAACCCTCGTTTGACAATTGTAGTATATGAATAAGTAGGGATCGTTCTTAACCGGGGATTAGGAGGGATTGCAAAATCACTTGGAGATTGACTCAAAAACGTAAATAAAGTTTGAAAACACTAAACTAGACTCAAAGAATGCAAACTAAACGATAAAACACTAAAACAAATCAAAAGACTCAAAGAATACAAAACGCTTATAAACACAAACTAAGACACTTTCTAACTAAATTAGACACTAAGGTAAAGGGGGATTGGTTTTGGACGAGATTAAACTAAATGGGCAGATTGTAAGAAAACAGATTTTAAGACAAAATTGTGATGAATCAATGGATGATGGGATAGCTAAGGGGTTCTTCTCCACACATGAAAAATATGCAACGTAAATCAATTTCCAATTATCAATCCAATAAGTTGTGAACCTCGACACTCCAAGTTAATTAGGTCCGCTTAAATTAACCTTCAGATTTCCTTAAAATCATTAAATTTGGATGAATATGCATCGCAAACAAATTATTCCTAACAAATTCTCTATATGAACAACATGATAAAGATATAAGTTAGAATCATTACGTTCTTTGGAAATCATAAGCATCGACAAGGCATTTGTAACTATGGAAAGCATGATACGCTTGCCAGGAATCTACTTAACATGATTGTGACTAGCAACCTTCACTACTTGTGAATATAAATTCATAACGATTAGGTGAAACAAACTTATATCCTAGCACCAAATTCAAGCATGCAAATTAAGCGTGCACTCTCAATCAACATACAAGAATAAGTTCTAAATCAAACGGTTAAGCAAATTGTATTCAAAACTTATGCAACGATAACTGGAAGTAATCAACTTATTTCACATATATAATCATGGTTTCGAATCACCCCCTAGCTAACTAGGGGGTTTAGCCTCTCATGTTCACAGAAAGAGAAATACAATTGAATTTAAACATAAAGCACAAAGGATTGATTACACCTAGAACGCCCAACGAATCCACTTGAATTTCGGCGCGTCCAAGCTCCTCTTTCCTCTTCTCCTTGCTGCGGCAGAGATGTTGTGTGGGTTTATTTTGGTGATTTTTTTTGACTTTGGGATGGATTTAGGGTGTTAAAGTGGGCGGCAATGGTCGTGGAATGATGTGTAAGAAGTGATTGAATAATTTATGAATTATGGGATTATGGTGGCTGATTTGATTATAGGTAGTGCACGGCTTAATGGATAATTAGTGGGAGATAATGGGATAGTGTGGATGGTGGGAGAATAAATAAATGGCAATGGGATCATGGTGGCTACGGCTTAAATGTGAATTAATTAGGTTTTGTGGTGCTGCATGATATGAATGAAAAGTAGGGGAATTAGCGTCAATTTGGAAGGTATTGCTGGGAGAAAAATAGGGTAGAATGGGTGATATGGATGGGTGCGGCTGCAAGATTATTGTGGCTTGTTTGAGTAGGATTCCTCGTTTTGGTAAGAATTCATCGTTGGAGTAGGAATTCGTCGTTTCTTCACGTCTTCAACTCATTCATTCCTCTTTCGCTCCAAAAGGCTCCAATTTGCATCTTCTTGCACACTTTGGCCTTATAATCTGAAAATATACAAAAGTGGCCTTAAACACTGAAATAGATAAGTAAACACAACATAAATGCACGAGAACAAGCTAATTAAGTCGCATGAATATGCTCCTATCACCCACCTCCACCAGAAGGAAGATACATGTCACCCTATCAGGCATTTTTCTTCTTTTGGTCCCATTAGCCATTTATTTTCCTCCCTGATTTCAGCAGCCTATAGCTAGTAGCAGTTGCTCAAAGCAGTTTAGATCATTTAGCTTTCGAGCATTATGAGATCTCTCCTCATGGGACTTGTATCACAGAGTCTTTGTTTCTTGTTTGTGTTTGTAGGTCCCGTCCCCACCTAGAAGGAAAAGGAGCCCCATGGATAGTGAAGAAAGTACCCATAAAAGGTCCATGGACAGGGAAGCGAACATGTGCAAAAGTAGTCCTGTGGAGAACGAAGAAAGGTTTTACAAAAGATCTATTGACCCAGAGGACAGTTCTGTAAGGAGCTCAACTGAGACAGAAGAACACTATCACAACGGGAGCTCGGTTGACAGAGCAGAATGCTCTCACAGGAGCTCTAGGGATAGGGATGAGTGCTCTCACAGGAGGATCTCTAGGGATAGGGACGAGCATTCTCACAAAAGGAGCTCGAGGGATGGGGATGAGTGTGCTCACAGGCGGCACAAGTCCTGTCACCGTGTGAGGTCCACCAGCTGTGATCGCTATTAAGATTTTCAGCTGGAGTTAGGAAGGGGTTATGGAAAGATCGAGGAGAGCAGTCAGTCATGATTTCGTAAGACCCGTCGGGAACTCGAAAGTCACAATATACTCATGAGCTAGTCGTAAACACAAGCAAAAAGAATGTCCAATTTGCTTGACTTTCTCCTTCACACTCAACTTCTTCCACCATCGTCGGTTGATGGTGTCAATATGTATCACGATTTGCTCATTCACATTTAGAAATGCAGGGATCATGCTATGTAGAACTGTGTGCATTCAAATTTAGAACAAGAGCTCATGCAATGTATGGAAATTCAAGTCGCCGAATATTTTGGAACACACACTAGTAGAAATTGGTATATACTTTTAACGATACAGAATTACCTTTAAGGCTTTAACATTGCACGAGCAGGGTAAATGTTTTCATCCATATTAATCGATTTGATCGGTTTGGTTTGAGGTCAAACGATTTAAATACCGAAATAAACCAATTTATGTTTTGTTTGGTTCGTTTTTTCAAAATTTTGAAGGCGAGGAAATTTTTCAAAATGTCATGTGAACTTATATTTTTCAATGTCATATGGAATAAAATTTAAGCGATTTATGCCAATTTTTTAAATTCATTAATTTATTCTCACCCTAAATCGTTTCAACACCTCACTCCTCTTCTAATAAGTTGTCTTTGACAACAAAAATTCTAGGTTTTCTCAAAAAATACAAAAAAAAAAAAATGATTAATTTGATATACAATGATCTGAGAGTTTGCCGTTAAGAAAAAATGAATGACTTGCACTCACTTATCTGTATTTCAGAGTGTAAATTCAAAATATAGTCACTAAAAACCCTCTAATTTATGATACAGTAAAATAATATTCACTATATTAAAATGTTCGAAATAACTCTGTACACAATTTATGTGCAGGGAACATGACTTACAAAACTTAACAAAATATAGATAAGATAACCAATAAAAATTTTAAAAAATTAGTATCTAAACTTAAACAAAATATGGATGGAATGACGAATAATAATTTTAAAAAATTAGTATGACTACGCTTATAATTTAGCTCTTAAGACAAGGATTGAACAAACGTTTATAAATTCAATGACATTTCAAAAGCTTAAATGACTCTTTACTACAATGAAAATTCTACGATAGTGAAAAGGTGTTGTATACTTACATAACAACGTAAGTTCAAAACCCATCAGTGACAATATTATAATTAGAAAAATGATCATGCTGCTTCATCCCCGGACCTCTTATTCAGGTAACGGGTGTTCTTTTGTTTTCTTTTGTGTACGTTGTACTACTTGGTAAGAAACCGTTTGGAATTGATTTTGTAGCAACCACTTGTGAGGCTCACAAGTGCTTCTACCATCTTAGAAAATTTCTTGAAAGTCGAACACTTCATGAAAAACAATAGAAGCAAGCACTTCTCAAATACGCTTATATAGTGCAAAAGCACTTTTATTTAGAAGCACTTTTTAACTGTCAGAAGCACATTTAGCCACAAACATTTTGACAAACCCGAGGTTTTACATTACTAATCTTGTTCAAAAATGCACACAACCTCAAATTTTGTTTCGATTACATGACAACCTCAATCATGCCTTGCTGTCGATGGTCATCGGCACCGGCTCCTGTTTGTTCATTTTTGCAAATATGTTGCCGTAGAACTGCGCGTTCTTCTTGTTGTACTCTCTCACTTTCTGCTTCAATACCTTGTACTCCAGTTTCACATCCCTGGAAATACATAACCGCAATCCCACACAAGTTAATCGACATACGAAACATAAAAACGACACAACTCGTCAACGAACCATCTAAGACGAACAAAAACGACACGACTCATCTACGAACCTGTTGTCGGGGTCTATCTCAAGGGCCTTCTTGATATCCAGCTCTGATAAGTCCAAATCCACAAGTTGGATATACGCTTGCGCCCTTCTGTACAAAGCCTTCACATTCCGGCTGTCTAAATCCAAAACCTCCATATCAATGCTCTCACACATAAGAAGAGAAACAAACTACACTACCATCGCACTCGCGTGGAGATATGGGAAACCGGCGAGCTTGTACCTTTGTGCAGAGCTTCTCTGCCTGCTTGTAGTCTTTGAGTTTCAGCTTGCACGCAGCATCATTCAGATTGCAGGTTATTTTCAGCACCTTCGCCCGCTGCTTCTCCTCGTCACTGAAAGTGGAGTCATATTCGACAAACCTCACAGCCTGTCACTGAAAATTAGATGTTTTTATGAGTTGCCATAAAGGTCCAAGTAAAATCGGTGTCACTGAAGCAAGAGGCAAGACTGCTGGATATACCTTTTCGTATCTCTTGGAGGCTCTTTCGTGTTTACCAGCCTTGAAGAGTGCATTCCCTTCTTCCTTCTTCTTCCCAGCGGTTTCGAGTTTTTCTTGTGTGTTCGTGTCCCAAGACTCCTTGTCCTGCAACCAGTAAAGTAAGTTAGACCGGCTTAATTCACAACGGGGAACGGGGACTGCGTCGAGGGCAACATATCATACTTACCTTGACAAAGGAGACCAGCTCCACCTCATAATGGACCGTCGAATTTGCAGGAACAACAGCCAAATCTTGTGCTGATTTGGTCAACCCGAATGCATATTCTGGTTGAATGGTCACAAGAGCCACTTCACCGTTCTTCATGTTCTTTACAGCTCTATCGAGTCCCTCAATTACTTGCTCTGCAAACAATCAATACATCTCAAGTTTTCCTGTTTGGAATTTTAACTCAATAGTTTCAGAGAAATGACGTCGAAAGGAGATGATTATCTTCATCCGTCTTGAAGATCGTGCCGTCAGGCAACTTCCCAACAAGTTTCACTGCCAGACCAAAACAAATACAGAATTTAAGATCCGCGGACATTCGGGTGCTCATATCCCTCTCCCTCCTTCAATGTCTTTTTCAGGACCTTATCTTTGGTAACATCAGAAACCGTCTTCCACGATAGCAACTGGAGTGCTATCTCAATGGTCGCATTTGGCGGCACTGCACCTTCATCCCCTATAGCTGACCTGCCCGCCTCGCCAAATCCATCTACAAAATTATAGCCGTTAAGTTTTCATCTTGTGAATAAATATGAATACTCTCAATAAATAAGTAATCAACAAGTGAGCATATGGGCACAGGACTCACATTGTGGCTTTACAGTCAAAAGGACCTTTTTCGCCTTTCTTCATTGTTTTCACAGCTTTTGCCAAGGCGGGGCAGAAATAGCCTGCAATCAAAGAGGTTTCACACTCAGATTATTTGGAAAAAAACGATTCTTTCTGTCGCAAGTAAACATATGAGATACGGCAATGAAACTAATCATCCTGGACAGTAAACTCGACCCCATCGGATTTCGAAACAAGAGTCCCATCTTCAAGCCGAGCCACGCACTTAACTGAGATGCCAACAAAGCAATGTGTAAGAAACCAATGGGATAAGGCTGCCTACAACTTAAAAGTCTTCCAAGTAGCGTCTCCCAACTCAAGTCCCTTAGATGTGTTACTCTCTCGCTGCAAAAATCTTGAGAAGTTTCCAGAAATTTCAGTAGCTATGAAGCAGCCTTCAGAGCTTTATATGGATGAGACTGCAATTGAAGAATTGCCGACGTCGATAAAACATCTTCCGGGGCTCGAAACTTTGAGCCTAAAAGGATGCTCGAAGCTTAAAATACTGCCATGCAGTATCTGTCAACTTAAGTCCCTGAGATATTTTACTCTTTCTGGCTGCTCAAATCTTGAGAGAAGTTTCCAGAGATTTTAGAAGTTATGGAAGAGCTCTGGTGCCTTTATGTAGATGGGACCGCAATTATGGAACTACCCTCGTCAATTGATCTTTCCGGGCTGAGTACTTTGAAGCTAAATGGTTGTCTTGGGCTTCAAGGTCTTCCAAGCAGCATCTGCCAACTCAAGTCTCTTAGAGATGTTTCTCTTTCTGGCTGCTCAAGTTTTGAGAAGTTTCCTGAGATTTCAAAAGTTACAGAAGGGTTCACTTACCTTTATTTAGATAAGACAGCACTTAAAGAACTTCTCTCATCAATTATAAATCTTTCCGGGGTCGAATCTTTGAACCTAGAAGGCAATCTTTGAACCTAGAAGGTTGCCGAGGCCTTAAAAGTCTTCCATGCAGCATCTGGGAACTCAAGTGCCTTAGAGATGTCAATCTTTCTCGTTGCTCAAATTTTCAGAAGTTTCCAGAGATTTCAATGGTTGTGAAGGGGTTATCGAGTCTTTGTTTGGATGAGACTGCAATTGAAGAATTGCCTTCGTCGATAAAACATCTTACTGGGCTGAGTACTTTGAATCTCAGAGGTTGCCGAGGGCTTGAAGTTCTTCCAAGCAGCATATTTCAACTTAATTCCCTCAGAGATGTTACTCTTTCTGGCTGTTCAAATTTTGAGAAGTTTCCAGAGATATCAGAAGCTACGAAGGTGCTTACGTACCTTCTTTAGATAGGACTGCAATAAGAGAACTGGCGTCGTCAATTGAAAATCTTAGGTCTGTTTCTTTGAACCTTAAGGACTGCAGAGAACTTAAGAGTCTTCTAAGCAGCATATGTCAACTCAAGTCCCTCAAATATGGCACTCTTTCTGGTTGTCCAAAGCTTGAGGTGCTTCCAAGTATTTTAGAGTATATTCAACGATTATGGAATGCTTGATTTAGGTGGAACATTTAACCAAGTTTTTTCTGGATCTGTCACAGCTCTGATAAACCTTGGTTTCTTGAATTTCAAAGAAGTTTGGATTTTTCCAAGCATTACTGGTAGGAAATCTTTGTTATCTTTGATTTTATTTGCTGCTCAAATATTGGGAAGTTTCCAAGTATTCAGAAGTTATGAAGGAGAGCAATCAGTGCTCCACCAAATATGTGACTGCAACTAAGTTTGGTCAGTTGGTTGTTGCTTCAGATCTGATTTTCTATCAACCTGTTGATGGAGTTGTGGTTGATGGAGTTAATGTGTTGTTGATACCTTTGGGGCTGGATTGTCTATTTCTGGGAAAGTTTGGCTGTAGCTGCTTACGGGGCTATGGAGATGGGTTATTGTAGTCCTGCTTGGTTAGGAATGGAAGACATGGCTCTAGTAGCTTACGAATTGCTCAGTTGGATACCCACCGTTGGTACTCGCACCATGGGAAGTGGCAAGTGGCCGAACCATTGGGGTTTCACTTTATGCTTTAAAAAACTCTAGAGGACTTGCAACTCCAATTTCTTGGGAGGAGGGTTGGGTTTGGCCATCTCCTGTTGTGGCATTTTCATTCAGAGGACCCAATTTCCAAGCCCTGAAATTCTCAAGCCTGATGTGGCGGGCACCAGGGATGAACATTTTTCCTTGGACTGGAGAGTTAGGTGCATCAAGTTTTCCAACAGACCACCGTTGAGTGAAGTTCAATATATTGTCTGGTACTTCAGTATCATGCCCTCGTGTGTGCGTCATCGCTGCTTTCCTCAAGGCTAACCACACCTCGAACAGTAAAACAGCAATAAATCTGTCTTGATGACAGCTTATTTTCTTGACAACACACGAAAGCCTCTACAAGATGTCAGCAGCCGAAGTTTCAACTCCAGATGATCGTGGCAGTGAAAACATAAATCCAATGCGAGCTCTCTACTCAAACAGGAGTTGCCAGCACTCTCTATAGCTAGTCCAGGGGACATTAACTTCCTGGCTTATTTCAGATGTGTGCCCAGAGGAATACAAATGGTTTCCTTTTATCCTTCGCAGAACAGTCGGTAATGTTCGCCGTGCAATTTCAACTTACAATGCCATGGTTTCTCCATTCAAGTCATGTTAAAGTTGAGCATCGTAACCTTATTTTCACCAGAGCTAATCAATAGCCATCTTATAAAATCCCATTCACTACGAGGTCTTGGCAAGCAATTCCCGAGTTTGGAGGCTTGGTATGGAATGATGGAGAGTGCACAGGTGAGACCGTGAGATGCCCTGGCTGCCACGTTATTTGTTGTTTTTACTTGAATGAATCTAAACGGGTTTTATTACTAATTTATGTTTCGTCCAGTGGTTGGTTAACCCTCCTCTACTTGCCATAATCTTCTAATCATCACTGCCTCATGTGCTTTATAAAAAAGAATGGGCGATCCCAAGTTAACAAGGCTCCCCGCGTTGCGAGAGTTGAGCGAAGAACGTCTATTGTACGCAGCCTTGCTTAGCAAAGAGGCTGTTTCCACGTCTCATGTGCTGTATAATGCATTTGATATTCCCGGATTTCCCATTGCCTAGTTTCTTTCACGATGCTTGATATACAAAATTTAGATGGAGGAAATGAGAATTTTTAAGCTCAATACCATGATCAATGGATTGTGTTATGTTTTTTTATCATGAGGTGAAGGACAATTTCATTTCATCATCACACTAACTAGTTCTATCTTTATATGTACAAGCAGGAAGGAGAAGGAACTACGGAGGAAGCAAAGAAGAGTAATGTCGCCGGAAAGCTTGAGAAGCATCAGCAAGTTTGCACGCTAAACTCCCAGATTGAAGGACAGTTTGGGGGTAAGTGGTTTTTGGCTTTGCATGTACCTTCCCGTCCTTGCGAATGTGACAGGGCAGAGCTGATGGCTGAGTTTAATAACTCGTTTTAATACATTCGATTGTATTTGTTTTCTGCATCATCTTATTTTGTTTCGTAAACTAATCTGTCAGGCACATCTTGGAAGGTAAGGAGCCTGAGTTTTACATGACCAAGCTCTAGAGGAAGAATCGAGAGGGTGTTGGCGTTGCTACATAAACAGTCTGTTGACGCTGATATAAGAGCCACCACCTTACATTGATGACAGACTAATCTCGCTTGTTAAACAGTCCCAGAACTACACAACATCGTACTTTCGATAATGAAATACATTCATGGGAGTTCAAACCCGGATTGAGGGTTTCAGTTGTAATGAATTCGATTCCAAATGTTGTTGGAATCATTTGAAAACCCACATACTTTTTTCAGTCAATATGCTCCCTCGGTTCAAAACCGAGAAAACATGGGCTGAGCATCATATTTTTTTGGCCCGTTTGAGTCAATGCGTTGCAAATAAAAATGTGGGCCGGAAACAAAATGGGCCCAGAAAATACATCTATAAAGCCCACCTGTTTTGTCCATGAATTTGCATTGCTTCTGAAGACAGAGAGAGATTATGCGACGATGAGTGGGGGCGGACGAAACGTGAACGGAAACTTAAACGCGGTGTTCTACTCGGAGGCGTATCATCCGATTCAGGCGGGAAGCATAGACGGCACCGACACTCTCCCTCACGACAACGCCGTCTACCGAGCCTTCCTCTGCTCCTCCGCTGGCCTCTGTAACCACACACTCTCTCTCTTCTCCTCCTTTTTTCCTTTTTTCTCTTATATCCCTACCCTTTGCTTCTTCTTATTTATACTTTGGCCCTGTAACTCTTTTTCGTTTGCAGATGACCCCCTGGGCGACCCCAAGCTCCTCGGCGATCCTTATTGCACTCTCTTCGTTGGTCACCTTTCTCATCTCACTACCGAACGCACTCTTCGCAAGGTTCATCTCTCTCGCTCTCTCTCACTTTCTGTTTGGTTGCCCAGAAAATTGAGAAAAGAAAGAAATAGGAAGAAAGTTGTTCAACTGTGATCGGTAGAAACCCAATTAAGTGGAAGTTCTTGGTCTAAAAACGAATTTTGAACTTGGGTTTTCAGGCTATGAGCAAGTACGGTCTGGTCAAAAACTTGCGCTTGGTCAGGCACATTGGTGAGCTTCTTAATTTTGCTTTGAATTCGAGCTCCGTGCAAAATTTCACAACATTACAACTACAATGCTCTTGAATAGTAATATAGTATGCATACTGGCTTGCAGAATTTTATGCTTCTATTTTGACACTGTAATGCTATGAGAGTCCATCTTTGTAATTTGATTGGTGCAATTTTTCCAGTAACTGGTGCTTCGCGCGGATATGCTTTTGTTGAATATGAAGCCGAAGGGGAGATGCAGCGTGCATATAAGGTGCTCCAACTTTTTAGCCACTCTCTCTAGTCTATACGATATGGAATCTCTTCATTTATTTTCATATATGTATTGCATGTCTGTGTGGCGGGGAATTCTAATTTTACATTCTTGTACTGCTGATGGATTTCGCTTCAAGCATGATGGTATTGGTGTTTGTTCTCATAGACACGTCCTTCTCTCACAAAATTAAATTGATTTGGCTGTGCTTGCTAGTTTTGTGAGAAAAGACATGTGCATATCAAAAGACATGTGCATATCAATTGTAGGTGGCTGGATACTGTATTTCATAATGGTATGCTTAATGTCTTAAATGTGGATAGACGAGGCAAGCCAAGGAAAAGAAAATTGGGGACAATGTGAAAATATGATCTGCATAAGTCATAACATGTCTATGATGAGCTTAGATTAGTTGCTTGTTTGCAGGAAGCTCACCATTCCTTGATTGATAATTCTAAAGTTATTGTTGATTACAACAGACAGCAGTTGATGCCAGGGTGGATTCCAAGAAGATTAGGTCAGTGAAGTTTTCGTATTCTTCTACCTTCAGTTTGCATATGCCTATAGAGGTCAAGTTCATGTGATTTTATTGTTTTACCAGGAGGTGGTTTCTGTGGTAAGAAGGAATCTGGACAGCTTCGTTTTGGAGGACGAGAAAAACCATTTCGAGCTCCCCTGTATGCATAACTTTCTTAATTATGTAATATATTTCATAAACTTGCAGTGAATTAGATGTACCGACTCTTCACCTTTTATTTATCTTGGTAACCAGGCGTCCAATCCCATATGACGAGCTGGAGAGACTTGGGATCCCACCTCCACCAGAAGGAAGATACATGTCACCCTATCAGGTATTTTTCTTCTTTTGGTCCCATTAGCCATGTATTTTCCTCCCTGATTAGCTAGTAGCAGTTGCTCAAAGCAGTTTAGATCGTTTGGCTTTTGAGCATTATGAGATCTCTCCTCATGGAACTTCTATCACAGAGTCTTTGTTTCTCGTTTGTGTTTGTAGGTCCCGTCCCCACCTAGAAGGAAAAGGAGCTCCATGGATAGAGAAGAAAGTACCCATAAAAGGTCCATGGACAGGGAAGCGAACATGTGCAAAAGTAGTCCTGTGGAGAAGGAAGAAAGGTTTTACAAAAGATCTATTGACCCAGAGGACAGTTCTGTAAGGAGCTCAACTGAGACAGAAGAACACTATCACAACAGGAGCTCGGTTGACAGAGCAGAACGCTCTCACAGGAGCTCTAGGGATAGGGATGAGCGCTCTCACAGGAGGATCTCTAGGGATAGGGATGAGCATTCTCACAAAAGGAGCTCGAGGGATAGGGATGAGCGTGCTCATAAGCGGCACAAGTCCCGTCACCGTGAGAGGTCCACCAGCCGTGATCGCTATTAAGATTTTCAGCTGGAGGCAGGAAGGGGTTATGGAAAGACCAAGGAGAGCAGTCACTCATGATTTCGTAAGAACCGTCGGGAACGCGTAAGGTAACGACTTCAGGCTCACAAGTCTATGATGAGCTTAGATTAGTTGCTTGTATGCATCATAATATATTGTACTACTTGGTAAGGTAGCGTTTGGAATTGACTTTGTAGCAACCACTTCAGGCTCACAAGTGCTTCTGCCGTCTTTAGAAAATTTCTTGAAAGTCGAACACACCTTGAAAAACAATAGAAGCAAACACTATTCAAATACGCTTATATTGTGCAAAAGCACTTTTATTCACAAGCACTTTCAACTGTCAGAAGCACATTTAGCCACAAACATTTTGACAAATCCGAGGCTTTTTACATTACTAATGTTGTTCAAAAAAGCACACAGCCTCAAATTTTGTTTCAATTACATGACAACCTCAATCAAGCCTTGCTGTCGATGGTCATCGGCACCGGCTCCTGTTTGTTCATTTTTGCAAAAATGTTGCCGTAGAACTGCGCGTCCTTCTTGTTGTACTCTCTCACTTTCTGCTTCAATACCTTGTACTCCAGTTTCACATCCCTGAATACACAACCACAATCCCACAAACACGTTAATCGACACACAAATGCTACAAAAGCTTGTCCAAAACGAACAAAAACAACACAACTCATCAACGAACCATCTATAACGAACAAAAACGACACAACTCATCAACGAACCTGTTGTCAGGGTCTATCTCAAGGGCCTTCTTGATATCCAGCTCTGCTAAGTCCAAATCGACAAGTTGGATATACGCTTGCGCCCTTCTGTACAGAGCCTTCACATTCCGACTGTCTAAATCCAAAACCTGCATATCAGTGCTCTCACACATTAGAAGAGAAACAAACTACACTACCCTTGCACTCGCATGGAGATCTGGGAAACCGGTGAGCCTTGTACCTTTGTGCAGAGCTTCTCTGCCTGCTTGTAGTCTTTGAGTTTCAGCTTGCACGCAGCATCATTCAGATTGCAGGTTATTTTCAGCGCCTTCGCCTGCTGCTTCTCCTCGTCGCTGAAAGTGGAGTCATATTCGATTAACCTCACAGCCTGTCACCGAAAATTGGAGGTTTTTATGAGTTGCTACAAACGTCTAAGTAAAATCGGTGTCACAGGAGCACGAGGCAAGACTGCTGGATATACCTTTTCGTATCTCTTGGAGGCTCGTTCGTATTTACCAGCCTTGAAGAGTACATTCCCTTCTTCCTTCTTCTTCCCAGCGGTTTCGATTTTTTCTTGTGTGTTCATGTCCCAAGACTCCTTGTCCTGCAACCGGTAAAGTAAGTTAGTCCAGCTTAATTCACAACAGGGAACGGGGACTGCGTCGAGGGGGACATATCATACTTACCTTGACAAAGGAGACCAGCTCCACCTCATAATGCACCGTCGAATTTGCAGGAACAACAGCCAAATCTTGTGCTGATTCGGTTGACCCGAATGCATATTCTGGTTGAATGGTCACAAGAGCCACTTCACCTTTCTTCATGTTCTTCACAGCTCTATCCAGTCCCTCAATTACTTGCTCTGCGAACAATCAATACATCTCAAGTTTTCCTGTTTTGGAATTTTAACTCAATAGTTTCAGAGAAACAATGTCGAAGGGACATGATTACCTTCATCCGTCTTGAACTCGAATGGCTCGTCATCATGGCCCTTCTCTGTGAAGATCGTGCCGTCAGGCAACTTCCCAACAAGCTTCACTGCCAGACCAAAACAAATACAGAACTTAAGATCCACGAACATTAAGAATGTAATTACCCACGAAATTTTATGCATCACTCGTATTACCTTTAACTACCGCCCCATCATTCGGGCGCTCATATCCCTCTCCCTCCTTCAATGTCTTTTTCAGGACCTTCTTATCTTTGGTAACATCAGAAACCGTCTTCCACGATACCAACTCGAGTGCTATCTCAAGGGTCGCATTTGGCGGCACTGCGCCTTCATCCCCTGTAGCTGGCCTACCCGCCTCGCCAAATCCATCTACAAAATTATGGGCGTTAAGTTTGCATCTTGTGAATAAATTTGAATACTCTCAATAAAATAAGCAATCAACAAGTAATCATATGGGCACAGGACTCACATTGTGGCTTTACAGTCAAAAGGACCTTTTCGCCTTTCTTCATTGTTTTCACAGCTTTTGCCAAGGCGGGGCAGAAATAGCCTGCAATCAAAGAGAATTCACACTCAGATTATTCCAAAAAAACCAATTCTTTGCGTCACAAGTAAATATATGAGATAAGGCAATGAAACAAACCATCCTGGACAGTAAACTCGACACCATCGGATTTCGAAACAAGAGTCCCATCTCAAGCCGAGCCTCGTACTTAACTGAGATGCCAACAAAAAATTGTGTAAGAAACCAATGAGTTCATGCCATTCATCAATTTTTAGTCATCGGATAGACAATGTACCAAACACTTCGTCAAGATCTTTCGGATTCTCCCATTTCTCTCCTTCGATGATAATTTTCTTCATAACTCCGCCGTCCTTGAGAATATCCTTCACACTCGTCCAGGAAAGCAACTCCACATCGAACTGAAGTGTGGCATTCGGAGGAATCGTTGGAGGGGATCCAGACTCGCCGTAAGCCAACTCAGGCGGTATGGTGAAAACCGCATTTTCGCCCTTCTTCATGGTTTTGATTCCTTCATCCCATCCCTTAATCACTTGTCCTGAAATTAACCAATTGAATCATAACGGCTCAGTAAGAGGAAAATTTAACAAAATGTTATCCTCTCGAATCAAGAATTGCTCCATTGGGACCGAAAGGTCACGAATTCGAGTCGTAAAAACAGCCTCATTTCAAAGCAAGAGTAAGGCTGCGATAAATGTTCCCCACCCCTCACAAAGTGAGAGCCTTGTTGGCTTATGGTCACCCTTTACATATATAAACACAATTGAAAACAATGATAAAGTGGAAACGAATCAATCACCTTGTCCGAGATTGAACTTGAAAGGGGTCCCACGGTCACGGCTCGAATCGAATTTGGTTCCGTCCAGCAGAGTCCCAGTGTAATGCACTGTAAAATTATCACCAGCCAATTAGTACCAACGCTCACCATCAAACAACATACATACATGTGTATGTATGTACGCGTGTGTGTATAAGTATAGTATATATATAATTATACCTTCAACTTCGTCGCCGGAGCCGGGAGTGTCCCAGCCTTCACCCTCTTTAAGGAGCTTCTTCTTGAGGCCATTCTTCCCGATCTCCTTCTCATCACCAACCTTGAGAGTTGGGCTAGTTGGGTCGTCCTCGGCGTCGGGAAGGTCCAAGTCACCGGGGTCGTTGAGGCTGTTGGTGGCAGCTGAGAAATCAAAGTCGTCTTCCATGGCAACTTCCTGACCCGATTGCGATGGGCGTTTAATGTTATTGAACAAGCAAGCGCGAAACAGAACAGTGAATGCAGAGGCTTTTTCGAATTGCGGAGAAACAGAGAGCTTGCCAATGGAATTTATAGAGAGAGAGGCAGAGGAGAGAGAAAAAGAGAGGAGAGTCTAGAGAGTTCTGAAACGTGACATGGTCAGGATGGTTCCAGAATTATCTCCATTTTTGACGAACTTTGTTATAAGATACAGTCTTGCAATAAAAAAAATAATTATTCCATTAAAAATAAATAAAATATATAAATTAGTTTGGCCTCTATCACAGGATTTTTTTTTTCTAAAGATTTTAAGAATATAGTGATTAGGATCGTCCATCTGATAAGAATCCTTTTCCGTTTAGGGCCAGTTCATAATTTGAATCATAATATAATTGAATGATCATCTTAACGAAGTTTAACTAAAATTGAAAGACGTTTAATTATTTAACGAGAATTTATTATATATAATTAAAATTTAATCTCTAATTTCATAAATATTAGGTTTCATAAAGATTATCAATTATGGCAACAAATAAAAAAAATAATTATTCCATTAAAAATAAATAAAATATATAAATTAGTTTGGCCTCCATCGCATGATTTTTTATTTCTGAGGATTTTAAGAATATAGCAATCAGGACCGTCCATTCGATGAGAATCCTTTTCCGTTTAAGGCCGGTTCATAATTTGAATCGTAATAAAATTGAATGATCATCTCAACGAAGTTTAACTAAAATTGAAAGACGTTTAATTATTTAACAAGAATTTATTATATATAATTAAAATTTAATCTCTAATTTCATAAATATTAGGTTTCATAAAGATTATCAATTATGGCAACAAATAAAAAACATAATTATTCCATTAAAAATAAATAAAATATATAAATTAGTTTGGGATTTCTCTTCTAAGGATTTTAGGAATATAGTGATCAGGACCGTCCATTCGATGAGAATCCTTTTCCGTTTAAGGCTGGTTCATAATTTGAATCGTAATAGAATTGAATGATCATCTCAACGAAGTTTAACTAAAATTGAAAGACGTTTAATTATTTAACAAAAATTTATTATATATAATTAAAATTTAATCTCTAAATTCATAAATATTGGGTTTCATAAAGATTAGCAATTATGGCAACAAATAAAAAAATTCATTAGACCTAAATGCCGTAAGATTTGATACATAATTACTCTAAACCCTAAGAATTTATACACTACCGTGCTTCAGCATCTCCATCGCGCCTCCCCTCCTCTCCCGACAACTTTTCTCTGCGTTCTTCGTTCTGTCTCTGCCAGAACCCCACTTCTTCACGCGCCGCCGTCATGGCTGTTGAGTAATTAAAAGCCCTCTCTCTCGCTCGTCGGATACTGTCAACTTCCACACCCATTAGTAATCGAATTGAAGGTGAGGTGGGTTTTCTCTGCTTCTGTGTTTGTTTCAATGTAAAGCATCAATTTTTCTGGAAATTAATTATTTTATTTTTTTTGTTTGTATTTAGTTTCTTCATGTTATGGCCGGTATTCGGGAAACAGCCGCCGCCGAGTTCTTACGAGTAAGTATTCTTCGTTACCATTTTTTTCTTTGTTTTTTTATTATTGCTTTGAAAAATTGTAGCATTTTGGTAGAAAATGTCGATCAAAATCGAAAGCTGTATGTCGCTTGGTTTTATTTGGCAGGGCACGAATAGGCAGAGCCTTTTTTTGCAGAGGAACTCGGTTAAGGGAAGAAGCCAGGTGCTTTGGGGCTCGCTTCACGGGAGAAGTTCAGCTCCCAGTTTTGGTAATAGGAGAGGTGTTTCTTTGAGATGTCGTGCTCAAGAAAAGCCCAGAGCTTTGGTTTCTGGTGGTGCGAGCACCTTGGTAGATGATGAGCAGTCAAGCTTGCTTGAGAAGCCTGCAGCTGAAGTTATTCACTTTTTTCGCATCCCGCTCATTCAGGAGAGTGCAACAGCTGAGCTTCTGAAGACGGTTCAGACAAAGATCACGGATCAGATTGTAGGTTTGAAAACTGAGCAGTGCTTCAACATTGGCCTTGACTCGCCACTTTCTAGCGACAAGGTTTTGGTTTTGAAGTGGCTTCTTCAGGAGACTTATGAGCCCGAGAATTTGGGGACTGAGAGCTTTCTTGAAAAGAAAAGGCAGGAAGGGCTTAGTACAGTTATTGTTGAGGTTGGTCCTAGGTTGTCATTTACAACAGCCTGGTCTTCTAATGCTGTATCAATTTGTCGAGCATGTGGGTTGACAGAGGTGACTCGTTTGGAACGGTCAAGGAGGTACTTGCTGTTTAGTAAGGGATCACTTCAAGATCATCAGATTAATGAGTTTGCTGCACTGGTTCATGATCGAATGACTGAGTGTGTGTATGCCCAGAAGCTAGTTTCATTTGAAACGAGTGTAGTTCCGGATGAAGTTCGTCATGTACATGTCATGGAGAGGGGTCGGAAGGCATTGGAGGAGATAAATCAGGAAATGGGTTTGGCATTTGATGAGCAGGATCTCCAGTACTACACTAGGCTATTCAAGGATGAAATCCAGAGGAATCCAACAACAGTTGAGCTGTTTGATATTGCACAATCCAACAGTGAGCATAGTAGGCACTGGTTTTTTACTGGCAAAATTATTATAGATGGACAGCCTATGGATAGAACTCTGATGCAGATTGTGAAGAGCACGTTGCAGGCAAACCCAAACAATTCTGTAATTGGCTTCAAGGATAACTCAAGTGCAATCAAGGGGTTTCTTGTAAAGCAAATGCGACCGGTTGAGCCAGGTTCAACATGTCCATTGAGCATAGCTACTCGGTACCTTGATATTTTATTTACTGCTGAGACCCATAATTTCCCATGTGCTGTAGCGCCTTACCCTGGTGCGGAGACAGGCGCAGGAGGTCGAATCAGGGATACCCATGCGACTGGAAGAGGGTCTTTTGTTGTAGCATCTACAGCTGGTTATTGTGTTGGGAATCTCAATATGGAGGGCTCTTATGCACCTTGGGAAGATCCGTCTTTTGCTTATCCATCAAATTTGGCTCCACCTCTGCAGATCCTTATAGATGCTAGCAATGGTGCATCAGACTACGGGAACAAATTTGGTGAGCCCTTGATTCAGGGCTACACTAGAACATTTGGAATGAGACTTCCAAGTGGAGACAGGAGAGAATGGTTGAAGCCAATCATGTTTAGTGGAGGCATTGGGCAGATTGATCACACCCATATAACAAAAGGTGAGCCTGACATTGGTATGCTGGTTGTTAAAATTGGAGGCCCTGCATATCGTATTGGAATGGGGGGTGGGGCAGCATCGAGCATGGTTAGCGGCCAGAATGATGCGGAGCTTGATTTTAATGCTGTACAGCGTGGAGATGCAGAGATGGCACAGAAACTTTATCGTGTGGTCCGTGCCTGTATTGAGATGGGGGATAATAACCCTATCATTAGCATTCATGATCAGGGGGCAGGTGGAAACTGCAATGTTGTTAAGGAAATTATATACCCCAAGGGCGGCCAGATTGATATCCGGGCAATTGTAGTTGGTGATCACACAATGTCTGTCTTGGAGATATGGGGTGCAGAATACCAGGAGCAAGATGCAATCTTGGTGAAGCCTGAAAGCCGCCACCTCTTGCAATCAATATGTGAAAGAGAAAGGGTTTCTATGGCTGTTATTGGAACAATAAATGGTGAGGGACGTGCTGTTTTAATTGATAGCTTAGCTATTAAAAAATGTGAATCTAGTGGACTCCCTCCCCCTCCTCCTGCAGTCGATTTGGAGCTTGAGAAAGTACTTGGTGATATGCCACAGAAAAGTTTTGAATTCCACAGGACGATTGATGCACGAGAACCACTTGATATTGCTCCTGGAATAACAGTGATGGATTCACTTAAGAGGGTGTTGAGACTTCCATCTGTTTGTTCAAAGCGCTTCTTGACATCCAAAGTAGACAGGTGTGTTACGGGTCTCGTAGCACAGCAGCAAACTGTTGGGCCCTTGCAAATTCCTCTCTCTGATGTTGCAGTAATAGCGCAGACTTTTACTGATGTGACTGGAGGTGCATGTGCCATTGGGGAGCAGCCAATCAAAGGTTTGCTGGATCCAAAAGCAATGGCGAGATTGGCTGTGGGAGAAGCACTCACAAATCTTGTTTGGGCAAAGGTCACTTCTCTATCTGATGTTAAAGCCAGCGGGAATTGGATGTATGCAGCCAAGCTTGATGGGGAAGGAGCAGCTATGTATGATGCTGCTACAGCTCTTTCAGAGGCAATGATCGAACTTGGTATTGCAATTGATGGGGGGAAGGACAGTCTTTCCATGGCAGCCCATGTTGCAGGCGAGGTTGTTAAGGCACCTGGCAATCTTGTAATGAGTGTTTATTGCACTTGTCCTGACATAACAAAAACAGTAACCCCAGATTTAAAGCTCAAGGATGATGGCGTGCTGCTTCACATTGATTTGGCAAAGGGAAAGCGGAGGTTAGGTGGGTCTGCTCTTGCTCAGGTTTTTGACCAAGTTGGCAATGACTGCCCTGACATTGAGGATGTTCCTTATCTAAAACGAGTTTTTGAGGGAGTTCAGGACCTTCTTTCTGACGAATTGATCTCTGCTGGTCATGATATTAGTGATGGTGGGCTACTGGTCTGTGCCCTTGAAATGGCATTTTCTGGGAATTGTGGCATAACTTTGGACTTGACTTCACATGGGAAGGGCCTATTCCAAACGCTTTTTGCTGAAGAACTTGGTCTGGTTATTGAGGTAAGCCGGAATGACTTAGATTTGGTGTTGGAAAAACTGAGCAGTTACAATATTTTGGCTGAGATTATTGGTCAAGTAAGTGCCACACCCTCAGTAGAGTTAAAGGTTGATGGGGTTACACATTTGAATGAGAGTACTTCTTTTCTAAGGGACTTGTGGGAGGACACTAGTTTTCAGCTGGAAAGACTTCAAAGGTTGGCTTCTTGTGTGGATCTAGAAAAAGAAGGGTTGAAAGATAGGCATGAGCCTTCATGGGATTTGTCTTTCACTCCTTCTTTCACAGATGAAAAGTATATGACCGTCGCTTGCAAACCAAAAGTGGCTATAATCCGAGAAGAAGGCAGCAATGGGGACAGAGAAATGTCGGCAGCATTTTATGCTTCTGGTTTTGAACCATGGGATGTTACAATGTCAGACCTTCTTAATGGAACCATTTCATTGCATGAATTCCGTGGAATTGCGTTTGTTGGAGGTTTTAGCTACGCCGATGTGCTTGATTCTGCAAAAGGTTGGTCTGCATCGATTCGATTTAATCAGCCCCTTCTAAATCAATTTCAAGAGTTTTACAAGCGGCCAGACACTTTTAGTCTTGGAGTTTGCAACGGGTGTCAGCTTATGGCCCTTTTGGGGTGGGTCCCGGGACCTCAAGTTGGTGGTGTGCTAGGTGGTGGTGGGGACCCTTCGCAGCCCAGGTTCATTCACAACGAGTCTGGACGGTTTGAATGCCGATTCACCAGTGTGGCAATAAAG
Source organism: Pyrus x bretschneideri (assembly GCF_019419815.1). Taxonomy (NCBI): domain Eukaryota; kingdom Viridiplantae; phylum Streptophyta; class Magnoliopsida; order Rosales; family Rosaceae; genus Pyrus; species Pyrus x bretschneideri. Next base: position 1,667,043 of record NW_025999435.1, on the reverse strand, counting down.
GACTCGCCAGCTATAATGTTTAAAGGAATGGAGGGCAGTACATTGGGTGTGTGGGCTGCACATGGTGAAGGAAGAGCATATTTCCCCGATGATGGTGTTCTTGATCGTTTGCTTCACTCAAAGTTGGCACCAGTAAGGTATTGCGATGATGATGGTAATGAGACAGAACTTTACCCTTTCAACGTCAATGGCTCTCCCTTGGGGGTTGCAGCAATTTGTTCTCCAGATGGGAGGCATCTAGCCATGATGCCTCATCCAGAGCGTTGCTTCTTAATGTGGCAATTCCCCTGGTATCCCAAGCAATGGGATGTGGAAAAGAAAGGCCCTAGTCCCTGGTTGCGAATGTTCCAGAATGCTAGAGAGTGGTGTTCTTGAAAAACAGTATTCCTTTTCGTACAAGAATGGTCAGTATTTCAGTCTTCTTTAGAGTTCTGCTTTATTTTATTTTTTTTGCCAGTTACATGGGAGTCGTGTTTTTCTTTAGAGTATGCTTACATGAGGGCTGTGGAAATAGGCATTTAGATTTTCATGTCTCGCTAATATGCTTTTTGGACTCGATATTATATGGTTTAATTATTGAAATCGACAAATATGAGGTATAATGAGTTAGTTCCTTTTTTTCATCTGATGCAAAACCAAGCGCAATGGCGTTCTAGGATTCCATACAGGCTAGCCCACTTAGTGGGATGAGACTTCTTTGCTGTTGTATGTATATAAAATAAGTTGGACAATTAAAATGCGAATCTGATGAATATCATGCGTGGGTAAGTTTTTAAATGTTACTGAGCTTCAATCATCTGACCAGGGCCAAAAAAGTGTAATATATTCGGTTGATGACCCTGATTTGCCTTGCTATTTCATTATCATTGTGAAATTTTTGGGAACTAGGGTTATGATGCAGGCTTCCCTTAATTGTGTGCAATTGTTGACCTATATTCGATGGATCTGGGGTTATCATTTGAATTATCCACAATTGGATTAATGGTTCTCGTGGTGATAGGACATTCAGAAGATAGACCATTTGGTTAAAAAACTTAGGATTTAAACCTACGAGGGGTATCTTCCGAAAAAATTACCCGGTCACCATGAGGAGCGTTAATCCGATTGGGCTGTTGAATGAATTCTTTTTCTATAATGTTAACGAGAGCTTTAGCTGTCTGTTGAAGAGGATTTGAATCATGCATGCTGTGGGGTGCTTTCAGTTTTTGTTGCTGACATGAATTTTGTTTTCCTTATCGTTTTGGCAGAACAGATGACGACGATGATGACTGATCGGAATCTGTTGCATTAGCCGCGACAGCAGGACGACCGGAGTCAAAACTTGAACTTATTTCGAACTTCATGTACGAATATGCTTGCAATTTTGTATGCTGCATCTTTAAGTCTATGAGTTTAACATGTGTTTGTTTCGTATGTATTTATTTATTTTCGGTACACAGGAAGGGATTGAACCCTTGACCTATCTTAAACTCTTAATCTGCGTTGATGCTGATCAGTTCAAAATAAATTGCAGTGGGTTAAAGAACAGACTGTCGATATGGTATTGATATTATATGTGTCATTGTCGCTGCATTTTCGCTGACAAAACGTTGCAACATTTTCATGATATATCTTCAACATCGATACGACACCTAGGCTAGGACAAAGTACGGATTATGGTTTAAACTTTAAATAGTGGTAATTCAGGAGCGTCTCCTTTCTCAAGTATTATCTTTAAATTGGAGCATGGGGCCTTTTAGTGGATAGAATGTTAGGTTTCTATTTATGCATTTCGAGTTCAAAATTCTTGTATCTTTTAAATTATCGTGATAATTTCGAACTTTTCCCAAGCGCCTAATAGTAGTAAATTTTTTTTTTTAAAAAAAATTCTTGGATAGAAAATTTAATTGCTAATTCAAATTGAAATTTAATTTTGTAGATAACAAGGTGCAAAAACACAATAATTCTGTAAATGACGTCTTATTGTAGTGGTAGAAAATATGCATTCTAGTATGAGTTTGATCTCCATCGATTCTTCTTCCCTAACATTTGATAATTTAATCTACTAAGTCCTAGTTTGGTATTGCTTGTTTTCACCAAAAACTAATCCATTTTAAAATTAAATAATAAAATAAATGTTTAATAAAATAAATATTCGGCTTATTTTAAAACCAATGACCTTTAAACAACTTTTAAAAGTAGCATGTAGGTTGCTTTTAAAGTTGTCTTAATAAAAAGTGGAGTTAAGCCCTTTGATGAAATATTTTTTAATTCAATCATTAATTTAAAACAATTACATAATGCATCCGTCTTGACACAATTTATCTATGGAGAGCTACCACCACCACCTACCATTACAAATGCTCCTTCTACACTATCATAGCCACTACCACCACCATTGTTGCCATTACCACTACGCCACAATCATGCATACATGTTGCCATTACTGTGACAATCTGTCCCTAATTTTATGATTTTATTAATTTTAAAAGAGTGAATTGACTACAATGCTCCTGGAGGCGAGATTGTTAACTTTCATTAATTGTCTTTTCGTGATGCGTACGAGTTACTACTTTATTGTATTCTCGAAGTACTTAATAGTACGAACGTGTAGACGCAAGCGGAATCAAAACCGGAATTATGGTTAAAATTTTACGAACTCACGATGTTCAAGGCCATTCTGGTAAATTCATTATTATAGATAAACTACGCTTTATTATTTTAATATTTTTCGTGTCGGATTTTCTGCATGGTGGGACCCCCCCACGTGAGTCTCTTATCTCCTTTGTCCCCGCGTCACTTCTTCTCCCATACGCTCTCAGATTCCCTCTCCTTTATAGCAACTCCACCACTAAAAATGCGCTGGCACCCAGCCCATTTAATCCACTTAAATGAATAGTGATTTACCCCAATGAACAGTAATTGGCCAAATGCATCTCCAACCCTAAAAAATGTGTTGGCACAAAGTCTAAAAAATGCGCTGGTACAAATGCATCTCCATCCCTACAAATTGTGCTGGCACCCAACCCATTTAAAATATTATTAATTTTTTTATAAAATAATAAATAAAAAATTTAGTTTTAATTTTGGATAGGATTTTCAACCAATCTTGTCACGACACGTGTCATTATCCAAAGGTACTATTTTGTAGATAGATTTCCGATAAGATTTTCAACCAATCCTGACATGCCACGTGTCACTATCTGTTTACAATAATTTAACCAAGATTTCAATCAAGTTTTCAACCAATCTTATCATGCCACATGTCATTATTCGAATGTACTATTTTGTGGATAGATTTTTTATAAGATTTTCAACCAATCCCAACGCGTCACGTATCACTATCTGTTTACAATAATTTAGCCAGGATTTCGATAAGATTCTCAACCAATCACATAGTGCCACGTGGCATTGTCCAGAACCTCATCCTTTCATTTTTTGTCCATATAAACCCTACATCCATCCTCATTCATACACCAAACTCAATCCTTCTTTTTTAGCTCAGAATCCCTCTTCATCGTTTTTAAATCTTAAGTTCTTACAATGTCTTCTTCAAGGAGATTGCATGAAATCGATGAGCAACAGAAAAGATTGTTGGCATAACAGGAAGAATTGTTCAATCTCGAGGAAAGTGGAGATGAGGCTTTCGCAATGGAAGAGGATGAAGATGATGAACATAGAAGGCAAAGAGCCTTATATTCCTGTTTTGTCATGAAAGCTGTGGGTCAGATATCCAAACCCAGACGTGCTGCAAACTTGGATAAAAAGAGGGAAAGACGAGGTAAAGATCTCTTGGAAGATTATTTTATCCCCAATAGTTTATTCCCTATATTTGCGTTATCTGCTCATCGTGTGCTGCACTGGTATTAATACTCGTCCGGGCTAAGACCAGTCTTTCACGTGTATGTTCACATCGCACCGTACGCTCACTTTGGATCCATTGCATGTGCCAGTCCTGTCCTAGATTGCTATAGGCAATTAGGACTCATATATGATGCGCATAGCGCCAGTCTTCACATGATTGTAATACTAGAGCGTAAATTATTATTACACCCAGTCATGTTCATGTTAGAATACCTCTGCATGAACCGTATGTCAGCATATATCAATGAGCACTCGATGTGATATGTTTATTTCTACGAGATATTACGATTACTGGAAGTTATATGCTTATTTAAAAATTTTGTGACGTATTGAATTCTTGAGATATTGCAGACTACAACAAGTACTTACATACTATACATAGTATGTATATTTTGGAAACTATACTTGTTTTACGGCGATGGGTTATTATGTTTTCGAAAGTGTTTTTACAAAGCTTTATTTTTAGGCCCACTCACCCTTATTTTTTGTCCCTCTAGGTTTTAGTAGCTGAGCTTTCGTGTCGACGAGGATTCTTGGCAAACTTGGTATAGGTGATTACCTTCGACGGTATAATTCTTATCCTACCTTTGCTATACTTTTCTTACGCTTGACATTACGTGTGAATTGGATTCATTCTCGCTCACAAGCGCACTTATACATTTAGGCACATTTAGGTTTAAATTTACTCACATTTTCCACATCACTACACTTTATGGCTTCGTCATCTGCATGGTGTCGGCCAACACAACTTGATTCGGAGTCCAAGTAGACATCCCGGATCGGGGTGTGTCAATTACCACTACAACCACCGCCGCAACCATACCTGCCACCATTACCACTACAACTGCCACTATCATCAAAGCCGCCACCCCCACTACCACCACAACCACAATTGTCACTACCATTGTGTTCTTGTATTTACCAAGTCAGAGTTAAATAACAGTTTTTATCTTAAATAACCAAAATTAAGACTCTAATTTTATAAATGTCAGTTTTTAGAAAAACTTTCAAATATGATCAAAATCACACTTCAATAGACTTTAATACCCTCCAAATTAAAAGCAATACAACCCTGAAAATCCAAACCTTCGATTTTTTTTTTGTCAAATGATAGATTTTGTTAGATTAGTCATGTATTTGAACGCCATCATGCAAACAATCATATGTATTCATCAAGAATTGAATTTCTTTTGTTTATCAATCACAGCCTCATCTCCACCTCCCCAAGAAAAAAAAATGTTCTTTTTTTTTTTTTTTTCCAATTGAATTTTTTTAACATACAATTTTGATGATTTTTAATAAAAGGTAAAGGTTGTGATTATCAGATGATGGATGACTACCGTCGTCTCCTTCATGTGATGCTCCACCCTCATTTAACTTTGATTCTCCAAGAAATAAAAAATGTTTTTTTTTATTTTTTATTTTTTGCAATTGAATTTTTTAACATATAATTTTGATGATTTTTAACAAAAGGTAAAGGTTGTGATTATCAAATAATGGATGACGTCGTCTCCTTCATATGATGCTTGCTTTCCTTGATTTGTTAGGTTTTGAAGACAAACAGAAAGTATATAACCAGTCGACTTAGTTGTAAGAACTCAGCGGCAGCTGTTGTTTCCCAAACACCTGCCATAACCTCGACCTTGAAGAAACTAAAAACAAACAAAAAAAATTCAAAAAATTAATTTCCAGAAAAATTGTTGCTTTACATTGAAACAAACACGGAGCAGAGTAAAAAACCCACCTCACCTTCAATTCGATTACTAATCAGTCGGGTGTGGAAGTTGACAAGTATCCGACGAGCGAGAGAGGTGGCAGTCTGTTAATTACTGAAGAGCCATGACAGCTATGTGTGAAGAAGTAGGGTTTTGGCCGAGACCGAAAACTTTCCACTAGTTTTTTCGTTCGGTCTCGGCCAAAACCCTACTTCTTCACGCGTCGCCGTCATGGCTGTCCAGTAATTACCAAACTGCCACCTCTCTCGCTCGTCGGATACTTGTCGACTTCCAGACCCCGCTGATTAGTAATCGAATTGAAGGTGATGTGGGTTTTTAACTCTGCTCCTGTGTTTGTTTCAATGTAAAGCATCACTTTTTCTGGAAATTAATTTTTTTGATATTTTTGTTTGCTTTTAGTTTCTTCAAGGTCAAGGTTATGGCTGGTGTTTGGGAAACCTTTACCTTTACTTAAAAATCATCAAAATTGTACGTTAAAAAAATTTAATTGCAAAAAAAATGAACAGAAAAAAAGAACATTTTTATTTCTTTGAAAGGTGGAGATGAGGCCATGATTGATAAACAAAAGAAATTTAGTTCTTTATGAATACATATGATTGTTTGCATGACGATATTTGAATCCATGGTTAATCTAACAAAATTTATCGTTTGACAAAAAAAAAAACAAAAAAAAAAAAATCTAAGGTTTGGGTTTTCAGGTATTTTTCTTCTTTTGGTCCCATTAGCCATGTATTTTCCTCCCTGATTTCTGCAGCCTATAGCCAGTAGCAGTTGCTCAAAGCAGTTTAGATCGTTTAGCTTTTGAGCATTATCAGATCTCTCCTCATGGAACTTCTATCACGGAGTCTTTGTTTCTCGCTTGTGTTTGTAGGTCCCGTCTCCACCTAGAAGGAAAAGGAGCTCCGTGGATAGAGAAGAAAGTACCCTTAAAAGGTCCACGGACAGGGAAGCGAACATGTGCAAAAGTAGTCCTGTGGAGAACGAAGAAAGGTTTTACAAAAGATCTATTGACCCAGAAGACAGTTCTGTAAGGAACTCAACTGAGACGTAAGAACACTATCACAACAGGAGCTTGGTCGACAGGGCATAACGCACTCACAGGAGCTCTAGGGATAGGGATGAGCGCTCTCACAGGAGGATCTCTAGGAATAGGGACGAGCATTCTCACAAAAGGAGCTCGAGGGATAGGGATGAGCGTGCTCACAAGAGGCACAAGTCCTGTCAACGTGAGAGGTCCACCAGCCATCATCGCTATTAAGATTTTCAGCTGGTGGCAGGAAGGGGTTATGGAAAGACCAAGGAGAGCAGTCACTCATGATTTCGTAAGAACTGTCGGGAACCCGAAAGTCACAATATACTCACGAGCTAGTCGTAAACACAAGCAAAAAGAATGTCCAATGTGCTTGACTTTCTCCTTCACAAATCCCCGCTCAACTTCTTCCCCCATAGTCGGTTGATGGTGTCAATATGCATCACGTTTTGCTTATTCACATTTAGAAATGTAGGGATCATGCTATGTAGAACTGTGTGCATTCAAATTTAGAACAAGAGCTCATGGATTGTATGGAAATTCAAGTCGCTGATTATTTTGAAACACACACAAAAGTAGAAATTGGTATATACTTTTAACGATACAGTACCTTTAAGTTAACATTTCACGAGCAGGGTAAATGTTTTCATCCATATGAATCGATTTGATCGGTTTGGTTTGAAGGTCAAACAATTTAAATACCGAAATAAACCAATTTATGTTCTATTTGGTTTGTTTTTCATATTTTTGAAGAAGGGGAATTTTCCAAATGTCATGTCAACTTACATTTTCAATGTCATATGAATTAAAATTTGAGCGATTTATGCTAATTTTTTTAAATCATTAATTTGTTCTTACCATACTTTTGTTTAATTTTCCCTGCAAAATAAATTGCACATTACTTGTGTTCAAGGTTATTTCGATGGTTTCAACACCTCACTCTCCTTCTAATAAGTTGTCTTTGACAATAAAAATTCTAGGTTTTCTCAAAAAATACAAACAAAGAAAAATTGATTGATGTGGTATACGATGATCTAAGAGTTTCCCATTCATAAAAAACAAACAACGTGCACTCACTTCTCTTTATTCCGAAGTGTAGATTCAAAATATGATCACTGAAAACCCTTTAATTTATGATGTAGTAAAATAATTTCTTTATATTAAAATGTTAAAAAAAAAACTCTATACGCAAATTATGTGCAAGTCACATGACTTGAAAAACTTAACAAAATATGGATAAGATAACTACAAGGATGAGATGACGAATAATAATAATTTCAAAAATTTAGTATGTAAACTTAAAACAAAACATGGATGAGATGACGATTAATAATTTTGAAAAATTAGTATGACAATACGAGAATTGAAAAAATGTTTATAAATTCAATGACATTTCAAAAGTGTAAGTGACTCTATACTACAATAGTAAAATGGTGTTGTATACTTGTGCAACAGCGTAAGTTTAAATCCCATTCTACTTGAAAAATGATCATGCAGCTTCATCCCCATACCTCTCACTCAGGCAACGGGTGTTCTTTTTATTCTCTCTTTTTTTTTTTTTTTCCTTTTGTGTTCACGTTCAGAACTCTTCTATGGTCATATTATATTGTACTACTTGGTAAGAGATCGTTTGGAATTGATTTTGTAGCAACCACTTGGAGGCTCACCAGTGCTTCTGCCGTCTTTAAGAAGGGTATTTCTTGAAAGTCGAACACACCTTGAAAAGCAATGGAAGCAAACACTTCTCAAATACGCTTATATGGTGCAAAAGAACTTTTATTTACAAGCACTTTTAACTGTCAGAAGCACATTTAGCCACAAACATTTTGACAGATCCCAGGTTTTGCACTACTAATCTTGTTCAAAAATGCACACAACCTCAAATTTTGTTTCAATTACATGACAACCTCAATCAAGCCTTACTGTCGATGGTCATCGGCACCAGCTCCTGTTGTTCATTTTTGCAAATATGTTGCCGTAGAACTGCGCGTCCTTCTTGTTGTACTCTCTCACTTTTTGAGGACCTTGTTATCTTTGGTAACATCAGAAACCGTCTTCCACGATACCAACTTGAGCGCTATCTCAAGGGTCGCATTTGGCGGCACAGCGCCTTCATCCCCTATAGCTGGCCTTCCCGCCTCGCCAAATCCATCTACAAAATTATAGCTGTTAAGTTTTCATCTTGTGAATAAATTTGAATACTCTCAATAAAATAAGCAATCAACAAGTAAGCATATGGGCACAGGACTCACATTGTGGCTTTACTGTCAAAAGGACCTTTTCTCAAAAACCCGTCTCCTGGATGTTGTGTACAATGCCTCAAACAATGAGCTTGTTAGAACACAAACTCGGGTGAAAAGCACCATTGTCCAGGTGGATGCAGCTCCATTTAAGCAATGGTACCTCCAGCATTATGGAGTTGAAATTGGCAGAAAGAAGAAGTCTGCTGTTGCTAAGAAGGATACCCCATGGGCAGGCTTTTTGTGAATTCACACACCTTTTGTGAATTCAGGTCTTGGCGAGCAATTCCCAAGTTTGGAGGCTTGGTATGGAATGACGGAGAGTGCACAGGTGAGATGCCCTGGCTGCCACGATGAATCATGCACTGTATTTTATTTGTTGTTTTTTACTTGAATGAATCTAAACGGGTTTTATTACTCATTTATGTTTCGTCCAGTGGTTAGTTAACCCTCCTCTACTTGCCATAATCTTCTAATCATCACTGCCTCATGTGCTTTATAAAAAAAGAATAGGCGATCCCAAGTCAACAAGGCTCCCGCGTTGCGAGAGTTGGGGGAAGAACGTCTATTGTATGCAGCCTTGCTTAGAAAAGAGGTTGTTTCTACGTCTCATGTGCTGTATAATGCATTTGATATTCCTGGATTTCCCATTGCCTAGTTTCTTTCACGATGCTTAATATACAAAATTTAGATGGAGGAAATGAGAATTTTTAAGCTCAATACCATGATCAATGGATTGTGTTATGTTTTTTTATCATGAGGTGAATGACAATTTCATTTCATCATCACACTAACTAGTTCTATCTTTATATGTACAAGCAGGAAGGAGAAGGAACTACGGAGGAAGCAAAGAAGAGTAATGCCGCCGGAAAGCTTGAGAAGCATCAACAAGTTTGCACGCTAAACTCCAGATTGAAGGACAGTTTGGGGGTGAGTGATTTTTGGCTTTGCATATATCTTCCCGTCCTTGCGAATGTGGCAGGGCAGAGCTGATGGCTGAGTTTAATAACTCGTTTTAATACATTCGATTGTATTTGTTTTCTGCATCATCTTAGTTTGTTTCGTAAACTAATCTGTCAGGCACATCTTGGAAGGTAAGGAGCCTGAGTTTTACATGAGCAAGCTCTAGAGGAAGAAGCGAGAGGGTGTTGGCGTTTCTGCATAAACAGTTTGTTGACGCTGATATAAGAGCCACCACCTTGCATTGATGACAGACTAATCCCACTTGTTAAACCGTCCCGGAACTACACAACATCGTACTTTCGATAACGAAATACATTCATGGGAGTTCAAACCCGGATTGAGGATTTCAGTTGTTATGAATTCGATTCCAAATGTTGTTGGAATCATTTGAAAACCCACGTACTTTTTTCAGTCAATACGCTCCCTCGGTTCAAAACCGAGAAAGCATGGGCTGAGCATCATATTTTTTGGCCCGTTTGAGTCAATGCGTTGCAAATAAAAATGTGGGCCGGAAACAAAATGGGCCCAGAAAATACCTCTATAAAGCCCACCTGTTCTGTCCATGAATTTGCATTGCTTCTGAAGACAGACAGAGATTATGCGACGATGAGTGGGGGCGGACGAAACGTGAACGGAAACTTAAACGCGGTGTTCTACTCGGAGGCGTATCATCCGATTCAGGCGGGAAGCATAGACGGCACCGACACTCTCCCTCACGACAACGCCGTCTACCGAGCCTTCCTCTGCTCCTCCGCTGGCCTCTGTAACCACACACTCTCTCTCTTCTCCTCCTTTTTTCCTTTTTTCTCTTATATCCCTACCCTTTGCTTCTTCTTATTATACTTTGGCCCTGTAACTCTTTTTCTTTTGCAGATGACCCCCTGGGCGACCCCAAGCTCCTCGGCGATCCTTATTGCACTCTCTTCGTTGGTCACCTTTCTCACTCACTACCGAACGCCTCTCTCGCAAGGTTCATCTCTCTCGCTCTCTCTCACTTTCTGTTTGGTTGCCCAGAAATTTGAGAAAAGAAAGAAATAGGAAGAAAGTTGTTCAACTGTGATCGGTAGAAACCCAATTAAGTGGAAGTTCTTGGTCTAAAAACAAATTTTGAACTTGGGTTTTCAGGCTATGAGCAAGTACGGTCGGGTCAAAAACTTGCGCTTGGTCAGGCACATTGGTGAGCTTCTTAATTTTGCTTTGAATTCGAGCTCCGTACAAAATTTCACAACATTACAACTACAATGCTCTTGAATAGTAATATAGTCTGCATACTCTCTTGCAGAATTTTATGTTTCTATTTTGACACTGTAATGCTATGAGAGTCCATCTTTGTAATTTGATTGGTGCAATTTTTCCAGTAACTGGTGCTTCGCGCGGATATGCTTTTGTTGAATATGAAACCGAAGGGGAGATGCAGCGTGCATATAAGGTGCTCCAACTTTTTAGCCACTCCTAGTCTATACGATATGGAATCTCTTCATTTATTTTCATATATGTATTGCATGTCTGTGTGGCGGGGAATTCTAATTTTGCATTCTTGTACTGTTGATGGATTTCGCTTCAAGCATAATGGTATTGGTGAAAAGCGCATTTTCGCCCTTCTTCATGGTTTTGATTCCTTCATCCCATCCCTTAATCACTTGTCCTGAAATTAACCAATTGAATCATAACCCAAAATACGGCTCAGTAAGAGGAAAATTTAACAAAATGTTATCCTCTCGAATCAAGAATTGCTCCATTGGGACCGAAAGATCACGAATTCGAGTCATAAAAACAGCCTCATTTCAAAGCAAGAGTAAGGCTGCGATAAATGTTCCCCACCCCTCACAAAGTGAGAGCCTTGTTGGCTTATGGTCGCCCTTTACATATATAAACACAATTGAAAACAATGATAAAGTGGAAATGAATCAAGGGAAAACTTGAAATAGGTCCAATTTTATAGCCCAACATTAGGATTAGTCCAATTTTTAGTTACTTTTGACTTAGCTCCAATGACTAGGATTCCATGTCAGCAATTTTTCTGATTAGGTTGATTTTTTTGCATTGTTATTACTATTTTACCCTCCTATAGATTTTGCACGTTCTTCATATATTTCCCACGTTTTAAATTTTTATCAGAATTCAAATTCATTGTTCAGTGGTCCTTCATCTCTCCCGGATTTCTTGATAACAATTTTTGAATTTGAATTTCTTATCAATCTATTTTTAAGGAAGGCTTAATCACTTTTAACTTTCTAGTAACTTTCTATATAAATTATATGTGTTTATACGTGCAGATTTCTTCAGAAGACCTATTCTCTAGGTACAATTTTGATGATCGCAGATTTCTTCAGAAGACCTATTCTCTAGGTACAATTTTTATGATCGTGTTTTTCCTTCGTGGTTTGTCGATATTCAATCTTTTCCATCTATCAAAGGACTAAAACACAACAGATTGAATGCCAATTAACTTTCAAGCCAGGTATATTATAATTGTTTTCCACTTTATTGTTGTTTGCTGTGCGAATTCAAAACATGAAGACTTTATCCTAATCCCCCTAATCCCTTTCTATCATCTCTCATTGATATGCTTCTTTTTCTTTTTATTAAAAAAAAAAAAAACCAATGCACAGAAGGTGTGTGATGTTATGCCTCTTTGAAAAGTGTACTCTTTAATTTCCGGTGGAAATTTATTGTTTTCTTATTGTCACTATCCTTGTAACTTATTCTAGATTTCGAACCGCCTGATGATAGCAAAGGGAAGAATTTCATTGTGATTGGAGTTGTTTTAGCATTATTCCTCATTTTCTTGATTTTGGGCATTCTTTGGTGGAAAGGTTGTTTACTTGAAGCTGTTTCCACCGTTTTTCCAGAAGCACCACATGTATTTTTCATGTTTCATTTGAAATTGAATATACAAAGTAAATATCCAAAGCAGATGGTTTCTGGTTATGGTGAAGTCGTTGCTAACCTGTTCTAAAAATGTTGTTAATTACGCTCCATCCCAACTTGTGTTCGATCAGGAAATGAAAACTCTCATCAAGGATGGTGGTACAATAATTCAGAAATTTTTGCAAAACATACCCAAAGAAAACTGGTCCAATGCATACTTCAGGGGGAAAAAATATGGTGAGATGTGCTATAATATTGCAGAATCCTTCAATTCTTGGATTTTGGATGAACGCAAGATGCCAACTTACCAAATGATTGATAACGTGTAGCAAAAAATCCAACATGTAGCAAAAAAATCCCACTTATATTGTATTTAAACTACCTAACATGTAGGAAAATTACTGACAACCATTTTTTATCAACAATTTGAAAGTACCTGTTCTACAGGTATACCATATGACCATGTATGAAACTGAAATCTTCCGAGAAGTTACAATACCTGTTCTATAGGTATACCTATCCTTGTAGAATATGACTTTTACATTCACCATTAGTTGTACAGATATATTACTGTTTGGGAAGGTTTTAAACTACCTAACATGTAGGAAAATTACCGACATCCATTTTTTATCAACAATTTGAAAGTACCTATCCTTATACAATTAGAAAGTACATTTACGAACTATGTCCAGATAATGACAAAATAACATTATCTGAGATTACAAACAAATCTTACTGTGCAATCAATAAAGGGAAACATGAAGAATATCCCCTTTCAATTGAAATTGAAATTAAAAAACAGATACGACAAAGCATATCTCAGTTCACATAACACCTAAACTTACAATACCTGTCCTATTCTGTTTTCATCATATACTGGGAGAAAATTTATTGCTTTCATAGCTTCATACGGATTTAGGATTCAAAACAAGGTTTTCGCTGGACATGGACGCAAACCAATTTGAAAGATGGGAGGATAAGGATTTTGAATAAAAAAAGAGATTAATCTGCAAAAGACCTGATAAAGGGGTCTAATGGCAATTGTTGTAATTTTGTTGGTAAATTATGTGCATTTTTATTGCTGACATGGATGATTGTTGTACTTAGTAGCCCCCACTTATGTTTATGTAATATAAGTGGATTCCATTCAAAATAGGCTTATAAAATTGGACCCATATCAAAAGACCCATGAATCAATCACCTTGTCCGAGATTGAACTTGAAAGGGGTCCCACGGTCACGGCTCGAATCGAATTTGGTTCCGTCCAGCAGAGTCCCAGTGTAATGCACTGCAAAATTACCACCAGCCAATTAGTACCAACGCTCACCATCAAACAACACACATATATGTATATGTATGTATGCGTGTGTGTATAAGTATAGTATAGTGTGTATATATATATATATATATATAATTATACCTTCAACTTCGTCGCCGGAGCCGGGAGTGTCCCAGCCTTCACCCTCTTTAAGGAGCTTCTTCTTGAGGCCGTTCTTCCCGATCTCCTTCTCATCACCAACCTTGAGAGTTGGGCTAGTTGCGTCGTCCTCGGCGTCGGGAAGGTCCAAGTCACCGGGGTCGTTGAGGCTGTTGGTGGCAGCTGAGAAATCAAAGTCGTCTTCCATGGCAACTTCCTGACCCGATTGCAATGGGCGTTTAATGCTATTGAACAAGCAAGCGCGAAACAGAACAGTGAATGCAGAGGCTTTTTCGAATTGCGGAGAGAGAGAGGCAGAGGAGAGAGAAAAAGAGAGGAGAGTCTAGAGAGTTCTGAAACGTGACATGGTCAGGATGGTTCCAGAATTATCTCCATTTTTGACGAACTTTGTTATAAGATACAGTCTTGCAATAAAAAAAATAATTATTCCATTAAAAATAAATAAAATATATAAATTAGTTTGGCCTCCATCACAGGATTTTTTTTCTTCTAAGGATTTTAAGAATATAGTGATCAGGACCGTCCATCTGATAAGAATCTTTTTTCGTTTAGGGTCGGTTCATAATTTGAATCATAATATAATTGAATGATCATCTCAACGAAGTTTAACTAAAATTGAAAGACGTTTAATTATTTAACGAGAATTTATTATATATAATTAAAATTTAATCTCTAATTTCATAAATATTAGGTTTCATAAAGATTATCAATTATGGCAACAAATAAAAGAAATAATTATTCCATTAAAAATAAATAAAATATATAAATTAGTTTGGCCTCCATCGCAGGATTTTTTTTTTCTGAGGATTTTAAGAATATAGTGATCAGGACCGTCCATCCGATGAGAATCCTTTTCCGTTTAGGGCCGGTTCATAATTTGAATCGTAATAGAATTGAATGATCATCTCAACGAAGTTTAACTAAAATTGAAACACGTTTAATTATTTAACAAGAATTTATTATATATAATTAAAATTTAATCTCTAGTTTCTTCAAGGTTGAGATTATGGCCGGTATTCGGGAAACAGCCGCCGCCGAGTTCTTACGAGTAAGTATTCTTCGTTACCATTTTTTTTTTGTTTTTTTATTATTGCTTTGAAAAATTGTAGCATTTTGGTAGAAAATGTCGATCAAAATCGAAAGCTGTATGTCGCTTGGTTTTATTTGGCAGGGCACGAATAGGCAGAGCCTTTTTTTGCAGAGGAACTCGGTTAAGGGAAGAAGCCAGGTGCTTTGGGGCTCGCTTCACGGGAGAAGTTCAGCTCCCAGTTTTGGTAATAGGAGAGGTGTTTCTTTGAGGTGTCGTGCTCAAGAAAAGCCCAGAGCTGTGGTTTCTGGTGGTGTGAGCAGCTTGGTAGATGATGAGCAGTCAAGCTTGGTTGAGAAGCCTGCAGCTGAAGTTATTCATTTTTTTCGCATCCCGCTCATTCAGGAGAGTGCAACAGCTGAGCTTCTGAAGACGGTTCAGACAAAGATCACGGATCAGATTGTAGGTTTGAAAACTGAGCAGTGCTTCAACATTGGCCTTGACTCGCCACTTTCTAGCGACAAGGTTTTGGTTTTGAAGTGGCTTCTTCAGGAGACTTATGAGCCCGAGAATTTGGGGACTGAGAGCTTTCTTGAAAAGAAAAGGCAGGAAGGGCTTAGTACAGTTATTGTTGAGGTTGGTCCTAGGTTGTCATTTACAACAGCCTGGTCTTCTAATGCTGTATCAATTTGTCGAGCATGTGGGTTGACAGAGGTGACTCGTTTGGAACGGTCAAGGAGGTACTTGCTGTTTAGTAAGGGATCACTTCAAGATCATCAGATTAATGAGTTTGCTGCACTGGTTCATGATCGAATGACTGAGTGTGTGTATTCCCAGAAGCTAGTTTCATTTGAAACGAGTGTAGTTCCGGATGAAGTTCGTCATGTACATGTCATGGAGAGGGGTCGGAAGGCATTGGAGGAGATAAATCAGGAAATGGGTTTGGCATTTGATGAGCAGGATCTCCAGTACTACACTAGGCTATTCAAGGATGAAATCCAGAGGAATCCAACAACAGTTGAGCTGTTTGATATTGCACAATCCAACAGTGAGCATAGTAGGCACTGGTTTTTTACTGGCAAAATTATTATAGATGGACAGCCTATGGATAGAACTCTGATGCAGATTGTGAAGAGCACGTTGCAGGCAAACCCAAACAATTCTGTAATTGGCTTCAAGGATAACTCAAGTGCAATCAAGGGGTTTCTTGTAAAGCAAATGCGACCGGTTGAGCCAGGTTCAACATGTCCATTGAGCATAGCTACTCGGTACCTCGATATTTTATTCACTGCTGAGACCCATAATTTCCCATGTGCTGTAGCGCCTTACCCTGGTGCGGAGACAGGCGCAGGAGGTCGAATCAGGGATACCCATGCGACTGGAAGAGGGTCTTTTGTTGTAGCATCTACAGCTGGTTATTGTGTTGGGAATCTCAATATGGAGGGCTCTTATGCACCTTGGGAAGATCCGTCTTTTGCTTATCCATCAAATTTGGCTCCACCTCTGCAGATCCTTATAGATGCTAGCAATGGTGCATCAGACTACGGGAACAAATTTGGTGAGCCCTTGATTCAGGGCTACACTAGAACATTTGGAATGAGACTTCCAAGTGGAGACAGGAGAGAATGGTTGAAGCCAATCATGTTTAGTGGAGGCATTGGGCAGATTGATCACACCCATATAACAAAAGGTGAGCCTGACATTGGTATGCTGGTTGTTAAAATTGGAGGCCCTGCTTATCGTATTGGAATGGGGGGTGGGGCAGCATCGAGCATGGTTAGCGGCCAGAATGATGCGGAGCTTGATTTTAATGCCGTACAGCGTGGAGATGCAGAGATGGCACAGAAACTTTATCGTGTGGTCCGTGCCTGTATTGAGATGGGGGATAATAACCCTATCATTAGCATTCATGATCAGGGGGCAGGTGGAAACTGCAATGTTGTTAAGGAAATTATATACCCCAAGGGCGGCCAGATTGATATCCGGGCAATTGTAGTTGGTGATCACACAATGTCTGTCTTGGAGATATGGGGTGCAGAATACCAGGAGCAAGATGCAATCTTGGTGAAGCCTGAAAGCCGCCACCTCTTGCAATCAATATGTGAAAGAGAAAGGGTTTCTATGGCTGTTATTGGAACAATAAATGGTGAGGGACGTGCTGTTTTAATTGATAGCTTAGCTATTAAAAAATGTGAATCTAGTGGACTCCCTCCCCCTCCTCCTGCAGTCGATTTGGAGCTTGAGAAAGTACTTGGTGATATGCCACAGAAAAGTTTTGAATTCCACAGGACGATTGATGCACGAGAACCACTTGATATTGCTCCTGGAATAACAGTGATGGATTCACTTAAGAGGGTGTTGAGACTTCCATCTGTTTGTTCAAAGCGCTTCTTGACATCCAAAGTAGACAGGTGTGTTACGGGTCTCGTAGCACAGCAGCAAACTGTTGGGCCCTTGCAAATTCCTCTCTCTGATGTTGCAGTAATAGCGCAGACTTTTACTGATGTGACTGGAGGTGCATGTGCCATTGGGGAGCAGCCAATCAAAGGTTTGCTGGATCCAAAAGCAATGGCGAGATTGGCTGTGGGAGAAGCACTCACAAATCTTGTTTGGGCAAAGGTCACTTCTCTATCTGATGTTAAAGCCAGCGGGAATTGGATGTATGCAGCCAAGCTTGATGGGGAAGGAGCAGCTATGTATGATGCTGCTACAGCTCTTTCAGAGGCAATGATCGAACTTGGTATTGCAATTGATGGGGGGAAGGACAGTCTTTCCATGGCAGCCCATGTTGCAGGCGAGGTTGTTAAGGCACCTGGCAATCTTGTAATGAGTGTTTATTGCACTTGTCCTGACATAACAAAAACAGTAACCCCAGATTTAAAGCTCAAGGATGATGGCGTGCTGCTTCACATTGATTTGGCAAAGGGAAAGCGGAGGTTAGGTGGGTCTGCTCTTGCTCAGGTTTTTGACCAAGTTGGCAATGACTGCCCTGACATTGAGGATGTTCCTTATCTAAAACGAGTTTTTGAGGGAGTTCAGGACCTTCTTTCTGACGAATTGATCTCTGCTGGTCATGATATTAGTGATGGTGGGCTACTGGTCTGTGCCCTTGAAATGGCATTTTCTGGGAATTGTGGCATAACTTTGGACTTGACTTCACATGGGAAGGGCCTATTCCAAACGCTTTTTGCTGAAGAACTTGGTCTGGTTATTGAGGTAAGCCGGAATAACTTAGATTTGGTGTTGGAAAAACTGAGCAGTTACAATATTTTGGCTGAAATTATTGGTCAAGTAAGTGGCACACCCTCAGTAGAGTTAAAGGTTGATGGGGTTACACATTTGAATGAGAGTACTTCTTTTCTAAGGGACTTGTGGGAGGACACTAGTTTTCAGCTGGAAAGACTTCAGAGGTTGGCTTCTTGTGTGAATCTAGAAAAAGAAGGGTTGAAAGATAGGCATGAGCCTTCATGGGATTTGTCTTTCACTCCTTCTTTCACAGATGAAAAGTATATGACCGTCGCTTGCAAACCAAAAGTGGCTATAATCCGAGAAGAAGGCAGCAATGGGGATAGAGAAATGTCGGCAGCATTTTATGCTTCTGGTTTTGAACCATGGGATGTTACAATGTCAGACCTTCTTAATGGAACCATTTCATTGCATGAATTCCGTGGAATTGCGTTTGTTGGAGGTTTTAGCTACGCCGATGTGCTTGATTCTGCAAAAGGTTGGTCTGCATCAATTCGATTTAATCATCCCCTTCTAAATCAATTTCAAGAGTTTTACAAGCGGCCAGACACTTTTAGTCTTGGAGTTTGCAACGGGTGTCAGCTTATGGCCCTTTTGGGGTGGGTCCCGGGTCCTCAAGTTGGTGGTGTGCTAGGTGGTGGTGGGGACCCTTCGCAGCCCAGGTTCATTCACAACGAGTCTGGACGGTTTGAATGCCGATTCACCAGTGTGGCAATAAAGGACTCGCCAGCTATAATGTTTAAAGGAATGGAGGGCAGTACATTGGGTGTGTGGGCTGCACATGGTGAAGGAAGAGCATATTTCCCCGATGATGGTGTTCTTGATCGTTTGCTTCACTCAAAGTTGGCACCAGTAAGGTATTGCGATGATGATGGTAATGAGACAGAACTTTACCCTTTCAACGTCAATGGCTCTCCCTTGGGGGTTGCAGCAATTTGTTCTCCAGATGGGAGGCATCTAGCCATGATGCCTCATCCAGAGCGTTGCTTCTTAATGTGGCAATTCCCCTGGTATCCCAAGCAATGGGATGTGGAAAAGAAAGGCCCTAGTCCCTGGTTGCGAATGTTCCAGAATGCTAGAGAGTGGTGTTCTTGAAAAACAGTATTCCTTTTCGTACAAGAATGGTCAGTATTTCAGTCTTCTTTAGAGTTCTGCTTTATTTTATTTTTTTGCCAGTTACATGGGAGTCGTGTTTTTCTTTAGAGTATGCTTACATGAGGGCTGTGGAAATAGGCATTTAGATTTTCATGTCTCGCTAATATGCTTTTTGGACTCGATATTATATGGTTTAATTATTGAAATCGACAAATATGAGGTATAATGAGTTAGTTCCTTTTTTTCATCTGATGCAAAACCGAGCGCAGTGGCGTTCTAGGATTCCATACAGGCAACCCCACTTAGTGGGATGAGGCTTGTTTGCTGTTGTATGTATATAAAATAAGTTGGACAATTAAAATGCGAATCTGATGAATATCATACGTGGTTAAGTTTTTAAATGTTACTGAGCTTCAATCATCTGACCAGGGCCAAAAAAGTGTAATATATTCGGTTGATGACCCTGATTTGCCTTGCTATTTCATTATCATTGTGAAATTTTTGGGAACTAGGGTTATGATGCAGGCTTCCCTTAATTGTGTGCAATTGTTGACCTATATTCGATGGATCTGGGGTTATCATTTGAATTATCCACAATTGGATTAATGGTCCTCGTGGTGATAGGACATTCAGAAGATAGACCATTTGGTTAAAAAACTTAGGATTTAAACCTACGAGGGGTATCTTCCGAAGAAATTACCCGGTCACCATAAGGACCGTTAATCCGATTTGGCTGTTGAATGAATTATTTTTCTATAATGTTAACGAGAGCTTTAGCGGTCTGTTGAAGAGGATTTGAATCATGCATGCTGTGGGGTGCTTTCAGTTTTTGTTGCTGACATGAATTTTGTTTTCCTTATCGTTTTGGCAGAACAGAAGACGACGATGATGACTGATCGGAATCTGTTGCTTTAGCCGCGACAGCAGGACGACCGGAGTCAAAACTTGAACTTATTTCGAACTTCATCTACAAATATGCTTGCAATTTTGTATGCTGCATCTTTAAGTTTACAAGTTTAACATGTGTTTGTTTTGTCGGTACACAGGGAGGGATTGAACCCTTGACCTATCTTAAACTCTTAATCTGCGTTGATGCTGATTAGTTTAAAATAAATTGCAGTAAGTTAAAGAACAGACCGTCGTTATGGTATTGATATTATATGTGTCATTGTCGCTGCATTTTCGCTGACAAAACGTTGCAACATGTTCATGATTTATATTCAACATCGATACGACACCTAGGCTACGACAAAGTACGGATTATGGTTTAAACTTTAAATGGTGGTAATTCAGGAGCGTCTCCTTTCTCAAGTATTATCTTGGATGGAAGCATGTGTCTTTTAGTGGATAGAATGTTAGGTTTTTATTCATATATTTCGAGTTCAAAATTCTTGTATCCTTTAAATTATTATGATAATTTCAAACTCTCTCCGAGCGCCTAATAGTATTCAAATTTTTCTTAAATAAAATTCTTGGATAGAAAATTTAATTGCTAATTCAAATTGAAATTTAATTTTGTAGATAACAAGGTGCAAAAATACAATAATTCTGTAAATGATGTCTTACTGCAGTAGTAGAAAATATGCATTCTAGTGCGAGTTTGATCTCCATCAATTCTCCTTCCCTAACATTTGATAATTTAATCTACTAAGTCCTAGTTTGGTATTGCTTGTTTTCACCAAAAACTAATCCATTTTAAAATTAAATAGTAAAAAAATGTTTAATAAAATAAATATTCGGCTTATTTTAAAACCAATGACCTTCAAACAACAACTTTTAAAACAACATGTAGGTTGCTTTTAAAGCTGTCTTAATAAAAAGTGGAGTTAAGTCTTTGATGAAATATTTTTTAATTCGATCATTAATTTAAAACAATTACAGTATGCATCCGTCTTGACACAATTTATCTTTGGAGAGCGACCACCACCACCTACCATTACAAATGCTCCTTCTACACTATCATTGCCACTACCACCACCATTGTTGCCATGATCACTACGCTACAATCGTGCCACCACCACCACTACTACAACCACCGCTACAACCATACCTGCCACCATTACTGTGACAATTCTTCCCTAATTTTACGATTTTATTAATTTTAAAAGAGTGAATTAACGAAAATGCTCTTGGAGGTGAGATTGTTGACTTTCGTTAATCGTCTTTTCGTGACGTGTACGATTACTATTTTATCGTATTCTTGAAGTACTCGATAGTACGAACGCGTAGGCGCAAGCGAAATCAAAACCGGAGTTACGGTTAAAATTTTACGGACTTACAATGTTCAAGAGCATTTTGATAAATTCATTATTCTAGATAAATTCATTATTCTATTTCTATATATATATATATTCCATGTTTGGTAATGAATAGGAAAATAATGAAATGTCATTTTTCAGGGATATAATGGGCATTTCCACTTACAAAAAAAAAAAAAAAAAAGCAACAAAACTAACCGAGTTGGAGCTATGGTACTCATAACGCTCGCAAACATCTTGTATCTTTTTATGAGATAACTTGATTCACCCATTGAAGTTTGCCTTGTAAACATCAAACTTTTTAATCCAATAATTAAATAAAAATGTCATGAAAAATCAAATCCAACATTTATATTGGTTAGGGAAAGGAATATCCAGGGTTTGGAAAATGCTACTCTAGGTTTGGTCGTCAAACTTGGATCGTGTTGTGGGAACTCATTTCTAGGCCTAGATCTTTTGCTATCGTCAATGGATTTTTTAATAAATCTCTAGATTATTTTTTTTGCAATCCAGTTCATTTGAACTATTCAATCTTATGGAAGATTGTTAATTGAGAAAAAATATGACCAATTTTTTGATATGGTCCAATATCCTAAAAGCCAAGTCAAAGGAAAGAGCGATGCTCGCATGAAAAAAGGGATTTGTCGCAGGTTAAAGAACCACATCTAGATCCAGCTACAAATCCCGAACTTTTTGGTCGAAGTTGACCTGCCACAAGCGCATCTGCTGGACTCAGCCGACATTCTGCAATTAAAAGTTCGAAACTCACCCATCCCGAAAATTAATGTAATAACTAGGGGTGGAAAAAATTCCCGAAAATCCCGAACCGAACCGAAAAAATCCCGATCCCAAACCAAAAATTTCCCAAACCGAAATTCCCGAAATTTTCGGGATGCTATCCCGAACCAATCCCAAAATTTCGGTATGGGATTCGGGATTGGCTTCTCGATATTTCGGGAATCCCATACCAAACCGAAAATATATAATATTAATTATTATATATATTTATACATATATATATTATTCTTTTATAATTGATGCTAGAAGTTTCTAATTCATGCTCAGCAACCTAGAATGCCCTACACCTTGCATATTTTTCATGTTCTGTTTGATATTCATGTGGATTTTATTATTGCTGCTGCCATGGCTGATGATTTCAGAAGGCTTGATTCTTTTGTCTCTCAACAGATTGCAAAAAGAGTTTAATTAATTTGAATTTTGACTATGATAAAAAGAGTCAAGCATGCCAGTGTTCAATTAAATGGTAGTGTGAATGAAATGAAATTCCTAGTTCATAAATGTGTTCTTGAATTATATATTTGAAGAACAATTCATAATTTCATATTTCAATTTGGGATTCCCGATTTGTCCCAAAATCCCGAAAATATTTCGGGATTCCCGAAATTTGGGATTCCCGAAAATTTGGTTTGGGATTGGTCTTCAAATTCCCGTCCCGAAAAATTTCGGTTTGGGATTCGGGATACTAGTTTCGGTATGGTATCCCATACCGAACCACCCCTAGTAATAACTGTGAACTTTCCTCTCCTCTTAATAATAGTAAATTAAAAAAAAAACAATTGAGAAAAATAAAATGTGAATTTGTAGAAAATAAAATAAAATATGAAATTAGAGCGGCCATTTTGCAATATTCCCACCCAGTCCTCATTCCTCTATTTTCTCTGGCGCCAAAATTCAAACGCTGTTCGCCAAAATGTACTTCGACGACTCACAGTCACAGCAGATTCAACACTACTACGACGAAGAAGAAGAAGATGAAGCTTCCAATTCAGCGGTGTCGCCGCCGTCTCCGACTGCATGCTCGCAGGGCCACAGATCCACGCTCATCCTCCAAACCAAGCAAGGTGGCTCAATCTGCTTGCTCTGCTTCTCCAACCTCATCTCCAACCCTCAATCTCCCACCGTCCACGTGTCCTACGCCCTCTCTCAGCTCTCTCAGGCCATCTCCGACCCCCCTTTCCTCCGATCTCTCCTCACCTTCCACTCTCACTTCCTCGTCTCGCCTCTCGTTCACGCTCTCTCCTCCTTCGACGACGACCCCATCGCACGACAAGTCGTCCGTCTCGCTTCCGCTCTCTGCGATTCCGCCGACGCCTCGCTTTCTGCTGACTTCGTCGCTAGGGTTTCCGATCGCCTCTCTTCCGGTTCCCTCGCCTGGAGTCGCCGTCAGGTTTATACGGTATTTCCATCGTCCGATCGACCAATTGTCTCTTTGGTTTTTATAATTAAATCAAATAATCCTCTTTTAATGCTTTGTTTACTGTTTGGTTGCTGAGAAAGTAAAGGAAAACTGTCCAATCCAACAGCATACGAAATTTATTCTCTGTTCGTTTGTTTTAGTGGGAACTTACAAATTACTTTCGAGATTTTGATAAAATTTTCGGTAATGCTAGAACTTTTCGGTTTTGCGAAATTGAACTCAATCAGATTTGTTAGATTCCTGAAATTTGCCTTATTTTTCCTTTGTTCTAAGTTGCGACGGGAACTTTAGACTGAATCGTTACAAATGCACTACACGGACACTACAAATGAACTACTAAGCACGACAAAACTACCACTAAATCACTACAAATGCACTACGAAACCTAACAAATTAGCCTAAGCTCCATGAAACTTTAAAGTTGCTTTTCCAAACGCACCATTGGTGACCTGATGTTCTAATTCAAATGGGGGGATTAGTTAGTGTTTCTTTGAAATATTATTAGTGGATTTATCTCTCATGTATTTTGGCTACTTGGTTTCCCTCGTTTATCATAGTTGAGTCCACGATGAGGTGCCTGGTAAATGTAATGATTTGCATCCATACACCGTATGACTCACTCTTTAACTGCAGCTTCACTGCTTAGGGGTTCTGTTAAACTGCCAGCATACTAATCCTTATGCTCACATTCGGGACAAATATGGCCTCATTACCAATCTCATTGCAGGTCTTCAATTGCCAAGGTAACAAATATAGAATTCAGAAAGAGAGCATGTTCCCTTTTCTAATGTATTTACCACATTATAACTCAACTTTTGTACTCTAATTCTTTTAACGTAGTGAAGAGATCCGGGGAGAAATCCTGTTTGTTCTATACAAAGTGTCTGTTCTTCAATACGCCTCAGAGGATGGTGACGGAACTGATCTTTTATTTGCCTTTTGCCCCAAGCTATTGCGCTTGTCTCTGGAGGCACTCATGAAGACCCAAAGCGATGATGTCCGATTGAATTGTGTAGGTCCGTTTTCCACTCCTTTGCTACTTATTTTCTGTTCCTTGAAAGTTGGGTCCATTGGCCTTTAGAGAACCATAGTTCAGCAAGATTTGAGTAGCATTTTAGTCAGCTCGTTTTATTTTTTATCTGTCAATTTAAGTTTTCTTTTTGGGCACATAGGTATATGTAGACACCAAGCATGGAAAGGTCCTCCCTAAGCTACACTACCATTGTTTCTTATTGATCTCATTCCATATCTTCACAATGAAGGTGAAGGTCCTTACAATTTTTATCATCAACAGTTCGATCTGTTAGTTTAAACAACTGTTGAACAGTTCTAGTTAATGAGTTCAATCAATTTGTTTGAACAGTTATGTGCATGTTAAGTTTATTTAAAACAAACGATAGACACATTACAGCTCTCAGAAACAGTGCTTGATGTTAAAACTTAATCCCTGCAGTGGTTACAAGTATAAGTTTAAACCTTTCAGGTTATGTATGAATCTTTGGGGGAATTCATCCTGATAGAGCATAGAATGCTTACTCTTCGCAGGCACATTGCCTCATTTGTATCAAACCTGTTTTCTCTCAACTAACTATTCCGTATTACTTGTTCAGCACTCTTGACAGTGTTGACGCAGAGAGGGCTTTTCGGGACTGCATATGCACTTGATTCAAACAGTATGAATTCATCAGAAGGTGATAGCTTTGAGCAAGCAACAGAAGATGGAAAAGATGTGAATCCGATGAATGTCTTATTTACTGAGGCCATCAAAGGCCCACTTCTTTCAACAGACAGCCAAGTCCAGATCAGCACTCTGGATTTACTATTTCATTACATGTCCTGGGAAGGCACTTCAGGCAAAGAACTCCAAGCCCTACTTGAAGAAAACATTGCAGATTATGTATTTGAGATACTGAGGTTGTCAGGTTAGTAAATTTTTTCGTGCCAAATAAAACCATAACAACTGTCCTTAAAATGCTGAGCTTGTCAGCTTGTATGTTTTTCTGGATGTTAGAGTAGCCATTTGAGTATTGCCAGTCATCAGGAAACCAGAAACTATCTTTTAAGTAAGGAGTCGGCAACCAGCATTGATCAAAAGCAATTACTGAATTTAAGAAGTTTTAAACTGTTCTTAGTGTAGGTAGCTCAAGCCTTTTATATGGTCTTATTTATTTATGAATATTATTCTATCCAGCCCTTAGAAAGTCCAGTTTCATGAACCCAAAGCATCTTAGTTTCTAAAAGTGCGTTTTAAATATATTTAAAAATCGAGTGCTTCTTGGACAAACTGGTTTTCAGCTAATAAGCCTAGTTAAACTTCAGTTCCCTAAATAAAAATGAAAATAGCTTATAAGTGTTGTTGATGAACAGAATGCAAGGATCCACTGGTCAAATCATGTGTTCAGGTGCTTGATATTTTATCAAAATCTGAGCAGGCTTTCAAACAGAGGCTTGTTGTCGGGTTTGCAACTTTAGTTCCAGTACTAAATTACGTGGCCGATGTTCCTTTCCATCCAGTTCAAAGTCAGACATTAAAGCTCATTTTGAACTGCATTTCTGATTGCCCCGGAATGGTATCCTCCTCTCATATAGCAGAGCTAGTACCTACTCTCACAAAGATGCTTAGAAAGCATTCTGATGGGGAGATGGGGATGGTTGAGGAAACATTTATATTGACCTGCTCAGTGCTTGTATCTATCATCAGAACTCCATCTGCTCATGTGAATTCGAATCTACAAATGCCAATTGAAGAAGCAATGCAACATGCTGTTTTTGCTTGTCTAAATACCTCTGAGAAGCATACATGTCAACTTTTGCATTCTTTGTTCCTACTTAAGGAGGCTTATTATACGTACAGTCAGGAAGGAAATTCTACCGAATCCGCTAAAGTGGAAATACGACAAGTTGTTGTGAATGTATGTACAAAACATTTGTTACCTTGGTTTGTAACCAACTTCAATGAAATGGATGAGGATACTGCCCTTGGAGTACTGGAAACATTTCATTCGATACTGCTTCAGGACTCCAATAACCAAGCAGCGGAACTTGCAAACAGCCTGGTTTCAAGCACATGGTTCAGTTTGTCATTTGGATGCCTTGGCTTATTTCCTACAGAAAAGATGAAACAGAGGGTATATATTATGCTCAGTTCACTAGTAGATGTTCTTATGGGAAATGACGCGGGGCAACCCATTAGAGATGCTGCTTTATGTCTCCCATCTGATCCCATTGATTTACTCTTTCTACTTGGGCAAAAGAACTCCCGTAATTTGGAATTATCTTCTTGCCAATCTGCCATCTTGTTGATTTTATACACCAGTTCCTTATATGATGAAAGGTAATTGAACTTTCGATTTCCAGCCTTTTATTTTTATACGTTTGACAGTAAAGTTAACAACTGCAAAGCTACTTTTCTTCACATCTTTAATACTTTGCTCCCCAGACTTGCAGATGATAAGTTGGTTTTAGCTTCGCTGGAGCAATATATTCTGGTCAACAGTAGTGATCTCCAAGGTGCGGGCACAGATCCAATCACAGTAATGAGGCTTGTGTATCTTTATGGTCTTTATAGGGGTCTCGCCAAGGTTAGCTACCAAATCCCCTACAGTCCAGAAGCGGAAAGAATCCTGTTCGAGACATTAAGTGAAACCGAATGGGATTTGCCTTCTGCAAGAATTCATCCAATATCATTGAAATGGCTGTTCCAAGAAGAGAAAATCAGCGGGCCATTATCTTATCAGCTTCTGAAATTTTGTGGAAGGAATGTAGCAAATGATTCTGACATCATACTCCATGGAAACATTAGTCGTATGGTAAATGCTAATTCAATTGCAGAGTTAATTGCCGGAGGAGATAATCATGCAGCAATACTTTTGGTGTCCTTGTTGACACAACTTCTCGAGAAAGGACACGAGCATGACATAATTTCTGTATTGAATCTAATGACATCTAGTATCAACATATTTCCAACTGTTTCCGACCAGTTATGTCGGCATGGTATCGGAAATGCTTTCCAGAATTTCTTTTGCGAATCAACTCATACGCAGTCGCCTCAGATATCCAGAGCCGCCTTGGTTTTAATATTTAAAACTTTATGCTCTGTACACCATGGAACTCTTTCTGATGAAGAATCTTGGCTTGCAGTGACTATGAAGGTAACTAACTAAAATTTTCTGATACCAGTTTGGTTACCATAATAGGAATTTAATCCGACAGTTTATCTTCTTTTGTAGTTAATAAATATCGTCACTCCAAGAGCTCCAGACGCGTGGAATCATGAATGTCTCTTAGTAATAGGCATCCTTTCCTTAGTTATGCACCATTCTTCCAACGAAGTGCTCCTAGCACCTTCAAAAGCCATTGTTCTCAGTACTTCTCTGGTCTCTGCAATCAATAGCGTAATTCATGCAGCGTGTCTAAAGGGACCGGCATTGGCTGACCATGATGAGGAGACAAGCTCTGGAGAAGTTTTAATCTATGTGCTTCTGCTAAATTACTTCTCTTTACGAAGGTCAGTTCCTACTACTAAATTCAACCATAGAATTGAATTTTTCTTTTGAAACTAACTTTTCTTTTTTCTTGGTTTCCTCCAGTTTGGACACTGTTTTACCTGGCATTGTGGACTGGAAACATTTCTTTGATCCTCCAGATAGGGTGCAGCCGATTTCCTTTATCGGAATCTATTGCCACGACCTCTGCAGACTATTGCATTTTGGATTCTGGTTCGGTCAAACTTTTTGCTTCATACTGCCTGTTGGAGTTGTTTAACAGATTGTCCGATCAGCAGAACAGAACAGGGAAGGAGATTATATGCACCACGAAGCACCAAATGTCTATAACGGCTGTCCTCGAAGGCCTTATTTTCTACACTGACCTCAGAGTGGCTATGAACTGTGGCCTCTGCCTATCAATGATCTTGAGGTGGGAATCAGCGGGAATGCAAGGGACAAGTGCGAGTACAAAGAATAACTGGAGCAGGATGATCGTGGAAGAGCTGGCAATGTCGTTAGCAGTCCCAAGCTTAGCATCAAAATCGTTCATTAATCTTCACAAGCCTGCAATTTATGTCGCAGTCACATTGCTAAGACGTCAGAAGGTTCCTGAGTGGATGAGGTCTGTATTTGACGATTCTTGCATATCTGCAGTAATTCAAAACCTCGAAGCTCATAATCTGAGCGCAGAGATTGTACTTTTATTTCGAGCTTTACTGAACTCTGAGTTCCTTAACACGGAACAAGTTGCTAGTGTGAATCAGTTGCTCCAGGTGACCATTCCTCTCTCTCCTCGTGCATTTTTCGAGTCATTATATTTCTTTCCAGTTGGCTTTAGAATGAACACGAGACAAGATGAAATTTCGAACAGCAGCCCGAAGTTCTGCGAAAAGAGAGTTAACGGAGTTATTTGGTACATTGCAGGTGTGCAGAAAACGAAAGTACAGCGGCAACAGCCGAGGCGAAAGTGCAGAAGAGTATAAAATGAAGGCAAAGGCGGCAACCGTCCTGGACGACATGGGAGAAGTTTGTGAGTTTCTCATCGACTTGATGGCGTCCGAGTCGTCTTTAGATAGGGATCCAGGAGGATTACAGGTTGGGGATAAGAGATTGTTGGAAGAAATAGAGCTTTTCTTCAAAACTCAAACAGAAACGAACGGAAGCTAAGAAAGTTGTCTGTACTGAATCCATCTTGGCGAAAATGGTGAGCTTCAGCTGAGGAGTACCCCTGTGGGGCTCTCAACGGTCTAACCGTCTATCTCTAGATCTTCTCTCATAGATCATGTCGATCAATAATCGCTCAAATCTAAAATCATATTACTATTAGATCGAATGGTAGTCACTTTAGTGATTCTTCGAAGCACCTCATTTGTCTAATATCTTCACGTCAATTGACGCATTAAGCCTAGCGTTATTTATGGTACTAAAATACGGTACAAATATGTGGTAAGCCTAGCATTGTGTCAAAAGGCAAAGTTGGAAGTTAAAAAAGCAGCTTAACCCGAACGCTTGAGGTAGCTCATCGTAGTGCTGCTATTCCTTGAAGGATTTTCTATGGTCGACCAGAGTGAGATACTACGAGATTTTTAACCATCAGATCTTTGATTAAAAATACAAAAATCAAGACCTAATCGCAACCCGGAGCACCACAGAATTTAAGCTTGAAGAGCGTTATATTTAAATTCAAGGATGACGGAATCAAGTTCTACCACCATGGAAGAACATAAAAAGGGCAACATAAACGAACAACCACCAAAATATAGTTCACATCGAGGAAACGAAACGAGCTCAACTCAATTAGTGGAATAAGGCTTTGTTGTTGTAACTATAACATTTCTATTGGGAAGTCAATATAACGGCAGATATCCGGTAACAACGATGTCCTCAATTTCAACCTGAATGAATCCAAACATTTCCTTTTCTGGGCGTAATATATGTTAAAAATAAAAGCAAATACAACCTAAGCTTCATGAACCCACAAGAGCATATAACTTAAAAATTAACACACAAGAAAGTACCTCCTGACCTCGTTGAATGCAGAAAATGTAAAGAAAAATCTCACAAAATATCCTCCTGACTTGGCTGCGCTACTGAAGTAGGAACGCTCACTCTTTAAGTCACATTCCTGTCACACACCTTTCTTTCCAAATATATCAAACACATTTCGCCTTTCGTGTCCCTTACTCAATCAAAAGGAAGCACTAAATACCCTCCCCGCACCCCAAAGAATGTTGTGAGCTTTTTTTTCCTTATTAAAAGAATGTGGGGGGTGGGACCTCTTGCTTTTAGACACATTGGAAATAAAGGAAAGCAACTGAATGGAACAGGAGGACGAGAGGGGGTTGATAATCTAAACTGAGTTTCCCCGTACCAAAATCGAGTGTAGCTGCAGAATTCGAAATTCTACCTGGCTCTCTCAAGATTGCACTGCCAGCCTCTGAAGATGCTCAAAGAAAACTTGAAGGCTTACATCATCTGTGAAGATAACATCTGAACCGGCAGCCATTTCATGCGCATTGTTGTATGTTGCTGACGGGTTCAACTTTGCTAACAAGAACCTTGCCTGCAGAGCATATCAGTAGAAAATAAGTAGGCGTTCAGAATACAGTGCAAATAAATTCATCCGCCTTCATGAAATGCAGTACAATTGACAACTGTCACTAGCGAAGATTAACTCATGAAAAAATAAAATTTTAGTCATGGCCCTCTCGTACCAACAACAACAAAGTATATACCAAACTAGCACTCTCTACACAAACGGTTTACCAAAATTTTTAAATTGTAAGTTCTAACAAATTAAAATCAAGCCCAGATGAAAACTATCAACCGTGCAACTGGGGAAGCAAGAAACTAAAACTAAGATTTTAAGAAAGTTAAAAACCTGGGAGCCATGCTGATCACACACCACCAATCTAGGGACAGGGAAACGGTCCCGAACAATCAATTGTGTATCATCATGGGGAGCTTGCAGTAGTTGTGCAAATGCCTGGAAACAAAATAAGTACACAGTAAGTTGAGACAATAACAACATTTGCACACCACCAGTCCGGCAATCATAAACTTAGCATTCATACCTGGTGTTCTGGCTGATTCTGGTATCCCATGTTACGCCACTGTGCTATTGTCATTCCATGGAAAATGACTATACTAAAATATGAATCCAACAACAGAATACGGTCAGCTGCAATGGATGCCACATCTAACAAAGCTGGCTGAGGCAGCGAATTAAATGAATATGATATTAATGATGGTTGTATCATGACAGCAGCATTGCTGATATTTTCCCGATTTAACAACATGCGAAAATATGCTGTTTCATCTGGGCTATTGTTGAAAACCTGCAAACAAACCATTTCAGATCCCAAAGTGGGAAAAAAGATAAAATATTAGCAATAGTTTGCAATATTAATATCAAAACAAAAGAGATGAAAAGGAGAGGAGCAATCATGGTTACCTGCACAAATTGTGAGCGTCGGAGGTTAAACATAAATTGAGGGAATAATGAGAAAGAGGGATTTAAAGTAAAGGACGATGGATCATCTTTTCGATAATCACCAAATTTCGAACAGAGGCGAATAAGTCCTCGATCCAACCATCGTGTAGCATCAAAAGATTCCTATATGAAACAACGTATAACCTTTTTTGAGAATTCTATAATTGAAAATTACAAGAAAAATAATTCAAGAAAAAAAAAATCATCGGTGAAGAACAAACAAAATACAAGTAATCTACAATATAAGGGAGAAAGCTTAAGATATAATAAGAAAGCAAAACCTATAAATTGTGTTAAGAATTTGCTATCAATCAAATTAAAGAAACAATGACTAAAAGTTTGATATATCAACAGTCCTGAGATAAACATTGGCGTACTAAGAAAGCAAGACATATAAATTGTGTTAAGAATTTGATATCAATCAAATTTAAGGCTTAACTTTAGGATACCTTCTAACCCGAAGTTGTGAGATATGAACATAACAAATTGGAAAAGGTATGCAATAGGGATATACAAGATAATGGAAGATGAGAATGGCTGTGAACTACCTCTGACTCCATTTTCAAGGAAGTTTTTCTTGCCATTACTACAGCAGCAGTCTCTTGGTCAAATCCTTGAACCAATTCCTGTAAAGTCAAGATCCCTCTGTGTCAGTGATATCCTTTCAATCAAGCTCGGTAATTAATAATCAATTGGCAGCATAAGAAAATATAACTAAGAAGAAAACATATCATTCCACACAAGGTTCAGGCTCCTATTACATGGCCAACTATTTGATAGCAGCCTTAACAAGCAAAGAGAAAAATGACAATTCAACAACTCTAGGAAACCAATCAATGTGCTAGAACATGATATATTTCTTTTTGGCGATATACAACAAACATTGGCAACTAAGAACAAAATAATAAGTACTGTTTATTCAAAATGCATACTCACACTTGTACATATATCCACGCTCCAACCAATTTCACAATTTTCGCACAATGATGAAACCATATTATACCTTTTTACAAACATTTGTATTCTTTCTCCATTATCCAACTCTTACTTGGACTTAATAAAAGGATTAACAGAAAAATATTAAAAAGGAAAAGAGAAAGCAGAATAGTTTTTCCTTGCTCGGTTATCTAAATAAAAGGAAGTACATGTGTGTGAATGTGTCATAGCACAATCATGCAACGTGAACAAGGGTGTTTATGATATCCAAGGAAAAAGGTGAATTTAAAAGAACCAAACTTCACCAGCTATAGCAAAGGCTAAACTATTTTACAACCTAAACAAATATTTTCACAAAAAAATGAGAGAAACTGAAATAACCTCTGAGCTAACTGAACTATCTATCCATTGTCTAGTAATTGTTGTCACTCGAAGCATCATTTGACCTTCAGGGTTTTGAAAACTGCAATTACAAAGAAAGCACCCAAAATTCAGTCTTCACATAGAACTAACAAGAAAAATTTAACCAAAGGGTTCCATAAGATGTTTCATCGTTGAAGGTCGTGATACAATCTTCAAGCATACCTTGTAAGAAACTGCAGATACAATTGTGGATTTACAGTTCCCGGTGTATTTGAATGATCACTAGATGACAAATCAAAGAAAACTGTCAAGCAAGTACTCTTGTCAAGGCCACACATTTTCCAAGCTGTTGTATTCCCCTCCCCTATAGCGGTATCAGCAACAGCAGGTCCTTTCTGCCAGGCTTGGAAAATTTAACATCAAACTCCCCAAACACGTGTAAACCAAATACATTTCAATGACTCTAAACATTATGCCACAAAAGCAAATAAATACAAGCTCTAAATCATCAAATGGTCCAACCTTCTCCAAAGATGTGCAAGGTCCAATAATCCCTTGAATTTTTATGTCCTTAGAACAGTTGATCTCAAGCGTACCACTGAAACAAATAATGTCATGTAATTAGAGTTCGAACACAAATTTGTTAATGATAAAAGTCAAAGCATAGAGGAGTAAAAAAAGGAAAAATTTTTTAACATGTCCATGCACTTGAAAAAGGCATTGGGAGTACAAATACCTAACCTAAGGGATATGACCGTGTAAGCAATAGGAATCCCATATAATGATAAAAAGGCCACTGGTACATATACCAAGCAGCCACTCACCTTCAGATATTATCATGCTAACAATCATACACTACCTTATGGGTCTCCTTCTCACTCTATTCTTCGATTCTTCCACCGACCCAAAATGAAAAAGGAAAAGACAAGAAAAAGAATCGTGTGTATTGAAAAAGAAACTGAAAAGAGCCAGCTAGTATCATTGCTAGCATTTGAACGCATCTTCTACAAGCTTAAAGGTCAAAAATCAAGGAATATGATTCTCAAGCCATAGCTACATTCCTATAACTATGCTCAAGGTGTATCGCCAAAATAACAAGGTACAAGAATCACATTTGGAGCATCACTAGAACATGTCAAATTCAGCTACATGGTTAGCGATACAACTTTAAAGTTGATTGCCAAGCTAATTATAATGAACTCAAAATGTGAAGTGTGAACAAAGACCAGGTCCATCGATATGTTTAATGATTATTACACTCACTTGAAACAAAGGCCAAGCGACTGTTCCCCTTCATCAAAAACACGCTTGAAAGAGTCTTTGAATACAGAATGACCAAAACTTTCTGCCGAGAACAACAAGCCCACCAGTTCTTTCAATTGCAACTTTCATTTCTGCAACCCCAACCTACACAAAAGAATTGCCTCAAGTCAATGCATAATTAAAATACAATCCAGGTGCATAAATTTCTTAAAAACAAATGAAGAAGACATAGTTTTACAAACTAATTATATCTTAAGATTTGTTGCAGAACCATAGGCACAAATATACAGTTCTTATTCCAGCAAAAAAATTTGCCTTGAAAAAAAAAAAAATTAAAACAGACGATAATGACCGTTAAATATGTATATGTGAGTGTGTATACTGCAATGAACTAAGACAAATTTCATGAATTACACACTGAGAACTCACATTACATGACCAAACCTATAAAAAAAAAAAAAGGAACTAGAGTATGGTGATCATTCCAATAATTATAATATTGCTATTTCACCATTCAACAAACATAATTCAAAATTTACTTCCCACACTTTGAAGTTTTAAGTTACCATTATATACTGTTTTTTTCTCGATCATCCGCCTGAGGTCAAATAAAGAATGAAACATAAATTAAGGCACGAAAAGTGGTGTTTCTATCTTAACTCTGAACTATCATAAGAAAACAAAAATCAATAGACATTAGATTCTGAGACATAAACGTGAGTGCATCTGATCCCTTGCAGCTTTAATAGCTCATGGACAAATTTAAAAAGGATCCCAAACTACTGGTATACATCTGTGTCTCTACTTTAGTTAGCGATTTCATACAGCGATAAGGAAGAGGCCATGGCCTGGCATTCAACCATTTTACATTTCAATCTTACTATTTCCAATTTTCAATTAAACCTTACCTATGTAGTAAAAGAAGTATAACCCACTAAATTAGCAAAGGTGAGTCTAACAAGCAGTATTCTGACCAGAAATTTTTCTGTTAGGTGATAAATTTTAAGAAGAACTTAATCTAGTCACCAATATCCAAGGAAGGCCATTAAGGACTGCATTGGAGTCGATCACATGATTGTGAAGTTGCATTGTCAAATTGTCCAAAGCTGAATACAATGCTCATTTGATTCTATCAACGAATCACAAATGGTTCACCTAATGCCTCAGAGAAGCGATATACAGATTGAGAAACGCAAGCAATCCATGAACAACAGTGATGGAAATTTGATTGATGGTCAACAATGCTATGTTATCCAGATGCTAATGCAGCTCAACCATGCACAAACAAGAACATAAGCCCTAATAACTGAATTGATGATAAAGTTTATGCTTGGGAAAAAAAAAAGGCCAGAACCACAGGAATAATTGCTGAAACAAAGAAAGACCTGATCGAGTGCAGATGCAAACAGGTCCAAGACATGGCCCTGGCTAACCAGCTGCTTTGCAAGATTTTCATAAAATTTGATTGCTTTCTTAAAGTATGGTGCTGCATCCTTATCCAGATCCTTATGGGAACGTACTGGATCTGATAAATCTTTCGATACAATCTGCATAACTTTTGTAAATCAGTATCTTTATTGTCTAAAACTTGAATAAATCGCATCACTGAAGTATATAAAACTAAGTGATAATAAGCACCAATGGAACCATCCCCTTCATTATGCCTACATACACTGTAATGCACAACGATTGTAGATTTCCGAAGTAATTTAAGACCAGAAAGACTCAAAATTTGTAATCTAAATCATCAGAGAAAAGCAAGCAAGCTAAACGGAAGCTGAAGGCAGCCAAAAACACCTGTCAACATTTGTTATCATATGCGTTTAGATTCACATCTGCATGCATTCCTGAACATCAAATTGAAAACAGAATAGAATTCTAAAGCTTTACCGCGCCAGGCCCTTCAGTGCATGGACCGCCAACCAAAGCTACAATGCGAGCCCCAGTTCCAGGCATACAAGCTCCAAGTAACCCGGCAGCAACACTCAAAGCCACTCCTGTGCACCTGGAAGCACGGCTTCCTTGCGGCACAGGCCACTGGTCCGTTTGCAATTCATCCAACAACTGAAAATTCACAACAATTCAAACCCAAATAGCAGAACCGAAGAATCAACAACACCATTTATTAGAATCAAACACACAAATACAGAAACCAATCAATCACACTTAAAATCTCACCGTGTTCAATGTGTATTCGCAATCCGAAGCGGGCAACAAGAACCGGGTCACACCAGCATTGGGAAGTCCATTTTGTACCCCCTTCAGCTGGTACCCTCCACCACCAATTGGACCAGGTCTCCGACCCAAATTGCCGAGACCCAATTGCTCCAAAACGTGTTCCTTTGAAATCTCCTTACTCCCCCGAAAGACATACACTTTCGACAAATCAGAGAACCCCAATTCATGGACCTGAACTTGGGTCCCATACGAAACGAACCCAACAAGCGCATTATCGGGCAGCAACCCAATTGCCCTTTTGAGCGCCGATTTGACATATCTCATCTCCTCCTCGATCATACACGTGTCGAGCACGAAGAGAAAGACCGGGGACGGCAGAGATTGAGGGGCAGAGGAATCCGTCGGCAGAGCGTATTGGAGGGTGGTGTACTGAGGGTATAGCTCACCGGGGAGGTTGGTCTCGGAGATCGCGGCGTAGTGAGGCGGGAAGTGGTTGCGCTGGTAGCAGAAAGGGCAGATCCAGATCTTGGCGGTGAAGTCGACGCGCGCAAAAGGGTTGAGCGCGGCAGAGCAGGTCTTGCAGCGGAGCGGCGCGTAGGGGAGCGTGGGGATGTCAGGGTGGGAGCGGATCGGAGAGATGCAGGCGGCCAGTGGGATCACGCACTTGCTGGCCTCCACCTTGGTGCGCGGCCAGACGTTCCATGTCATCCGAACTCCGTCGATCCCTTCCGCGTCAGTGTTCGCCATCTCCGACATCTTTCAAATTCTCAGCTCCCTGAATGCGAATTGGGGTTTTGGGGTTTGATCGGATTGAAATTGGAAGCCTGTTTTTCTGGGTTCCTTTTCTTTCAAAATTTTATCCTTTTTCTGGGGAGAGAGGAGGAGAGTGGAGAGAGGAGGCGACGACCCCTCGAGAAAGGAGAGAGAAAAGGGGTCACCGCAATTCGCAGAGGTCAGAGAGAGAGAGGCTCTCTGAGATGTCGAGAAAATAGATATGTGTTATGGAGTTTAAAGAGATGCGTTTTAGGGGGCTGTTCGATCGAGAGAGAGAGAGAGAGAGAGAGAGAGAGCGGGGGGGGATGATCTGAATCAAGGATTGTTACGAAATTGTACGTGTGTAGGAGCGTGGCTGCCGTTATTCATTTTCTATTCCGAACAGATGCCAAATTAAAATGTTTTTGTGTATGCTTGTAAAATTGAGAGTTTTAACGAAAAACTCATGATATTGTTCACTTTAAAGAATATTTTTTTATACTAAAAAGTTAATTTTGGTACTATTTATTTTACTTTTTATTTTGTCCTTATCATTAAAATTTAAAATTTTCAAACTTTTTTTCATTAGTTTTTCTTATAAAATTAAGTGGGTTAAAATTTAGATGAAATTAGAGTAAAGGTTTTTCAATTTTAATTTAATTGAAACAATGACTTCTCAACTAAAAATATATGATCACTTATCTCTTAACTCATCAAAACGTGCAGCTATGATCCTTTTAATCAATTGTTTTAGAACTTCTGTTAAAACGAGACGTGCTAAAAAAATCATTGCTACAATTAAGTTAAAGCTAATGTACAATTTCTGCAATTGGGCTAAAGTTGACCATTTCTACAATTTGGTCATTTACTTTCCCACGTTTGCCCCTTGATTCTAACTTCACGTGCATGACATATGACTCATTTTGACAAAAGTTTTTACAGAGTTGACCAAAATGATCATAACTGCACGTTTTGATGAGTTAAGAGACCAATGGTTATGAATTTTGAGTTGAGGGAGCATTGTTATAATTTTCTCTAAAATTGAAGGTCCATTGTTGTAATTTTCTCTTAAATTTAATGATAAAAATAATTAGTAAGGGAAAAAATAAAGAAATATGTGGATTTTTTTTTTTTGTTGAAAAAAGGAGAATAAGAACCTAAACAAACCTACTTGATAATAAATTTACACCGAACAACCCAAATCAATCTTTACAAATAAAACTAACTGAATAAGGAGTGTCAAAATAAAAATTACCTAAATTTAAATCAAGACTATAGTTAATGTATGCCACAAAAAAATTTCTTTGCAGACATGCTGAAGTTCGCATTGTCAAGATCTTGAAAGCAATTTTCGACTAGTCAAAACAAGAGGACCTAAAGGATGATTATTGCAAGTTGCTTGCAACACCAAATGAAGTGACTACAAAGTCTAATTCCATCAGTAACTTATCAATATGCATGCTAATTGTAAGCCCAAGTAAAGACCTCATAGCTCAACACTAAGAATCCCACATGTGCCCAAATTGGCGCCAAACTCATAAATCCATTTATCATCAAAATCTCTAAAAACACCACCTACTCTAATAGAATTATTACTTCCCTTCTTACAACCACCAACATTAAGCTTAAACTAATCCGAATGAAGAGTTTCCCAATGGACAAAAGATTGAAACCTATGTAGCTTATCAACCTTGTGAGTATTAGCCCTCAATCTTCTTCAAATGACAATAAGTACAAATAGCAATTGTAGGCTCATTAGTTATTTCAAAATCCTGCTAAAAAATAATTTATCAATTACAACGCGACATATGTCAACATCAGAATAAGGCATGTGGAGTCTCACATCAACTGCGGACGAAAGCCAGAGACTCTCCTCAACTATAAAAGAAGACCATTCTCCTACAATTAATTTATAATGTCATTATTGTATTTAAACTCGTCATTAGAACCCACTAATGATAATTATGCTTGAACCTATGTATTTGTGGAAACCCTTCACTATTAATGAGCACTAATCCATGGACGTAGCCAAACTTAGATGAACCACGTACATCTTGTGTGTTGCTTCCCTATCTCTATCTCTTTACATACTATTATCACTAGGTGACCAAAGCAGCTGAGTGAATGTCACAAACTTAACACTTTACGTT
Source organism: Pyrus x bretschneideri (assembly GCF_019419815.1). Lineage (NCBI taxonomy): Eukaryota > Viridiplantae > Streptophyta > Magnoliopsida > Rosales > Rosaceae > Pyrus > Pyrus x bretschneideri. The sequence goes on along the minus strand of NW_025999435.1, from coordinate 1,627,455 downwards.
GTTCCAAAGTCTTGTTGATTTTGTGCATTAACATTTGGCGCCGTTTGCGGGAAGGACACTTATTCATACTCCCACCAATTTCGTCAAGCTAATTTCCATTGTTTGTACACTCTCTTTTGATCAAGCATCTCTCTCCAATGTGGGGAGCAAAGGAAGCCACACCACGTAGAACGACACCCCTCTCGTGCCTAGTGTGAAGCAATGAAGGAAGGAAAGAAAGAAGTTTGCCTTCTAGGCCAAGGTCGATGAGCTGGAGGCTTAGAACAACAAGATAACAATCAGAAATGAGATCCTCCAAAACAATATGAAAAGCTTTTCAAGATGCTCCACGAGGCTAGACAGACTCAGTCTTACGAGTTTATCGCCCCCGTGACTGTGGATCACCACATGAGTACCCACCAATGCGAGAGTTCACATGTCATTAGCATGGACGTTCTTAATGAAGAACAACCTTCTCACCAAAGATATCGATCAATATGAGACACTTCTTGAAGCAGCGTTGAGAAAAATCTATCCACATAGGCTCAAGAATCAAACACCTAAATGTCATCGAAGAGCTCAGTCACCTACCACAATGTAGGCCAACCCCCAAATAAACTAACAAGCAACAGAAAAGCTAACCTTCACCTGCAATATGAGAGATTTATGGGTGAGATTAAAATGAGACAAATATTTTGACATTGCAATCAAATTTGGCAGCAAAATGGACAAGTATTTTGACATCGCATTTAAAATTGGCAACAAAAAATGGAGAATATCAATCTATGTAGGATTTTGGCATCTCTTTAGGTACCAGAAAACCACCTTTTTTTTTTTTGTCTAAACAGTCCCCATTGTACTTGTGACGTCTTCTTGGAGACGCTTTTAAGTACTAGGCACAATTTTTTATACTACAAATTTTGAAAAATGGATAATGTTAAGAAGACCATCACTATAGACTAATATTGTCTGATGTCAAAAAAAATATAATAACTACCCAGGCCATAAAGTGGTGGGGGTGCACACTTTGTTGGCTTTGTAGGCATATTATTTAGATATTTAATTCGAATAATTAAATACACAACAGAAAAATAATAAACAACATACAATATGTTATCCTAATTATATGTCGGTTGGTTGTGAACAATAAAGCAACAAAGAAAGATAGCAAAGAGATCACTCACATATATCCTTAGCCACATGTGCATCATTTTGTAGGATCATCTTTGTGCTTGCATTCTTCCTCTTCATCATTGATCACACGTAACTCTTCAACTGTTAAGCCTCTAAGATTATCCACATTGGTAATAGCAACAGATGATTGAGTGATTGATTTATACATGCTAGCAATATTTCAAACTTGGATCAATACGGTTGGTCGATAGTACACAAGGTGTTTTCGCTTAGGGTATTTTTCTCTTATTCACTAAGGGGGCATTTGTTTGCCCTCTTTAGCTTTCACTAGATTGGATTGGATTAAAGATTTAGTGCAATCTGTGGTTGTTTGCTCTCGGGACTTAACATTAGTGGTACTAGCGAGGACTTGCCTCGACTAACAACGAGGCTAGCTGGTCTTAGCGTGTCCCCTCCAAAACTATGGGACTAGCTAAGACGCCTTACTCTGCTTTCACCTCCTCTATCTACTTCTCTTGTTCTCACATGGCTGCTCGCGTCCTAGAATCACGTCATCTCCCTCTCCTCGTGTCTCTCTTCTATGCGTCTATCTTGCAAAATCACACCACTAGACCAAGCACAAACTGACCTGACCTGCCAGCGCTAGACTGGTTGAAGACGAAGTTGTTAGGGCGGAAGATCTAGCCGAAGGGGCTGGATCAAATGTTGTCCATGGTACTAGCCTCAAGATCCATGAGGACGACACGAGGGACGTACTTGCCGCCGAAGGCCTTATGTAGTAGATGTTGATCCTTTTGAGCTGGAGATCAGAGCCGGTGTCTCCGCGATACCTTCTAGTGGGCTCAACGCCGTGCTCGTCGCAAATAACCTTGCAAAACTTGGGAGTCGATCTGGTTGCTGCATTGGCCTCCCTAGATGTGCAGGTTCTCTCTCTCAATGAGATGAGATTCTTGAAAGTTGTGGAATTTGGACGAAAAGAAGGGAAAGGGAAAAGAGATTCTTAGTCCAGAATTGTGGAATTTGGATGAAAAAAAGGCTGAGGGAAGAGAAAGGTTTCTTAGTCCAAAGAGAGTGTTCTAGAACAAGAAAAAGAAAAAAAAAAAATAAACAGAATTAATTATTATTATTTTCATTATTCTGCTTTTTAGTTCGACACTTCATTAAACGCTTCACAAAGATAGTCCAACTTAGTCTAGTCTAAGCCAGTCCACCTTAGTCCTTGAAGCTAGTTCAATCCGAAATAATCTGATGTAACAAACGCACCCTAAGGGACAAAAGTGATTACACTTTGCAAATAATAGAAAACTTTAGGTATATTTATACACACCCTATGCCGCACCATAGCAAGGTTCTGACGCCATGGGCTTTATCCCACGCGCCAAGCCCTTCTTCATTTGCCCTCTTGAACTTGTTACTCCGATTCTTTTAATTAAATAAAGCTCAAAACATATTTAATTAAAACATGTCCAATTGGCCAAAATAATTGAAGGAAAATTAATGAAAATTACTTGAAAATTTTGAATTTTAATGATAATGACAAAATAAAGAGTAAAGTGAATAGTACCAGGTTTGACATTTTAGTGTAAAAATGTGGTTTTTCGTTAAAGTGAACAGTATTGTGGGTTTTTAGTTAAAACTCCCAATAATTAATCCAATATAATCAAGATATAAATGTGATTCTAGTTTTGTTTATTTTTGGGAAGATCGAGCTAAAATAATATCTGCGGAAAAAGGTTGTTTGGGTAAAAAATACTTAAAAAGTTTGTTGTAACAAAATAAAAATAGAAATACCAAATAGTTTGTTATTTAAAATGGAAAAAAAATAAAAAATAAAAAATTCTCCGAAACCGGTGTGGTGGTCGCTGTGGCACCCAAACACCAAATCATTCCCCCAATGCTTAAAAGTCTCCCGATCCTTTTTACCCTAACTATTTTCTCTTGACCCAAAAACCAGAAAATCGAAAAACATTTAAAATTAAAAATTAAAATTCCGAACCCTAAGCCCCCAACTCATCGCCCAAACCGCTGCGCCCTCTCTCTCTCCCACCACCCCGCCCCCTCCTCCGGGCCTCTGATTCGCCTTAATCGTTGAACACAATTGCGTCAGATTCTTGCATTCCAACCCAGAAACCCGATTTCCACCGCCTCTTGAGATCGACGGCGATCACCTAACGCAGAGAGGTACGCTCCCCGAATCGATTCCCACCGCCCTCTTCTTTTGGTTCTTCAATTGCCGTCGTTTGTTGTTGTGATTGAATGTTTACGAATTGCAATTCTTGTTCTTTGTTACATTTGTTTTGAATTCCTATTTTACGAATTTCAATTGTTGTTTTTGTTTCAATTGTTGTTGTGATTGAATTGCCTGGGGTGTTCTCTGATTTGGGTTTGCAATTGTTTGGTTCGATAAATGGAAATTTGACTTAGTTGGGTGTTTTGGGTTGGATTTTGTTTAAGATTTGAACCGTTTAATTCGTGATTTGTTCTATGCCAATTCAAATTGACCGTGGATTTGATTGGTTTGATTCGGTTCTTGCACCCAATTTATTAATGTTCTTGAATTTTGCCAAGAAAATGTGGGTTTGGTAGGAATTTTGCTTAAATGTTTGAGAAAGTGTAACTGGAACTCTAAAGTTTGCAATTCTTTGATTATATGTGTGATGGGTTACTTTGTTTCGTATCGAAATGCTGCTTTCGCAAAACAATTTGTTAGAAACAACATGTGGCGAGATACAATTTCGTTTGTACTGAACGCATGAATTCTATATCTGAAGCGCTGTAGGAATTGTTTTGCTTGCTTGCTTGCTTCCAAGTTTCGAGGAGATGTCTCCAGCATCATCCAGATCTAAGTCCAAGGACAAGAAGGCTGGGAAAGAAACCCAGACACCTATAAAGCCTTCGACGGGGCCTGCTAATGCAGGTAGTGGGATCCCAGCTAGTGCATACAATCCACTTTTAGGAACATTCCATGCCCTTGAATTATCATCAACATCTTCTGTGTCGCCTCTTCACAGTAACGGTCGTTTCCGCAACATAGATGAAACAGATGACCATTCTGGGGGCTCGGTTGCTACCGGAGTGGAGTATGATTCTGTTTCCAATAACGGTAGCTGGTCAGGTGAGTCGGAAGACCATAAAGATAAGACATCTAATCCTCCTACCAAGCAGGAAGCAGTGCCAGGAGCTGACAATGACAAGCGAGAGAAAATCCGTCAGAAGAATGAGAGGAAGCATCAGCGACAGAAAGAGCGGCGAGCTCAGGAGTTGCATGAACGATGCAGTGGTTATCTCATGTCAAGAAAGCTTGAGGCACTTGCTCAACAGCTTGTGGCAATGGGGTTTTCACAAGAACGGGCAACCATGGCTCTCATACTGAATGAAGGCAGAGTAGAGGAATCAGTAGCATGGCTTTTTGAAGGTGGTGAAGATACAGATAAGCCAAGGGATCAAAACTTTGGTGGGGATAATTTGAAAATTGACATATCAGAAGAACTTGAGCGGATTGCTGGTTTGGAAACTCGGTTCAATTGCTCAAAGCAGGAGGTTGAAAGAGCTATTGTAGCCTGTGAGGGTGATCTTCAGAAGGCTGCTGAAAGCTTAAGAGCATCAAAGCAAGAATCACCCTCTGTATCAACTAAGCCTGAAGAAACTGGTGATCCTCCATCTGGTACTAATGGCAAGCTTCCCGTTGCTGTTAGCCATAACTTGAGGCCACAAACAAAACCTAATCCTCCTCCAACTATACAACAAAGAAGGGATGACAAGGACTTTAATTACACAAAGCAAGCAGCTGCAGTTGGAGGGTCTTTAGAATCTGCAAGCAAAAATCTGCAGCCTCTGAAGAGAGGACAGCCAAAGTTGGAGTGGGCGAAACCCCAACCGACACCAGTTCTGGCTGAGAGAAGGTTGACAAATTCGGGATCGAATCCTTCAGTTTCCTATTCTTTGGCATCACCTTTGCAGGTCTTAACTCCGCCAGTCAAGACAGAAACTCGTTATGTAGCTGTAGGGGGTGAGTTGAAGAACCTTCAGCCTGGAACAGTAAGGGAACCGGTTATAATGATGCAGCGCCCTCAATCTGTCAATATAAAGCAGGTCCCTGCCACCAGTATGAGCTCATCGCCTGCTGGATCCGCTGCCAATTGGTATCCTTCTACTAGTGTCGAGATTATGAGGGCCAGTGGTTATGTGCCCCACATGCCTAGCAATAGAAGCCCAAGCCCTAGTAATTTGAGTTCAAATCAGATGTACCACCAGTTTCAGTATCAACAGCAACAGCAGCAGCATTTTGTTCCTGGAAGCAGCCCAACTGAATCCCCTGGAACAAGCCGAGGGAATAATCTATGGAGTAGGGCAGGTGCATCTCCGACCCTTGCTGCCGCTTCCTCCCTTGGACTTTTCTCAGGGTTGGGTTCAGTTGGTTCATCAGGGGCAGCTTCTCCGGCAGACTGGAACGCAGGTGGCGGCTCATCTGGACAAATAGATTACACCAACATTGACTGGAGTTTGGATAGAGGTTTGTCTGTGCCAAGGCCCAACGGGCTGTGGACAGGACTGCCTTCTGTCATGAAGAGCAATCCCAACTTTTATGATCCAAAACCTACTGGTATGGGTGCACAGCCTGGAATGAGAGCGGCTTCCTCTAACATGAACGGCATCTCCTTTGTGGGACTGCAGGATGGAGCTGCTAATGGTGAAGCATCAGCCGCGGCCTCCCGAGAGTGGACTTCGCCATTCGAAGGAGAGGATCTTTTTAGTTTACCCAGACAGTTTGTTTCTTCTTCCCCTAGGTGAGCAAAGTATTTCAATGAATAAAATTAAAAAAGAAGACGAAACATTGTGCGTGGATTTGATGTTGGTGTTGATGCTACAGTGTTCCTTGTTGGGGGATAACCTTTCGGTAGAAAAGCATCCCTGAGTCTTTTGCTTGGTACTTTCTTCTTTTGATAGTTTTATGCATTTTGGCAGAGAGATAAAAAAAATGCTGCGCTCTAAGATTGAATTGGAATGTATAACCCGCTATAATCAAGGTAAGGTATGTTGAAAAAAGAAATGTCGAACTTGAATATAGCGGGTTCCGATACGATCCTAGACCCAACTGAGACTAAATCTGAGGTTTGAACCTATGTCTTACTTCCTTGGATAGAGTAAAACAGAGACAGGCATAGAGGTGGATTTTCGACGAATTCTATCGGAAACGAGGTTTCAATTTCCATTCCGAATTTTTTAGATAAGATCGGATCGCAATTTTCAAATTCGGAAATTTTGGATTTTGAGGAACCTTTGGAAGCGGAGTACCCTCGGAAATTTGTAGAATATTATTCGGATTTCATATATTTTATCTGTTAAATCGATCTTATTTTTTTGTCAAACGATAGAATTTGTTACATTAGATGTTAGATTAGTCATCGACGGAGTTTGAACCCACGTCGTTATGTAAGGGCTCAACATCTTTCTACTACTGTGGTTAAAGGGACATTTGCATGTTCGATCAAATTGGTTTTCCATGTTTTCTCCTAGACATCAATTTGTTCCTTCCGATTGTGTTATGTTAACCTACGTGGCACCATGTGATCGATGAGAGTAAACATTGGAGGATCAAATTCGAAAATAAATGATGAAAGTTGTGAGTTTTCAAAACATCAAGGACCATTTGCAGTAAACATATAAATAACTAAAAAAATTTGAAAATTTTGAAATCTTGTTTATTAGTAAAATTTGGATAAAAATCTCGGAACTTTCAGAATCTTTGGATGCACTTTAATTTTCATTATATTTTTCGGAATATTCAAATTCATAAGTGTTTAGGTTCATATAAAATTTTTTAAGGAAAACTAATAAAAAAGACTTGAAAACTTTGAATTTTAATGATAACGACAAAATAAAGGGTAAAGTGAATAGTACTATGATTGACATTTTAGTGTAAAAATGTTGGTTTTCGTTAAAATGAACAATATTGGAAACTTTTCGTTAAAATTCTCAAAATTTTAATAGCAGAATTAGAAATCTCAAGTTTAGTTTTAACTTCTCTCTCTTTTTTTTTTTTTTTTTTTTTTAACTATATTTTTAAGTTTTAAAATTGTTGAAATTAAGTTATCCTGATATAATGATATATTGACACTAAAAAATAGATAATAAATTAACTGCGAATTCGCCATTCTGAAATTCAAACCATAATATTATTGACAAGTTTGAATTTGACTGATTCTTTTCATACACAAATTGTAAAAGAGAAACCTTAGAATCACAGGTTTGACCATCCACTATTTAAAATTAAGCATGCGCAGGAAATAAGTGGAAATTAGGGGGTGAGCTGGTGGAGTGCACTGTTCAAAAAATTCTTGTCTAACAGTGCTTAGGTCTCCACCTAGACGATAGGCAGTTAGTCATTGTCTCAGTTAGTTTTTAGGTGTTTAAAAACTAAGAAAATGCGCCTAGACCCACTTCGGCGTCCGCCTCGCCCGCCTAGGCCGCCTCAACCCACCTCACCTAGGTCTCGACTCTCACCTAAACAGAAAATTAAGGTTCTCATTTTGCATTTTATTAAAAATAAAATGTAAAAGACTTGTTAAATACTTGGGTGAACACCATTTTATACTTGTTCCTCATGTTTTCAATATGTTCTATGTCACATCCTAGCCCGGGGTCCACCACATCCCGGGCCCGCACCACTACTGTAGCACGATATTGTCCGCTTTGGGCCCTGACCACACCCTCACGGTTTTGTTTCTGGGAACTCACACAAGAACTCCCATGATGGGTCGGCCCGGGGTGTGTCATTCTAATACTTAATAATTTATATGTCATTTTATTTTGCAATTTATGTATATAAATACAATTATGTGTTTTTTTTACGTATAAATAAACACTTATTTATTCAATTTATAATAAATCTATTTAAATCCGCCTAGGCATTAGGCCTTAGCCCACCCCCGACTAGAACCTAGATATGTTTAGAACCTTGTTTTTGACAAAAATGCAATTTTTTATTTTCGCAAAATATTTTTCCTGAGCATTAAGTTAAACTATTTAAGGAATGGAATTAGTTTTATAGTTTATTGAGCAACAAATGTATATTTAGTAGAATATTTAACCCGAAAACTAAAAAAAAAAAGTGAAAAATATAATAGTGAGGCTCATAACATTGTCAAATTGGGTTCTACACTCAAGAATCTCAAATGAAAGCCTCACCTTAATTTTTAAAATTTCACAATGAGGCAAAGGCGAAAATGAAAAAATTGAATGGTGATTTATATACGAATTTTCAAAACTGACAGAAAACCGTGAGTGTTACATTCACGTTTTTTTTGTAAAAAAATGAAATTTTTTATTTTCTCGAAATTTTTTTCATGAGCATTAAGAAAATCTTTATAATGTATTTGGAAGTGGATTTACAATTTATTGACCAACAAGTGTATATTTAGTAGAATATTTAAGCCCAAAAGTAATAAGTATAAGTGAAAAATATAGAGATGTTAAAATGCATAGTTCATCTTTTTTAATGTATATTTTAATAAAAATTAAAGATGTTAAAATCACCTGTCGTTTGTAGATGAGGTGTAAACAAAAAATAGCAAAATTTTGTTTTGTTAAATAGTCTTTTACCCTATTTTGGACAAAGAAGCTTCTATTAATATATATATATATATATATATATATATATATATTAGATTTAGATAAAAGAAAAATTAACAAAAAAATAGTTCAAGTATTTTTAAATTTCGATTTTGAAATCGTTGATTACAAGTGTTTAAATACGAATTATAATAGATTTTGCATAGAAAAATATATTTTGAAGAATATGAATATGATAGTGGTAAGAGAAATAAAAGAAAAATTAACAAAAAAATTCAAATTCTTGGGGTGCCAAAAAGTCATGCGTGACTTTGTTAATTTTTCTTTTATTTTTCTTACTACTATCATATTCATGTTCTTCAAATTATATTTTTTTCGTACGTAGAGCCCAACTCGTTTTCTAAGCACTAGGGAGTTCGCCTCGTTTTGTGTGCATAGAGCTCGCTTCATCTTGTGTGCCTGGGTTCACCTCATTCTGCATGTGAGGTGTCTACATCGTTTTGCATATCAAAAGTCCACCCCTTTTTGCGTCCACAGAGCCTGCGTTGTTTTGGCGTGCACAGAGCCAGCATCGTTTTCTGTGCGCAGGGCTAGCTTCGATTTGTGCGACGTATCCTATCTCGTTTTCCATGCACGAAGTTTACCTCATTTTGCTTGTCAGAAGCTCGCCCCATTTCTATGAGCAGGGCTCCGCCTTGTTTTGCATGCCATGGTTCGCCTCGGTCTATGTGAGTTGAGTCTGCCCCGTTTTGCATGCGTCAAGCCTGCCTAACACCTATGTTTTTTTACTAGAGTGTGTGTGTGAAAGTGAACACAAGACCTCAAAGGGGTTTATATTTGTTTGGGAAGTGCTAGCAACCTCTATATTTGGTTTATTTTTCAAATGCTATATATAGGAAAACTTTTCTGTACTGATACTTTATATGAAATAATCTCTTTAATGTTATAAAAATTTGACTGGTTATGTATTAGAACAAACTCTATATTGTAATAAGTTGAAATTTTTCTTGGTCCTATCTTTAGGAAATACGTCTCCACATAATTATAGTTGTCAAGATTAAATCTTCTGCACTCATTTTGCGTGTGACTTCTCTGTGAACTTTATCATTGATTAACATAGGCTAAGTTCATAATAACAAATTTAAGAAGGGTTAAGTTTATTAACATGTGTTAATCAATGTTAGATGTCACAGAGAGATCACACACAAAATGGGTGCAAAATATTTGAATTCATAATTGTCAATGAGTATAGAAATATGCAAGAAATAAGATATTTGGCACCCAAAGAAAAATACAACATTCATTAAGGATAAATAAGTCAATAAATAATTTTTTTTAACTACACCTCTATTAAGCAAGAGTGGTGTTATACCCACCCAGTGTCTTATTTCCCCACTCACCTTATATTCAAACCCACCATAAAAAGACAAAACACACATAAACTCTTTCCCCACCCACCATTATTCCCAAAATAGCCCTATATATTTCTTCTTCCAATTTTCTTTGCTTTAAAAAATTTATTATAATTTAACAAAAATGAAAATTATCATTAAACAAATATGCCCAACAACTCCAACTCCAAATATCACAGTAGTCCACTCCCCAAAAATTTCCCAGAACCATCATTATCAACACACCCAAACCTCAGCCTAAACGCCCCCTCCCCCCTCCAAAAACACACCCAGCGCCCTCCTCGCGCAAAATCCTCGGTCGGCCTCAACGGTGTGTTTTGGGAATCAGGAGATGGTTCTCGAGTCCCCATTTGATCGAGTCTTTGGAGGACTGCAGAGGAGATCAGTGGATGAGATGGGCTTGCCGTCCGAGCACAGCCTCGACGAATTTGACGAAGGTCTCAACCATGGCGAGCGAGACGATCAGTGAGAAAGCCAATGCATAAGAGAGAGGGAGAAGAGAAAAAGAGGGAAGGAGGAAGAAACAGTAGTGTTTGGGGTTGAAGCAGTGAGGTAGGAAATTAAAATAGGGTGAAGTTGTGGAGGCTGAGGTCAAGGAGGGTGGTGGTTATGGGGTTCTTCAAGTTTTTTTTAATTTTTTAATTTTCATTTTTATGTTAAATAAGTTTTAAGTCCAGCTGTATAATGATTGTATATGCGTTAAATTTTGAGTGGAAGTTATGTGCTGATGTGGTAATACTAAATTATCTAATGATTTATCCTAATTGTGGAGGTGAAGGGGTTTGTGGCAAGATATAATCGGTTAGTTTTTAAGTCTTTGAAGATCATTTTATACAAGAATAAATTTGTCAATAAAAGTATTATTTTAAAATAGATAAAGTGATAAGACATTGAGCTGGGCTTAGTAGCACTATTAAGTAATAACCTTCATAAAATCATAAAATTGTTCACAAAGGTTTTACTGTATCGCTTTTTTCCAAAACAAAAAAGACCTTTAATGCTTTTGGCTATAAATTAAATAAGAAAAAAAATATATGATTTCAAAGGCTTTAAATATCTTGACTTTTGTCCATAAGATAAATTATTGCGTTTTGTGTAAAAAATAGCACTTGTCATTTATTAAAGCTCAAAAACTAGTGCAAAGTTGTAACATTTTTCTAATTTTATTAGCCAAAAATTATAAATGAGAGACCACTCTAATCTTGTGGCTGATTGTAGTTACTTTTTTAGGGTAAAACTACGGCGTAATTTTTAGTTTATGCTTTGGACTTATTTTTCTCTTAATTACCAATTTATGTATTTTTACACCTATATCTTTTTCTTGCCAAACTAATACCAGGTGTAAAATAAATGCTCTTAACCAACTGAACAACAAACGACTTGCACTCTTTCATTATTTTTGTAATATCAATAATCTTATTTGATTAATGTGATTTCCAATTCTATCTATAATTTGCATTTCTAGTGTAACCTCGTTATTATGAGAAAATTATATATGAGAAAAGTATACATGAGAAATCAAGAAACCACAATTTTCAACGAAAACCAGAAATACTATTTTCAAACAAATTTAAAGAAAAAGAAAATAATCCAACAAATCTCGTGATTAATTGTAATGGAATGAAAATTAGAACTTCACTCAAACTGAGACAAATATATCAAAATAGTACTCGGTTGTTCTCCATATCAAAATATCAATGATCATCTTACAAAAAATATGATTAAATAGCGTTAGTTTTCCCAAACAGAGTTGGATTATCTAGTTTCTTGGGAAGCAAGGTTGGCTCGGGAGAGTTTTATTTGGGCAGTATACCACATATTATAACTTATATATATATTAGCGGTTAACTAGGGTTTCTATTTCTCACTCTGCATCACATCCATTCCCTCGACCTTTACTCGTCCGCACTGCGCTTTCCTTCTTCGTTCTCTCTTGAATTTTTTGTCACCAAACATGAAATACTCTTGTAAAACTAGAAAGTGGCTTGACGAAATCCTCTCATCTGATCAGCAAAAACCTGCAGCGGAAACCACTCGCAATCTGAATGCTTTCAAGAAGGCTGCTCACGATTCCTCTTCTTCCCGTTTGACGAAACTACTGGTCTCCAAACCCGAATACCCGCCGGTAGTTACTTTGAATAACTCAAAGAAACACTGCGCTACACCGGCCGACGATCGCGAGAGAGTTGAGATTATTGGCCAGGACATGAATAGGGCAAAGAAGCAGAAGAGGCTGTGCGCTCCTCTCCCTGTGACTTGTGAGATTTCATTGGATAAATCGGGTGGCTACTTGAGCTGCGAGTCACCGGTGACAGTGCTACCTCCTCTTCCTCTTTGTGATCATCATGAGCATGGCACCACAACATCTGAGGCGGCTCGGGTGGCCATGCTGAAATCTCGGTTCGCAGTCACCATTCTTAAAGCGCAAGGCCCTGAAACCCCCGCTGTCGTGATTGAGAAGTATAGAGCCGCTGAACTTGCCAAAGCCAATGAATTGATAAAGAAGAATCGACAAAGAGACAGAGAAGCCGCTTGGCTTGCCCTCATTGAGATGGAAAAGAATGTCGACATTGACGATCCTTTCAAAACCATGAAAGAGTTTGAGATGATAATTTCCAATAACACTTGTTAGATTCATATATTAACACGTAATGAAGTTTCTTTAGCTTAGCATCCTCTCTTATTTTCGAAGCAGTTTGTGGATATGTATGAAGTTTACGCATTTTATGGCCTCATTGAATAAGATATTGATTGGATATTCACATCTTTTCAATCTCCTGTTGCTTGCCGAAAAGTTAAATATTACTTAATTAAAGGCCGTGTTTGATATGGAGGATTAGTTCGGACTAGTTATATCGCTATATTTTACGTTTATCAAAGAAGACTATATATGAATATTGTCTTTCAATTTGGAGGATATGAATTGTTTTGCAATCATTCGGACCAGCTGATCTTACTATTGAAGAAAAATCGCACGAACAGTCACCTTCCTAAAAATATTAATATGGTATCACAAATATATAAAAATATAATATGAAACAATCGTTGTGTTGTTTAGGGAGTCCTTGCAGATTTGTCTATGTACTTATGTGCCTAAAATGAAAACAGAAGTTTGAACACTGGATCGCCTAGGATAATTTACATTAAACTACGAGGACGGTAATTTGAGCACGGGACGTCGGGTGCAAGGGCAAATGCTCTTGACCAACTAAACAAGCCACGTGCACTCCTTAATTATTTTTGTAATATTCTTAATCTTATTTGATTAACGTGATTTCCAATTCTATCCATAATTTGCATTCCTAGTGTAACCTCGTTATTATGAGAAAAGTATACATGAGAAATCAAGAAACCACACTTTTCAAGGAAAGTAGAAATATCCTACAGTTACAAACAAATTTAAAGAAAAAGAAAATAATCTAACAAATCTCGTGATTAATTGTAGTGGAATGAAAATTAGTACTTCACTCAAACTGAGACCAACATATAAAAATATTAGTCGGTTGTTCTCCATATCAAAATATCAATGACCATCTTACAAAAAATAAGATTAAATAGCGTTAGTTTTCCCAAACAGAGTTGGATTATATCTAGTTTCTTGGGAAGCAAGGTTGGCTTGGGCCGGGAGAGTTTTATTTGGGCAGTATATTAGCGGTTAGCTAGGGTTTCTATTTCTTACTCTGCACCATCCACTCCCTCTACCTTTACTCGTCCGCACTGCGATTTCCTTCTTCGTTCTCTCTTGAATTTTTTGTCACCAACTATGAAACACTCGCGTAAAACTAGAAAGTGGCTTGACGAAATCCTCTCATCTGATCAGCACAAACCTGCAGCGGAAACCACTCGCAATCTGAATGCTTTCAAGAAGGCTACTAACGATTCCTCTTCTTTCCGTTCGACGAAAGTGGTCTCCAAACCCGAATCCCCTCGGGTAGCTTCTGTGAATAACTCAAAGAAACGCTCTGCTCCGCCAGCCGACGATCGCGAGAGAGTTGAGATTATGGGCCAGGAAACGAATAGGGCAAAGAAGCAGAAGAGGCTGTCCACTCCTCTTCCTGTGATTTGTGATCAGATTTCATCCGATAAATCGGATGGCTACTTGAGCTGTGAGTCACCCGTGACAGTGCTACCTCCTCTTCCTCTATGTGATCATCATGAGCATGGCACCACAACATCTGAGGCGGTTCGGGTGGCCATGTTGAAATCTCGGTTCGCAGTCACCATTCTTAAAGCGCAACGCCCTGAAACCCCCGCTGCGGTGATTGAGAAGTATAGAGCCGCTGAAGTTGCCAGAGCCAATGAATTGATAAAGAAGAATCGCCAAAGAGAGAGAGAAGCTGCTCGGCTTGCCCTCATTGAGATGGAAAAGAATGTCGACATTGACGATCCCTTCAAAACCATGAGAGAGTTCGAGATGATAATTTCCGGTAACTTTGTTAGATTGATTGCTTAACATGTAACGAAGTTTCTTTAGCTTAGCTTCCTCTCTTATTTTCGAAGCAGTATATGTATGAAGTTTACACATTTTATTGCCTCAGTTGAATAAGATATTGATTGGATATTCACATCTTTTCAATCTTCTGTTGCTTGCCGGAAAGTTAAATATTACCTAATTAAAGGCCGAGTTTGATATGGAGGATTAGATTAGACTAGATTGGACTAGCTATATCACTATATTTTACGTTTATCAAAGAAAACTATGAATGTTGTCTTTTAATTTGGATGATTTGAATTGTTTTGCAATTCTTCGGACCAACTGATCTCAATATTGAACAGAAAAACCGCAATAACAGTCGCCTTCCTAAAATATTAATATGGTATCACATATATAAAATAAAACAATTGTTGTGTTGTTTAGGGAGTTCCTTTGCAGACTTCTCTATATACTTGTGTGCCTATAAAGAAAACAGATGTTGAATAAAAAAAAAATCCAGCTGACCACACTTCATTTCAGCAAGAAAATATATATTGTGGAGTGAGATCTCCTGTACAGTTCACTCAATAATGTATCTCAACGATCTAACTGTTTATTTTTTAGATTTTCTCTCAAAGATCATTTCTATTAAAAATCATATGACTGTTGGATTAAATTATAATCATTGCTTTGAACAACTTATCACGCCACCACATTATATACCATTGAATCACATTATATCTCTACTAATTAATAAAACACTCATTGTCAATCAAAACCCTATAAAATTACCAGTTTAACTTTCTAATTAAAACAGAACATGAATAAGAAATATGGGGTAGAAATGTAATTTCACACAACCAAATTTTGTTTTTTTTTTTCTTTTCAAAGCCTCATCTACATCTAATCCTAACATATCTCTAATTAAATAAATATATATATAAATAAAAATAAAAGAAAAAAAATCTTCCCACTCCCACATTCTCTATCACTCTCTTCATCTCTCCTCATCTTTCCTTCTATTTCAAAAACAAAAATAATAAATTTTCTCACACTTTGTGTGTGCTCATATGCTAGTATCATTGAATGAAACTAGTTTTTGAGATTCGTAAAGCGGGTAAATTAAGTAAAACTCATCCTGTAACAAATAATGAAGTGGTATACAAAAATGAACTCAAGGGAGAAATGCAACTAATGCTAATTTCAAAGAAACAAGACAAGTGGACAAGCATTCAAGAATATCAGCACTAACTCGTACCTCAGTTATATTATAAGAATCCCTCAATATTAGGATTTAATTAAGAATCCTATAATTACTATTGTTGATATTACATTAACAATCCGCTTGTATTAAAAAAAATAAAACATAGTAAAAACAATCCGCTTGTATTAAAAAAATAAAACATAATAAAAATTACAAGTATATTATAACATGCAAAAGACCATTATGGATAAATAGTTCTTTCTGAGTTCTTATCTTTTTTTCTTAACTTGCTCTCAAATTGGACACTAATTTATAAACTTAAATTGCAAAATTTTGGAGTTTAGAAAGTTTATAAATACATATGAATATTTTCAATTGCAGTATTTTGGAGTTTAGAAAGTTTATAAATACATATGAATATTTTCAATTGCAGCCACGGTTCTAAGTTATATAAAAGTGACGTAATAATATTTAATTTTAGTGGATTAAGATAGTTCGCTAATTCATTTTCTCAAAATAAAGGGAGATTCTACGGTACCTTATTAAAAATAAGGTATCGGAGATAATAATTATACCTTTTTAAAAATAAGATATCGGAGATAATTATGCAAAATTATGACAAGGTTGTAGACGTAGTGGACTCTTTGCTAACAGTATTATTTAGGATACACAATGATGGTTCAAAATTAACTCTAACGTTACATAATTATAATAAGATTCAAGTTAATAACAAAAAAAATGACGTGATTATTATAACACTATTAACATAGTATATTATAGTTGAATGTTATAACATTATGGTTTAACGTTGAAATTAAATTAAGCTACCCTAGAGGGACCCTAAACTACCATAGTAAATTTAATATTTTTTTTTTTGAACAAACAATATTATTTACACTAAGAGGGTAGGAGGTGGACTTAGCCTAGCAATAATGTGGTTCAAATTCGCCTTTGACGAGAATTGAAACTAATACCTCTCACTTACAAGTGAAGAGGAGTACCACTATACTGTAGTAATAAGTAGTAATAGCAAATTTAATATTATCTTAGAAAAAAAAAAAAAACTACGAAAATGTGCAAGGGTAAAACGTGAAAATTGTAGGAGTTGTCAAGGAGTCATATTCGGGTTTGAACACGGAAGTAAGGACCACGCAAAGGGTATTTTGGTCAAGCAAGGTGTTAACGGAAACCTATTTAAAACGTAGCCGTTGAACTCGAAACTCTTCAAAATTTCACAACGGAAACCTGTTCGATAATTTGATCACCTTTCTCATTGCTTTCGATTCTCGCTCAAAAAGATCAAGGCTCTCTATTTTTTACGATTTTTTAGTTTCTGTATCAGATTATATATTATTTTCTGTGATTTTCGCGTTGGGTTTATTTGAATTTAATTTGATCTTGTTATTTGCAGGTTTTATTCTTCTTTTTTCTTGTTAATTTCTGTTTCCGCCTATGGATTCATCACGAAAGATCAAGTACCGAAGCCCTCTGCAAGAACAGTTCCTTCCGAGAAAGCGCAATCGGGAAAATGTAAGCGGTTTTCCCTTCTGGGTTCTTTTGATTTGTTTCAAATTGTTATGGTTTACATATTTTTCCCGTTTGAATTTCACCTGGGTTTGCTGTTAATTATCTGCACCGTTGCAATTTTAGGGTTTTTTTCTTCTTCAAGAATTGGGCGAATCTTTGTTTTTGATTGCTTAATGAAAACAAAACCGAATTCTGAGATTTGTTTTTCAAAAGCGGCCAGCTAATTTTCTTGAACCTTTATTTTATTGGAAACCAAACAGAGGCTTAATGTGTCTTGGGTTTTCGTTTTCTGATTTTGTCTTTTGGTATTCATAGTTGGACAGGTTTATACCGAATCGAGCGGCATTGGACCTTGATTACGCGAATTACATGGTCACTGGAGGGAGAAAAGGCAAAGAGAACTCGGTTGTAAGCTCTCCATCAAGTGACGCGTACCGTAAGCTACTGGATGAGACGTTTAACATGAACCGGCCGCGAATCCTGACATTCAAGGAAAAGCCGCCAACACCAGTTGAAGCCATTCCGAGGAGACTACTTTCACCCCCTCCTCGTAATGCCAAATCTGCCAAGCCCCGTCGACAGATTCCTCAGGTATAATCGCATTAGTATTGTCATATGTGACTCTACTTGGATTCTAAGGTTGTCATATGTGATTCAACAGTCTCATCCCCGTCTACAGACTTCTGCTAAACAATGTCTACTTGGATTCTAAGATTGTTTCACATAGGTAATGATAGACATAAGGGAATGTAAGTCTGCTCGTATTGCATGTGTAATGATGATAACATGCAGTTTGTGTGTTGCAGTGATGATCATATAAGGGAATTTAATTCTGCTTAGGATTTTGTCTGAATCATTGGTTGTAGTGTGCGTTACACCGTTGTCTTATTGTTCCAAAATGATTTTGCAGGGTTCAGAGAAGACGCTGGATGCCCCTGGGATTGTAGATGATTCATACTTGAATGTACTCGACTGGAGCAGCAATAATGTTCTTGCAATTGCTCTAGGAAACACAGTGTACCTATGGAGTGCTTCTGATGCATCCGTTGAAGAACTTGTCACAGTTGATGACGAAGCTGGCCCCATTACAAGCATCAGTTGGGCTCCTGATGGGCAGCATGTTGCTGTTGGCTTGAACAATTCCAATGTTCAATTGTGGGATTCCATCTCTGTTAAACTGGTAAGAACATTGTTATTGCTTATTCTACTGTTAAACAAAACTTTGTTGCTAAATTTACTACTCATTATGCAGTTGCGAGTGTTGAGAGATGGTCACCAACAAAGAGTGGGTTCACTGGCCTGGAATAAGCACATACTTACCACAGGTGGTGGGGATAGTAGAATAATCGACAATGACCTTAGAGTGAGATCTCATATAGTTGAAACCTACATCGGTCACCATCAGGAAGTTTGTGGATTGAAATGGTCAGCGTCGGGCCAACAATTAGCTAGTGGAGGGAACGACAATCTTCTCTTTATATGGGATAGGTCGGCAACCTCTTCAACTTCATCACACCAGTGGCTTCACAGGCTTCAAAACCATTCTGCAGCAGTCAAGGCCCTTGCTTGGTGTCCATTCCAAGGGAATTTGCTGGCCTCTGGTGGAGGTGAAGGTGACCAGTGCATTAAGTTCTGGAATGCACACACAGGCGTGTGCTTGAACTCAGTTGAAACTGGCTCGCAAGTGTGTGGTCTGGTGTGGAGCAAGAATGAGCGTGAATTGCTTAGTTCTCACGGTTTTAGCCGGAATCACCTGGTCCTTTGGAAATACCCTTCGATGGTGAGGATGGCAGAGCTCTGTGGCCATACATCCAGAATTCTCTTTATGACTCAGGTAATAATTTCAGAAAACTTTAACTTTTGATAAGTTGAACGGTGTTAATGAAAAAGGCTAGGTCACAACTTGATATTGTAGTTTCTAACCGTGTTATTTATGCTTTCAGAGCCCAGATGGATGCGCTGTGGCCACTGCAGCCGCGGATGAGACTCTTCGGTTTTGGAATGTGTTTGGGATTCCTGAGGTTGCTAAACCTCCACGAGAAGAAACTTCAATGCCATTTGTTGATTACTGCATACGTTGAAGATCAGGAAAAGCGACTGCGGCTTTAAGGTGGTTCATATGTTGAAGCTGACCTCTGTTGTTGGGAGTCTTGGGACAATCTGCAACAGGAGAAGAAAGTGCAGTGCTATTTGCTTATTGCTGCATTCGTGGAAGATCATGACAAGTGCCTCTCTAAGTTGACCTCTCTTCAGATGCTCTCCCATTAATCTTCTCTCTTTTAGCTAGACTTGATTTCTCCTGAGGTTAGACCTTGTTTTCGTGGTGGATTCCAAAACTGAACAGATAGAGTATATGTTTTTTACTGTAAGTTTGTAACAGGGAAAAGAAAAAGAAAGAGAAGCGTTGATGCAAATGTGTATTATTTACTGTATATGGTTACAAGAAATAAAGCAGTTTGATATAAATTCTTCTTTCTATTCTTTTGCTATTTTGTAAGATGAAGGAGAACCTTGACCTCATGGTGGCGGTGTGATGCGAGAATTATACGCACACAAATTAAACCCTCTTTTTGACAATTGTAGTATAGATATAAGTAGGGATCGTTCTGGACCGGGGATTAGGAGGGCTTTTTAACCACTTGGATTTGACTTCAAAAACGTAAAAACAAGTTTAAAACACTATACGAAACTCGAAGAATGCAAAATTCAAAATAAGATGGATTAAGACTAAAATTTTAACGAAATAGGGGGGAATTGGATTTGGACGAATCTAAAATAAATACTTGGAAACAAAACAAATTGTGAATATGGATTTGACGGAAATGAATGGATGGGAAGCTAGCTAAGGGGTTCATCGCCACACATGTTATACTTGCATACAAAACGATTTCTAATTACTTTTCAATAAACCATGAATTCTCAACGCCCCGGGTTAATTAGGTCCGCTTAAATTAACCGTCAAGTTTTCCTTAAGTTAATGAATTGGATGATTGCATACGACAATCCAAAGCATTCCTCACAAGTTCCCTACATGAATTGCATAATAGAGATACAAGCAAGAATCATTAAGCATCATGAAAACTATAAGTGTTGACGAGGCATTCGTTACTATGATTGCATGAAACTTATGCCAAGAATATGTTTAACGCGATTGTTTATAAGCAACCTCCACTACTTGTGAATATAAGTTCATAACTATTACGTGAAACTCACTTATATTCTAGCGTCAAATTCATGCATGAAAATTAAGCGTTCATTCTTAATAAACATACATAAATAGGTTATCAATCAAACAGTTAAACAAATTGAATTCATAACTTATGAAACGTAATTAAAAGTAATCAAATCATATTACAAACATAAACATAGTTTCGAATCACCCCCTAGCTAAAGGGGGTTTAGTTCCTCATAACTTTGAAATCAAAGAAACACCTAAACATTCCAACAACTCAAAACTTGAATTGTATGAACGTTTAAGCACTCTTTTCTTCCATTTCTCATACGTACAAAACAAAGAGAATTAAAATGAAACTTTGAAATCAAAGAAACACCTAAACATTCCAACAACTCAAAACTTGAATTGTATGAACGTTTAGGCACTCTTCTCTTCCTCGTTGTTGTAGCACAAGGTTTAAGGATAGGTTGGTTGGGGGGATGGAAGTGTTGGGGAATTATGGAAATGGATGAGGATTGGTGGAAATGGAAGATGGTTTTTGGATTCTAAGGGAGAGAAACTCACGGCTAGGGAAGTGTTTGTGGTGTGTTGTGTTGTGAATGAGATGATTTTTGAATGAATGAATGCAAGGGTATTTATAGGAGGAGTGGAGATGTATATGGCTATTTGTTTAAGGTGTTTGTGGTTGCAATGATGAAGAATTGCATGTGGAAATAAAAGGGAAAATGTGGTGAAATGATGAAGTAGGAAGGTGGAAATGCATGTGAGATGTTGGAAAGGAAATGAGAATATGAGTAGGCCATGACATGTGAGTTGTTTTGTTGGTGTAAATGTGCCATGGTTGCAATGATGAAGAATAAAGGGTGCATGTGGGGTGGAATTGAATGAATGAAAAGTGAATGAATAATGAAGTGAGTTAAAGAGGGAGAATGTGGTGAAATGATGAAGTAGGAAGGTGGAAATGCATGTGACTTGTTTGTGGAATAAAGAATGAATGGTGGAATGATGAAGAGTTGCATAAAGAATGCATGTAGGGTTAGCTAGGTTGGCTTTGTTTGGGTGCATGTGTGTTAATGGTGGTTTTGCATGTGAATTGATGGATTGTTTTTGATGGAATGGATGGTTCTTTGCATGGCTTTTGAAGTGATTGTGGGCTTTGGAATTGGAAGGAAATGCATGACCTTGGGGTTGGTTTAAGAGAGAATGGGCTAGGCCCTTTGTTTTATGTCCAAAATGAATACAAGGCCTTCAAATTCGTCCAACACTTTGGCTCCAATCATATGCTATCCATTCCAAGCCCAATTTTGCTCCAAAATGCTCCAAAATGCATCTTTTTGCTTCCTTAGCCATATGAACCTAAAAACACACGAAAATGGCTTAAACTACTAAAACAACTATGAATTAACAACATAGATGCACGAAAACAAGCTAAGTAAGTCGCCTAAATATGCTCCTATCACGGTGATGATGTGCACCATGGCGTCGGCACCACTACTATGCGGAGGTGGAGATTGGTGTACTGGCAGATCGTGAGTTTAGTCCCTGTAGTTTGAATGATGTTCCACGTTGATGACGACATATTTTCGGTTAATTTAACCCCTGTATTTTTGCATTCAAAGGCAATGGTTATATTTTGACAAATTTTTTCGACTTAATTAGCTCGCAAATGATATATGACAGGGTAAAACAACCTTCGTTCGTCGGTTGGTTAGCCAGACAGACGAATCTAATATTGTGCGTATGTCATGAACCTTGACCCTGCTGAGATTTTTAGTGCAAACCTGGGATGCTGTTTGCTACCGGGTTTTATGAGGTAGTTTATGCTGAAGAGTTGTTCTGTAGAATGTCTCGAATGCTCGATGGAGAAGTCATGGGGCTGCTACTTCAGGTTATCTCGATTGTCTGGACTCGTGCAGTTCGGCTTGATTATGTACTTGCTTGGTGTACTACTGGTCCTGTCATCTCCGAAGCGCTAGCTTCTACATTTCCTATGATCGTCTTGAATCCTTACGTGCGCTGCATACAGTGGATGAATGATTTTAAGGCATTTCAATAGAGATCACTTGTACACTTCTGCTTTGACTCAGAGGCTTTCCCCGTGTTGGATGACATGTATAAGAAGCTGCCGTCCGTTGGAGTCTCTGCCGCCTTTTGTGCTGGAACGGAGGACTTCTTCTTTAACGCGGTTGAAGCATGCGTTGTGTATGTGCAGGCCTGATGTGGACAAGATATGGGCAGAGAGGCCGACGCTAGAGCGAGCAATGCAGGAGGGAGAAGACATACATGTTAGATGAGGACGATGAAGTCGAAGAGGAAGACGAGAGAACTACCAAAGATTTAGGACATGATTTGTGAAGGACTTTGAGATGTTATCGGTACTCCAAAAAAGCCACCTCCCAGAGGTGCAATTCCATCATATTTTTTTATAAGCGAGGAGTGCATGATGACTCTTTTCGAGTGCAAAACAGTTCGGCCCTAAGCGTGGGATACTGCGTACGGATCTAGTACCACTAGTCTGGTACCCGATACCAGCAACCTACCAATTATTGTCAGAACTCAGAAGGATGAAATCACATTCATATAAGCGCACGGTCCGTACAAAATCTCATCACATGAATGCTAAAAAATGTACATCCCCTTAGGCCTCAGAAACATTTACAAACTGACTGCTCATTATCCAATCAGTGCAGCAATTTACGCTCCTAACAGTGCTTCTTGCTCATCTGTTTTGCAATCTTACATTGGAAATCTTCGCTTCAACGCATCCTCAACCCCAAAACGTTCCTTACCATCACTGCCTTGTGCGAATCTCACATGCAACATGCCATCGTTTGTGCTCACAAGCATAACTTGCAGATGAAAATTAGAAGCGGAGGCCACTTTTGTGTATCGGAGAGTGAGTACATGATTCCTTTTGTTTCCATGAATCCAAGGGAAGCCGCCTTCATCTACAAGGATCTTGACCTGGGGATCAACCACAATGGGAAGGCAAGCCATTCTGAGGGAAGAGTCTATGGAATCAGGTACTTCAAGGATAATTTCCATCGATTGGTGCGTATTAAGACCAACATCGATCGGGGTAATATATTTAGGAATGAACAAAGTATCCCAACTCTTCCATTCTAGAGAAAGTAGATAATATGCAGCTAGCATGGTAAAAAGCACCTTCCTGTATTAATTTCGGATCAAGCTATTGATTAGGAAAACATTTCTTCAAAGTAGCAAAAGAAACAAAAAGGAAGAAATTAACTAGTAGAAAGTAAATCTCATTGCTGTAAACCTATTTCCCTTGCAATGTTTCGCTACAACTTGTGCCAAATTTACAAATTATGTAGGTTCTAGGATTTCCGACAATTATAATTCAAGATCCAAACTCAAACTGCTTAGTCAAAATGACAACTATAAAGATTACCAAGAATCTCTCTGAGAAAATGAGAAAAGAAGTTTTATAGTATACCATCCACCGCCGGACCAGCAACCCTTCTGTAATAAACATCAGGCATGTCTTTGCTCTTCTGAGTTAACCACTCCCAATGTCTACCGAATCTGCCTTATCATGATGGAATGATTTGTGCTTACAGAAAGATGATACCAAACATGCGATTAATCCAGAAAGAAGGGGCAGAGCAAGGGTAGCACGGAAGGGATATCAATTCAAGAAATGCAGATGTCGTTCATTCACCAAAGCAGACGACCTTTGTCCAATAACATTGCATTGCGTCGAGCAGTAAATTCTCCCCTTTATGATCTGAATATCCCGGATTCCAGGAAGCAGATGTTTTGAAGATTATCTAAAATCCATCCTAAGAGGCTCTGTCACATATTTATGTACAGAAGTGTCCCTTGGGTCAGTACATGACCAAAACAGTTAGAATAACATTATCTTTTCAAAGAGATTTTCGGACCAAAGAAAAGGGTATCTTTACTAAGCTAGCTTATATTGACTTCATAGCATCCTTCATAATGAGGCTAGATTCGGTGTGTTTTCAGACTAAATCAATGAGATGATGGTAAGTCCAGGTTTTGTTTTCTCTAACCTCAGGTTCAAGTGAGGAGAATGCTGCTTCACAGTTTCTAAGGAACTGTCCCTTCCCAAAGGTGGTGAGAACCAGGGGATCGGTATTCATTTCCACAGATCTTTGGAGCAAGCCCTTCTTTTTCCATGCATCTAAAGTCCCAGACCCGTCATAGCCAATCATATTTGCATCAAATAGAATTCCAACTGTGATAATATCTGGCTTCACACCCTGGGTTAGTAATTGAGAGAGCAAGATCCTCAAGTGTGTGAAATCTTTCATCTTCAAATAAGCTAACATGATTGTGTTTGCAACTGTTGCATTCCACGGGGCATTTTCTTCTTTCATCTCTTGGACAATGGAATCCATTCCTCTTCGACTAAGAAGTCCAGCATGAGACAGCAGACGCAGACACCAAACTAGATCAGTCTGACCAAATCTTGAAGAAATATCAACTCCCAAATTCTCTAATCTCGAAAACTTATAGTTCTTGATATAAACTTCAGCTAGTTTCCTAATTAAGTCATCCTTTACAAGTGTTCTGGAGTTCAACAGTCTCATATAAACCTTTTCCATCTTATCCAAGATCCCAAATTTTGCATAAACCTCAAGCATTGCAATCAAGGTAGAAGACTGCAAAATGATTCTCTTAGAAAGCATGGATTGATACACACTTTCCATTCTTTTGAGTAACCCGCCCCTTGAAAACTCTCGAATAAGCAAATTATATGTAATGTGGTCAGGTGGGCAGCCATTTAGTTTCATTTTCTTCACGCACATACCCATCTCATCATACATTTTATACTTCCCATACGCTTCAATAAGCCCATCATAAGTATCAGTTTCTGGCGCCACGTTCATTTCTCTCATCTCGCTAAGGTAAAACAAAGCATCATCAAAGTTTCCTTGTCTGGCAAAACCATGAATCATTGAATTGTAAACCTCCAAAGATGGCCTAAGATCATGACTCTTCATCTCTTGAAAGCATGGGGCAGCCTCTTCCATGAGGCCCTCTTCACTTAACAACCCTATTATCTTGCTGTAGTTGAACTCATTAATCCGCGATTTCTCGATCTTCTTCCACATCTCAAACAACTGTTCAAAGTTTCCAAAGCCACCATTACAATAAGAAACATAGGAAATTGTCCAAAAAACTACTCGTCATGATGCTCTGTTTGGATGGTCAGAAAAATATAAGAAAACCAATGAACGGAAGGTAAAAAAACATTATCCAAATAAAAAATGCTTAATTCCTAAAAACTCAATTCATTTTTCCTAAAAACCCAATATTCAAATTACAAATCCAGTAGTTATTGGAATAGCAACAGAGAGAGAGAGAGAGAGAGAGAGAGAGAGAGAGAGAGAGAAACCTGAAGAATTTCCTTGGACCTGGAAACATTGTTGAGGAATGTGATGACAGCCCAAAATTGGTCTTTGGTCCAATCACCATCATCTGCAAGCAATTGTAAAGGGCAACAGTCCTCGGTGGTGACCTTCACAAGTAAGTCTTTGAGCCTCTGGTGTTCATGGAAAGTCTCCACAAGGAGGGTGGTGTGCTTTGTAGAACCACCGCGTGGGGCGGCTACATTTGGTTGAGGAAATGGGTGGGAATAGCAAAGAGAAGAAGGGAATGGTGTTCTGGGTTTGGGGGAGGGTTTTGTGGTTAGGGTTCTGGGGAAGAGGAAGCTGTTGGTACTGTGATTAAGCTTCCATGTCGGTGGTATTAGGCAATGGATACGATGCAGGGGCACAACACTCTCCATCTTCCAATCTGGTTGCTTCCTAGGGTTGCCTCTCGTTCCTCCCTTCCATTTTTTTATTTATTTTTGTTTGGGGTGCATTTCAATCATTTTCAAAAATTAGCCAGGACGGTTTTAATTTTCTCACGTTACAATCTATTCTTTCAAAATTTGATCTATTTACATTTTATATATATAGGATGATAGTTTGGTCAAATGTTAAATATTGATGTGGTAATGTGAGACGTTAAACAATAATTTTCACACTCTCGTTTCGTCATCTTTCGTTCTTTCTCTTGCTTATAATAATCACAAATAATATATACTTGCACACCTATATATATCAAGTTTTTTTTTTTTTTTTTCAGATTTTACTTTCAATTTACTAAGAATTAATTTTAAAATATTTTTACCAAAATCATTTTTACTTATTTTAAAAGCACTTATAAATAGACTCTTATTTCTTGATTCTCTTCTAACTTATTCAACGGAAAGCAAAAAATAACATGAAGGAGTAGGGTAATAAATAGAAGTGTGAAAATCTTGATAACTTCAAGAAAAAAGTGGACCGATCAAATATCAGACCGTGGATAACCGTGGCAGCATCCACCGCAGTCGTCGCAGCATCCACCACAATCAAAACGGACGAAGATACAGCAACAACTGTTATTATTTTGTTCTTGTCTGCTTCATGTACTTCCACACCCACTCGATAAGCAGCAGTATGAGCATTTCGTCGTCCCAATATCATTTTCTTTGCTCTTCTTCTTCTTCTCGCCATCTTTCTCCTCCTTTTTCGACTTGCCAAAAAGTCTCTTACTTTCAGTCGTCGTACTTTTACTTTGTTGCGGCTTGTCAACCGTGTCTAAACCCTCAATCGTGTCTCCTGTATTCTTTCGTTTAGGCATAGTTTCTGATGGCTTCTTCATGATTGGTTTTTTTCTGGATTACATAGTGATCGCATAATTGACACAGATTATATTGAAAGTTTTTGTCATGATGCAGGCAGGGACTTGAAGATATTGTCCAGAGATGGTCGCATGATCTTTATGTCAATTATGTCACAGTGTGTGAGTTTACTTGCTTGGAGTAGAGAATCCTATTGCCAACTTAAAACTTTTAATACAATCAAGGGATTATTATTGAAGCATTTATCTTGTTGCACGCGTAAATTGTCCACGATCAAATATGAACGTGTAGCTATAAAGATGGTGTGAAATATAATCAATATCATTTCAATGTAAGCAAGGAATAGAATTCTCTCTCCTCCAAATTCTGCTCCCCTTTAGTCCTCTCCGAGATTTATAGTGATGCTTATTCATCAGGTTTGGGTTGCATGTTGATGCAGCATAGAAATGTCATCGCATATGCTTCGAGACAGCTTAAACCGCATGAAAGAAATTATCCCACCCACGATCTTGAGCTGACGGCAGTGGTGTTAGCACTAAAAATATGGTGACACTGTCTATATGGTGAGAAATGTCATATCTTCACAAATCACAAGAGTCTGAAACATGTATTCACACATAAAGAGCTTAACATGAGACAAAGGAGATGGATGGAGCTTATCAGTGATTATGATTGTATGATAGAATATCATCCTGGGCATGCTAATGTTGTAGTTGATGCGCTTAGCCGAAAATGTTATAGGTAGCTTGCCTCTCTTCGTGCCGTGCATGTTATTATTTTCTCTTTGGGGGATTGGTATTTCCCTGACGCATGATCCGCATGGGGTGATATTGGCTCATCTACAGGTTTGATCGATGTTTGGAGATTTAATTCGAGAAGCTTAGGAGCAGGATCAGTAGTGCGCAAAACTGAAAGAGCAAGTGCAGAATGGGCTGAGACGGGATTTGAGAATCCGTAAAGATGGGATGTTAATGCATGGGAACATGGTATTTGTGCCTAGAAATAATGAGGCAGTGAAGACGGTGATCTTCAATGAAGCATATAAGTCAGCGTATGCTATGCATCATGGTAACACGAAGATGTACCACACCATTCGCCCATATTATTATTGGTATGGTATGAAACGAGATATCACCGACTATGTGAGGAAGTGTATAGTTTACTAGCAGAACCTTCTGATTCCCGCCTGGAAATGGGAAGATATTACGATGGACTTTGTTTATGTGTTGCCGAAGATTAGGTCGAAATTTGATGGCATCTGGGTGATCGTGTACAAATTGACTAAATCTGCTCACTTTATAGCCGTCTAGCAAAACTATAAACTAGAAAAATTAGCAAAGTTGTTTATTGAGAACATTGTCAAGTATCACGGCATACCGGTTACTATTGTATCGGATCGAGATCCGAGGTTTACTTTCAGATTTTGGAAGGCACCATGGATACTATATTATTGTACAACATTGCTTATCACCCGCATAAGGATGGCCAATTTGAAAGAACGATATAGACTCTTGAAGATATATTGAGAACTTGTGTACTTCAGTGGAAAGGTAGCTAGGATGAATATTTGTCTTTGGCGGAGTTCGCATATAATAACAGCTATCACTCGAGTATCAGTATGGCACCTTTCGAGGCACTATACGGCAAAGTGTGCAGGACACCACTATGTTGAACCGAAGTTGGCGAATGTGTGTAAGTGGGACCAAGGATCGTGGATACTACAAATGCCTAACATTCTGCTGATAAAGAAGAATTTGAAGTCTGCCCAAGATCGACAGAAAAGTATTGTCGACAAACATTCCACGGACTGAGAATATGCAGTTGGTGACTTTGTATTTCTGAAGTTGTCGCCTTGGAAGGGTGTTGTCCGTTTTGGCAAGCAAGGAAAGTTAAGTCCTCGATATATCAGCCCTTACCGAATTTCGAAGAGAATCAGCAATATTGCATACCGGTTGGAGTTACCCCCAAAGCTGTCGCAGATACACAACGTATTCCACATCTCTATGTTTCAGAAATACATACCAGATCCATCACACATCCTACAGCCGCAGCCACTGGAAGTGAGACCAGACATGAGTTATGTAAAGGAAATAATGGCGATTCTTGATCGACAGGATAATGTATTAAGGAACAAGGTTATTCTGCTGGTCAAAGTCTTATGGAGGAATCACGCAATTGAGGAGGCAACGTGGGAGACTGAAGAATTAATGCGTGATCAGTACCCTTTCCTATTCACTTGAGGTAATGAAATTTCAGGGACGAAATTTTCTTAAGGGGGTAGGTTGTAACGACTTAATTTCAAAAATTATGTTTTAATTAATTGAAATTACAAAAATACCCCTAACTATGTGAAGGTTGACTTTAGTTGACCTTGTCCGATGGCACGTTAGAAATTTTCTTTTATTTTATTTTCGTAGGCCCGATCGGAATCGAATTTGACGTTAAAACGAAGCTTGTAT
Source organism: Pyrus x bretschneideri (assembly GCF_019419815.1). Taxonomy (NCBI): domain Eukaryota; kingdom Viridiplantae; phylum Streptophyta; class Magnoliopsida; order Rosales; family Rosaceae; genus Pyrus; species Pyrus x bretschneideri. The sequence goes on along the minus strand of NW_025999435.1, from coordinate 1,597,915 downwards.
GAATTTTTGAATGTAAGGGCATTTTAGTAATTTCACAAGTGGAGATTTTTCCCCACTTTGGACCTCTATATGGTAGACACATGGCAACACCCCCCCAATTTCTGGGGTGTTTGTCACATCCCGGCCCTGGGTCCACCACATCCCGGGCTCGCTCCATCACCGTAACACAATATTGTCCGCTTTGGACCCCGACCACGCCCTCACTATTTTGTTTCTGGGAACTCACACGAGAACTTCCCAGTGGGTCACCCATCATGTGAGTGCTCTCGCACGCTACTCGCTTAACTTCAGAGTTCCTATGGAACCCGAAGCCAGTGAGCTCCCAAAAGGCCTCGTGCTAGGTAGGGATGGGAATATACATATAAAAATCACTCCCCTGGGCGATGTGGGATCTTACAATCCACCCCCCTTAGGGGCCCAATGTCCTCGTTGGCACACCACGGCCAGGGTTAGGCTCTGATACCAAATTGTCACATCCCAGCCCGGGGTCCACCACATCCCAGGCCCACTTCACCACCGTAGCACGATATTGTTCGCTTTGAGCCCCGATCACGCCCTCACGATTTTGTTTCTGGGAAATCACACAAGAACTTTCTAGTGGGTCACCCATCATAGAGTGCTCTCGTGCGCTACTCGCTTAACTTCGGAGTTCCCATGGAACCTGAAGTCAGTGAGCTCCCAAAAGGCCTCATGCTAGGTAGGGATGGGAATATACATATAAGGATCACTCCCCTGGGCAATGTGGGATCTTACAGTGTTTTTCTTTCCCCTTCCCGTGACCCTTTTCATTCTCTATCTAGAACTCTCCCTCACTATTTCTTATCTCTCTTTTGTTTCTCCTCTCCATCAAGTCAAGCGCACACACACACACACCCTTACTTACATTTAGATCACTCACCATCACTACCATCTCTAAGATCTAGACACAAATCTCAAGCAAATATCCATATCTTTTTCCTCATTTTCGACTACACAGTAAAGTTCACTGTTCTTGTACTTTTCACGGCGAATCTTCGCCATTTCCGGGGCAGGTAAGTTTCTACAACTCTCTAGTTTATGTTTTAGGTTAGATTCGGTTGATTCTGAGAACCTTGGAATGTTTGGATGCAGAAATATCTTGGGGGAAACATTTATTAGTTTTTCAGCAAAAGACAGTGAGTTGCAGGCCATTTTTCGACAGATCCCAACGTCAACACAACATCATCTTGGTACGACTCGAATCCTCACTCTTCTAGCTTCATTTTAGTTTTTGAATGGCGAGTTTTGGTTAAGTTTTGACCCCAAAACAGAGTTGGGGAGATTTCCCAGCCAAAACTCCGGCCTTCTAAGTTGTTGGTCTGGCGACTCGTGAGTGGGAACCAGGCCAAGCCCAAACTCTTGGCTAGTGTAACTCGGCTCAAACCCAGGCACAACCTAATCTGAACCCAAATCCAATTTGAGCCCAATTCTTTGGGCCTAAACCAAAGCCCAAACTCGAATTGAGAACTGGCCCAACCCAGAAACCCAGTTCCATAGTAAGCGCGTGGGTGCGCATAGAGCACATGCGCCTTCGCCAGAGGTACTGTGCTCCACCCCCGGTAACTTTTCCGGTGACCCATCTCGGTGCGTGCGGCGGCACGTAGGGGTACCTGAGGTCGTGTCGAGTCCAAATTTGTTGTTCGTTTCCTGAAATTCGACCGTTTTAGTAGAGTTTTATTAAATGTACTCTCTTTGTGTTTAGGTGCAATGATTGGAAGCGATCCAGTCCATCCTAGTTCGAGCGGCTCTCCGATAGAGGAGTACCTCTGGGTGGAGCCCTTCTAAACTTATAATTTTTATAAATATTAGCCTAGCATGCATTGCATATTTTATGATTGGAGCATGATTTATAATATGTTTTACTGATTTTCATACTTATGATTTATTTGAGCTTTTGAACTTCGATGTTTGATACGAAATTTTGATATATGTTTTTGGTACTTACCTAGTGGGTTATCATACGGCATATCCGCACACCACGGGTATAGATGTCTATGGCCATAAGACACAGATGATGGAGGAGTGAGATATGATATATTATATACCCTAGCTTCATTGCCGAAAGCAGTGTCGGACAGCTTCACTAGCCACGACTAGTGTTGGTGTGGATGAATGTTATTTTATATAGCTTAACCTTCGGGTGATGGAAATGTACTGCCTTCGGGCGACTATGATACCCTTAGTTGAGTACTTCACGGATACAATTTATAGATGTTTTACAAATGTTTTACACGGCATGCTAGCCTTTTTTTTTTATTTATAAAACCTATAAGTAGTATTATATACATGTTTTCAAAATAGAGGGTTAGTATGTTCTAAAATATGTATGGTTTTTCGTACTATTAGTATTATTACAAATTATGGTCCACTCACATTTTCTGTTTTGCGCCTACTCAGGACATAGCGACGAAGAGTACGACCCAAGTTTTGAGGCTTTTCCCTACCAGTGATCTGCTTACTTCTGTTTACGTATGACCCTTCTCAACTCTTGTAATATAATGCTCACCTTTCTTTAGCATTCTGTTTATTGGTATGCCATGGACATATTGCATCTTTTACTTCGAATTTGTAATTCTTGATCTTTCTATTTCGTTCATGTGGATTTTACATCATTATTGTTGTCACTTAGCATTTATTGCTCCATATTATTCATGTTTGTTTATACACTTAGGGTTTTCGTCACCCTTGAGTGTCAGTATGCGCGTGACATCCAGTTGTTATTTGGATATATGGGTTGGGGCGTGTCATCTTCCTCCCTTCTTGCCTACGTGCAAACAACCCTCCCATTCTCTTCCCCAGTGAGAACATCCCATCTCTTCTCCGGTGAAACCAACCCTAAATTCCTCACTTCTCCGTTAAGCCCACCCAATCCCTCTCTTCTTACGCGAGCCCAACCTAAATCCCTATTCATCGGGGAGATCGCCCCAATACCTTCTTTCCTTTTCAAACCTAACTCCACTCATCTCTCTTTCGACGACCTCAACTACCCGAACCCCTCTGTTCGCTGGTAAGGTCGCTATCAACCCCTCTCTTTGACGATGACCCCACCTAGTCCTCTTCGACAACGATCCCACTCTAGTCCTTTTCGACGGGGTATTGGGGTGCATGAAGAAGACAAAGGTTTGAGGGTGAGAAAGAAGATTGGTGTTAGGTTACTGAGATAACAAATATATATATATATTTTTTGGTAAACGAGATAACAAATGTTTAGGGGGAGTTTTAAATAAGACAAGTGGGCTATTCTCATTAGGCCACACCACGAAGTCAGTAAATTGGGTACTCCCCAGTGAGTACCCAAACATTGTCCTTGATTAGAAGAGGACAATTTATTAGCCCCCATTAATATTATTTGAGAAGGATAAAAATGTCCTTAACATATTGCCCTGTAAAGAGGGAAAAACTAGTGCCCCTACTAATTAGTTTTTTTTATTTATGTTTATTAATAGGGGCGGATGAGAATTTAATAAAAACTAGCCTCCTGATACATAGGTACGGATGTGGCAATTGATTTTTTTTTTTTAATTTTAATTTTCTGTTTTAGATCTAACTACATATTTTAAAAAAAAATCAAAAACAAAAGAAGAATAATTAACCACCTACAACGTGGGTTTGAAGATTCATTTAAACATTTAAATTACCATTTCCCTATTTTGTTTGGGTAGTTGTTCATTGTTCTTCTTTATTAAAGTGAGGACATTACAAGAATATTAAACATTTAAATTACCATTTCCCTATTTTGTTTGGACCGATTCTTCTTGTCGACCTTACTGGCTTTCGTTCATTCTTGCCATTTCGCTAGCAAATTGTGCAGTATCGGATCTTGGGACTTCCCTTTTCTCTTTGCTTCTTTTTGCTTATCTCTACCCGGAGGCCTTGGAAAAGAAAAAGTTGGGCTCATTTGGTCGACACCTTCATTGTCGGCAAAATTCACACCTTCATTGACATCATTTGGGGGTGGGGCTTCATTATGAAATAATCTTCCACATTGTTGATTCGCATCGGTTTCCCACCTCGGACAATCCTTGAGGATGTTCCAAGCATGATGCAACTTAAAAGCTTGATTTTTTGGTGTAGTTCTTATCTTGTAAATTGTCATTGATTTGTCACCCTATGCAACAAATACATAAAAACAATTAGTTGCAAAATACTATTATGTACATGACAACTAAAATATCAATAAAGAAACTCACAATTTCTGAGGCGCCCCTTCCACTAGACATGTCAGCCATGACTCTCTCCCAGCTTCCCTTCCACAAAGTGCACGGTTTGTTGATAATCTTATACCGATCATACACACCACCAACTTCCCTTCGACCGGCGTTGGAGTTTTCATGGAACTTATCAACGATTTTACCCCACAAAACCTTTCTATTTTGATTGGTGCTGACGGCACCATATTCACTAACAAAAATCCATGCCAAACATAAAGCAATATCTTCGTCAAAGGTCCAATTACGACCTCTAACATGCTCTTTTGCCATCTTGAAAATTTGGAAATGAGAAGAAATGGTAGAAAGAAAAATTGGAAAAATTGTAGGAGAAAAGTGAGTTTTGTGTGGATGTTTGAACAAATACATAGGTATTTATAGAGTTTTTGGTTGAATTTTAAGTTAAATAATTTTTTAAAATTATTTTAGCCATTGGATTTAAATTTGGACCATTAGATTTTTTTGTTTAATCGTTAGATTTGATTATATTCAATCTAAGCCGTTGGATTCAATAAATATAAAACTAAAAAAAAAAATTTGAACCTGGACCGTTGGATTAACCAACGGCCCATTTAAATATGGTCGTTCGATCGAAAAAAGTAGCCATTAGGCTACTGACGCCATCTGACAGCAGGGGACACGCCCACGTGGGTGGGGTCCCCGTGGGAATTCGGCTGGCGCGTTGCTGCGCATTAGGCAACTGGCTCAAGCGTCTGGGCTTCACAGCCTTGTGTTTCACTCGTAACAAGTAGGGCCCATAATGACTTCTGGCCTAAAACGGGCCGGTATCTAGCTTTCTTTTGAGTTTTAGGTTTTAGGTTTTGTTTAGCACATGGGGTGGAGTGGGTTTAGGGGGGGAATTTTAGGTTATAAGCCATTGTTGGAGTTGGTCTTAGTACACGTACACACATGTGATAATTAGCCTTTTTAATTTATTATTTTTAGATATTAGTATTAGTTTTATAAAATAAAAAAAATATGTGTGACATCCCACATCGCCCAGGGGTGATCCTTAAATGTATATTCCCACCCCTACCTAGCACGAGGCCTTTTGGGAGCTCACTGGCTTTGGGTTCCGTAGGAACTCCAAAGTTAAGCGAGTAGCGCGCGAGAGCACTCCCAGGATGGGTGACCCATCGGGAAGTTCTCGTGTGAGTTCCCAGAAACAAAACCGTGAGGGCGTGGTCGGGGCCCAAAGCGGACAATATCGTGCTACGGTGGTGGAGCGGGCCCGGGAAGTGGTCCCACCTGGGCCGGGATGTGACATTGGTATCAGAGCTTGGTGGCTACGAGGAATCCAACGGTGTTCTGACAGAATGGACAAAAATTAGGACTCACCTTTGGGTGTTTCATCTTAGAAATTGTATCTTTAAAGCTTCCGTACTGTGTAAATGGTTACGTCACTCTCACGTGACGGCCAGCATGCCCTCCTTCGGGACGGGGTGTGTCAATATGAGTTAATATTTAATTATTAAAAATATAGTAAAAAAGTGATCAAGTAACTACCGACATAGTGGTTGCTTTGCCTAAAAACTTCAACACAGTTTGACCGAATCTTTGTTTACTTTTTTTGCACAAACAATATTATACATCCTAAAGGGATGGAGGAGTAAGCTAAGTCTCACAATAGGCTAGTAATAATGTGGTTCAAATTCGCCTACATGTAATTTAAACATCTCTAATTAAAAAAAAAAAAAGATTAAATATTAAACTTCTTTCTCCCCACTCCCATGTTCTCTCTATCTTCCTCTATCCTTCAATTAAAAAAAAAAAAAAATCTCACACACTTTGTGTGTCGGCATATAGTCCTTATAATAGTTATCATTTCTTATTATAATTTGTATTACTTGGAGAGTAAGTTTCTCTCTCCTCATGGTGTTTTATAAATAAAGGCACAGTCAAAGGAAATCAACATCCTTGAAATTCCTCAATTCTCTTTCTATTCTTGCCCCACTCACCCTTATTTTTCGAACCCACTCACCCTTATTTTTCGGCCCTCCAGGATTTTAGTGGTAGAGATTTTGTGACGACGAGGATTGTTGGCAAAAGCTGTATGTAGGAGTCTTCTCCTTTTGGTATAAATGTCATTACTCTTCTTTTACTGCAATTTATCTATGCACTGACATTACTTGTGTGATATAGGTTCAATCCCGCTCACATGCACACTCTAAATTAGTCACTTTTAGGTTTTAATTTATTCACATTTTCCACATCACTACACTTTACGACTTCGTCACCTTCTAGGTGTCGGCCAGCACATCGCAATTCGGATGTCCAAGTGGACATTCCGAGTCGGGGTGTGCCATAGACCGTGCTAGAAGAAACTCTTCGTAAACTAATCGAACTAGCTAAATCAACATAATAAAAGTGGTCTTTCAATTTCCATCTACATTCTATTGAATTTACATTAAGATTAGAGAAAATAATATTTAATAAACAACTAATTGAATTACATTATTACTAGCTCGTTGTGAGGCTAAGCCCACCCCCTTCCCCTTAGTGTAGATAACATCGTTTGTTAAAAAAAATCATTTGACAACTAATTGAATCATATTATTATTCGCGTGTGAAATGTCTTTTTTATAATTGGCACTACATGCCTCTTAAGTGTTTCAAGATAGAGAAAATAATATTTAATAAACAACTGCGTGCAAAATGCATTTTTTAAATCACGGCACGCTACGCGCCTCTTAAAATGTTTTGAACATAACCTTCATGATTTTCCTTATTTTTTATTATATTTTCCTTTTCCCCTCACGTGGGAACCAGCAACTTTCACTCATCATTTCATTGTTTTTATTCTCTTCCCTCTTCCCACTTCCCACTTATATTTATATTATATTTTTATGACAAAATTACCAAATTACCCCTGCATTATTTTGGACTACTTTTTAATTTTTTTTGTTTTTTGGGGCATTTTTATCCAAACATTTGTGGTGAAGCTGTGACCTCAAATTGGGTCTGCTGGCTTTATATACAAAGATATGCCCACACACAAAGTGTGTGTGAAATTCTTTATTTTTATTTTTAAAATTGAAGAAGAGAATAAGAGAGTGAGAGAGAACTTGAGAGTGGGGAGAGAAGGAGATAGCTTTATTTTAAAAATTTTAAAATTTTTTAAAATTAGTGATGTTAAAATCATTTATAGGTGAGGTTTAAACAAAAAACAGTAAAATTTTGTTTTGTGAAAATACATTACTGCCCTTAACTTTTTTGTTGTGATAGAAAACTAAATAGTCTTTTCGCTCTTTTTTGGTTGACAAAGAGGGTTCTATTAGGAGCAATTAGGTTATCATCCCTTTTTTTTGCTACTTCATTAATTAAAACCTTATTCTTTTTCAATTTTTGATGAAGTTCCTTAGGTTTTAATAAACGTCATTAATTATTTCAATAATAAAATATTTTTTATTTCTAAATATGTTCATTTATTGTTAGAAATGTTTCATATGGTATATTTATATTTATGGCTAAATTTTTTATCATATATTTTCATTTTTATTTTGTACCCATTTTTAATTTGCAACTCTTTTTTAATTTGTACCAATTTTCTTTTTAGTTTTAATTTGTACCAATATATTAATTCCTTTTTGTGCCCATATTTTAAAATTTTTTATTTGTATTTGTACCCATATTTCCTAATTTATTTGTACCCATTTTTAATTTTGCTAAATATACCCATGCTAATTATATGCATTTATTTTATGTTTTAAAATATATCATTAGTTATTTTTTAAAAGTGGGTACATTATTTTTTTGCTATAATTTTGTAAAGAACAACATTACTCTATTATTGATTTTTAAGTATTTATTATATTTTAAAAATATTATTTGAATTTGTTTAAATTTCATAATTTGTGGGACATTAAATGCATAAATGCATGAGTTAAATCTCTTAAACGATGTTAAGGACCTCAATCAAAATATTTAAACAAACAAGGTTTTAGTCTAACAATTAGACTGACTAGGGACCGCAACCAAAAAGACCCGTTCTATTAATATGTAATTTAGACCATCCCTAAATAAGATGCCAAATTTTGAACAAAAATTTAAAATTTAAAATTCAAGCCTAGGTGACTCATCGATTGATATGTCAAATTTAAACAATTATTAATTGTATGACAAAAAAAAATTATTAATTGCATTATTTACTTTTCATTAGGGGTGGGCGCAGTTCGGTTTGGTGCGGTTTTGGTTCGGTGCAGTTTTGAGGCTAAAACCGAAATGAAACCAAACATTTTGGTTCGGTTCGGTTTGGTTTTAAATGGTTTTGGTTTGGTTTCATTGTTTGAAAAAACTATACAATATTAAAATTCAATCATGCATACACTATTAAAACCGCAAGTTACTGCATTGTTCAAGCATGCATACAATATTAAAATTCAATCAAGGATGACTTCAATTATAATCAGGCATGCCTGCATACAACATACATTATTACACTGATTCAACTAGAATCTTTTGATTGGCTTGAAGCTTGTTGTGGTTGTGAATTAAGAATAATAGCAAGCACAACAATTAACAGCAATTAACATCAACAAAGTGGTACAAGAGGTGGATCTGCATTCGGTGCATGTGAATATTACCTACATAGGGTTTGTTTTCGAGTGTGCTAATGGATTTTCGTGTTTTGAATGACTGACTACCATTCGGTGCATGTGAATGAATAATATCTAAAGCAGCAAGTATTGTTTGTTTGAAATATCTAACTGAGTGGAGACCGAGAGAGAGACAGAGAGTTAAATGAAGAATGAAGTTGAGTAGCAAATGAGTAAAAGAAAGAAAGAGTACTGACTACAACTAGAAGAAAGAAAAGAAAAAGATTATGTAGCCATGTTATGATGCGGTTGAGTCATACTAAATGTATGGACTCAATGAAATAACCAATTAGAATTTAACATTTAATAAAGTTATGTGATTTCGGTTTCGGAGGGCCGGAACCGAAACCAAACCGTTCGGTGCGGTTCGATTTGGTTTGTGTTTTGGTTTCAGTTTTCAGTTTCAAGTGCCCACCCCTACTTTTCATAAGTGTAATTAGTATTTGTTTTATCAAACGATAGATTTGTTAGATTAGATGTTAGATTAGAGAATTGACGAGATTCGAACCCACACCGTGATGGAAAGGCAACACTCATCTTCATCACTGTGTTAGAAGGCCACTTGCTTGTAATTAGTATTCTTAAAACAAAAGATAATAACAAAAATTATAAAAAGCATTTATTATCCACTAAAAATAGATTTGAAACTGCTACCAAATTTGACAGCAACTCCTTCTGTTGCCATTTCATGTCATACCACATAGGAATTGACATTTCGGTTGGAAACCATAGTGCTGTCTTTTTTAACCGTTATTGATTATGTGGACTTTTCGACATCTCATTTAAATATGCTCTTAGATATACTTTATACATGCTTTTTAAGGAAGGGACCCCATTTAAAAATAAAAAAAAATTGTTAATTAGTTGTGTTACCCACCTCTACATTGAATTCAATGATCTGAATTGTCTATTTTGTAAGTCTCGATTCATAAATCATCCTTGCACAATTCAATTTAATCTGAATTCATTTGCCTATTTAATTATCACGATAAAATTTAAATGTTGTTTGGATCCAATGTCATAGTCTAAACTACATTTTAATAAAACACTGTTTGTCGACCAAAAACTAATAAAATTACTACTATACCCTTTAAAACAAAACTGAAAGAAGATATTAGAAAATAAAACAATGTGGGCATTAAAGTAATTTTGTACAAACAAGTTTTTACTGTTTTTTTTTTTTTAAACCTCACAGCTATGAGCTATGTCACCTTATCAATACCCTCCCAACTGCAAGTGGCCATTTGCCACAGTTGTGGGAAATTGTTGAGTTCTTACATTACGGCATAGCTTCAAACCTTTTCGGTGGCTAACCCACCCAACTCATTTTCTCTTTCCTATTTTTTTGGGATGTAAAAACAAATAACTCCTACACTCCAAAAATCTCATTGTGCATTCCAAACTTTTTATAATTAAAAAAATATATATACAGAGTATAGATTGAAACTTTTAAAATGCTAATAACAGTTTCATATTTAAAATAAAATAAAAAATATATTTCTCAACACACAAAGTGTGTGACCTTTACAGGTACACCAAATACTATAATATACTTGGGTGAAAACAAATAAAAATTCTCTTCCTTAATTTTACTCTTCTTCACTAGTTTAAAGAAGCGAGGTTTGCTGAATTTGTGTAGCCAACTGAAGCTAAAGATGAAGATGAAGAGGATAACCACAAGACCTCCATCTCGAGGTAATCTTCCTTCTTTCATTTTTACCATTCTGCGGAATCCAAGTAGAAGATTTCATTCCGACGCTGTTAATGCTAATCCGACTTGTACGCATACAATTAAACAAACCCATTTGGTGTCGGAGAGTATGATTCAGACTCGATGCAAATCTGGAAAAATTAGGAAAGATGAAGCTTTGGGTTACTTTAATTCCATGATTCAAACCAAACCCTTGCCCTCTATTTGGACTTTCAATTGTTTGTTGGGGGCAATCTCCAAGATGAAGCAATATTCTGCTGTGGTTTCTATGTGTAAACAGTTGATGGGTTGCGCTCATTTCCGACCTGATGTCAGTACAATGACTATTTTTATGAATTGCTTGTGCCGTCTGAACCGGGTGGATTTGGGTTTCCCTGTTTTGGCAATTACCCTTAAATACGGTCTTGAACCCAATGCTCGTTGTATAAATACTTTACTTCACGGGCTTTGCAAGTACAGTTCCTGGGCCGAGGCAATGGAGCTGTTCAAGTTAATAGAAGAGAAGGGATACACATGCAATGCAATCACTTATGCTATCATGATCAATGGATTATGCAAAGTTGGGAAAATTTCTAAGGCAGTCGAGATTCTTAAGAAGATGTGGGAAGATGGAAGGTTTAAGCCAATTCAAGATTGCTACAATCCAATCATCGATGGATTGTGTAAAGAAAGCCGAATGGATGATGCCTTGACCCTATTTCGAGATATGATCAGCAAAAGTGTTGTACCGGATATTATCAGTTATAACTCTTTGATTCATGGGTTATGCAACATGAGTCGCTGGGAAGAAGTGCTCGCTCTTTTTGAAGGAATGGAAGATCATGGAGTCGGGCCAGATGTTGTCACCAACAACACTTTAATTTATGCGTTGTGCCAATCCGGGAGGTTGGAAAAAGCCAAGAGCTTCTTGATTTGCATGCTTAACAGTGGAATTTCTCCTAATGTATGCACGTATAATATTCTAATCAACGCGCTGTGCAATGATGAAAGAATTCAAGAAGCACTTGCTCTGTTTGGAACAATGACTAAGAAACGTATAAAGCCTGACGTTGTCACTTTTACTTCCTTGATCTCTGCTTCATGCAAGTCGGGTAACTGGGAGGAAGCTGTGATGTTATTTAAAACCATGATTGATCATGGAGTCTTGCCTAATATTGTTACATACGGTGCTGTTCTCGATGCTTTATGCAAGGAAGGGAAGACAGCAGAGGCACTGAATCTTGTGGAAGAAATGATCCGAAGAGGGGAAAAGCCTGATGTTGTAATTTACAACTCTTTAATTAATGGATTGTGCCGTACGAGACAATGGAGAGAAGCAACAAGGTTGTTTGACAAAATGGTATGCCATGGAATCTCACCTGATTGCATAACTTTGATGATACGTTCCAGTGCTCTCTGCAATGGAGGGATACCAGATGAGGTTCGCAAAGAATTTAAGGCGAGAATAGATGGAGCTTTGAAGCTTGGTTAGAAAAGGTCTAAGAAGGATTGATGCCTCTAGGCTGGTCTAGAAACGGGAAGAACTTTAAGAGTTTGTATTAATGAATAGATTTCCATGTTTTTCTTGTTTCTGGTACGGCTTTGATTGATCACCCCCCTCATCCACCTTCGATTTTATGTGAGCCGGTAATGGCATATATTTTAGCCACACATGAGCTGCATCGATCTGTCTCGTTTGATCTGAACGAACAATCACCATGGTCATTTATACGTACTTCATTGGTGGCAGTCTATGTATTTATACGTCCTTACGGCAACTGAACCAATTTGGAACTTCGCTGCCTGGAAGTAGAACACTTGATAGCACTTCCCCGCCTATAAGATTCATATCATGGAGACGGCGACAGCCAAATTTTCGCATAGCCTTTGGCAACTAGACACGTCCATCCAACGAATGAGTCTCACATCTCCGTCTCCCATATCATCTTTGATTATGTTGAAACTATTTCCTTTGATATTGCACCATCACATTCTCACATTTTAATTAGTTACATTCATCATCCAACTCTTTTTTTTTCTATTGAAGAAAAAATTATTAAAGAGAGAAACTGCGAGTACAACCAGCACCAGTAAAGCCCGAATGAAAAGAAGTTTTAGCAAATAAAGGGATACATAATTCCCAATAATGATTATACTGAACCAGAAACCCTTGTTTGGGGGGGAGTTTTAACAAATGGTTTTCTTTTTCTTTTTCTTTTTCTTTTCTTTTTTTTTTTTTTTCTGGTAAACGAGATAACAAATGTTTGGGGGGGGGGAGTTTTAAATAAGAGAAGTGGGCTATTCTCATTAGGCCACACCACGAAGTCAATAAATTGGGTACTCCCCAGTGAGTACCTAAACATTGTCCTTGATGAGAGGCGGACAATTTGTCAGCCCCTATTAATATTATTTGAGAAGGATAAAAATGTCCTTAACATATTGCCCTGTAAAGAAGGAAAAACTAGTGCCCCTACTAATTAGTTTTTTTTATTATTTATGTTTATTAATAGGGGTGGATGAGAATTTAATAAAAACTAGCCTTCTGATACATAGGTACGGATGTGGCAATTGATTTTTTTTTTAATTTAAAATTTTCTGTTTTAGATCTAACTACATATTTAAAAAAAAAATCAAAAACAAAAGAAGAATAATTAACCACCTACAACGTGGGTTTGAAGATTCATTTAAACATTTAAATTACCATTTTCCTATTTTGTTTGGGTAGTTGTTCATTGTTCTTCTTTATTAAAGTGAGGGCATTACAAGAATAGTAAACATTTAAATTACCATTTCACTATTTTGTTTGGGCCGATTCTTCTTGCTGACGGCATTGGTTTTCGTTCATTCTTGCCATTTCGCTAGCAAATTGTGCACGTATCGGATCTTGGGACTTCCCTTTTCTCCTTGCTTCTTTTTGCTTATCTTTACTCGGGGGCCTTGGAAAAGAAGAAGTTGGGCTCATTTGGTCGACACCTTCATTGTCAGCAAAATTCACACCTTCATTGACATCATTTGGGGGTGGGGCTGCATTATGAAATAATCTTCCACATTGTTGATTCGCATCGGTTCCCCACCTCGGACAATCCTTGAGGATGTTCCAAGCATGATGTAACTTAAAAGCTTGATTTTTTGGTGTAGTTCTTGTCTTTTAAATTGTCATTGCTTTGTCACCCTATGCAACAAATACATAAAAACATTTAGTTGCAAAATACTATTATGTACATGACAACTAAAATATCAATAAAGAAACTCACAATTTCTGAGGCGCCCCTTCCACTAGGCATGTCAGCCATGACTCTCTCCCAGCTTCCCTTCCATAAAGTGCATGGTTTGTTGATAATCTTCTACCGATCATAAACACCACCAACTTCCCTTCGACCGGCGTTGGAGTTTTCATGGAACTTATCAACGATTTTACCCCACAAAACCTTTCTATTTTGATTGTGCCGACGACACCATCTTCGCTAACAGAAATTCATGCCAAACATAAAGCAATATCTTCGTCAAAGGTCTAAGTACGACCTCTAACATGCTCTTTTGCCATCTTGAAAATTTGGAAATGAGAAGAAATGGTAGAAAGAAAAATTGGAAGAATTGTATGAGGAAAGTGAGTTTTGTGTGGATGTTTGAACAAATACATAGGTATTTATAGAGTTTTTGGTTGAATTTCAAGTTAAATAATTTTTTAAAAATATTTTAGCCATTGGATTTAAATTTGGACCGTTAGATTTGATTATATTCAATCTAAGCCGTTGGATTGAATAAATATATAAATATAAAACTAAAAAAAAAAAAAATTGAACCTGGACCGTTGGATTGACCAACGGCCCATTTAAATATGGTCGTTCGATCGAAAAAAGTAGCCGTTAGGCTACTGACGCCATCTGACAGCAGGGGACACGCCCACTTGGGTTAGGTCCCCGTGGGAATTAGGCTGATGTGTTGCTGCACGTTGGGCGACTGGCTCAAGCGTCTGGGCTTCACAGCCCGTGTTTCACTCACAACAGGTAGGGCCCATAATGACTTCTAGCCTAAAACGGGCTGGTATTTGGCCTTCTTTTGAGTTTTAGGTTTTGTTTAGCACATAGGGTGGAGTCGGTTTGGGGGCCGGGGGGGGGGAGTGGGGGAAGGGGGAATTTTAGGTTATAAGTCATTGTTGGAGTTGGTCTTAGTACACATACACACATGTTCTAATTAGCCTTTTTAATTTATTATTTTTAGATATTAGTATTAGTTTTATAAAAATAAAAATAAAAATCTGAGTTAATATTTAATTATTAAAAATATAGTAAAAAAGTGATCAAGTAACTACCGACATAGTGGTTGTTTTGCCTAAAAATTTCAACACGGTTTGACTGAATCTTCGTTTACTTTTTTTTGCACAAACAATATTATACATCCTAAAGGGATGGAGGAGTGAGCTAAGTCTCACAATAGGCTAGCAATAATGTGGTTCAAATTCGCCTACATGTAATTTAAACATCTCTAATTAAAAAAAAAAATTAAATATTAAACTTCTTTCTCCCCACTCCCATGTTCTCTCTCTCTTCCTCTATCCTTCAATTTTAAAAATAAAAAAAAATCTCACACACTTTGTGTGTCGGCATATAGTCCTTATGATAGTTATCATTTCTTATTATAATTTGTATTACTTGGGGAGTAAGTTTCTCTCTCCTCATGATTTTTTATAAATAAAGGCACAGTCGAAGGAAATCAACATCCTTGAAATTCCTCAATTCTCTTTCTATTCTTGCCCCACTCACCCTTATTTTTCGGACCCACTCACTCTTATTTTTTGAACCTCCAGGATTTTAGTGGCAGAGATTTTGTAACGACGAGGATTGTTGGCAAAAGTTGTACGTAGGAGACTTCTCCTTTTGGTATAAATGTCATTACTCTTCTTTTACTGCAATTTATCTATGATCTGACATCACTTGTGTGATATAGGTTCAATCCTGCTCACATGCACACTTTAAATTAGTCACTTTTAGGTTTTAATTTATTCACATTTTTCACATCACTACACTTTACAGCTTCATCACCTTCTAGGTGTCGGCCAACACATCGCGATTCGGGTGTCCAAGTGGACATTCCGGATCAGGGTGTGTCATAGACCGTGCTAGAAGAAACCCTTCATAAACCAATTAAACCAGCTGAATCAACATAATAAAAGTGGTCTTTCAATTTCCATCTACATTCTATTGAATTTACATTAAGATTAGAGAAAATAATATTTAATAAACAACTAATTGAATTACATTATTACTAGCCCGTTGTGAGGCTAAGCCCACCCCCTTCCCCTTAGTGTAGATAATATCGTTTGTTAAAAAAATTCATTTGACAACTAATTGAATCATATTATTATGCGCGTGTGAAATGCTTTTTTTATAATTGGCACTACGTGCCTCTTTAGTGTTTAAAAATAGAGAAAATAATATTTAATAAACATCTGCGTGCAAAAGACTATTTTTTAAATCACGGCGCGCTACGCGCCTCTTAAAATGTTTTGAACATAACCTTCATGATTTTCCTTATTTTTTATTATATTTTTCTTTTCCCTTCACGTGGGAACCAACAACTTTTACTCATCATTTCATTTTTTTTATTCTTTTCTCTCTTCCCACTTATATTTATATTAAATTTTTATGACAAAATTACCAAATTACCCATGCACTATTTTGGACTACTTTTAAATTTTGTTGTTTTTAGGGGCATTTTTGTCCAAACATTTTTGGTGAAGTTGTGACCTCAAATTGGGTTTGCTGGCTTTATATACAAAGATATGCCCACACACAAAGTGTGTGTGAAATTCTTTATTTTTATTTTTAAAATTGAAGAAGAGAAGAAGAGAGTGAGAGAGAACGTGAGAGTTGGGAGAGAAGGAGATAGGTTTATTTTAAAATTAATTTTTTTTTTTAAATTAGTGATGTTAAAATCATTTATAGGTGAGGCTTAAACAAAAAACAGCAAAATTTTGTTTTGTGAAAATACATTACTGCCCTTAACTTTTTTGTTGTGATAGAAAACTAAATTATCTTTTCGCTCTTTTTTGGTTGACAAAGAGGGTTCTATTAAGAGAAATTAGGTTATCATCCCTTTTTTTGCTACTTCATTAATTAAAACCTTATTCTTTTTCAATTTTTGATGAAGTTCCTTAGGTTTTAATAAACGTCATTAATTATTTCAATAATAAAATATTTTTTATTTCTAAATATGTTCATTTATTGTTAGAAATGTTTCGTATGGTATATTTATATTTATGGCTAAATTTTTTATCATATATTTTCATTTTTATTTTGTACCCATTTTAATTTGTACCAATTTTCTTTTTAGTTTTAATTTGTACCAATACATTAATTCCTTTTTGTGCCCATATTTTTTAAAATTTTATTTGTATTTGTACCCATATTTTCTAATTTATTTGTACCCATTTTTAATTTTGCTAAATATAACCATGCTAATTATATGCATTTATTTTATGTTTTAAAATATATCATTAGTTATTTTTTAAAAGTGGGTACATTATTTTTTTGCTATAATTTTGTAAAGAACAACATTACTCTATTATTGATTTTTAAGTATTTATTATATTTTAAAAATATTATTTGAAGTTTTTTAAATTTCATAATTTGTGGGACATTAAATGCATAAATGCATGAGTTAAATTTCTTAAACCTCAATCAAAATATTTAAACAAACAAGGTTTTAGTCTAACAATTAGATTGATTAGGGACCGCAACCAAAAGGACTTGTTCTATTAATATGTAATTTAGACCATCCCTAAATAAGATGCCAAATTTTAAACAAAAATTTTAAAATTTAAAATTCAAGCTTATGTGACTCATCAATCGATATGTCAAATTTAAACAATTATTAATTGTATGACAAAAAAAAATTATTAATTGCATTATTTACTTTTCATTAGGGGTGGGCGAGGTTCGGTTTGGTGTGGAGTTTTTGCGGTTTTGGTTTGGTGCAGTTTTGAGGTTAAAACCGAAATGAAACCAAACCTTTTGGTTCGGTTTGGTTTGCTTTTAAACGGTTTTGGTTTGGTTTCATTGTTTGAAAAAATAATACACTATTAAAATTCAATCATGCATACACTATTAAAACTGCAAGTTACTGCATTGTTCAAGCATGCATACAATATTAACATTCAATCAAGCATGACTTCAATTATAATCAGGCATGCATGCATACAATGTCACATCCCGGCCCGGGTGGGACCACTTCCCGGGCCCGCTTCCACTACCGTAGCACGATATTGTCCGCTTTGGGCTTACCATTCCCTCACGGTTTTGTTTCTGGGAACTCACACGAGAACTTCCCGATGGGTCACCCATCCTGGGAGTGCTCTCGCGCGCTACTCGCTTAACTTTGGAGTTCCTACGGAACCCAAAGCCAGTGAGCTCCCAAAAGGCCTCGTGCTAGGTAGAGATGGGAATATACATTTAAGGATCACTCCCCTGGGCGATGTGGGATGTCACATACAACATACATTATTACACTGATTCAACTAGAATCTTTTGATTGGCTTGAAGCTTGTTGTGGTTGTGAATTAAGAATAATAGCAAGCACAACAATTAACATCAATTAACATCAACAAAGTGGTACGAAAGGTGGATATGCATTCGGTGCATGTGAATATTACCTACATAGGGTTTGTTTTCGAGTGTGCTAATGGATTTTCGTGTTTTGAATGACTGACTACCATTTGGTGCATGTGAATGAATAATATCTAAAGCAGCAAGTATTGTTTGTTTGAAATATCTAACTGAGTGGAGACCGAGGGAGAGACAGAGAGTTAGATGAAGAATGAAGTTGAGTAGCAAATGAGTAAAAGAAAGAAAGAGTACAGACTACAACTAGAAGAAAGAAAAGAAAAAGATTATGAGGCCATGGTATGATGTGGTTGAGTCCATACTAATTGTATGGACTCAATGAAATAACCAATTAGAATTTACATTTAATAACGTTATGCAGTTTCGGTTTCAAAGGGCCGAAACCGAAACCAAACCGTTTTTCCCCTATTCGGTTCGGTTTTAAACCAAAACCGTTTTGAAATCGCAAAACCAAACCGTTCGGTGTGGTTCGATTTGGTTCGTGTTTTGGTTTCAATTTTCGATTTCAAGTGCCCACCCCTACTTTTCATAAGTGTAATTAGTATTTGTTTATCAAATGATAGATTTGTTAGATTAGATGTTAGATTAGGGAATCGACGAGATTCGAACCCACACAGTGATGGAATGGCAACACTCATCTCTACCACTGTGTTAGAAGGCCACTTGCCTGTAATTAGTACTCTTAAAACAAAAGATAATAACAAAAATTATAAAAAGCATTTATTATCCACTAAAAATAGATTTGAAACTGCTGCCAAATTTGACAGAAACTCCCTCTACTGCCATTTCATGTCATGCCACATAGGAATTGACATTTCGGTTGGAAAACATAGTGCTGTCTTTTTTAACCGTTATTAATTATGTACACTTTTTGACATCTCATTTGAATATGCTCTTAGATATACTTTATACAGGCTTTTTAAGGAAGGGACCCCATTTTTTTTTTTTTTAAATGTTAATTAGTTGTGTTACCCACCTCTACATTGTATTCAATGATCTGAATTGTCTATTTTGTAAGTCTCGATTCATAAATCATCATTGCACAATTCAATTTAATCTGAATTCATTTGCCTATTTAATTATCACGATAAAATTTAAATGTTGTTTGGATCCAATGTCATAGTCTAAACTACATTTTAATAAAACACTGTTTGTCGACCAAAAACTAATAAAATTATTACTATACCCTTTAATACAAAACTGAAAGAAAATATTAGAACATAAAACAATGTGGGCATTAAAATAATTTTGTACAAACAAGTTTTTACTTTTTTTTTTTTAACCTCACAACTATGAGCTATGTCACCTTATCAATACCCTCCCAACTGCAAGTGGCCCTTTGCCACAGTTGTGGGAAATTGTTGAGTTCTTACATTACGGCATAGCTTCAAACCTCTTCGGTGGCTAACCCACCCAACTCATTTTCTCTTTCCTATTTTTTTGGGATGTAAAAACAAATAACTCCTATACTTCAAAAATCTCATTGTGTATTCCAAACTTTTTATAATTAAAAAAAATATATACAGTAGTATAGATTGAGACTTTTAAAATACTAATAACAGTTTCATATTTAAAATAAAATAAAAAATATATTTCTCAACACACAAAGTGTGTGACCTTTACAAGTACACCAAATACTATAATATACTTGGTGAAAACAAATAAAAATTCTCTTCCTTAATTTTACTCTTCTTCGGGGACTAGTTTAAAGAAGGGAGGTTTGCTGAATTTGTGTAGCCAACTGAAACTGAAGATGAAGATGAAAAGGATAACCACAAGACCTCCATCTCGAGGTAATCTTCCTTCTTTCATTTTTACCATTCTGCGGAATCCAAGTAGGGGATTTCATTCCGACGCTGTTAATGCTAATCCTACTTGTACGCATACAATTAAACGAACCCATTTGGTGTCGGAGAGTATGATTCGGACTCGATGCAAATCTGGAAAAATTAGGAAAGATGAAGCTTTGGGTTACTTTAATTCCATGATTCAAACCAAACCCTTGCCCTCTATTTGGACTTTCAATTGTTTGTTGGGGGCACTATCCAAGATGAAGCAATATTCTGCTGTGGTTTCTATGTGTAAACAGTTGATGGGTTACGCTCATTTCCGACCTGATGTCAGTACAATGACTATTTTTATGAATTGCTTGTGCCGTCTGAACCGGGTGGATTTGGGTTTCCCTGTTTTGGCAATTACCCTTAAATACGGTCTTGAACCCGATGCTCATTGTATAACTACTTTACTTCACGGGCTTTGCAAGTACAGTTCCTGGGCCGAGGCAATGGAGCTGTTCAAGTTAATAGAAGAGAAGGGATACACATGCGATGCAATCACTTATGCTACCATGATCAATGGATTATGCAAAGTTGGGAAAATTTCTAAGGCAGTCGAGATTCTTAAGAAGATGTGGGAAGATGGAAGGTTTAAGCCAAACAAAGATTGCTACAATCCAATCATCGATGGATTGTGTAAAGAAAGCCGAATGGATGATGCCTTGACCCTATTTCGAGATATGATCAGCAAAAGTGTTGTACCGGATATTATCAGTTATAACTCTTTGATTCATGGGTTATGCAACATGAGTCGCTGGGAAGAAGTGCTCCCTCTTTTTGAAGGAATGGAAGATCATGGAGTCAGGCCAGATGTTGTCACCTACACCACTTTAATTTATGCGTTGTGCCGATCGGGGAGGTTGGAAAAAGCCAAGAGCTTCTTGGTTTGCATGCTTAACAGTGGAATTTCACCCAATGTATACACCTATAATGTTCTTATGAACACTCTTTGCAAGGAAGAAAGAATTCAAGAAGCGCTTACTCTGTTGGAAACTATGACAACGAAGGGCATAAAGCCGGATGTTGTCACTTTTAATTCCTTGATTTCTGCTTCATGCAAGTCTGGTAACTGGGAAGAAGGTGTGAGGCTATTCAAAACCATGATTGGTTATGGAGCCTTGCCTGATATTTTTACATACAATTCTGTACTGGATGCTTTATGCAAGGAAGGGAAGACAACAGAGGCACTGAATCTTGTCAACGAAATGTTCCGTAGAGGGGAAAAGCCTGATGTTGTGACTTACAACTCTTTAATTAAAGGATTGTGTCGTACCAGCCAATGGAAAGAAGCCACAAGGTTGTTTGATGAAATGGTATGCCATGGAATCTTACCTGATTTCATAACTTTGAAGATACTTTCGGGTGCTCTCTGCAATGAAGTGATGACTGATGAGGTTCGCAAAGAATTTAAGGCGAGAATAGATGGAGCTTTGTAGCTTGGTAAGGAAATGGTCCAAAAAGGATTGATGCCCGGTCTGGAAACGGGAAGAACTTTAAGAGGTTCTTTGTCCTACTGCTTCATGTGCAGAACAACACGTTACATGGTTTGAAATTTATATGAATGAAGAGTGGTCATATATTAGTGTAACCCTCATAGCGCTTCACATAATATAGATGAGCAACGAAAATGTGCAAGGACACGTTTAATACATTGGTATTGCACATTGGATATAAATACATAGCCGTGAGGGGCTTGCAGCTTGGTTGGTTTAGAGAATTTAGCCATTCGATTAGAACTTTGAATGATGCAGTGGAGTTCTGCCGAAAATTTATGTAGAACACAGTGGGACGTTACTGAAATTACCGACATTTTCAGTGGAAGAGTGCAAGATATCTAATACTGAATTCAATACCTAGATATTTCTAGTCCGTTGTGTGGTTTAGCTCTGAAATTTCGTCCCATATCAAACATCGACTAACTTTGAACCGTCGCGTAAAATACAGTACCAAAGCCTACTAAAAATCCCAGACTCAAATAACCATACTGACAATATGCACCTAAGTCGGTAGAAGTAAACACTTAGAGCTAACACACAGACAATATGTGCATCAATAATTGAAAACTTCACTTCCAAATTTCTGAACCGAGACGCTACGGATGCTGATGCGCAGATGAGCAGCATAAAAATTGTGCCCAGTACGGTCTCCCCTTGGCTTTCTGCTTTTCAATCTTGATCTCTGGAGGGTACCTTGCCGGAGAGTTCCATTCTTTTGCATTGTCTTTCCTAGATGCCTGACCTGTCGGTGATTCGGGAGCCAGAATTGAGTTCACTGTCGTTGTTAGACGACCATTGTCCTTCCCCGTCACTGCTTTATCATCTTTCTGAAGCGCAGGGGCTTGACTTTCTTTTTGGTTCGGTGACTTGGCTTTGTTCTCTAGGTAGGCCTCACCCAAAAGGTTTTTCAAAGGAGTGTGTTGCTTCGCAGTGCTCCAGTTTGTAACCTTGGCGATGATCTCTTCATTCTTCCTTCTCCCTGGTGATTCGTTCACAACATGAGTAATAGAAGGAAACCACCCAGCCTGCAAAGGTGCAGGTTTTGGCTGTTCCAGGTTCTGTGCTGTCTTGATTTCAGCACCAGTAGCCTTTTGATTATCAACGCCTCCAGGTTCAACCAATGTCATGAAAGACGGTGCCTCAAACGTATCAGATTTGTCAGAGTATTGCCTCTCAGATGCAAGTTTCGCCTTCTTTTCCAATGAAGCTTGGGGATCTGTAAGTGGTACAGCTTCAGCATCAAGAACAGCTTGTGCCTCTGACTGGATAGAATAAACTGTACCATGCATCAACAGCAAATAGACCGAAGTTAGGAAATTTTAACACTTCCTTTTGAGCAAAAGCATTGAAGAAGGTATTTATGCATAGAGAAAAGACAGTAAAAGACAGCCTAGAAACAAAAAATATAAATATGGTATACAACTATTCTAAACAATTGTAAATCTATCACAAAAAAGCAATTATTAAACGATATATAAACTGATCCAACGAGAAAGTGATATTAAGGAGACCCTCTAGGATGGACATATGCTACACCTACAAAAATATAACTTTTATAAGTAACTCATTAATACTTATACCTGAAACAGATCCCCAGTTGCCTTCGAGGCTGTCAGTTTGGCTATTCGAGTCAACAACATCAAGTGCAGACGAATTTGTCTGTTGCTCAACAAGTTTATCACTCTCTTCCTGCAAAGATTGAGAAGTCAACCCAGAAGAAACCCCAAGGAGCTCTCCGGAGCAGTTATCTTCAGCAACGGTGAAACTTGGAACAGAAGATTCAGTAGCTAAAGAGGACAGATTTGGAACAGAAGATTCAGTATCTAAAGAGGACAGACCCACTTCTTTCGTTCCACAGTCCATTAAACTCTTCTGTGACGATTCAACATTGGGACCATGTTCTGACCCAGCAGCAGTGCTGCCCCCAACTTCTAGCTGGACCTTGTCATTACAATCAATCTCACTTTCCATCACACTTTTCTTTGTATCTGAAACTACATTGAGGTCAGCTCTGCTAGAATTTGAACTGCTGTCCACGTTCAGTTTTGGCTTCGCCAAAAGATTCTCCTCAATAGATCCTCCCCTACTTTTATTTCCAGATATAGCGCTCTTTTCAGTTTCACCCTTATCGTGATCACCAGAGTCATCGCCATTATGTATATCTGTTGGATTAACTTGAAGTTCGGAGAGACAACTGGTATTTTCCAAACTAGTAATGGGGTTCTCAGCAACAATCTTCTCCATAGATACTTCAATGTACTCATCCCCAGTTATAGCATACTTTTCAGTCTCATGATCACCATCGTCAATAAAATTTCCTTCTACGGGTCCTTTGCTGCTATGATCCGCACTCAAATCACATTTTTCATCTTTCTCATTATCATCCAGACCAACAGAGTGTGTTGTTTGATTTATACCAGTACTGCTCAAGGATTTTGCATCAGATGCAACATTTGTATCACTTTCTGGAAAGTTCACCTGTAACGACTTGTAATTATCATAAGTCACCTGTCCTTCAGGAAAGCCAACCAAGTTTTTAGCTATCTGAGGCATCACAATGTCAGCAGGGGTTGATTTTTCATCTGAACCTTGGTTTTCAGTAGTCTTGATCTCATTCTGAGACACACTGGCTTCTTCAGAAGGCACTTCTTTAACCATTGGCTTGCTGCTGCCTCCATCCAGTTCATGGCTAGCTTCTAAATCATGCATTTCTGAAGAGGCCACAGTGCCTCCACTTAAATTACTTGACTGGAAGATTTGAGAATTGTCATTTGAAACAGGATTTTTAACACCGTTTTCCTCGTCATTAAATTGTTCCCAAGAGTCCAGAAAAGTGGGCTGGTCTAGTTTCTCTTCTTTGTAGGTTTTGAAACCTTCAAGCATTGCCGCAGCATTGTCTACCACTGGTAGGTCATCAGGCACAGAAAGCACAGGTACGTTTGCACTCCCTTCACCCTTCGAGTTGCTACTCTCAGTTAATCCACCAGAACTGAAACAGTGCATCTCGTCTGTGGTATCCACCTTATTTTCTGCGGTATTAACAGAAGCTTGTGCATGTTCAACAGATTCAACATCAGGGGAAAGACCAACTTGGGGAATATCCAAATCAAACACATGAATACGCTCTTTCTCTGATGGAACAACTTCAATATCTCGCAGAGAGTCTGAAGTCACTTCAACTGATCTTTCTAACTTAGAGGCACCCTCAGCTGTTTCACTGGAAACTTCATTGGGTGCGACCAAACCGTATGGTAAGTTTCTATCTTGATCACTTGCTTCCATTTCCTTCACCTGCACCTCCTGTGAAATGGATGTTAAAGAGCTCTCAATCACACTGTCAGTCGCATGGGTCTTCTTGCTATCTTCTGATACATCTGTAATAGGGTGTACGTCATCTTCAGAACCATTCCTATCGTCCTGCACAGCTGACTCTGAACTCTTCATTGAATCAATGCTAGTGATTGACATAGATCCCTGGGACTCCGGTGCATAGCCCAGCTGATTAGTTGTATTCTCTGGATTTATGAAACTTGCATCAGGTTATTGAGAGATAAATCATTCTGTTAGTGCAACTAATGTAATTTGACGACAAAGGTGGAGAAATGTAACGACAAAATATATTCACATAAAGAAATGTACGCGAACATATTAAAAACAATGCAGACCAATGCAAGAACACAGAAGAAAATTCACCATCACTACATTACAAAAGAAGTCGATATTGGGTACAATTAATGTTGCACTGAAGAATATCATCTCTTTATCATGAATTTTAAAAGGACTTGTGAACTTCAAAGGCATGAAAACTCGTTTACCCAAGATAACAAATATAGCACGATTTTGAAATTTTTATGTGAAGAACTCCCATCCAACCAAGTGTACAGAAATGTAATATCAGAACTCAAGGAAAAAACAAATTCAATGAAACACGGATAGATTTTAGTTCTCAAGCGCAAACCGGTTTCACTTTATACGCTGTTTGAGTACTCTTGAAGTTTGGCAGAAGTTTTAGTTGTAAGTAGATTAAAATCTAACATGACACACCTTATACTCAATCTACAGGTTACTACAGCTTAAAAGAATTTAATCCAGAACATAAACTCAGTATCACACTAAAATTACATTTTGGTTTGTGTTTTCCATACTTAAAAATTGGACCAACATTTCCATATTCTTCTTTTCTTCGTATCAGAAAACATTTCCATATTATCCATACATCTTCTCAAAAAGGACAAACATGTTAACTTATATAATCAAATTAGTTGTCACCAATCAAATAAAAAGGGCAACCCCAAGCCAACAAGGCTCCCCGCTTTGCGAGGGTCAGGGGTGGCGGTATGGGTGTGTGGAACGTCAAAGTGACTTAACTAAGAAAGAAAGAAACCCAACCTAAAACAAGCGGAGCAGGCATGTCTCCGTGGCATGAGCATACAATACGACCCATAATCTACTCATACTATTCAACAGAATTCACAAGAATTATCCACTCATATTCCAACCTAGACGTGTCATCACTGTTGAACAACCTATATCCTACATTGATGAAGGATACAAAATACAACCAAGTGACAAAGCAAAGCAATTGTACGCACTGCAGGTGTGCACACTCAAATACCCTACAGAACCCATCCCTCCCCTTTACAACGATTTATTTTCCTGATTAGGAAATTATCATGTCATACTTCAATGCAATGGATTAAACAGATAATTGTTCTATTTATTCTAATTCATTTAATTTGTTTTCGAGTGCCCTCTTAATAAAGAAAATAATGATTAAGCCGCAAAAAATCAAGTTTTCAGACCATAAACAGATACATTAACTAATCAAACAGTTACATATAAATAATTAATCAAATGTCACCAAAACAGTTAATATGATTAATTGGACTGGTTTATTGAAACGTTACCATTGATTTCCCCATCATTAGGGGATTGGATGGCATTCAAATCATTCTTGGCAACCCTTTCCACACTAGTTGCTGATTTCAAAACATCTTCTAACCCTTCTCCGGTTCCTGCACCAGATCCACTATCCAAAAATTCTGCAACTGCATCTGAGAACACCGCATCTTCTGATCTGACAGATTCTCCCCCAACGAGACCACTGCCCTTTTCGTTGTTACTTCTTTCCAAGACTTTCGAACCTTACACAGAAAATTTGGAACCAGAAATACCATGATTTAAGATCTATCAAAGGAATTAAAGAATAATATATCTAATTTCCCATCGGCTTATCAACAAAAACTGAAGAAAATCAAAACCCCTCTTACTGTTTTGAGATGCAATCAAATCATAGTTTATCATTTGTTTTACATACTTAGCTGCCGGTTTCTAACAATATTTTACTTAATTATCTAGGTGATCTCTCTATCAGCTTGATAGCATAGTCCTAAATACCTGCCTCAACGCATAAACAAATCCCAAATTCCAAAATTTTAGAATCTTTCCAAATATTTTTACAGCCACCAAACAGGGTAGATTATGTAGAGCGGAAAACTTGATTAGCTCACTTGGGGTTTTGCGGTCGTCATCGGAGTGCTCATCATCTGACTGGGTGTTCTCCTGTAAGCCAACCAACTTGTAGCCATCAATGGTTCCACAAATCCTCTTATGAGCACGCCTGTGCCTGGCACTTGGGTGTGGGTTAGGAAAGGGCCACCCACATTTGCTGCAAACATGGACTCCTCCATGGCTCTCATGCCCTGCAATATCAACAACCAAAAACACCAACATTCAGAAAACGCAAAAAGAATGGAAAAAACAAACAACAACCCAGATTATCAAATTCTCAAAAATAAGCAAAAACACCAAAAAAACAAAAAATTAGCAAACCCTTAAACCCCAGAAGCAAACAAAACAAAGATTCATAAATTCACAGAAATAATCAAAAACACCAAATAAAAATAGAAAACCCTTAAACCCCAGAAGCAAACAAAACAAGGATTCATAGAGAGGGAGAGTACAAGAAAATTAAGATAAAATCAGAAAAACCCATCAAAACATTTCCAACCCAGAAAATCAAAATCCAAAAAAACCCAGAAAAATAAGAAAATCAAGATTCAGAAAAAAAAAGAAAAGAAAGATTATGAAATTCTAAGGATTCACTTATATGTTTATCATGGATTTATGAGACGAGATTTGAGCTTTTGAACTTCGATGTTTGATACAAAATTTTGAGATATATTTTTGGTACTTACCTAGTGGGTTATCATACGACACATCCGCACACCACAGGTATAGATGTCTATGACCATAGGACAAAGATGATGGAAGAGTGAGATATGATATATTATATACCCTAGCTTCATTGTCGAAAGCAGTGTCGGACAGCTTCACTAGCCATGACTAGTGTTGGTGTGGATGAATGCTATTTTATACAACTTGACCTTCGGGCGATGGACATGTACTGCCTTTGAGCAACTATGATACCCCTAGTTGAGTACTTCACGGATACAATTTATAGATGTTTTACAAATGTTTTACACGGCATGCTAGACTTTTTTTTATAAAACCTATACGTAGTATTATATACATGTTTTCAAAATAGGGGGTTAGTATGTTCTAAAATAAACTGGTTTTCGTACTATTAGTATTATTACAAATTATGGTCCACTCACATTTTCTGTTTTGCGCCCCCTCAGAACATAGCGACGAAGAGTAAGACTCGAGTTTCGAGGCTTTTCCCTACCAGTGATCTGCTCACTTCTATTTACATATGACCCTTCTTAACTATTGTAATATGATGCTCACCTTTCTTTAGCATTCTGTTTATTGGTATGCTTTGGACGTATTGCATCTTTTACTTTGAATTTGTAATTCTTGATCTTTCTATTTCGTTCATGTGGATTTTACATCATTATTGTTGTCACTTAGCATTTATTGCTCCATATTATTCGGGTTTGTTTATACACTTAAGACTTTCGTCACCCTTGAGTGTCGGTCCGCACGTGACATCCACTTGTTATTTGGATATCTGGGTTAGGGCGTGTCATCTTCCTCCCTTCTTGCCTATGTGCAAACAACCCTCCCATTCTCTTCCCCAGTGAGAACATCCAATCTCTTCTCCGGTGAAACCAACCCTAAATTCCTCACTTCTCCATTAAGCCCACCCCAATCCCTCTCTTCTTACTCGAGCCCACCCTAAATCCCTATTCATCCGGAGCTCGCCCCAATACCTTTTTTCCCTTTTAAACCTGACTCTACTCATCTCTCATCCGACGACCTCAACTACCGAACCTATTTGTTCGCCGACGAGGTCACTGTCAACCCTCTCTTCGACGACGACCCCACCTAGTCCTCTTCGACAACAATCCCACTCTAGTCCTTTTCGACGGGGTGTTGGGGTGCATGAAGAAGACAAAGGTTTGAGGGTAAGGAAGAAGATTGGTGTTAGGTTACTGAGATAACAAATGGTTTTCTTTTTCCTTTTCTTTTTCTTTTTTTTTTTTTTTTTTTTTTTCTGGTAAACGAGATAACAAATGTTTGGGGGGGGGGGGGGAGTTTTAAATAAGAGAAGTGGGCTATTCTCATTAGGCCACACCACGAAGTCAGTAAATTGGGTACTCCCCAGTGAGTACCTAAACATTGTCCTTGATGAGAGGCGGACAATTTGTCAGCCCCTATTAATATTATTTGAGAAGGATAAAAATGTCCTTAACATATTGCCCTGTAAAGAAGGAAAAACTAGTGCCCCTACTAATTAGTTTTTTTTTATTATTTATGTTTATTAAGAGGGGTGGATGAGAATTTAATAAAAACTAGCCTTCTGATACATAGGTACGGATGTGGCAATTGATTTTTTTTTTTAATTTAAAATTTTCTGTTTTAGATCTAACTACATATTTAAAAAAAAAAAAATCAAAAACAAAAGAAGAATAATTAACCACCTACAACGTGGGTTTGAAGATTCATTTAAACATTTAAATTACCATTTTCCTATTTTGTTTGGGTAGTTGTTCATTGTTCTTCTTTATTAAAGTGAGGGCATTACAAGAATAGTAAACATTTAAATTACCATTTCACTATTTTGTTTGGGCCGATTCTTCTTGCTGACGGCATTGGTTTTCGTTCATTCTTGCCATTTCGCTAGCAAATTGTGCACGTATCGGATCTTGGGACTTCCCTTTTCTCCTTGCTTCTTTTTGCTTATCTTTACTCGGGGGCCTTGGAAAAGAAGAAGTTGGGCTCATTTGGTCGACACCTTCATTGTCAGCAAAATTCACACCTTCATTGACATCATTTGGGGGTGGGGCTGCATTATGAAATAATCTTCCACATTGTTGATTCGCATCGGTTCCCCACCTCGGACAATCCTTGAGGATGTTCCAAGCATGATGTAACTTAAAAGCTTGATTTTTTGGTGTAGTTCTTGTCTTTTAAATTGTCATTGCTTTGTCACCCTATGCAACAAATACATAAAAACATTTAGTTGCAAAATACTATTATGTACATGACAACTAAAATATCAATAAAGAAACTCACAATTTCTGAGGCGCCCCTTCCACTAGGCATGTCAGCCATGACTTTCTCCCAGCTTCCCTTCCACAAAGTGCACGGTTTGTTGATAATCTTCTACTGATCATAAACACCACCAACTTCCCTTCGACCGGCGTTGGAGTTTTCATGGAACTTATCAACGATTTTACCCCACAAAACCTTTCTATTTTGATTGTGCCGACGGCACCATCTTCGCTAATAGAAATTCATGCCAAACATAAAGCAATATCTTCGTCAAAGGTCTAAGTACGACCTCTAACATGCTCTTTTGCCATCTTGAAAATTTGGAAATGAGAAGAAATGGTAGAAAGAAAAATTGGAAGAATTGTACGAGGAAAGTGAGTTTTGTGTGGATGTTTGAACAAATACATAGGTATTTATAGAGTTTTTGGTTGAATTTCAAGTTAAATAATTTTTTAAAAATATTTTAGCCATTGGATTTAAATTTGGACCGTTAGATTTGATTATATTCAATCTAAGCCGTTGGATTGAATAAATATATAAATATAAAACTAAAAAAAAAAAAAATTGAACCTGGACCGTTGGATTGACCAACGGCCCATTTAAATATGGTCGTTCGATCGAAAAAAGTAGCCGTTAGGCTACTGACGCCATCTGACAGCAGGGGACACGCCCACGTGGGTTAGGTCCCCGTGGGAATTAGGCTGATGCGTTGCTGCACGTTGGGCGACTGGCTCAAGCGTCTGGGCTTCACAGCCCGTGTTTCACTCACAACAGGTAGGGCCCATAATGACTTCTAGCCTAAAACGGGCTGGTATTTGGCCTTCTTTTGAGTTTTAGGTTTTGTTTAGCACATAGGGTGGAGTCGGTTTGGGGGCCGGGGGTGGGGGGGGGGGGAGTGGGGGAAGGGGGAATTTTAGGTTATAAGTCATTGTTGGAGTTGGTCTTAGTACACATACACACATGTTCTAATTAGCCTTTTTAATTTATTATTTTTAGATATTAGTATTAGTTTTATAAAAATAAAAATAAAAATCTGAGTTAATATTTAATTATTAAAAATATAGTAAAAAAGTGATCAAGTAACTACCGACATAGTGGTTGTTTTGCCTAAAAATTTCAACACAGTTTGACTGAATCTTCGTTTACTTTTTTTTGCACAAACAATATTATACATCCTAAAGGGATGGAGGAGTGAGCTAAGTCTCACAATAGGCTAGCAATAATGTGGTTCAAATTCGCCTACATGTAATTTAAACATCTCTAATTAAAAAAAAAAATTAAATATTAAACTTCTTTCTCCCCACTCCCATGTTCTCTCTCTCTTCCTCTATCCTTCAATTTTAAAAAAAAAAAAAAAATCTCACACACTTTGTGTGTCGGCATATAGTCCTTATGATAGTTATCATTTCTTATTATAATTTGTATTACTTGGGGAGTAAGTTTCTCTCTCCTCATGATTTTTTATAAATAAAGGCACAGTCAAAGGAAATCAATATCCTTGAAATTCCTCAATTCTCTTTCTATTCTTGGCCCACTCACCCTTATTTTTCGGACCCACTCACTCTTATTTTTTGAACCTCCAGGATTTTAGTGGCAGAGATTTTGTAACGACGAGGATTGTTGGCAAAAGTTGTACGTAGGAGACTTCTCCTTTTGGTATAAATGTCATTACTCTTCTTTTACTGCAATTTATCTATGATCTGACATCACTTGTGTGATATAGGTTCAATCCCACTCACATGCACACTTTAAATTAGTCACTTTTAGGTTTTAATTTATTCATATTTTTCACATCACTACACTTTACAGCTTCATCACCTTCTAGATGTCGGCCAACACATCGCGATTCGGGTGTCCAAGTGGACATTCCGGATCAGGGTGTGTCATAAACCGTGCTAAAAGAAACCCTTCATAAACCAATTAAACCAGCTGAATCAACATAATAAAAGTGGTCTTTCAATTTCCATCTACATTCTATTGAATTTACATTAAGATTAGAGAAAATAATATTTAATAAACAACTAATTGATTACATTATTACTAGCCCGTTGTGAGGCTAAGCCCACCCCCTTCCCCTTAGTGTAGATAATATCGTTTGTTAAAAAAATTCATTTGACAACTAATTGAATCATATTATTATGCGCGTGTGAAATGCTTTTTTTATAATTGGCATTACGTGCCTCTTTAGTGTTTAAAAATAGAGAAAATAATATTTAATAAACATCTGCGTGCAAAAGACATTTTTTTAAATCACGGCGCGCTACGTGCCTCTTAAAATGTTTTGAACATAACCTTCATGATTTTCCTTATTTTTTATTATATTTTCCTTTTCCCTTCACGTGGGAACCAGCAACTTTTACTCATCATTTCATTTTTTTATTCTTTTCTCTCTTCCCACTTATATTTATATTAAATTTTTATGACAAAATTACCAAATTACCCCTGCACTATTTTGGACTACTTTTAAATTTTGTTGTTTTTTGGGGCATTTTTGTCCAAACATTTTTGGTGAAGTTGTGACCTCAAATTGGGTTTGCTGGCTTTATATACAAAGATATGCCCACACACAAAGTGTGTGTGAAATTCTTTATTTTTATTTTTAAAATTGAAGAAGAGAAGAAGAGAGTGAGAGAGAACGTGAGAGTTGGGAGAGAAGGAGATAGGTTTATTTTAAAATAAATTTTTTTTTTTTAAATTAGTGATGTTAAAATCATTTATACATGAGGCTTAAACAAAAAACAGCAAAATTTTGTTTTGTGAAAATACATTACTGCCCTTAACTTTTTTGTTGTGATAGAAAACTAAATTATCTTTTCGCTCTTTTTTGGTTGACAAAGAGGGTTCTATTAAGAGAAATTAGGTTATCATCCCTTTTTTTGCTACTTCATTAATTAAAACCTTATTCTTTTTCAATTTTTGATGAAGTTCCTTAGGTTTTAATAAACGTCATTAATTATTTCAATAATAAAATATTTTTTATTTCTAAATATGTTCATTTATTGTTAGAAATGTTTCGTATGGTATATTTATATTTATGGCTAAATTTTTTATCATATATTTTCATTTTTATTTTGTACCAATTTTCTTTTTAGTTTTAATTTGTACCAATACATTAATTCCTTTTTGTGCCCATATTTTTTAAAATTTTATTTGTATTTGTACCCATATTTTCTAATTTATTTGTACCCATTTTTAATTTTGCTAAATATAACCATGCTAATTATGTGCATTTATTTTATGTTTTAAAATATATCATTAGTTATTTTTTAAAAGTGGGTACATTATTTTTTTGCTATAATTTTGTAAAGAACAACATTACTCTATTATTGATTTTTAAGTATTTATTATATTTTAAAAATATTATTTGAAGTTTTTTAAATTTCATAATTTGTGGGACATTAAATGCATAAATGCATGAGTTAAATTTCTTAAACCTCAATCAAAATATTTAAATAAACAAGGTTTTAGTCTAACAATTAGACTGATTAGGGACCGCAACCAAAAAGACTCATTCTATTAATATGTAATTTAGACCATCCCTAAATAAGATGCCAAATTTTAAACAAAAATTTTAAAATTTAAAATTCAAGCTTATGTGACTCATCAATCGATATGTCAAATTTAAACAATTATTAATTGTATGACAAAAAAAAATTATTAATTGCATTATTTACTTTTCATTAGGGGTGGGCGAGGTTCAGTTTGGTGTGGAGTTTTTGCGGTTTTGGTTCGGTGCAGTTTTGAGGTTAAAACCGAAATGAAACCAAACCTTTTGGTTCGGTTTGGTTTGCTTTTAAACGGTTTTGGTTTGGTTTCATTGTTTGAAAAAATAATACACTATTAAAATTCAATCATGCATACACTATTAAAACTGCAAGTTACTGCATTGTTCAAGCATGCATACAATATTAACATTCAATCAAGCATGACTTCAATTATAATCAGGCATGCATGCATACAATGTCACATCCCGGCCCGGGTGGGACCACTTCCCGGGCCCGCTTCCACTACCGTAGCACGATATTGTCCGCTTTGGGCTTACCATTCCCTCACGGTTTTGTTTCTGGGAACTCACACGAGAACTTCCCGATGGGTCACCCATCCTGGGAGTGCTCTCGCGCGCTACTCGCTTAACTTTGGAGTTCCTACGGAACCCAAAGCCAGTGAGCTCCCAAAAGGCCTCGTGCTAGGTAGAGATGGGAATATACATTTAAGGATTACTCCCCTGGGCAATGTGGGATGTCACATACAACATACATTATTACACTGATTCAACTAGAATCTTTTGATTGGCTTGAAGCTTGTTGTGGTTGTGAATTAAGAATAATAGCAAGCACAACAATTAACATCAATTAACATCAACAAAGTGGTACGAAAGGTGGATATGCATTCGGTGCATGTGAATATTACCTACATAGGGTTTGTTTTCGAGTGTGCTAATGGATTTTCGTGTTTTGAATGACTGACTACCATTTGGTGCATGTGAATGAATAATATCTAAAGCAGCAAGTATTGTTTGTTTGAAATATCTAACTGAGTGGAGACCGAGGGAGAGACAGAGAGTTAGATGAAGAATGAAGTTGAGTAGCAAATGAGTAAAAGAAAGAAAGAGTACATACTACAACTAGAAGAAAGAAAAGAAAAAGATTATGAGGCCATGGTATGATGTGGTTGAGTCCATACTAAATGTATGGACTCAATGAAATAACCAATTAGAATTTACATTTAATAACGTTATGCAGTTTCGGTTTCAGAGGGCCGAAACCGAAACCAAACCGTTTTTCCCCTATTCGGTTCGGTTTTAAACCAAAACCGTTTTGAAATCGCAAAACCAAACCGTTCGGTGTGGTTCGATTTGGTTCGTGTTTTGGTTTCAATTTTCGATTTCAAGTGCCCACCCCTACTTTTCATAAGTGTAATTAGTATTTGTTTATCAAATGATAGATTTGTTAGATTTGATGTTAGATTAGGGAATCGACGAGATTCGAACCCACACCGTGATGGAAGGGCAACACTCATCTCTACCACTGTGTTAGAAGGCCACTTGCGTGTAATTAGTACTCTTAAAACAAAAGATAATAACAAAAATTATAAAAAGCATTTATTATCCACTAAAAATAGATTTGAAACTGCTGCCAAATTTGACAGAAACTCCCTCTGCTGCCATTTCATGTCATGCCACATAGGAATTGACATTTCGGTTGGAAAACATAGTGCTGTCTTTTTTAACCGTTATTAATTATGTAGACTTTTTGACATCTCATTTGAATATGCTCTTAGATATACTTTATACAGGCTTTTTAAGGAAGGGACCCCATTTTTTTTTTTTTAAATGTTAATTAGTTGTGTTACCCACCTCTACATTGTATTCAATGATCTGAATTGTCTATTTTGTAAGTCTCGATTCATAAATCATCATTGCACAATTCAATTTAATCTGAATTCATTTGCCTATTTAATTATCACGATAAAATTTAAATGTTTTTTGGATCCAATGTCATAGTCTAAACTACAGTTTAATAAAACACTGTTTGTCGACCAAAAACTAATAAAATTATTACTATACCCTTTAATACAAAACTGAAAGAAAATATTAGAAAATAAAACAATGTGGGCATTAAAATAATTTTGTACAAACAAGTTTTTACTTTTTTTTTTTTAACCTCACAACTATGAGCTATGTCACCTTATCAATACCCTCCCAACTGCAAGTGGCCCTTTGCCACAGTTGTGGGAAATTATTGAGTTCTTACATTACGGCATAGCTTCAAACCTCTTCGGTGGCTAACCCACCCAACTCATTTTCTCTTTCCTATTTTTTTGGGATGTAAAAACAAATAACTCCTATACTTCAAAAATCTCATTGTGTATTCCAAACTTTTTATAATTAAAAAAAATATATACAATAGTATAAATTGAGACTTTTAAAATACTAATAACAGTTTCATATTTAAAATAAAATAAAAAATATATTTCTCAACACACAAAGTGTGTGACCTTTACAAGTACACCAAATACTATAATATACTTGGGTGAAAACAAATAAAAATTCTCTTCCTTAATTTTACTCTTCTTCGGGGACTAGTTTAAAGAAGTGAGGTTTGCTGAATTTGTGTAGCCAACTGAAACTGAAGATGAAGATGAAAAGGATAACCACAAGACCTCCATCTCGAGGTAATCTTCCTTCTTTCATTTTTACCATTCTGCGGAATCCAAGTAGGGGATTTCATTCCGACGCTGTTAATGCTAATCCTACTTGTACGCATACAATTAAACGAACCCATTTGGTGTCGGAGAGTATGATTCAGACTCGATGCAAATCTGGAAAAATTAGGAAAGATGAAGCTTTGGGTTACTTTAATTCCATGATTCAAACCAAACCCTTGCCCTCTATTTGGACTTTCAATTGTTTGTTGGGGGCACTATCCAAGATGAAGCAATATTCTGCTGTGGTTTCTATGTGTAAACAGTTGATGGGTTACGCTCATTTCCGACCTGATGTCAGTACAATGACTATTTTTATGAATTGCTTGTGCCGTCTGAACCGGGTGGATTTGGGTTTCCCTGTTTTGGCAATTACCCTTAAATACGGTCTTGAACCCGATGCTCATTGTATAACTACTTTACTTCACGGGCTTTGCAAGTACAGTTCCTGGGCCGAGGCAATGGAGCTGTTCAAGTTAATAGAAGAGAAGGGATACACATGCGATGCAATCACTTATGCTACCATGATCAATGGATTATGCAAAGTTGGGAAAATTTCTAAGGCAGTCGAGATTCTTAAGAAGATGTGGGAAGATGGAAGGTTTAAGCCAAACCAAGATTGCTACAATCCAATCATCGATGGATTGTGTAAAGAAAGCCGAATGGATGATGCCTTGACCCTATTTCGAGATATGATCAGCAAAAGTGTTGTACCGGATATTATCAGTTATAACTCTTTGATTCATGGGTTATGCAACATGAGTCGCTGGGAAGAAGTGCTCCCTCTTTTTGAAGGAATGGAAGATCATGGAGTCAGGCCAGATGTTGTCATCTACAACACTTTAATTTATGCATTGTGCCAATCGGGGAGGTTGGAAAAAGCCAAGAGCTTCTTGGTTTGCATGCTTAACAGTGGAATTTCACCCGATGTATACACCTATAATGTTCTTATGAACACTCTTTGCAAGGAAGAAAGAATTCAAGAAGCGCTTACTCTGTTGGAAACTATGACAACGAAGGGCATAAAGCCGGATGTTGTCACTTTTAATTCCTTGATTTCTGCGTCATGCAAGTCTGGTAACTGGGAAGAAGGTGTGAGGCTATTCAAAACCATGATTGATCATGGAGTCTTGCCTGATATTGTTACATACAATTCTGTACTGGATGCTTTATGCAAGGAAGGGAAGACAACAGAGGCACTGAATCTTGTCAACGAAATGTTCCGTAGAGGGGAAAAGCCTGATGTTGTGACTTACAACTCTTTAATTAAAGGATTGTGTCGTACCAGCCAATGGAAAGAAGCCACAAGGTTGTTTGATGAAATGGTATGCCATGGAATCTTACCTAATTTCATAACTTTGAAGATACTTTCGGGTGCGCTCTGCAATGAAGTGATGACTGATGAGGTTCGCAAAGAATTTAAGGCGAGAATAGATGGAGCTTTGTAGCTTGGTAAGGAAATGGTCCAAAAAGGATTGATGCCCGGTCTGGAAACGGGAAGAACTTTAAGAGGTTCTTTGTCCTACTGCTTCATGTGCAGAACAACACGTTACATGGTTTGAAATTTATATGAATGAAGAGTGGTCATATATTAGTGATACATTTCCATTCACTTGGTATGTTTTTCTTGTTTTTGTTACGCTTTTGATTCATCACCTTCCTCACCCACCTTCGAGTTTATGTGAGCCGGAAATGGAATATATTTTAGCCGCACATGAGCTGCATCGATCCCTCTCCTTTGATCTAAACAAACAATCACCGTGGTCATTTATACGTAATTCATCGACTGCAGTCTGTATTTATACGTCCTTACAGCTACTGAACCAATTTGGAACTTCACTGCCTATAACACTCATAGCGCTTCACATAATATAGATGAGCAACGAAAATGTGCAAGGACACGTTTAATACATTGGTATTGCACATTGGATATAAATACATAGCCGTGAGGGGCTTGCAGCTTGGTTGGTCCCATATCAACCAACAGTGGGACGTTACTGAAATTACCGACATTTTCAGTGGAAGAGTGCAAGATATCTAATGCTGAATTCAATACCTAGATATTTCTAGTCCGTTGTGTGGTTTAGCTCTGAAATTTCGTCCCATATCAAACATCGACTAACTTTGAACCGTCGCGTAAAATACAGTACCAAAGCCTACTAAAAATCCCAGACTCAAATAACCATACTGACAATATGCACCTAAGTCGGTAGAAGTAAACACTTAGAGCTAACACACAGACAATATGTGCATCAATAATTGAAAACTTCACTTCCAAATTTCTGAACTGAGACGCTACGGATGCTGATGCGCAGATGAGCAGCATAAAAATTGTGCCCAGTACGGTCTCCCCTTGGCTTTCTGCTTTTCAATCTTGATCTCTGGAGGGTACCTTGCCGGAGAGTTCCATTCTTTTGCATTGTCTTTCCTAGATGCCTGACCTGTTGGTGATTCGGGAGCCAGAATTGAGTTCACTGTCGTTGTTAGACGACCATTGTCCTTCCCCGTCACTGCTTTATCATCTTTCTGAAGCGTAGGGGCTTGACTTTCTTTTTGGTTCGGTGACTTGGCTTTGTTCTCTAGGTAGGCCTCACCCAAAAGGTTTTTCAAAGGAGTGTGTTGCTTCGCAGTGCTCCAGTTTGTAACCTTGGCGATGATCTCTTCATTCTTCCTTCTCCCTGGTGATTCGTTCACAACATGAGTAATAGAAGGAAACCACCCAGCCTGCAAAGGTGCAGGTTTTGGCTGTTCCAGGTTCTGTGCTGTCTTGATTTCAGCACCAGTAGCCTTTTGATTATCAACGCCTCCAGGTTCAACCAATGTCATGAAAGACGGTGCCTCAAACGTATCAGATTTGTCAGAGTATTGCCTCTCAGATGCAAGTTTCGCCTTCTTTTCCAATGAAGCTTGGGG
Organism: Pyrus x bretschneideri; assembly: GCF_019419815.1. Classification (NCBI taxonomy): domain Eukaryota; kingdom Viridiplantae; phylum Streptophyta; class Magnoliopsida; order Rosales; family Rosaceae; genus Pyrus; species Pyrus x bretschneideri. The sequence goes on along the minus strand of NW_025999435.1, from coordinate 1,558,874 downwards.
ATCTGTAAGTGGTACAGCTTCAGCATCAAGAACAGCTTGTGCCTCTGACTGGATAGAATAAACTGTACCATGCATCAACAGCAAATAGACCGAAGTTAGGAAATTTTAACACTTCCTTTTGAGCAAAAGCATTGAAAAAGGTATTTATGCATAGAGAAAAGACAGTAAAAGACAGCCTAGAAACAAAAAATATAAATATGGTATACAACTATTCTAAACAATTGTAAATCTATCACAAAAAAACATTATTAAACGATATATAAACTGATCCAACGAGAAAGTGATATTAAGGAGACCCTCTAGGATGGACATATATGCTACACCTACAAAAATATAACTTTTATAAGTAACTCATTAATACTTATACCTGAAACAGATCCCCAGTTGCCTTCGAGGCTGTCAGTTTGGCTATTCGAGTCAACAACATCAAGTGCAGACGAATTTGTCTGTTGCTCAACAAGTTTATCACTCTCTTCCTGCAAAGATTGAGAAGTCAACCCAGAAGAAACCCCAAGGAGCTCTCCGGAGCAGTTATCTTCAGCAACGGTGAAACTTGGAACAGAAGATTCAGTAGCTAAAGAGGACAGATTTGGAACAGAAGATTCAGTATCTAAAGAGGACAGACCCACTTCTTTCGTTCCACAGTCCATTAAACTCTTCTGTGACGATTCAACATTGGGACCATGTTCTGACCCAGCAGCAGTGCTGCCCCCAACTTCTAGCTGGACCTTGTCATTACAATCAATCTCACTTTCCATCACACTTTTCTTTGTATCTGAAACTACATTGAGGTCAGCTCTGCTAGAATTTGAACTGCTGTCCACGTTCAGTTTTGGCTTCGCCAAAAGATTCTCCTCAATAGATCCTCCCCTACTTTTATTTCCAGATATAGGGCTCTTTTCAGTTTCACCCTTATCGTGATCACCAGAGTCATCGCCATTATGTATATCTGTTGGATTAACTTGAAGTTCGGAGAGACAACTGGTATTTTCCAAACTAGTAATGGGGTTCTCAGCAACAATCTTCTCCATAGATACTTCAATGTACTCATCCCCAGTTATAGCATACTTTTCAGTCTCATGATCACCATCGTCAATAAAATTTCCTTCTACGGGTCCTTTGCTGCTATGATCCGCACTCAAATCACATTTTTCATCTTTCTCATTATCATCCAGACCAACAGAGTGTGTTGTTTGATTTATACCAGTACTGCTCAAGGATTTTGCATCAGATGCAACATTTGTATCACTTTCTGGAAAGTTCACCTGTAACGACTTGTAATTATCATAAGTCACCTGTCCTTCAGGAAAGCCAACCAAGTTTTTAGCTACCTGAGGCATCACAATGTCAGCAGGGGTTGATTTTTCATCTGAACCTTGGTTTTCAGTAGTCTTGATCTCATTCTGAGACACACTGGCTTCTTCAGAAGGCACTTCTTTAACCATTGGCTTGCTGCTGCCTCCATCCAGTTCATGGCTAGCTTCTAAATCATGCATTTCTGAAGAGGCCACAGTGCCTCCACTTAAATTACTTGACTGGAAGATTTGAGAATTGTCATTTGAAACAGGATTTTTAACACCGTTTTCCTCGTCATTAAATTGTTCCCAAGAGTCCAGAAAAGTGGGCTGGTCTAGTTTCTCTTCTTTGTAGGTTTTGAAACCTTCAAGCATTGCCGCAGCATTGTCTACCACTGGTAGGTCATCAGGCACAGAAAGCACATGTACGTTTGCACTCCCTTCACCCTTCGAGTTGCTACTCTCAGTTAATCCACCAGAACTGAAACAGTGCATCTCGTCTGTGGTATCCACCTTATTTTCTGCGGTATTAACAGAAGCTTGTGCATGTTCAACAGATTCAACATCAGGGGAAAGACCAACTTGGGGAATATCCAAATCAAACACATGAATACGCTCTTTCTCTGATGGAACAACTTCAATATCTCGCAGAGAGTCTGAAGTCACTTCAACTGATCTTTCTAACTTAGAGGCACCCTCAGCTGTTTCACTGGAAACTTCATTGGGTGCGACCAAACCGTATGGTAAGTTTCTATCTTGATCACTTGCTTCCATTTCCTTCACCTGCACCTCCTGTGAAATGGATGTTAAAGAGCTCTCAATCACACTGTCAGTAGCATGGGTCTTCTTGCTATCTTCTGATACATCTGTAATAGGGTGTACGTCATCTTCAGAACCATTCCTATCATCCTGCACAGCTGACTCTGAACTCTTCATTGAATCAATGCTAGTGATTGACATAGATCCCTGGGACTCCGGTGCATAGCCCAGCTGATTAGTTGTATTCTCTGGATTTATGAAACTTGCATCAGGTTATTGAGAGATAAATCATTCTGTTAGTGCAACTAATGTAATTTGACGACAAAGGTGGAGAAATGTAACGACAATGTTAAAGTTAGGTATGGAAAATTAGGCAATGTAGGCATGGTTGAATAAAATAAATTAGGTGCAATTAATGTGTTTTGTGTGGTAATAAATAATCTTAGTTTATTCATTTGGTTTGCTATAAATACCCAAGTCCTCAAGCATTGTAAATCATCCAAGGAAATACAAAGCCTAGAGCTAAATAAGAAAAGCTTTGCTAATTAGTTTGTTTTGTGAGCTTTCTTTAAGAGTGTGTTCTATTTTCTTCTTCTTGGGATCATTAGAGTTATCTTGGATACTCTTCTTATTCAACAATTGGTATCAGAGCCAAGTCGGTCAGGGATCGTTCTTGGTAGAGCATTGGTTGTAAAGTCTCTTGAAATTCCGAGTATGCTCTGTGGTTGCAGTTTTGACTGATCTTCCACATCAGAAAAAATTTCTTGAGATTATTGCTGGGGTTATCACAAACCTTGAGAGGGAGCTTCTTTGTGTCGAGAGTAGTGTATTACTCTGCACGGTAGTCACTCAAGCTTGTTCGGTGTAGTCAAAGTCTTGCCGATACGATGGGTGATCTTCAAGTTGTTGGAGGAATCAAGAAGCTCAACAACCAAAACTATAACACGTGGGCAACGTGTATAGAGTCTTACCTTCAAGGTCAAGACTTGTGGGAGGTTGTCGGTGGTAGTGAAGCTACACAACCGGCAGCGGAAGATGCTAACGGTGTCTTGCGGAAGTGGAAAATTAAAGTAGGCAAATCAATGTTTGCTTTAAAGACCACAATAGAAGAAGAAATGTTGGAGCACATTCGAGATGCTAGAACGCCAAAGGAAGCATGGGACACTTTTGTTACACTCTTTTCGAAGAGGAACGATACAAAATTGCAACTTCTCGAAAATGAGCTGCTATCGATGGTACAACGCGACATGACGATTGCCCAGTACTTTCACAAGGTGAAGTCGATATGCCGCGAAATTTCAGAATTAGATCCAACAGCTCCTATTGGGGAAACCAGGATGAAGAGAATAATTATCCATGGTTTGAGACCCGAATATCGAGGGTTCATTGCCGCTATACAAGGATGGCCGACACAACCATCGCTTGTTGAGTTTGAAAATTTGCTTGCAAGTCAAGAAGCTATGGCCAAGCAAATGGGAGGAGTCTCACTGAAGAGTGAAGAGGAAGCGCTCTACACCAACAAAAGCAAAGGCAGCTTTAAGCAGCGTGCTGGTGGTGGATCCAAAAGAAATGGTGACAAGGAAAAAGGTCATCAAGGAGGAGGGAGTTCTCGGCCAGGGGGAGCTCCGAAGTATCACGGCAACCGTGGTCAGTCCCAGAATAATAAAAAATTTGAGGGCAAGTGTTACAATTGTGGAAAGAATGGCCACATGGCGAAAGATTGTTGGACCAAGAAAGAGCCTGTTGAAAGTAATACTGCTACTTCCAGTTATAGTGAAGATGGCTGGGATGCTGAAGCATTATTCACTACGGAGGAAGAATGGGACGCAGAAGCATCATCTTGTTGGTGCTCAGAAAATGAGGCGTCACCTGACCCAAAAGAGTTTGAAGATACGTTGCAAGGGAAACTGGGAGACCAAGCTGTCCAAATCCAATCAAGTCCAGATGAGCCTGAAGATTTGCTTACTGGAGACGATGTCGACCAAGAAGTACCTAAGAGTACTTGGCAAACTGGCATGTATCAACAACCAGACGAGGAAGGTGGGCCTAGTGTACCGGAAGAATCAACTCCACAATCTCAACTCCGAAGGTCAACAAGAGCACGGAGACCAAATCCCAAATATGCCAATGCAGCCATAATTGAAGAAGCAACAGAACCTGAGACGTTCGAAGAAGCATCGCAGAGTTCTGAGTGGATGACAGCTATGAAAGAAGAGCTTGATGCACTTCAGCAAAATCAGACTTGGGATCTCGTGCCAAAGTCAAGAGATGTGAAACCCATATCCTGCAAGTGGGTTTACAAGATAAAGCGTCGTCCAGATGGGTCAATCGAGAGGTACAAGGCACGATTGGTAGCTCGTGGTTTCTCTCAACAGTACGGACTAGACTATGATGAAACGTTTAGTCCAGTAGCAAAGCTTACAACCGTACGAGTCCTACTTGCACTTGCAACTAACAAAGACTGGAATCTGTGGCAGATGGATGTGAAGAATGCTTTTCTTCATGGAGAGCTGGATCGGGAGATCTACATGATCCAACCAATGGGATTTCAGAACCAAGATCATCCTGAATATGTGTGTAAACTGCGGAAAACACTCTACGGATTGAAACAAGCACCCAGGGCGTGGTATGGTAAGATTGCTGAATTTCTAACACAAAGTGGTTATTCAGTAACACCTGCAGATTCCAGCTTGTTTGTCAAAGCCAATGAAGGAAAGCTAGCTATCGTGCTAGTGTATGTGGATGACTTGATCATAACCGGTGATGATGAGGCAGAAATTCTTCGGACGAAGGAGAATTTATCAGTCCGTTTCCAAATGAAGGAACTTGGTCAACTCAAGCACTTCCTTGGTCTAGAGGTTGATCGCACACAAGAAGGAATATTTCTCTGTCAACAGAAGTATTCCAAAGATTTATTGAAGAGGTTCGGAATGCTCGAATGCAAGCTGATCTCTACGCCGATGGAGCCAAATGTCAAAATGAGTGCACATGAAGGAAAAGATTTGGAAGATGCGACGATGTATCGACAGTTGGTAGGTAGTCTGATCTACTTAACCTTGACTCGACCTGACATTTCTCATGCAGTTGGTGTGATGAGTCGATACATGCAAAATCCAAAGAAGCCTCACTTGGAAGCAGTTCGACGAATACTGAGATATGTGAAGAGTACAATTGACTATGGTCTTTTGTACAAGAAAGCTGAAGACTGCAAGTTAGTTGGTCACTGTGATGCTGACTATGCGGGAGATCATGACACCAGGAGATCAACAACTGGGTATGTGTTTAAGCTTGGTTCTGGAACCATCTCTTGGTGTAGCAAGAGACAGCCAACGGTATCATTGTCAACCACTGAAGCAGAGTATAGAGCAGCAGCAATGGCAGCTCAAGAGAATGCATGGCTGGTACAGTTGATGAGTGATCTACATCAACCAGTAGATTATCCAGTACCATTGTACTGTGATAACCAATCGGCCATTCGCTTGGCGGAAAATCCAGTCTTTCATGCAAGAACTAAACATGTGGAAGTGCACTACCACTTTATCAGAGAAAAGGTTCTACAAGAAGAGATTGAGATGAGACAAGTCAAGACGAATGATCAAGTTGCGGACTTGTTCACAAAAAGTTTAAGTACAGGCAAGCTCGAAATTTTTCGCTGTCTGCTCAGCACAGTGCAAAGAATGAGAGCTGACATTGAGGGGGAGTGTTGAAAATCAATGTCAAAGTTAGGTATGGAAAATTAGGCAATGTTAGGCATGGTTGAATAAAATAAATTAGGTGCAATTAATGTGTTTTGTGTGGTAATAAATAATCTTAGTTTATTCATTTGGTTTGCTATAAATACCCAAGTCCTCAAGCATTGTAAATCATCCAAGGAAATACAAAGCCTAGAGCTAAATAAGAAAAGCTTTGCTAATTAGTTTGTTTTGTGAGCTTTCTGTAAGAGTGTGTTCTATTTTCTTCTTCTTGGGATCATTAGAGTTATCTTGGATACTCTTCTTATTCAACAAAATCATTCTGTTAGTGCAACTAATGTAATTTGACGACAAAGGTGGAGAAATGTAACGACAAAATATATTCACATAAAGAAATGTACGCGAACATATTAAAAATAATGCAGACCAATGCAAGAACACAGAAGAACATTCACCATCACTACATTACAAAAGAAGTCGATATTGGGTACAATTAATGTTGCACTGAAGAATATCATCTCTTTATCATGAATTTTAAAAGGACTTGTGAACTTCAAAGGCATGAAAACTCGTTTACCCATGATAACAAATATAGCACAACACGATTTTGAAATTTTTATGTGAAGAACTCCCATCCAACCAAGTGTACAGAAATGTAATATCAGAACTCAAGGAAAAAAACAAATTCAATGAAACACAGATAGATTTTAGTTCTCAAGCGCAAATCGGTTTCACTTTATACGCTGTTTGAGTACTCTCGAAGTTTGGCAGAAGTTTTAGTTGTAAGTAGATTAAAATCTAACATGACACACCTTATACTCAATCTACAGGTTACTGCAGCTTAAAAGAATTTAATCCAGAACATAAACTCAGTATCACACTAAAATTTCATTTTGGTTTGTGTTTTCCATACTTAAAAATTGGACCAACATTTCCATATTCTTCTTTTCTTCGTATCAGAAAACATTTCCATATTATCCATACATCTTCTCAAAAAGGACAAACATGTTAACTTATATAATCAAATTAGTTGTCACCAATCAAATAAAAAGGGCAACCCCAAGCCAACAAGGCTCCCCGCTTTGCGAGGGTCAGGGGTGGCGGTATGGGTGTGTGGAACGTCAAAGTGACTTAACTAAGAAAGAAAGAAACCCAACCTAAAACAAGCGGAGCAGGCATGTCTCCGTGGCATGAGCATACAATACGACCCATAATCTACTCATACTATTCAACAGAATTCACAAGAATTATCCACTCATATTCCAACCTAGACGTGTCATCACTGTTGAACAACCTATATCCTACATTGATGAAGGATACAAAATACAACCAAGTGACAAAGCAAAGCAATTGTACGCACTGCAGGTGTGCACACTCAAATACCCTACAGAACCCATCCCTCCCCTTTACAACGATTTATTTTCCTGATTAGGAAATTATCATGTCATACTTCAATGCAATGGATTAAACAGATAATTGTTCTATTTATTCTAATTCATTTAATTTGTTTTCGAGTGCCCTCTTAATAAAGAAAATAATGATTAAGCCGCAAAAAATCAAGTTTTCAGACCATAAACAGATACATTAACTAATCAAACAGTTACATATAAATAATTAATCAAATGTCACCAAAACAGTTAATATGATTAATTGGACTGGTTTATTGAAACGTTACCATTGATTTCCCCATCATTAGGGGATTGGATGGCATTCAAATCATTCTTGGCAACCCTTTCCACACTAGTTGCTGATTTCAAAACATCTTCTAACCCTTCTCCGGTTCCTGCACCAGATCCACTATCCAAAAATTCTGCAACTGCATCTGAGAACACCGCATCTTCTGATCTGACAGATTCTCCCCCAACGAGACCACTGCCCTTTTCGTTGTTACTTCTTTCCAAGACTTTCGAACCTTACACAGAAAATTTGGTACCAGAAATACCATGATTTAAGATCTATCAAAGGAATTAAAGAATAATATATCTAATTTCCCATCGGCTTATCAACAAAAACTGAAGAAAATCAAAACCCCTCTTACTGTTTTGAGATGCAATCAAATCATAGTTTATCATTTGTTTTACATACTTAGATGCCGGTTTCTAACAATATTTTACTTATTTATCCAGGTGATCTCTCTATCAGCTTGATAGCATAGTCCTAAATACCTGCCTCAACGCATAAACAAATCCCAAATTCCAAAATTTTAGAATCTTTCCAAATATTTTTACAGCCACCAAACAGGGTAGATTATATAGAGCGGAAAACTTGATTAGCTCACTTGGGGTTTTGCGGTCGTCATCGGAGTGCTCATCATCTGACTGGGTGTTCTCCTGTAAGCCAACCAACTTGTAGCCATCAATGGTTCCACAAATCCTCTTATGAGCACGCCTGTGCCTGGCACTTGGGTGTGGGTTAGGAAAGGGCCACCCACATTTGCTGCAAACATGGACTCCTCCATGGCTCTCATGCCCTGCAATATCAACAACCAAAAACACCAACATTCAGAAAACGCAAAAAGAATGGAAAAAACAAACAACAACCCAGATTATCAAATTCTCAAAAATAAGCAAAAACACCAAAAAAACAAAAAATTAGCAAACCCTTAAACCCCAGAAGCAAACAAAACAAAGATTCATAAATTCACAGAAATAATCAAAAACACCAAATAAAAATAGAAAACCCTTAAACCCCAGAAGCAAACAAAACAAGGATTCATAGAGAGGGAGAGTACAAGAAAATTAAGATAAAATCAGAAAAACCCATCAAAACATTTCCAACCCAGAAAATCAAAATCCAAAAACCCAGAAAAATAAGAAAATCAAGATTCAGAAAAAAAAAGAAAAGAAAGATTATGAAATTCTAAGGATTCACTTATATGTTTATCATGGATTTATGAGACGAGATTTGAGCTTTTGAACTTCGATGTTTGATACAAAATTTTGAGATATATTTTTGGTACTTACCTAGTGGGTTATCATACGACACATCCGCACACCACAGGTATAGATGTCTATGACCATAGGACAAAGATGATGGAAGAGTGAGATATGATATATTATATACCCTAGCTTCATTGTCGAAAGCAGTGTCGGACAGCTTCACTAGCCATGACTAGTGTTGGTGTGGATGAATGCTATTTTATACAGCTTGACCTTCGGGCGATGAACATGTACTGCCTTCGAGCAACTATGATACCCCTAGTTGAGTACTTCACGGATACAATTTATAGATGTTTTACAAATGTTTTACACGGCATGCTAGACTGTTTTTATAAAACCTATACGTAGTATTATATACATGTTTTCAAAATAGGGGGTTAGTATGTTCTAAAATAAACTGGTTTCGTACTATTAGTATTATTACAAATTATGGTCCACTCACATTTTCTGTTTTGTGCCCCTCAGGACATAGCGACGAAGAGTAAGACTCGAGTTTCGAGGCTTTTCCCTACCAGTGATCTGCTCACTTCTATTTACATATGACCCTTCTTAACTATTGTAATATGATGCTCACCTTTCTTTAGCATTCTGTTTATTGGTATGCTTTGGACGTATTGCATCTTTTACTTTGAATTTGTAATTCTTGATCTTTCTATTTCGTTCATGTGGATTTTACATCATTATTGTTGTCACTTAGCATTTATTGCTCCATATTATTCGTGTTTGTTTATACACTTAAGGTTTTTGTCACCCTTGAGTGTCGGTCCGCACGTGACATCCACTTGTTATTTGGATATCTGGGTTAGGGCGTGTCATCTTCCTCCCTTCTTGCCTATGTGCAAACAACCCTCCCATTCTCTTCCCCAGTGAGAACATCCAATCTCTTCTCCGGTGAAACCAACCCTAAATTCCTCACTTCTCCATTAAGCCCACCCCAATCCCTCTCTTCTTACGCGAGCCCACCCTAAATCCCTATTCATCCGGAGCTCGCCCCAATACCTTTTTTCCCTTTTAAACCTGACTCCACTCATCTCTCATCCGACGACCTCAACTACCCGAACCTATTTGTTTGCCGACGAGGTCACTGTCAACCCTCTCTTCGACGACGACCCCACCTAGTCCTCTTCAACAACAATCCCACTCTAGTCCTTTTCGACGGGGTGTTGGGGTGCATGAAGAAGACAAAGGTTTGAGGGTAAGGAAGAAGATTGGTGTTAGGTTACTGAGATAACAAATGGTTTTCTTTTTCTTTTTTTATTTCTTTTTTTTTTTTTCTGGTAAACGAGATAACAAATGTTTGGGGGGGAGTTTTAAATAAGAGAAGTGGGCTATTCTCATTAGGCCACACCACGAAGTCAGTAAATTGGGTACTCCCCAGTGAGTACCTAAACATTGTCCTTGATGAGAGGCGGACAATTTGTTAGCCCCTATTAATATTATTTGAGAAGGATAAAAATGTCCTTAACATATTGCCCTGTAAAGAAGGAAAAACTAGTGCCCCTACTAATTAGTTTTTTTATTATTATTTATGTTTATTAATAGGGGTGGATGAGAATTTAATAAAAACTAGCCTTCTGATACATAGGTACGGATGTGGCAATTGATTTTTTTTTTTAATTTAAAATTTTCTGTTTTAGATCTAACTACATATTTAAAAAAAAAATCAAAAACAAAAGAAGAATAATTAACCACCTACAACGTGGGTTTGAAGATTCATTTAAACATTTAAATTACCATTTTCCTATTTTGTTTGGGTAGTTGTTCATTGTTCTTCTTTATTAAAGTGAGGGCATTACAAGAATAGTAAACATTTAAATTACCATTTCACTATTTTGTTTGGGCCGATTCTTCTTGCTGACGGCATTGGTTTTCGTTCATTCTTGCCATTTCGCTAGCAAATTGTGCACGTATCGGATCTTGGGACTTCCCTTTTCTCCTTGCTTCTTTTTGCTTATCTTTACTCGGGGGCCTTGGAAAAGAAGAAGTTGGGCTCATTTGGTCGACACCTTCATTGTCAGCAAAATTCACACCTTCATTGACATCATTTGGGGGTGGGGCTGCATTATGAAATAATCTTCCACATTGTTGATTCGCATCAGTTCCCCACCTCGGACAATCCTTGAGGATGTTCCAAGCATGATGTAACTTAAAAGCTTGATTTTTTGGTGTAGTTCTTGTCTTTTAAATTGTCATTGCTTTGTCACCCTATGCAACAAATACATAAAAACATTTAGTTGCAAAATACTATTATGTACATGACAACTAAAATATCAATAAAGAAACTCACAATTTCTGAGGCGCCCCTTCCACTAGGCATGTCAGCCATGACTCTCTCCCAGCTTCCCTTCCACAAAGTGCACGGTTTGTTGATAATCTTCTACCGATCATAAACACCACCAACTTCCCTTCGACCGGCGTTGGAGTTTTCATGGAACTTATCAACGATTTTACCCCACAAAACCTTTCTATTTTGATTGGTGCCGACGGCACCATCTTCGCTAACAGAAATTCATGCCAAACATAAAGCAATATCTTCGTCAAAGGTCTAAGTACGACCTCTAACATGCTCTTTTGCCATCTTGAAAATTTGGAAATGAGAAGAAATCGTAGAAAGAAAAATTGGAAGAATTGTACGAGGAAAGTGAGTTTTGTGTGGATGTTTGAACAAATACATAGGTATTTATAGAGTTTTTGGTTGAATTTCAAGTTAAATAATTTTTTAAAAATATTTTAGCCATTGGATTTAAATTTGGACCGTTAGATTTGATTATATTCAATCTAAGCCGTTGGATTGAATAAATATATAAATATAAAACTAAAAAAAAAAAAATTGAACCTTGACCGTTGGATTGACCAACGACCCATTTAAATATGGTCGTTCGATCGAAAAAAGTAGCCGTTAGGCTACTGACGCCATCTGACAGCAGGGGACACGCCCACGTGGGTTAGGTCCCCGTGGGAATTAGGCTGACGCGTTGCTGCACGTTGGGCGACTGGCTCAAGCGTCTGGGCTTCACAACCCGTGTTTCACTCACAACAGGTAGGGCCCATAATGACTTCTAGCCTAAAACGGGCTGGTATTTGGCCTTCTTTTGAGTTTTAGGTTTTGTTTAGCACATAGGGTGGAGTCGGTTTGGGGGCCGGGGGGGGGAGTGGGGGAAGGGGGAATTTTAGGTTATAAGCCATTGTTGGAGTTGGTCTTAGTACACATACACACATGTTCTAATTAGCCTTTTTAATTTATTATTTTTAGATATTAGTATTAGTTTTATAAAAATAAAAATAAAAATCTGAGTTAATATTTAATTATTAAAAATATAGTAAAAAAGTGATCAAGTAACTACCGACATAGTGGTTGTTTTGCCTAAAAATTTCAACACAGTTTGACTGAATCTTCGTTTACTTTTTTTTGCACAAACAATATTATACATCCTAAAGGGATGGAGGAGTGAGCTAAGTCTCACAATAGGCTAGCAATAATGTGGTTCAAATTCGCCTACATGTAATTTAAACATCTCTAATTAAAAAAAAATTAAATATTAAACTTCTTTCTCCCCACTCCCATGTTCTCTCTCTCTTCCTCTATCCTTCAATTTTAAAAATAAAAAAAAATCTCACACACTTTGTGTGTCGGCATATAGTCCTTATGATAGTTATCATTTCTTATTATAATTTGTATTACTTGGGGAGTAAGTTTCTCTCTCCTCATGATTTTTTATAAATAAAGGCACAGTCAAAGGAAATCAACATCCTTGAAATTCCTCAATTCTCTTTCTATTCTTGCCCCACTCACCCTTATTTTTCGGACCCACTCACTCTTATTTTTTGAACCTCCAGGATTTTAGTGGCAGAGATTTTGTAACAACGAGGATTGTTGGCAAAAGTTGTACGTAGGAGACTTCTCCTTTTGGTATAAATGTCATTACTCTTCTTTTACTGCAATTTATCTATGATCTGACATCACTTGTGTGATATAGGTTCAATCCCGCTCACATGCACACTTTAAATTAGTCACTTTTAGGTTTTAATTTATTCACATTTTTCACATCACTACACTTTACAGCTTCATCACCTTCTAGGTGTCGGCCAACACATCGCGATTCGGGTGTCCAAGTGGACATTCCGGATCAGGGTATGTCATAGAGCGTGCTAGAAGAAACCCTTCATAAATCAATTAAACCAGCTGAATCAACATAATAAAAGTGGTCTTTCAATTTCCATCTACATTCTATTGAATTTACATTAAGATTAGAGAAAATAATATTTAATAAACAACTAATTGAATTACATTATTACTAACCCCTTGTGAGGCTAAGCCCACCCCCTTCCCCTTAGTGTAGATAATATCGTTTGTTAAAAAAATTCATTTGACAACTAATTGAATCATATTATTATGCGCGTGTGAAATGCTTTTTTTATAATTGGCACTACGTGCCTCTTTAGTGTTTAAAAATAGAGAAAATAATATTTAATAAACATCTGCGTGCAAAAGACATTTTTTTAAATCACGGCGCGCTACGCGCCTCTTAAAATGTTTTGAACATAACCTTCATGATTTTCCTTATTTTTTATTATATTTTCCTTTTCCCTTCACGTGGGAACCAACAACTTTTACTCATCATTTCATTTTTTTTATTCTTTTCTCTCTTCCCACTTATATTTATATTAAATTTTTATGACAAAATTACCAAATTACCCCTGCACTATTTTGGACTACTTTTAAATTTTGTTGTTTTTTGGGGCATTTTTGTCCAAACATTTTTGGTGAAGTTGTGACCTCAAATTGGGTTTGCTGGCTTTATATACAAAGATATGCCCACACACAAAGTGTGTGTGAAATTCTTTATTTTTATTTTTAAAATTGAAGAAGAGAAGAAGAGAGTGAGAGAGAACGTGAGAGTTGGGAGAGAAGGAGATAGGTTTATTTTAAAATTTTTTTTTTTTTTTTTAAATTAGTGATGTTAAAATCATTTATAGGTGAGGCTTAAACAAAAAACAGCAAAATTTTGTTTTGTGAAAATACATTACTGCCCTTAACTTTTTTGTTGTGATAGAAAACTAAATTATCTTTTCGCTCTTTTTTGGTTGACAAAGAGGGTTCTATTAAGAGAAATTAGGTTATCATCCCTTTTTTTGCTACTTCATTAATTAAAACCTTATTCTTTTTCAATTTTTGATGAAGTTCCTTAGGTTTTAATAAACGTCATTAATTATTTCAATAATAAAATATTTTTTATTTCTAAATATGTTCATTTATTGTTAGAAATGTTTCGTATGGTATATTTATATTTATGGCTAAATTTTTTATCATATATTTTCATTTTTATTTTGTACCCATTTTAATTTGTACCAATTTTCTTTTTAGTTTTAATTTGTACCAATACATTAATTCCTTTTTGTGCCCATATTTTTTAAAATTTTATTTGTATTTGTACCCATATTTTCTAATTTATTTGTACCCATTTTTAATTTTGCTAAATATAACCATGCTAATTATATGCATTTATTTTATGTTTTAAAATATATCATTAGTTATTTTTTAAAAGTGGGTACATTATTTTTTTGCTATAATTTTGTAAAGAACAACATTACTCTATTATTGATTTTTAAGTATTTATTATATTTTAAAAATATTATTTGAAGTTTTTTAAATTTCATAATTTGTGGGACATTAAATGCATAAATGCATGAGTTAAATTTCTTAAACCTCAATCAAAATATTTAAACAAACAAGGTTTTAGTCTAACAATTAGACTGATTAGGGACCGCAACCAAAAAGACTCGTTCTATTAATATGTAATTTAGACCATCCCTAAATAAGATGCCAAATTTTAAACAAAAATTTTAAAATTTAAAATTCAAGCTTATGTGACTCATCAATCGATATGTTGTATCCCACATCGCCCGTGAGGGCGTGGTCTTTGGGCCTTATATATCCATTGCCAGCATGTACCTTTCAGTGAGGCCTTTTGGAGCTGCGGCTTGCAAGGACAAAACCGTGCGGTAGCCCTCTGCTGTGACCTAGTCCAGAGGGGGAATGCCAAAGCGGACAATATCACTGCGAGGGAGGGTTGGGATGTGACAGATATGTCAAATTTAAACAATTATTAATTGTATGACAAAAAAAAATTATTAATTGCATTATTTACTTTTCATTAGGGGTGGGCGAGGTTCGGTTTGGTGTGGAGTTTTTGCGGTTTTGGTTCGGTGCAGTTTTGAGGTTAAAACCGAAATGAAACCAAACCTTTTGGTTCGGTTTGGTTTGCTTTTAAACGGTTTTGGTTTGGTTGGGTTTCATTGTTTGAAAAAATAATACACTATTAAAATTCAATCATGCATACACTATTAAAACTGCAAGTTACTGCATTGTTCAAGCATGCATACAATATTAACATTCAATCAAGCATGACTTCAATTATAATCAGGCATGCATGCGTACAACATACATTATTACACTGATTCAACTAGAATCTTTTGATTGGCTTGAAGCTTGTTGTGGTTGTGAATTAAGAATAATAGCAAGCACAACAATTAACATCAATTAACATCAACAAAGTGGTACGAAAGGTGGATATGCATTCGGTGCATGTGAATATTACCTACATAGGGTTTGTTTTCGAGTGTGCTAATGGATTTTCGTGTTTTGAATGACTGACTACCATTTGGTGCATGTGAATGAATAATATCTAAAGCAGCAAGTATTGTTTGTTTGAAATATCTAACTGAGTGGAGACCGAGGGAGAGACAGAGAGTTAGATGAAGAATGAAGTTGAGTAGCAAATGAGTAAAAGAAAGAAAGAGTAAATGAGTAAATGAAGTTGAATAGATTTCCATGTTTTTCTTGTTTCTGGTACGGCTTTGATTGATTACCCCCCTCATCCACCTTCGATTTTATGTGAGCCGGTAATGGCATATATTTTAGCCACACAGGAGCTGCATCAATCTGTCTCGTTTGATCTGAACGAACAATCACCATGGTCATTTATACGTACTTCATTGGTGGCAGTCTATGTATTTATACGTCCTTACGGCAACTGAACCAATTTGGAACTTCGCTGCCTGGAAGTAGAACACTTGATAGCACTTCCCCGCCTGTAAGATTCATATCATGGAGACGGCGACAGCCAAATTTTCGCATAGCCTTTGGCAACTAGACACGTCCATCCAACGAATGAGTCTCACATCTCCGTCTCCCCATATCATCTTTGATTATGTTGAAACTATTTCCTTTGATATTGCACCATCACATTCTCACATTTTAATTAGTTACATTCATCATCCAACTCTTTTTTTTTCTATTGAAGAAAAAATTATTAAAGAGAGAAACTGCGAGTACAACCAGCACCAGTAAAGCCCGAATGAAAAGATGTTTTAGCAAACAAAGGGATACATAATTCCCAATAATGATTATACTGAACTAGAAACCCTTGTCGAGCGAAAGCATCCGCCACAGAATTTTCCTGTATGAAAATGTGATTCTATCCAACATCAGAGAAATTCGAGGTCAGCCAACGGATATCTTCAACAAGAGAGGTGAGATTCCAAGGAATCTCACAATGATTCTGGACTGCTTGAGTGATGAGACGACTAAAAATGGATTTGAAACTGCTTGAGTGTTAGAAGGCCACTTGCTTGTAATTAGTATTCTTAAAACAAAAGATAATAACAAAAATTATAAAAAGCATTTATTATCCACTAAAAATAGATTTGAAACTGCTACCAAATTTGACAGCAACTCCTTCTGTTGCCATTTTATGTCATACCACATAGGAATTGACATTTCGGTTGGAAACCATAGTGCTGTCTTTTTTAACCGTTATTGATTATGTGGACTTTTCAACATCTCATTTAAATATGCTCTTAGATATACTTTATACAAGCTTTTTAAGGAAGGGACCCCATTTAAAAAAAAATTGTTAATTAGTTGTGTTACCCACCTCTACATTGAATTCAATGATCTGAATTGTCTATTTTGTAAGTCTCGATTCATAAATCATCCTTGCACAATTCAATTTAATTTGAATTCATTTGCCTATTTAATTATCACGATAAAATTTAAATGTTGTTTGGATCCAATGTCATAGTCTAAACTACATTTTAATAAAACACTGTTTGTCGACCAAAAACTAATAAAATTACTAGTATACCCTTTAAAACAAAACTGAAAGAAGATATTAGAAAATAAAACAATGTGGGCATTAAAATAATTTTGTACAAACAAGTTTTTACTGTTTTTTTTTTTAAACCTCACAGCTATGAGCTATGTCACCTTATCAATACCCTCCCAACTGCAAGTGGCCATTTGCCACAGTTGTGGGAAATTGTTGAGTTCTTACATTACGGCATAGCTTCAAACCTCTTTGGTGGCTAACCCACCCAAATCATTTTCTCTTTCCTATTTTTTTGGGATGTAAAAACAAATAACTCCTGCACTCCAAAAATTTCATTGTGCATTTCAAACTTTTTATAATTAAAAAAAATATATACAGGAGTATAGATTGAAACTTTTAAAATACTAATAACAGTTTCATATTTAAAATAAAATAAAAAATATATTTCTCATCACACAAAGTGTGTGACCTTTACAAGTACACCAAATACTATAATATACTTGGGTGAAAACAAATAAAAATTCTCTTCCTTAATTTAACTCTTCTTCGGGGACTAGTTTAAAGAAGTGAGGTTTGCTGAATTTGTGTAGCCAACTGAAACTGAAGATGAAGATGAAAAGGATAACCACAAGACCTCCATCTCGAGGTAATCTTCCTTCTTTCATTTTTACCATTCTGCGGAATCCAAGTAGGGGATTTCATTCCGACGCTGTTAATGCTAATCCTACTTGTACGCATACAATTAAACGAACCCATTTGGTGTCGGAGAGTATGATTCAGACTCGATGCAAATCTGGAAAAATTAGGAAAGATGAAGCTTTGGGTTACTTTAATTCCATGATTCAAACCAAACCCTTGCCCTCTATTTGGACTTTCAATTGTTTGTTGGGGGCACTATCCAAGATGAAGCAATATTCTGCTGTGGTTTCTATGTGTAAACAGTTGATGGGTTACGCTCATTTCGGACCTGATGTCAGTACAATGACTATTTTTATGAATTGCTTGTGCCGTCTGAACCGGGTGGATTTGGGTTTCCCTGTTTTAGCAATTACCCTTAAATACGGTCTTCAACCCAATGCTTATTCTATGAATACTTTGCTTCATGGATTGTGTAAAGAAAGCCGAATGGATGATGCCTTGACCCTATTTCGAGATATGATCAGCAAAAGTGTTGTACCGGATATTATCAGTTATAACACTTTGATTCATGGGTTATGCAACATGAGTCGCTGGGAAGAAGTGCTCCCTCTTTTTGAAGGAATGGAAGATCATGGAGTCAGGCCAGATGTTGTCACCTACACCACTTTAATTTATGCGTTGTGCCGATCGGGGAGGTTGGAAAAAGCCAAGAGCTTCTTGGTTTGCATGCTTAACAGTGGAATTTCACCCGATGTATACACCTATAATGTTCTTATGAACACTCTTTGCAAGGAAGAAAGAATTCAAGAAGCGCTTACTCTGTTGGAAACTATGACAACGAAAGGCATAAAGCCTAACGTTGTCACTTTTAATTCCTTGATTTCTGCTTCATGCAAGTCGGGTAACTGGGAGGAAGCTGTGATGTTATTTAAAACCATGATTGATCATGGAGTCTTGCCTGATATTGTTACATACAATTCTGTACTGGATGCTTTATGCAAGGAAGGGAAGACAACAGAGGCACTGAATCTTGTCAACGAAATGTTCCGTAGAGGGGAAAAGCCTGATGTTGTGACTTACAGCTCTTTAATTAAAGGATTGTGTCGTACCAGCCAATGGAAAGAAGCCACAAGGTTGTTTGATGAAATGGTATGCCATGGAATCTTACCTAATTTCATAACTTTGAAGATACTTTCGGGTGCTCTCTGCAATGAAGTGATGACTGATGAGGTTCGCGAAGAATTTAAGGCGAGAATAGATGGAGCTTTGTAGCTTGGTAAGGAAATGGTCCAAAAAGGATTGATGCCCGGTCTGGAAACGGGAAGAACTTTAAGAGGTTCTTTGTCCTACTGCTTCATGTGCAGAACAACACGTTACATGGTTTGAAATTTATATGAATGAAGAGTGGTCATATATTAGTGATACATTTCCATTCACTTGGTATGTTTTTCTTGTTTTTGTTACGCTTTTGATTCATCACCTTCCTCACCCACCTTCGAGTTTATGTGAGCCGGAAATGGAATATATTTTAGCCGCACATGAGCTGCATCGATCCCTCTCGTTTGATCTAAACAAACAATCACCGTGGTCATTTATACGTAATTCATCGACTGCAGTCTCTGTTTATACGTCCTTACAGCAACTGAACCAATTTGGAACTTCACTGCCTAGAAGTATAACACTCATAGCGCTTCACATAATATAGATGAGCAACGAAAATTTGCAAGGACACGTTTAATACATTGGTATTGCACATTGGATATAAATACATAGCCGTGAGGGGCTTGCAGCTTGGTTGGTTAAGAGAATTTAGCCATTCGATTAGAACTTTGAATAATGTAGTGAAGTTTTGCCGAAAATTTATGTAGAACACAGTGGGACGTTACTGAAATTACCGACATTTTCTGTGGGAGAGTGCAAGATATCTAATGCTGAATTCAATACCTAGATATTTCTAGTCCGTTGTGTGGTTTAGCTCTGAAATTTCGTCCCATATCAAACTTCGACTAACTTTGAACCGTCGCGTAAAATACAGTACCAAAGCCTACTAAAAATCCCAGACTCAAATAACCATACTGACAATATGCACCTAAGTCGGTAGAAGTAAACACTTAGAGCTAACACACAGACAATATGTGCATCAATGATTGAAAACTTCACTTCCAAATTTCTGAACTGAGACGCTACGGATGCTGATGCGCAGATGAGCAGCATAAAAATTGTGCCCAGTACGGTCTCCCCTTGGCTTTCTGCTTTTCACTCTTGATCTCTGTAGGGTATCTTGCCGGAGAGTTCCATTCTTTTGCATTGTCTTTCCTAGATGCCTGACCTGTCGGTGATTCGGGAGCCAGAATTGAGTTCACTGTCGTTGTTGGACGACCATTGTCCTTCCCCGTCACTGCTTTATCATCTTTCTGAAGCGCACGGGCTTGACTTTCTTTTTGGTTCGGTGACTTGGCTTTGTTCTCTAGGTAGGCCTCACCCAAAAGGTTTTTCAAAGGAGTGTGTTGCTTCCCAGTGCTCCAGTTTGTAACCTTGGCGATGATCTCTTCATTCTTCCTTCTCCCTGGTGATTCGTTCACAACATGAGTAATAGAAGGAAACCACCCAGCCTGCAAAGGTGCAGGTTTTGGCTGTTCCGGGTTCTGTGCTGTCTTGATTTCAGCACCAGTAGCCTTTTGATTATCAACGCCTCCAGGTTCAACCAATGTCATGAAAGACTGTGCCTCAAACGTATCAGATTTGTCAGAGTATTGCCTCTCAGATGCAAGTTTCGCCTTCTTTTCCAATGAAGCTTGGGGATCTGTAAGTGGTACAGCTTCAGCATCAAGAACAGCTTGTGCCTCTGACTGGATAGAATAAACTGTACCATGCATCAACAGCAAATAGACCGAAGTTAGGAAATTTTAACACTTCCTTTTGAGCAAAAGCATTGAAAAAGGTATTTATGCATAGAGAAAAGACAGTAAAAGACAGCCTAGAAACAAAAAATATAAATATGGTATACAACTATTCTAAACAATTGTAAATCTATCAACAAAAAACATTATTAAACGATATATAAACTGGTCCAACGAGAAAGTGATATTAAGGAGACCCTCTAGGATGGACATATATGCTACACCTACAAAAATATAACTTTTATACGTAACTCATTAATACTTATACCTGAAACAGATCCCCAGTTGCCTTCGAGGCTGTCAGTTTGGCTATTCGAGTCAACAACATCAAGTGCAGACGAATTTGTCTTCGGGGACTAAGGGCTCGTTTGGATGTGCTTTTAAAAAAACTGAAAACGTTTTTAGAGAAAATACTTTTGAGTTCCAAAAGCATTTGAAGTGCCTTCTGCAAGAAGCACCAGTTATGTACTTCTTTTAGAAAGAACTTTAATGTTTTTCCAGTATTTACTTTTATTTTTACTAAGAATTGGTTCTAAAAATATTTTTAACAAAAACGTTTTCAATTATTTTAAAGTACATCCATACAAACTTGGTTAAAGAAGTGAGGTTTGCTGAATTTGTGTAGCGAACTGAAACTGAAGAGGAAGATGAAGAGGATAACCACAAGACCTCCATCTCCAGGTAATCTTCCTTCTTTCATTTTTACCATTCTGCAGAATCCAAGTCGGGGATTTCATTCCGATGCTGTTCATGCTAATCCTACTTGTACGCATCCAATTAAACAAACCCATTTGGTGTCGGAGAGTATGATTCAGACTCGATGCAAATCTGGAAAAATTAAGAAAGATGAAGCATTGGGTTACTTTAATTCCATGATTCAAATCAAACCCTTGCCCTCTATTTGGACTTTCAATTATTTGTTGAGGGCACTATCCAAGATGAAGCAATATTCTGCTGTGGTTTCTATGTGTGCAGTTGATGGGTTGCGATCAATTCCGACCTAATGTATGTACAATGAATATTTTTCTGAATTGCTTGTGCCGGCTGAACCGGGTGAACGCTTGTTTCTCTGCTTTAGCAATTACCCTTAAATATGGTCTTAAGCCCGATGCATGTTCTATAAATACTTTGCTTCACGGGCTTTGCAAGTACAGTTCCCTGGCAGAGGCAACGCCGTTCTTCCAAGAAATAGAAACGAAGGGATATAAATGCGATGAAATCACTTATGGTACAGTGATCAATGGACTATGCAAAGCTGGGAAAACTTCTAAGGCTCTCGAGATACTTATCAAGATGTGGGAAGATGGAAGGTTCAAGCCCAACCAAGAATGCTACAATCCAATCATCGATAGCCTCTGTAAAGAAAGACAAATAGATGAGGCCTTGACCCTATTTCGAGATATGATCAGCAAAAGTGTTGTACCGAATATTTTCAATTGTACCACATTGATTCATGGGTTATGCAACACGAGTTGCTGGGAAGAAGTGCTCTCTCTTTTTGAAGAAATGGTAGATCAAGGAGTCAAGCCTAATGTCGTCACCTACACCACTCTAATTTATGCATTGTGCCAATCGGGGAGGTTGGAAAAGGCCAAGAGCTTCTTGATTTGCATGCTTAACGGGCGGAATTTCACCAGATGTATACACATATAGTGTTCTAATCAATGCTCTGTGCAAGGATGACCGAATTCAAGAAGCACTCTCTCTGTTTGAACAGATGAAAACGAAAGGCATAAAGGTTAAGGTTGTCACTTTTACTTCCTTGATTTCTGCTTAATGCAAGTCTGGTAACTGGGAGGAAGGTGTGAGGTTACTTAAAAGCATGATTGATTATGGAGCCTTGCCTAATATTGTTACATACAATTCCGTACTGGATGCTTTATACAAGGAAGGGAAGACAGCAGAGGCACTGAATCTTGTCGACGAAATGTTCCGTGGAGGGGAAAAGCCTGATGTTGTGACTTACAACACTTTAATTAAAGGATTGTGTCGTACCAGGCAATGGAAAGAAGCCACAAGGTTGTCTGACGAAATGTAATGCCATGGAATCTTACCTAATTTCATAACTTTGAAGATACTTTCGGGTGCTCTCTGCAATGAAGTGACTGATGATGTTCGCGAAGAATTTATGGCGAGAATAGATGGAACTTCAAAGCTTGGTAAGAAAAGGTCCAAGAAGGAATGATGCCTCAAATCCTGGTCTGGAAACGGGAAGAGCTTTAAGAGGTTCTTTGTCCTAATGCTTCATGCATGTGCAGAAAAACATGTTACATGGTTTGAAATTTATGGATTTACGATCGTGATTTATTTGGATTTACAAATGTGAATTACCTTGGATTTATGTGTCGAGACTTTGAGCTTGTAAGCTTCGGATTTGGATATGAGATTTTGAGATATGTTGTCGTTATGTATCTAGTGGGTTATCATACAACACATCCACACAACACATGTATGTAGACGTCTATGGCCATAGGACACAGTTGAGGAGATTTATGTATATACCTCTTCTTTGGCAACTAGACACGTCCATCCAACGAATGAGTCTCATGTCTCCCATATCATCTTCGACAATGTTGAAACTATTTCCTTTGATATTGCACCATCACATTCTCACATTTTAATTGTCAAAACATTTTTCTTAACAAACTCTTTCTGATTAGCTGTTGCCCCTCTTCATTTTGCAACCACGTTGCTGATTTGGTACAAAACTCACCATTAGAGGAAGCAGATCGTAACATTACAATTTTTTGTTAACTATATCCACACTTAAAACTTGATTAAGTTTGAAGTGATTCCAACGGTTATTTTCAATAAAATGACTAACCTTTTCCAGTCTAAAGCACTTCTTTGATCCTTGGGAGCAAGATGGAAGTGGGCAAGGAAAAATCTAATGATGGGTTCAAAAGCATACGTCTTGACCATTACCCACAATTCATCTTGTGCCTTTCTAGAGCACATCTCTACTTCTAAGAATCATTTTACAGTCCAAAGAGTGATCTTGCCTAAAGTATTTTCTTCTTTACTAACTGGACCACCAATTATTTTCTTGAGAAAACACCTTCCAGCTTAATTTGGCAAGATAAGCGTTATTTAAATAATCCGATCTTTTGATGGAGGTTTAAACTTTCCAATGTTGTGCCATTAGTTGTGTTCGTAAATGAAAAAAAAAAAGGTGTTTTTTTTGTTTCTTTTCAAAATCATGGGTCCAAATAGTAGGATATAGAAGCAGCTTTGCACATGCTTCTAAAAGAAATTACTTTTTTTTTTTTAATTAAGGGCAAGTAAACATTACCAATTAATGAAATTTTCATATTAACAATCTCATCCTTTTTTTTAAGAAAAAAAACACTTTTAGCATTACTTGTTTATCAAACACTTATTTATTTATTTTTCCACGTCTATTTATTCTCGCCGAAGCAGTTTTGAAAAAAATACACAATAACCTCAAAACTTGAGTTCCTTATTTTTCATCTTCCTCGAAAGTGACTAGTTTAACGAAGTGAGGTTTGCTGAATTTGTCCAGCAAACTGAAACTGAAGAGGACGATGAAAAGGATAACTGCAAGAACTCCATTCCCAGGTAATCTTCCTTCTTTCATTTTTACCATTCTGCAGAATCCAAGTCGGGGATTTCATTCCGACGCTGTTAATTCTAATCCTACTTGTACGCATACAATTGAACAAACCCATTTGGTGTCGGAGAGTGTGATTCAGACTCGATGCAAATCTGGAAAAATTGGGAAAGATGAAGCTTTGGGTTACTTGAATTCCATGATTCAAACCAAACCCTTGCCCTCTATTTGGACTTTCAATTATTTGTTGGGGGCACTCTCCAAGATGAAGCAATATTCTGCTGTGGTTTCTATGTGTAAACGGTTGATGGGCTGCGCTCATTTCCGACCTGATGTCTGTACAATGACTATTTTTCTGAATTGCTTGTGCCGTCTGAACCGGGTGGATTTGGGCTACCCTGTTTTAGCAATTACCCTTAAATACGGTCTTCAACCCAATGCTCCTTCTATGAATACTTTGCTTCATGGGCTTTGCAAGTACAGTTCCCTGGCTGAGGCAATGGAGCTGTTCAAGTTAATAGAAGACAAGGGATACAAATGCAATGAAATCACTTATGCTACCATGATCAATGGACTATGCAAGGCTGGGAAAACTTCTAAGGCACTCGAGATACTTACGAATATGTTGGAAGATGGAAGGTTTAAGCCAAACCAAGGTTGCTACAATCCAATCATCGATAGCTTGTGTAAAGAAAGCCGAATGGATGATGCCTTGACCCTATTTCAAGATATGATCAGCAAAAGTGTTGTACCGGATATTATCAGTTATAACTCTTTGATTCATGGGTTATGCAACATGAGTCGCTGGGAAGAAGTGCTCCCTCTTTTTGAAGGAATGGAAGATCATGGAGTCAGGCCAAATGTTGTCACCTACACCACTTTAATTTATGCATTGTGCCAATCGGGGAGGTTGGAAAAAGCCAAGAGCTTCTTGGTTTGCATGCTTAACAGTGGAATTTCACCCGATGTATACACCTATAATGTTCTTATGAACACTCTTTGCAAGGAAGAAAGAATTCAAGAAGCGCTTACTCTGTTGGAAACTATGACAACGAAAGGCATAAAGCCGGATGTTGTCACTTTTACTTCCTTGATTTCTGCTTCATGCAAGTCTGGTAACTGGGAAGAAGGTGTGAGGCTATTCAAAACCATGATTGGTTATGGAGCCTTGCCTGATATTGTTACATACAATTCTGTACTGGATGCTTTATGCAAGGAAGGGAAGACAACAGAGGCGCTGAATCTTGTCAACGAAATGTTCCGTAGAGGGGAAAAGCCTGATGTTGTGACTTACAACTCTTTAATTAAAGGATTGTGTCGTACCAGCCAATGGAAAGAAGCCACAAGGTTGTTTGATGAAATGGTATGCCATGGAATCTTACCTGATTTCATAACTTTGAAGATACTTTCGGGTGCTCTCTGCAATGAAGTGATGACTGATGAGGTTCGCAAAGAATTTAAGGCGAGAATAGATGGAGCTTTGTAGCTTGGTAAGGAAATGGTCCAAAAAGGATTGATGCCCGGTCTGGAAACGGGAAGAACTTTAAGAGGTTCTTTGTCCTACTGCTTCATGTGCAGAACAACACGTTACATGGTTTGAAATTTATATGAATGAAGAGTGGTCATATATTAGTGATACATTTCCATTCACTTGGTATGTTTTTCTTGTTTTTGTTACGCTTTTGATTCATCACCTTCCTCACCCACCTTCGAGTTTATGCGAGCCGGAAATGGAATATATTTTAGCCGCACATGAGCTGCATCGATCCCTCTCGTTTGATCTAAACAAACAATCACCG
Source organism: Pyrus x bretschneideri (assembly GCF_019419815.1). Taxonomy (NCBI): domain Eukaryota; kingdom Viridiplantae; phylum Streptophyta; class Magnoliopsida; order Rosales; family Rosaceae; genus Pyrus; species Pyrus x bretschneideri. The sequence goes on along the minus strand of NW_025999435.1, from coordinate 1,533,169 downwards.
TGGTCATTTATACGTAATTCATCGACTGCAGTCTCTGTTTATACGTCCTTACAGCAACTGAACCAATTTGGAACTTCACTGCCTAGAAGTATAACACTCATAGCGCTTCACATAATATAGATGAGCAACGAAAATTTGCAAGGACACGTTTAATACATTGGTATTGCACATTGGACATAAATACATAGCCGTGAGGGGCTTGCAGCTTGGTTGGTTAAGAGAATTTAGCCATTCGATTAGAACTTTGAATGATGTAGTGAAGTTTTGCCGAAAATTTATGTAGAACACAGTGGGACGTTACTGAAATTACCGACATTTTCAGTGGGAGAGTGCAAGATATCTAATGCTGAATTCAATACCTAGATATTTCTAGTCCGTTGTGTGGTTTAGCTCTGAAATTTCGTCCCATATCAAACATCGACTAACTTTGAACCGTCGCGTAAAATACAGTACCAAAGCCTACTAAAAATCCCAGACTCAAATAACCATACTGACAATATGCACCTAAGTCGGTAGAAGTAAACACTTAGAGCTAACACACAGACAATATGTGCATCAATGATTGAAAACTTCAATTCCAAATTTCTGAACTGAGACGCTACGGATGCTGATGCGCAGATGAGCAGCATAAAAATTGTGCCCAGTACGGTCTCCCCTTGGCTTTCTGCTTTTCACTCTTGATCTCTGTAGGGTACCTTGCCGGAGAGTTCCATTCTTTTGCATTGTCTTTCCTAGATGCCTGACCCGTCGGTGATTCGGGAGCCAGAATTGAGTTCACTGTCGTTGTTGGACGACCATTGTCCTTCCCCGTCACTGCTTTATCATCTTTCTGAAGCGCAGGGGCTTGACTTTCTTTTTGGTTCGGTGACTTGGCTTTGTTCTCTAGGTAGGCCTCACCCAAAAGGTTTTTCAAAGGAGTGTGTTGCTTCCCAGTGCTCCAGTTTGTAACCTTGGCGATGATCTCTTCATTCTTCCTTCTCCCTGGTGATTCGTTCACAACATGAGTAATAGAAGGAAACCACCCAGCCTGCAAAGGTGCAGGTTTTGTCTGTTCCGGGTTCTGTGCTGTCTTGATTTCAGCACCAGTAGCCTTTTGATTATCAACGCCTCCAGGTTCAACCAATGTCATGAAAGACGGTGCCTCAAACGTATCAGATTTGTCAGAGTGTTGCCTCTCAGATGCAAGTTTCGCCTTCTTTTCCAATGAAGCTTGGGGATCTGTAAGTGGTACAGCTTCAGCATCAAGAACAGCTTGTGCCTCTGACTGGATAGAATAAACTGTACCATGCATCAACAGCAAATAGACCGAAGTTAGGAAATTTTAACACTTCCTTTTGAGCAAAAGCATTGAAAAAGGTATTTATGCATAGAGAAAAGACAGTAAAAGACAGCCTAGAAACAAAAAATATAAATATGGTATACAACTATTCTAAACAATTGTAAATCTATCACAAAAAAACATTATTAAACGATATATAAACTGATCCAACGAGAAAGTGATATTAAGGAGACCCTCTAGGATGGACATATATGCTACACCTACAAAAATATAACTCTTATACGTAACTCATTAATACTTATACCTGAAACAGATCCCCAGTTGCCTTCGAGGCTGTCAGTTTGGCTGTTCGAGTCAACAACATCAAGTGCAGACGAATTTGTCTGTTGCTCAACAAGTTTATCACTCTCTTCCTGCAAAGATTGAGAAGTCAACCCAGAAGAAACCCCAAGGAGCTCTCCGGAGCAGTTATCTTCAGCAACGGTGAAACTTGGAACAGAAGATTCAGTAGCTAAAGAGGACAGATTTGGAACAGAAGATTCAGTATCTAAAGAGGACAGACCTACTTCTTTCGTTCCACAGTCCATTAAACTCTTCTGTGACGATTCAACATTGGGACCATGTTCTGACCCAGCAGCAGTGCTGCCCCCAACTTCTAGCTGGACCTTGTCATTACAATCAATCTCACTTTCCATCACACTTTTCTTTGTATCTGAAACTACATTGAGGTCAGCTCTGCTAGAATTTGAACTGCTGTCCACGTTCAGTTTTGGCTTCGCCAAAAGATTCTCCTCAATAGATCCTCCCCTACTTTTATTTCCAGATATAGCGCTCTTTTCAGTTTCACCCTTATCGTGATCACCAGAGTCATCGCCATTATGTATATCTGTTGGATTAACTTGAAGTTCGGAGAGACAACTGGTATTTTCCAAACTAGTAATGGGGTTCTCAGCAACAATCTTCTCCATAGATACTTCAATGTACTCATCCCCAGTTATAGCATACTTTTCAGTCTCATGATCACCATCGTCAATAAAATTTCCTTCTACGGGTCCTTTGCTGCTATGATCCGCACTCAAATCACATTTTTCATCTTTCTCGTTATCATCCAGACCAACAGAGTGTGTTGTTTGATTTATACCAGTACTGCTCAAGGATTTTGCATCAGATGCAACATTTGTATCACTTTCTGGAAAGTTCACCTGTAACGACTTGTAATTATCATAAGTCACCTGTCCTTCAGGAAAGCCAACCAAGTTTTTAGCTACCTGAGGCATCACAATGTCAGCAGGGGTTGATTTTTCATCTGAACCTTGGTTTTCAGTAGTCTTGATCTCATTCTGAGACACACTGGCTTCTTCAGAAGGCACTTCTTTAACCATTGGCTTGCTGCTGCCTCCATCCAGTTCATGGCTAGCTTCTAAATCATGCATTTCTGAAAAGGCCACAGTGCCTCCACTTAAATTACTTGACTGGAAGATTTGAGAATTGTCATTTGAAACAGGATTTTTAACACCGTTTTCCTCGTCATTAAATTGTTCCCAAGAGTCCAAAAAAGTGGGCTGGTCTAGTTTCTCTTCTTTGTAGGTTTTGAAACCTTCAAGCATTGCCGCAGCATTGTCTACCACTGGTAGGTCATCAGGCACAGAAAGCACATGTACGTTTGCACTCCCTTCGCCCTTCGAGTTGCTACTCTCGGTTAATCCACCAGAACTGAAACAGTGCATCTCGTCTGTGGTATCCACCTTATTTTCTGCAGTATTAACAGAAGCTTGTGCATGTTCAACAGATTCAACATCAGGGGAAAGACCAACTTGGGGAATATCCAAATCAAACACATGAATATGCTCTTTCTCTGATGGAACAACTTCAATATCTCGCAGAGAGTCTGAAGTCACTTCAACTGATCTTTCTAACTTAGAGGCACCCTCAGCTGTTTCACTGGAAACTTCATTGGGTGCGACCAAACCGTATGGTAAGTTTCTATCTTGATCACTTGCTTCCATTTCCTTCACCTGGCCCTCCTGTGAAATGGATGTTAAAGAGCTCTCAATCACACTGTCAGTAGCATGGGTCTTCTTGCTATCTTCTGATACATCTGTAATAGGGTGTACGTCATCTTCGGAACCATTCCTATCATCCTGCACAGCTGACTCTGACCTCTTCATTGAATCGATGCTAGTGATTGACATAGATCCTCGGGACTCCGGTGCATAGCCCAGCTGATTAGTTGTATTCTCTGGATTTACGAAACTTGCATCAGGTTATTGAGAGATAAATCATTCTGTTACTGCAACTAATGTAATCTGACGACAAAGGTGGAGAAATGTAACGACAAAATATATTCACATAAAGAAATGTACGCGAACATATTAAAAATAATGCAGACCAATGCAAGAACACAGAAGAACATTCACCATCACTACATTACAAAAGAAGTCGATATTGGGTACAATTAATGTTGCACTGAAGAATATCATCTCTTTATCATGAATTTTAAAAGGACTTGTGAACTTCAAAGGCATGAAAGCTCGTTTACCCATGATAACAAATATAGCACAACACGATTTTGAAATTTTTATGTGAAGAACTCCCATCCAACCAAGTGTACAGAAATGTAATATCAGAACTCAAGGAAAAAACAAATTCAATGAAACACGGATAGATTTTAGTTCTCAAGCGCTAATCGGTTTCACTTTATACGCTGTTTGAGTACTCTCGAAGTTTGGCAGAAGTTTTAGTTGTAAGTAGATTAAAATCTACCATGACACACCTTATACTCAATCTACAGTTTACTGCAGCTTAAAAGAATTTAATCCAGAACATAAACTCAGTATCACACTAAAATTACATTTTGGTTTGTGTTTTCCATACTTAAAAATTGGACCAACATTTCCATATTCTTCTTTTCTTTGTATCAGAAAACATTTCCATATTATCCATACATCTTCTCAAAAAGGACAAACATGTTAACTTACATAATCAAATTAGTTGTCACCAATCAAATAAAAAGGGCAACCCCAAGCCAACAAGGCTCCCCGCTTTGCGAGGGTCAGGGGTGGCGGTATGGGTGTGTGGAACGTCAAAGTGACTTAACTAAGAAAGAAAGAAACCCAACCTAAAACAAGCGGAGCAGGCATGTCTCCGTGGCATGAGCATACAATACGACCCATAATCTACTCACACTATTCAACAGAATTCACAAGAATTATCCACTCATATTCCAACCTAGACGTGTCATCACTGTTGAACAACCTATATCCTACATTGATGAAGGATACAAAATAAAACCAAGTGACAAAGCAAAGCAATTGTACGCACTGCAGGTGTGCACACTCAAATACCCTACAGAACCCATCCCTCCCCTTTACAACGATTTATTTTCCTGATTAGGAAATTATCATGTCATACTTCAATGTAATGGATTAAACAGATAATTGTTCTATTTATTCTAATTCATTTAATTTGTTTTCGAGTGCCCTCTTAATAAAGAAAATAATGATTAAGCTGCAAAAAATCAAGTTTTCAGACCATAAACAGATACATTAACTAATCAAACAGTTAATATGATTAATTGGACTGGTTTATTGAAACGTTACCGTTGATTTCCCTATCATTAGGGGATTGGATGGCATTCAAATCATTCTTGGCAACCATTTCCACACTAGTTGCTGATTTCAAAACATCTTCTAACCCTTCTCCGGTTCCTGCACCAGATCCATTATCCAAAAATTCTGCAACTGCATCTGAGAACACCGCATCTTCTGATCTGACAGATTCTCCCCCAATGAGACCACTGCCCTTTTCGTTGTTACTTCTTTCCAAGACTTTCGAACCTTACACAGAAAATTTGGTACCAGAAATACCATGATTTAAGATCTATCAAAGGAATTAAAGAATAATATATCTAATTTCCCATCGGCTTATCAACAAAAACTGAAGAAAATCAAAACCCCTCTTACTGTTTTGAGATGCAATCAAATCATAGTTTATCATTTGTTTTACAAACTTAGCTGCCGGTTTCTAACAATATTTTACTTATTTATCCAGGTGATCTCTCTATCAGCTTGATAGCATAGTCCTAAATACCTGCCTCAACGCATAAACAAATCCCAAATTCCAAAATTTTAGAATCTTTCCAAATATTTTTACAGCCACCAAACAGGGTAGATTATGTAGAGCGGAAAACTTGATTAGCTCACTTGGGGTTTTGCGGTCGTCATCGGAGTGCTCATCATCTGACTGGGTGTTCTCCTGTAAGCCAACCAACTTGTAGCCATCAATGGTTCCACAAATCCTCTTATGAGCACGCCTGTGCCTGGCACTTGGGTGTGGGTTCGGAAAGGGCCACCCACATTTGCTGCAAACATGGACTCCTCCATGGCTCTCATGCCCTGCAATATCAACAACCAAAAACACCAACACTCAGAAAACGCAAAAAGAATGGAAAAAACAAACAACAACCCAGATTATCAAATTCTCAAAAATAAGCAAAAACACCAAAAAAAACAAAAAATTAGCAAACCCTTAAACCCCAGAAGCAAACAAAACAAAGATTCATAAATTCACAGAAATAATCAAAAACACCAAATAAAAATAGAAAACCCTTAAACCCCAGAAGCAAACAAAACAAAGATTCATAGAGAGGGAGAGTACAAGAAAATTAAGATAAAATCAGAAAAACCCATCAAAACATTTCCAACCCAGAAAATCAAAATCCAAAAAAACCCAGAAAAATAAGAAAATCAAGATTCAGAAAAAAAAGAAAGATAAGAACCTGTGCTGTGACTTCTCACTAGATCTTGAGCATCCATGTCTAAAAGGAAGAGTTGGGATGACAGAAGAGATGGCAGCAGCAGAGAATAACAATAAAATACAATATAAAAAGCTCGGAATGTGACCCAAAGAAGAAGCAAACGGAATCGAAAGTCTTCGAAATGTCTGCAAGTCCTTCTGGTGTTCTAGGGGGGCAGACTCCGGAGAGAGACCGTGAGAGTGTTGTACGGAACAGTCTATGGGGGACGGCGCATTTGATAATGGCTCGACCACTGTACCTCCCCATGTGACTGTGCTTTAACTTATATACGAAGAATTCAATCATTGGATGAACCTTTTGTGCTTGTCTACATTGAGGTGCTTGGTAATTTTATGAGGTTACCGATGGCCCACTAAAATCGTACGGTTGTTTTTTCATGACCTAATGCCATCTTTGATTTCGAGCAGGATTGGGTTCAGTCCGGTAATCAATCTAAAAATGACAATGATTATTGAACCAACCGTTTTAGTACGTCGAAATTGATTACCATCACTATGTCGACAAAAAGTATATCATTTCTAATCGTGACTACAAGCTATAACGTAGATGAATTAAAAATTTGTACCCATGACCATTTGCTCTAGTGGTAGATTTCATGCGTGAGCCATTTATTTCGAAAACGGGTCAGCTGCTTGCATTTTAGGTTTCGCTTGCAATGAAATTCACCACCATGTAAACGATGTTGGTTTCATGTAATCTATTTGAAAAATATCATATCGCAGTAGACACATTAAAAAGATCGAGTCACGAATGCGTTTTTATTATTTTATTAAAGTTGTGCATGTCAAGTAAAAAATTATTACTTTAGCACTAGATCGTTGTATTTTAGTATAAATAAATAAGTAATTCTAGATCTTGATAGAGTTTAAATCATAACATTCATAAGTAAAGTCTCGATATTTATTTTCTTGATAAACAATGATAACATAAAATGAATTCATCTAACTATAGGAAGATGGGAGATTTTGAACCCGGAATGTATATATATTTGAAAAATGGTTATCATTGGTGATAATATTAAAATTTTGAATTGGACCAAAATCGAGACTCCAATATTGAATTTTCTACTAAATCAATGGTTGTTTTTCTCCTTGATCTAAGGGCAATAGGGTCCCGAAAAGTCTAAATTGATGCAGGCCCATATAGAATTCATGTGGTTGATTGTAGAGGACTAAAACTTGGATGGCACATGTCCGGATGTGTTGACAACCGTGGCCACCCCACGAGTATGTCACGTGACCGTCAGATAACAAAAGCAAACGACCAATAAAATAAACAGCTCAGATAGACTTTGACTCGGAAAATTACACCACGCGTCGTCACGACTTAGCTACCTACTCTTTCTTATAGTCAAGAAGCGACATAGACAGCCTCGCAATAAACCAATTGGGACCCTCTCCAATTTATGAGTGGATAGGGAAATTTGGATCACTTTACATAAATTATGCAGTTTTTATTAGCTCATTTTACTGGTTCGTTTCACATAAAACTATGTTTTTAAACGATTTAGATTTCTGTCTCTTTATGTGGAGTGATCTGGTTTGTCGACTCTAGACAAAGGTTTAGAGAATATCTCAATTCACAACAACAACACCATTATATGTATTAAATATTTTAACGCAATGATATATTTATAGGGCCATGTTATCACACACTTCTTTTTATCTTTCTCGCATTCATTATAGTTTTTATTCATCAAACGAAAGAATTAAAGAGGATTAAATAACAGAAATTACAAGTATGAATGTAAGGTAAAACAAAATATGTGGACAACATTGTCCTATTTATATTAACTAGTGAAAGAATAAATTAATATTGAACTTGTTATCTAAAATATTCGTTTTTAAAATGTCTCGCTTACGAATGACAAAACTATAAAATTAAGTTGCCTAACCCACTCTTCAATATTTGCAATTTTCTTTTATTGCGTCTTCATCATTATAATTATGATCATTAACCATAACTAACCACTCCATCATCATCAAAGCCATCATAAGATAAGGAAAAACGAAAAAGAAACCCTTGTCAACTACTCCATCGACTAATTCGACTCAATACGATAGAGATTGCATACACGATATGTCCACCTAATCAAAATAATATTTTTGTTTCTTCCTTAGAAAGGTGGAATTTGAAATTAATAATTTTTTCCCCTTCTTTAGCATGTTTAAGGTTTTTATTCTATTTTTTATTTGTTATTTATTATTATACTATAGTAGAATTTGCCTTTATCAATAAGTGAGAGTTTTCAGATTCATCTTTTATGAATAAGGAGTTCGATTCAAAACTATTATGGATGAAGAATTGCGTGGTTTAGTCCAATCCTTCACCATTTACTGTAACTATATCGTTGTATTAAAAAAATATTTAACAAATAAAAAAACAGTTAACTATGAGTTTATTTGAAAAAAAAAAAAAAAAAAAAAACACTTCAAGAGCTTAATCGGAGAAAAACGCATTATATATCCACTTATCATGCTCTAATTAGATTATTAGTTGTGAAATTCCTTTAGTGCTACAGTGTAAAATGGATTTTCGCTAAAGCATTGAAATTGAGGTGTTTTTCTCAAAATTGTGACCTAATCAAGGACTTATAAATGAAAACGCTTTTTTAATGGTGACAACTTTCTTTTTATATTTATGGAAAAAATTGTTAAATGTCATATGAACTTATACATATTTTTCAATTTGGCATATGAACTAAAATTTTATGCGACTTTTCATATCAACTTTTTGAAATCATTAATTTGTCATGACACACGCTAACCCTAAATGTCACCGGGACTCCGAATACGTCTGGGAATCACATAATCTCACATAAATAAATATATCACATCTAGTGCTCATTGACACATTCTAACACATGAGTTCATGTAAAGGTATTCTGATATGAACATGACTAGGCGTAATAATGATTTACGTCTTAGTACTACAATCACTTGAAGACTGGAACTACGCTCATCACATAGAGTCCTAATTGCCTATAGTCATCTAGGATAGGACTAGCACCTACAATGGATCCAAAGTGAGCGTACGGTGCGATGTGAACATACACGTGAAAGACTGGCCTTGGCCCTGGCCCTGGGTTAGTACTAACACCAGTGCAGTGAGCAGATAACGTAAATATGAACATGCCACAGTGATTTGATAATTCTAGTCAACATAATATTATTCATAGCCGTAAATTTAATTAAGGCATCCCATAGGATTTATAATGATTATTCGCATTGTTACGTCATTTCCTATAAATGTTAATTTAATTACGGCATCACATAGCAATTTCGTTATTAGATGTATATATGAAAACTAAACATACACACACACACACACACACACACACACACACACACACTATATAAAAGAAAAGACTCACTCACAAATACTTGCGAGGTCGTAGCCTTTTGAACTAAGAAAGCCAAAGTCTCCGATAGTAATCGCACCTAAGCATAATATTGGGACATGTTAGTAAACTTAACTAAAACGATTAAATTTGGAGAAACTAACGATGGATTCGGAATTAGCGTGTCGAAATACACTAAGATAGGTCCCAGGCAAATTTTTTTAAAAGTCAACACAAGGAATATTCCAGTCCATTTCAGAAATGGACCAGATCGAGTTAATGGGCAAGGTTTGGGCCGACCCATGGATCCGGTTTGGGCCCTTTTTTTTTCCTGGTTGCCGCTGCAATAGTTGGGAACAGGGTATTTCGACCGAGAAACTACCACGGCTCTGACTAGCTCCAAAAACTCAACTAAAACTCACATTTTAAATACCATAATGAAGCTAGGAGAGTAAGGATTCGAGTCATACCAATATTGGGTCAAGTAGTGACCAGAAATGGCCAGGAAATGGCTTGCAGCCTGCGGGTCCTTCATTGGAAAATTGGGGAGATTTCCCCAAGAGATTTCTGCGTCCAAACAACACCAAACTGTCTCAAAAACAACCCAAATGTACTCCTATGCACGATCTACGAATTATTAGGAAGGTTTTAGACCTTACCTTCGCCGAAGACGGCGAGAACTCGTTGAATTCAATATTGCACAGTGATGGTACTGTGCAGCGAGGGAAAGAGGGAAAATGAGGGGTTTCTCCTCGTTTTGTGTTCGTAGGACTCGCAGAGAAAGAATTGGTGGTGGTGGTGTTGCCGGAGGTATGGTGATCAGTGGTGTATGTGTGTCTGTGTTGATGGGGAGTGGAAAGAGAGCTAAGAGAGGGAGAGTGCTGAGAGAGTTAGAGCCAGGCAGAGACGGAGAGAGTTCCAAAGAGTGAGTGAAAGGGACACGCGACAGAGAGAGTGGAGACTTTGTGATGTGTGGACCCTACGGGCCAAAAAATAAATTAATAAAATATTTAAAATATCTTATTAGAAAATATTAAAATAATAATAGTATAATAATTATGAAAAATATATAAAATATAAAATAGTAATTTTTACAAAAGTGTTTTTCAGATTCGTAGTTTCGTAAAACCTCCATCGTAACTCCGATTTTGATTTCGCTTGCGTCTACGCGTTTGTATCGTCGAGTGCTTTGAGAATACGGTAAAATAGCAGCTTGTATGCGTCATGAAATGACGATCAACGAAAGTCAACAATCTCGCCTCAAATGGTATTTTTGTAATTTCACAATTTTAAAATTAATAAAATCGCAAAATTAGGGACGGGTCATCACTTGTCAACTCACCCTAACTTACAAGAACTTGGATTGCGATAATGAATGTTGTGAACGGGTTTGTAGCAGGATAAACTTTAGTTCCTTAACGCAGTGTAATGAGTATGATGATAATGTATTGTGGCCTATTTTACTGAATGGAGAGAGAGAGAGTGCAGTAGAGAAAGATGGAGAAGGACTTGAAGAATTTAGTGTGTTACTCCTCATACTTTGTGCCTTTATTTATAGTAAACATGACATAATTTCTTGCCTTGCAAACATTTAACTTGGAAGAATTGTATTTCTTTAATCATGAAAACACTAGGTACAACACATTTATATAATACAACAAATACATGTATCTTGCTAGAAGTTCTACAAATATAAAATTAATATATTTCATTTATAAGACTTGGTTGAATTAGTTGTGCAATCAAAGTTCATTGTCTTGACCCTTGCTATGTTCGATCCAAGTTCATTGTATTTGACCTTACTATCTCTAACACTAGACCTCAACTTGAGTGTATATTTATGACACCTTACTTGATGAGAAGATGATCAAATTGTGAAGTACTCGAAGTGTTTAGTGAACAAGTCTGCTATTTATTCACATGCGCGATGTGAACCACTCCTTGCAGCTTTTCTCTAACTAGATGACAATCTTTCGATATGCTTTGTTCGCTCATGGAAAACAGGACTGGATGCAATGTAAAGGGCTGCTTCGTTATCAAAGTACAATATGGTTGCTTTGGGATGCTTAACTAGCAAGTCATCGAGGACGCATTTCAGCCAAGTCAATTCACAACATGTGAAAGCCATGGCCCTATACTCTGTTCATCTGTCGATCTTGATGTTGTAGTTTATTTCTTAAACCTTCAAGAAGCTGGTGACTCACCGATCATTACACAATCGCCTGAGATGAACCTTCTAGTGTCCTTGCACCCAGCCCAATCTACACCGCAATAAGCTTTCAACCGTAACAAGCTTATAGAGAAAAGTAAGAACATATAGTAACACTAACAACTGCTTTGATCAACCAAGTTTATACTCACTTTTGAACGCTCAAAACTGAACCAAATGGTATAAACTTAAATGGGTTTTGAAGCTCGTTTTGTGTAGTTTAAAACCATATATGATTTGTAGAAAACTGAGCTCTAAATTGAAACTCATGCCAGATATAAAATGGAGTCCCAAAACTGGAAATGCAAAACTTGCTGCTGTTTGGCAGCTCTGCAACTCAACTTTGGACATGGTTTTCATCAATCAAAACTCAACGGAATTAAGGGAAATCAGATGAGTTTAATCATGGACATGTCTAGTTCCAAAATACATAATATTGGATAAAAAATAAATCATAAGGACCAGGAAATCGAGAGGTAAATTAAGCTACTTGAACCATAACTTTTCTCTGCAGAAAAATGAGTTTTCTGCAATTTAGAACCCATATTCATAAGATTGGGTGTTTTATTAGAATCGATAATCGGTAGACCGACCCTGAGAAGGCCCCCCATCCCGTACCCGTAGCGATAAGAAGAGAAGAAATCAGAGGCTTCCAAGCAGAATTGGAAGCAGAGCAACTGGTAAAGGACAAGGATCCTCTTTGTAGTATCCGAGGATCAATCAATTGTGTTCATTCATTTTACATCATGTGGTCAATTTTCATTAGATACTATTTATATTAAATTTTAAATTTAAAATTTAAAATAATTTCTAACTGTACTATGAACGGACACAATTAATTGATCATTCGGATCCCTATAAAAATGATCCACAGAGGATCCTATTCCATTGGTAAAGTTAGCTAATTGGGTCCAAATGAAAGTAATGGAATGAGCCCAAATGAATGTAATGGAACGAGGATCCCAGAAATCCTCTAATTATGTCAATTTATCGTATATCGTTCGGTCAGAAATCATTTTAAATTTTATATTTAAAATTGAACACAAATAGTATATGAATAAAACAGCAGCACGATTTACAATGAACGAACACGATTAACGAATTTTCTAAATCCTCATTTAATGTAATGGAATTGGTTGCCAAATTCACACTTCCAAACAAAAATTGGTATAAATACATATATCCATGAAAGAATTCTACAAATAAAAAAAATTAATATTTTTCGTTCATTGGAGTTGGTTGAATTAGTTGTACAAACTGAGTTTATTGTCTATAATCTTGCTATGTTCAATTCAAATTTGTTGTATTTGACCTTATTTTCATTAACAAATAATTTATTAATGATTTATACGATCATACATGTGCTATAACTAATATCCCAACTCTGTCGTAGTAATATATTAATAAAAATTTTCCTGAAAAAATATAATTTGTAAAAGAAAAACAAACTGAACAAAAAAAAGTAAAAGGTAGATTCCAAAACCCCTTGTTGGATAAACCCTCGTCTCTTCCCTCTCACTTCTCACTCGCTCTTCAAACTCTCATCGATTTTCTTCTCTTCTGTGAATCGATTTCTCGAGAAAATGAACTTGGGAAACTCCAATAACCCGAAATTTCCTCACCACCGACACACAATCCGCCCCAACTCAGCCTCCAACAGGCCTTCATCAACCTCCAAAACCATTGCTCCGGCTTCCTCCACCACCTCTCCCACCTTCCCCTCTTCAACCCTAACCCTTCTTCCCTCCAAACCCACCTCCAATCCACCTTCTCCAACCTCCAGAATCAAGCAAAACATGCATTCGATTCCAGGTTTTCGAGCTTCAATCCGGTGCATTCTTCTGGCAAGAACCCAGTTTGGGGTCGAATTGCGGTGAGTAACAAAACCCAGATCGCCAATTCCCCTAGTGGCGGGTCTAAAGCCGCCATGTCCACCGAGGACATCGAAGAGCGGCTTGCCGGCGTGCCGGTTTATGCTCTCAGTAATGCCTCGGAGGAATTCGTGTTGGTTTCTGGTGCTTCCACTGGGAAGTCTCTGGGATTGTTTTGTTTCAAGAAAGAGGATGCGGATGCACTTCTTGAGCATATTAGGATTATGGACCCCGGAATGCGAAGCGGGTCGAAAGTGGTGGCTGTGGCTTTAAATAAGGTGGGAATGTGAATAACTTGATGAAATTTTATTCATGTTTTTGTTTATTTATGCTTTCTTTTACCTTGAAATGGGATAAATTAGGGAATGGTGGAGATTAATGGGTGTTGGTTTTGCAGGTTTTTCAGCTCAAGGTCGATGGGGTAGCCTTCAGGTTGATTCCTGAGTATTCCCAAGTCAAGAATGCGCTTAAGGTGCGTAAGTTGCTCGCATAAGAATAGTAATGAAATACACACGTTATTTTCCGGAGTTGAATTTTGTCAATTTAACGCGAAGTTTTGATTATTCGAACATAACTATAACACATTCATCTCGAAACAACCAGAAAATAACTGTAAGTCTGTCACCCCATGCTTTATCTATATCTATGTGCTGCGTACTAGGTTTGTAATTCACATTTGATTCGAATACAGAATAGGCCAGGATGCCTTAACGGTTTTAGTTTAAAAACTTACTGAATATGTAAGGTACAACCAAAACCTAGGGATTCTTTTCAAACTGCAGATTTAGAAACTAAATACTTTGTAAGTTCCCATAGGTCAAGTAATGAACATACACATTTTAATGGACCTCACTTTGTTGGTAAGGTGTAATTAGCATTGGTCTTGAGAAATCTGCCAAAAGATATTGGGCTCCCAATTTGGTTTCACAAAAGATATAAGCTGAATACATGCATCGTACTCTTACAACAACAACAACCAAGCCTTATCCCACTAAGTGGGGTTGGCTGTATGAATCCTAGAACGCCATTGCACTCGGTTTTGCGCCAAGTGTTCCGTTAGCTCATGTCTTTTCTTATGCTTGGTACTCTTCTGCTAGAAAATGATTTCTCTCTTCCCCCGTCTCTCCATATTCAAGTCTTATATTAACAATATTTGTTTTGCGTTTCCTTTATGTAGGAGAGAGAAAAGGTTGGAACTTCTGATGATGATGGCTTTCCTGGTGTGCCAGTTTTCCAGGTTCTACTTTTAGCTTTTCCCAATTTTAATTAGTCATATGCTGTATAGTTGTAAGCCTGTTGTTTGCTTCAACATGGTTTCCTTTTTGTAGGTAACTCATTCCTATGTCTAAACTATTTTTTTTGGGCAAATTGTCTAAGCTAATTTGATTACACGTTCTTGACGTCGCACAATATAATTGATCCATGGCCTTGGCTCAGTCCAGCCACGTGAATATAAAAAAGGGATGAAAAGCTCCCGGTATTGTTCACTTTAACGAAAAACCACATTTTTACACCAAAAAGTCAATCCTGATACTATTCACTTTACCCTTTATTTTGTCCTTATCGTTAAAACTCAAAGTTTTCAAGTCCTTTTCATTAGTTTTCCTTATAAAAAATTCAATGGTCACCCAGCATGTATAATTCTGAACAATTCCACTCATTGCCAATGTGGTTTTGAGTTGGGTGCTTCAACTTTAACAGAGGACATTTTTGTTTGCTAACCTTTCTTCCTTTTGATTTACTTCGCATATTTCATTAACATTTTCTTATTAGCTATTCAACAGCTTTCATATTATAAAATGGATAACTCCAAACCTTGCTAATGCCGCCCTTTTCAATATGCCATTATGGTGTTTTCATGTAGTGGTTGTATTTTTCTATCAAGGAAAGTCAGGATTGTCTTTTTTTTTTCTTCTCCTTTTAATAATTTGGCATCACTCTGCCACCTTGAAGTTTAGAAGATATCACTTACTGCCTTGTGATATAACCTTCCATTCACTTTGTAAGAAGTGGAACTGAGCATGTTCTGTGTATGGGCTTCAAAATAAAAGCGTAAGAATGAATAAAAAGAACACGGCAGTTCCAACCTAAAATCAAGTTGAGAACGAGATTGTAGTATCATAGCATCAATTCGTGTACCCAGTTGTGGAATATTGTTATGTTCCACTATCAATGTCCTTGTCGATTCTAGGGAAATATGCTACATGGTATCAACCTATTTCTGGTCAGGTGATATTCTAAAGAGGTAGAAACTGTGAAGATTAATGGTTGTTAATGAGTGAAATTGGAGAAGGTTTGGCATTAAGCTGGAAGGGTTGAGATTGAGGTGGCTTTGCAAAGAGATTAAAAAAATTGGGTTTCTAGGTTTACGATCTTTGAATGTGTTTTGAAATTTAACTGTGAAAGGAACAAAAATGGTCAGAGACCAAATAGAGATCTAGATGTGAGTGCTCCTTTTTCATTGCTGGAGACTAGGATACACTGTTATCTCTCTCCTTTTTGTTTACCCTTTGCATTCCCAAAATGTTGTGTCCTTTGGGTCTTGTCAAGTTTGCTTTTAAATTTTTGAGAAATTTGTTTCTTTTCAATTGAAGAACTAAAGCGAAGACAAAGTAGATTCCTGTGGATGCATGGAAGTATAAGAAAATTAAAGAGTAAACATCAGGCATTAGCTCTTAAGTTTCTTATGTGAACCTTACTTGGATAAGGTTTGTCACTCAATTCATATAGCATTCATATAGTTATCCACGGTGACATCTAGACTGCTGCATTAGTTTTGGTGGTAGACTACGTTGTTTCAGTGCTGACCATTTACGGTGCTAGTGCATGTCTGTCTAAGTCTTATACTCTTTGGCTTCAACTTATTCAGGAAAGCACCCAGCAGACTGATTGCAGTACTCACCATTTACTGTGCTAGTGCCAAACACGTGCACATTTCTGTTTTTCTCTTTGTGAAATGAGAAATAGATCCATACAAGGGGGCGGCGTAAACTTATTCTGGCACAAACCACATGGTGCTGAACCAAAATTTTCTCTTATTAGGAACAATAATTTGTTATTTTTCTTGGCCAAGATTAATAGGTCAGTTTAACTCTTGAATAATACCATTTCCCAAGTGTGTTTCTATGAAAAAAAATATATTATTTAACCATAGGTTTTGGATGCGAAAGCTTATTAACCTTTCAAACCCTGCAATTCACTGTGGTAGAGCTTCAAACCAGCAGTGGATGCATTGGGTTTGCCAAACTAATTATGGCTGCATTCTCACTATTGCATATTGAATGTAGTTTTGAAAGTTTGCTAAGAAATCACATAGTATTGCAATGTAATTAATTGTACAATCAATATAAGCATGCATCTAAATTCAAATTAACATGGATCTTTATGAGTTATAACCGGTTCTGAGATTAATCTTGTGATAAATGATCCAAGTTTTTTCCTTTTAAAAAGTCATATGAACTTCCATTTTACTGCTTGATATGTGAAAAAATCTGTCAAACTGATGTCCTTGCCCATTCTCACCTGCTACTTCTCATGAATTATGCCATAAATTCTCGCTCCTTGCGCTATATAGGTCGACTTGTTTTAAACTGATAATAACCTTTGGTTGGAAACTGATCTATTGTGGACGGTACAATTCCGTCTTGAGAGTGGCTAGGCCAAACTTTTTGGACCCAAACTGTGATGTAATCTTATTCTTTTAGCAACTAGCATTTCCTCAAGTCATTTCTGCTCCCAGACTGGCTTACTAGAATTTTGTATGGTTTTCTGATATGTTTTGACAATTGTCTTCATCGCAAACTTCTTCCATGAATTTCCCATGCTAATTTTTAACCTGTTTAAACATTTGATTAGTCAAGGAGCTTGGTTCTGAAAAGCCAAAGCAAGAGCTATCGTCCAGTATTTTTCAGGAAGGTCAGTTAAACAATACCCTTGCTTGCATTATCTAGCTTGTTTTGGCATGCATTTGCGGTTTTACCTATTCTTAGAAATCTTTTAGGAGGATTTGGAAAATTCATTATCAAGGGCTTCTCGTGATCAGAATCAATTAAATCCTGCCTTCAGACCAGGGGATGTTCAGGTATGGGTTTCAGGACCTATTGACGGTGTAGCAGAACTTATCTTTCTGTTTACTTATTCTATTTTGTGTTGTAGGTTGCTGTTCTTGAGGAAGTCATAAAGGGGATGAAGGTAGGCATTTTTTTCCTTCTTATTACGTTATTAATTGTTGTTAATAAATCAACGACCAGGATTGAGCTACAAAATTACACAAATGTTTCGCTAATTTCTCAAAAGTTTTGAATTGTTTTCCTCCTATATTGTGGGCAATTAGAAAGCAAAAGTAATAACGAAATATTGCAGGAGGGTTCTACATCAACGTGGGATGACGTCGTCTTCATCCCTCCTGGATTTGACATCTCTACCGATCCCAACAAGCAATAGGCATACTGCAAAGAGCTCGTATTACGTGGCACCTTTGGCAAGAACATTAGTCAAATACAAATTACTTATGAAGATACAAAATTACTTATGAAGAGTTTAATCTAGTAGGGTTTAGATTTTGTGCTTGTAGTTATGTACCCAACTGTAATTCACTGGCCTTACCAGCAACTTGAAATTGTTTGTTCTCCTGGCCATCCGAGCCGGTTTTATTCTGTAGCTTGTTGATGTCGCATATCGGGAAGTAGAATCTTCGTTCTTTTCGTCGATTCTCAGGCTTGTTCGTTCATCTGGTGTTTGAGTAGTGTTGCAGGGCATAAATTCTACTTGATGAGAAAATCATGTTATCCTAGATACTGAAGCCTGAACTCGGATTACATATAAATACTGAAACAAAAACCGAAAAAATTTAATCACGAAAGTTTAAACACGGATTCATAAGAACTTGCGCCATGAACAATGTTTGGCCAGGCCATTGCGTTGCTGGTAGTTTTTATGGCGTGTGTTACGTACACACCGTGAATAACTCACGGCTTGTTATTTCTGGTAGGGGCTTTGACCACTTGGGCACCTCGCAGCGTACAGAATACTACATAGCATTCTTTGTGCACCATAAATAATTTCGATCGTAGTGAGGGATCAAAAGAACTCTTGCAATTTGGAATTTTTTCTTGACAATCTGCGGATTTTATACACCGGTTCGTGATATGATGCTGGGTTACTGAGCATTTACTTTGTTTTCTCATTCGTTTTTTTTTTTTTTTTTTCACAATACATTTGAGAATTGCAACCTATATGAATTCCTTAGAACATCAATACTATACACGTACATGTTGAATCAGTACACTACATTGCTCCAAAACTCACTAGGCTAGCGATCTAACAAGTGCCCTTATTGGAAATTATCATCTCAAATTCTCTCATGGTTTTGAAAGGATCGTCGATGTCGACATTCTTTTCCATCTCAATGAGGGCTAGCCGTGCGGCTTCTCTGTCTCTTTGGCGATTCTTCTTTATCAATCCATTGGCCCTGGCAAGTTCGGCGGCTCTATATTTGTCAATCACGAGCGAGGGGGTTTCAGGGCGTTGTGCTTTAAGAATGGTAACTGCGAACCGAGATTTCAACATGGCCACCCGACCCGCCTCAGGTGTTGTGGTGCCATGCTCATGATGGTCACAAAGAGGAAGAGGAGGTAGCACTGTCACCGGTGACTCACGGCTTAAGTAGCCACCCGATTTATCTGATGAAATGTCACAAGTCACAGGAAGAGGAGTAGGCAGCCTCTTGTGCTTCTTTTCCCCATTCGTTTCCTGGTCCATAATCTCGACTCTCTCGCGATTGTCGGCCAGTGGAGGAGCGGAGCGTTTCTTTGAATTATTCAAAGAAGCTACCTTCTGGGGTTCGGGTTTGGAGACCGGTACTTTCGTCGAACAGGAAGAAGAGGAATCGTTAGCAGCCTTCTTGGAAGCATTCAGATTACGAGTGGTTTCTGCTGCAGGTTTGTAGTGATCAGATGAGAGGATTTCGTCAAGCCACTTTCTAGTTTTACCAGAGTATTTCATGGTTGGTGACAAAAAGTTAAAGAGAGAACGAAGAAGGAAAGCGCACTGCGGACGAGTAGAGGGAGCAGATGACGTAGCTTAGAGTGAGAAATAGAACCCTAGCTCTCCTGCCCAAATAAAATTCTCCCAAGCCAACCTTGCTTCCCAAGAAACTAGGTAATCCAACTCGGTTTGGGAAAATTAACGCTATCTAATCCTATTTTTCTATTACAATTAATCGAGTTTGTTGGATTATTGTTTTTTCTTTAATTTGGTTTTTGAAAATGTAGGATTTCTAGTTTCCTTGACAATTGTAGTTTCTGGTTTTTAAAATAGGTAATGCTAAGGAGACTAAATTTGTAAACAAAATTTTGTAAACTAAATGACATGAAGTTGATGATTAGATTGTGACTTGAGCGTTGATAAACGTGCTCATTCCTATTGGTGACACATCATTTAGTTTACAAATTTGTCTATACATTTAGTCTTTCTAGCATTACTCTTCTAAAAAATAGAAAAATGAAAACTTTTCTCTGTGATGCTTTTTAGCTTTCAGTTGGACTAAAGAGGGAAGCAAGATATGACAACTCTCATAATAAGGAGGTTACATTAACTCTAAACTAATCTGTCCTTTAACTTGCCACTGACCTTGATATTATGTTCTGTCCTTTCTGCATCTGATGAATGTATAAGCACCATCGCATTGTGAATCTTCTGTCTCAATTTATTTAAAATTTCATATTTCAAATTTTTTTTTTTGAAAAAAAAAAAAAAAAAACCGAAACCGAACTGAAATTCGGTTCGATTTCGGTTTTGGCAAAAAACTGAATCGATTTGAACCGAACCCAGTCCTAGTCTGGAGTAGTGGTGGTGTCGAGGACAAGGTTATCCTCAACTTGTGCGATGGAGACGTCTAGGGCCAAACTATCGTCAGATGTCCACTTAATGTTAGCCTTGACGGAGCGTTCTTATGAGTTCATGCTTGTGGTAGAGTGATTGGGTGAGGAGGAATATGAGTTCACTCTCAATGAAAGCGCCAATTGTGGAAACCAAATTTGCACACCGCCACCAGAGGTGGAGATGATCAAACTTGTTTTCCTATAAAACAGCACACAACCGTGAGTAAGCCAATGATCGGGGGATGTTCTGGTCAAAGACTTTCCGATGGTCAAGTTCGTAAGCAATATTAAGATTTTAGAGTGGGTAAGAGAATAAATGTGCAGAGATTGTGTTGCTAGAGATGAACACTCGAATGATGTATTAATACCAGTCGAGGAGATGACCTTTTAGGCTAGTAGAATCCTTATTTAAACTGGAAGAATCCTAGAAGATACTTAGGAATTGGATATTGCATCCTCTTAAAAGTGTAATTATTGCAACGCATGCCAATCCTGTAGATTTTAAGGACTCCAAGATTATTGAAAACCAACAAATTCTTACTAGATTAGGTTCTTGAATCTTGCAGAACAAGTATGGTCGATCTCAGTGAAGTCGTGGACTTCGCCCATTGATCCTGGAGCATGATGATGGTGACATCACTGCTCCGTTTAGTCAACTTCGCATCCAAGGTTGTTGAGTTCATGGCCAGACTTTTAAGGTATTTGTATTCCAATCTGGCTTACTATGGTCTTACAAGCGATCATGAGTGACATATTGTATGTTATTATAATTTCCATTGCGTATTTAGTTATTCAAATTAAATTTATTCCAAAAATGTACCTAGAAACCCAACACACATGACATGTTTTCAAGGTTATTTTGGATATTTCAACTTCCCACTCGATTCGCTTCAAGATTATTTTGGACATTTCAAGGCTATTTCGAACATTTCAACTCTCATTTTAATAAATGGACATGATTGACCAAATTGAATCCTCAAAGTTTGTAATTAGTTAAATTTCATGTTAATGAGCCTAATGTACATTTTATTAGTGCATCAAAAAGAAGTAGAGAACTTGTGAAAAAGTCAAAAGTTCAAAATCATTTTAGTTCCCCACTCCCCCCACTCCTAGTGTACATATATTTTGTATAAAATTAAAAAAATAAAAAAAATTGTGAAAAGGAGATGAACAGTTTGAAATAACTTTGAATACAAGCTTATTTTAGATGAAAAACTTAACGAAGTTAAGATGATATGACAAATTATGATTTTAGATAATTTATATGACAAATCGTTTAAAATATTAATTCATACGAAAAACTAACAAATGCATATAAGTTCATATAATATTTCAAAAGTTTTTACTTTTTATTTAAAATATTAATTATGCGGTGTTTTAATAAATGTGAGGTGTCAATAAAAGTAGACCACAAAAAAAATTATAAATAAGTGTTTTAATAAATGCAGTGCTTTAATTCTCAGTTATAGTTTCCATCGAGACTCGAACTAGGGTTCTGTCATCTGCTGAACTGAACTGACCTGAAGTCACCCGACATTGAAATCGGATCCCAACGGCCATGTCTTTCTTTCCCTCCAATTCCCAAATCCAAACCCAAAACGCCGACTCCCGTTTCCAGGCCACCGTGCTCGTCGGCGCTCCATCCTTCCCCGACGCCATCGCTTGGTCCGATGAGAACCTCATCGCTGTCGCTTCCGGCCACCTCGTCACCATTCTGGTACTCTCCATTCATCAATCTTTTCACTCTAACTTCGTTTTTCGTAATTTCAAAACAGAAACTCTGATTCATGTTTCATAATGTTTTTGTTTAGTCAAGTGTTTTTGTTTGTGTTTGGTTAAGTGTATATCTTTTTGTGTTGCAGAATCCGGCTGCTCTGCCTTTTGGACCAAGAGGCCTAATCACCATAAAAAACAGCCAACCTTTTCCGATTGGTGTCATAGATAGACAAGGTACATTGTATACACCAAAATTTTCGATCTTTTCGGTTTATACAATGTGTGTTTCCGTTTTCATTCTTTGTTTTGTTGATGGGTTTTCAGATTTATTCTCTAATTGCATGCTGCCTACCATTTTATCACGGGACCAAGAACCCTGTGTTCGATCGATTTCTTGGTCCCCAGTTGGGCTTGCTCCAAACGCTGGCTGCTTGCTGGCTGTCTGCACCACCCAAGGATTCGTCAAGCTTTATCGCTCTCCATATTGCGATTTTTGTGCTGAATGGATAGAGGTATATGTGTATCTGCAGTTTAAACTGGTTGTTGTTATAAAGTTGCAGTCTTTTATGGTTCTGAATTGGTTATGTGTATTGCTCAGGTTGCGAATGTATCGGCCAAGCTTTATGATTATCTTGTGAGTATAAATTTTGGGGAGGTACGGGCTTCTTCATCAAAACAGCAAGATGTAAATGTAAGTCCTCTCATCTGTCTGGTGCAGTCCTATAGATTTATGCCCTGAGCACTGACCAATGGTCTTTTTGACTGTACTCGTATTAGGAGCATGAAATAGAGCCTGAGATTGACTATGACCCATCGAAACAAAAGAGTTCAAATAAGATTGTTCGTGCTTCAAAATCGAAGGTAAAACCTGCCAAGGAGATACCAGTAAACAGCACACTCCCTCTTATAACTGCGGATCAATATGCTTCTCGCACTGCAATGCTAACATCACTTGTAGTTGCCTGGTCGCCAATGCTGCATTCACCATCCAAAATCTGTTCAGTTCCTCAAGATGGTTCGTCCATGTCGTTACTTGCAGTTGGAGCGAAGTCCGGGAAAGTTTCTGTATGGAGAATTCCTGTACCAGAATGCTACTCTGTTGATCAAAGCAGGGTCCCGGCAACTGTGGCGCTCATAGGGATTCTTCAGGCACACAATTCATGGATCACAGCTATTGGTTGGGCGTTGCTTGATTCTGATTCTTCAAATCCTAAAGTTTTGTTGGCTACAGCGAGTACTGATGGGAGGTGAGTTAGGTATGCTGGAAATCATAATGAATTTCACTCCTATAGCTCTTGTATGAAATTTTCTTGTCTAGTTAGACAATAGTTTTTGCAGTGTAGAAGCAAGGTGCTTTAAATGGTGTTAAGCAAAATGCTTCTTGCATTTTAGTGTCAGTTTAGTTGTCAAGTTGGTATCTTGTTTCAACGTACTAGCAGTAGTCCTACCACTTGACTCGTTTAAGAGAGTTGTGACTCTGATTAATCTGCTATCTAATTACCCAAAAATTTCTTTATTATCTGTTCAAGATTCGATTGTTGTCTTCTTGTTTTGTCTTTTGTTAGTTTTATCTATGATTTCTTGGATTCATTTTGTGCCTCCTTATCTTTCCAGTGTGAGGATCTGGCTGGGGAATAATGAAAAGTTGCTGAAGTCATCAGAACCTAGCGACACTTCCTTTTCCCTAATGAAAGAGGTAGTTCTTACTTTTTCTGTCTTGTTGTATACAGAGCTCTTCGCGTTATTCTATTGTATTGTTGAGCATGCTTTTATTTTGAACTTTTAAATAGGTTGCAAGCAATGCTGCCCCAGTTTTTGTACTTTCAGTCATTGTGCCTATTAAGTCTCCAGACAAAATTCACTTAGCAGTTGGAAAAGGATCTGGCTCTTTTGAATTGTGGATATGCAACATGTCTAGCCAAAAATTTGACAAGATTGGCACATATGTTGCACATGGCCAGACGGTAAGTGTCTTTTTATTTGTCAAAATCTTATATTGCATACCACTGGCTATTTATGCTTCTGGGAACCGACCAGGTTACAGGTTTAGCTTGGGCGTTTGATGGGCAATCTTTGTATAGCTGCAGCCAGGTATGTAAACTTTCTGTGGAATATTTTATATCTACATTATTCAGTTGGCAACCATTCTTTTACAATGATACTAGGATAATGTTATACGCTGTTGGATTTTGAGTGGAAGTTCTCTCTGTGAAGTACCTATTCCTTCAAATACTCCTCGTCTGAGAAACTCAACTGATGTAAGTTCTTACCCTATAAGTATGCTTGTTTAATTTTTTGTATTCCACCATAACGTCAGTCTAAAATTTGATGCAGTTACCAGAAGAATTTGTTTCTTGCTTTGGTCTGGCAGTGTCCCCTGGAAATCTTGTGATTGCTTGGGTATGATATTTTCTTTGCGCCAATACAAACATATTCTGGCATACCATAAAAGTGAAAATAAACTAAGATACCTATACTTGAAAATGGCAGGTTCGAAATACTGATGTTGAACAATTAAACCCAATGTACGAGGCAAGGTGAGATATTTTTTATGCTAATTACATTCCTCTATTAGATCCATCTTTTGCGGTTTGGGTAAATTTGAGAGTGGCTAAACATTATATACTATTATAAAGTGAATGAATCCTAAAGATGGAATGAAAGGATATCAAAAGAAAAAAGGACAACACCGTTGCAGCTCAACAAAAAACATTGTCATAAATGGAGGGGCAAAGGATTCATAAAAATAGAACCCTTTAGCTTCCTCGGAAAAAGAAATGGAGGAAAGAAAAGATAAAATTGTGAGTTTTTCTTATTTGCATATTAATCAAATTGTAGTATTGATTCGATAAAAAATTCCACTTCAACCGTCCTAAGTCATAACGATATTACAGGAGCAGAAGAGCACGTAAGAGAATTTATGTATTCTATAGAAATGAACAAGCAACCTAATGTTGAGTTGCAATATTGGCTGTTGTTTACTAATTCTTGATCAATTTACATTTTTGGGAACACTCTCAGGACTCAAAAGGCCATTGTTGAATTTTTCTGGACGGGTGGTCAGCAAGTAGATGTCTTCTCAAACAATTCCGTACATTTTGATACTGAAGCGATTCCTGGTTTTTCTGAGGAGTTAGTTTATTGGGAGTCCAACTTTCAATGGTCCTTAAAGCAGTATGAAATGCAAGATAAACATCTGGTTGTTTGGGATATTGTAACAGCATTGTTGGCTTTTAATCATTCTAAACCAGAGTTTGTAGAACAAGTACTGATTAAATGGCTCTCTATTTCATACCTGGGATCTCATGTGGGAATTTCTGCTGAAACGGTTTTGTTGAATGTCTCCCGAAGTTGCTCAAAAGTCACTTCTCGCCAATTACACCTTCTCAATATAATCTGCAGGCGTGTGATTCTATCAGAGATGAAGGCTGATGAAATAAACAGTAAATTACTGAATTTGAAAGGAGTTCATGGTGCTGAAAAAGAGAAGCGGTCTTTGTGGATCAATCTGCTTTTGAACAGTGAGAAAGAACTCCGGGAAAGGCTTGTGGGATTTACATTTTCTGCTCTTTTAAGTCAAATGCCTGCTTCAGCCCCAGATTCTCCATCTAGAAACTGGTTTCCTGTTGGATTAGCACAAATGGAGCAGTGGATTGAGCTTAATCATGATCATGTGCACAGTCAACTAAAGGTCCTCGCATCCGAAGTTGGAAAGCGGGATAGGAGGTACTCCCTGACTTTTATCCTTTGTCATAAGAATCTGTCTACCCTCTATTGATATGATTGTTTATTCTTGTTACTTTAATCACGAGGGCCATACTTTTCCGTGTCTTGGCATTTTGACTTCTTATATCATCGTAAATAACTTCATGACTTCTCTGAGGCTTTCGGAGTGGGGACCATCAAATTTATAAATAAATAAAAAAAGCACTCCCTTATCTGATTGTTAAAAAAACTAAATATTTCATGAAATGTTAAATTTTTCCATGTATCTTAAAGCTTTAAAGTGTCTCTGGCTGTTGAATTTGAATGTTGGAAATTTGAAATTCAATATTTTGGGGTATTTTTTTGCCTTTTCTGGTTATGATGTGCCAGCACAGCTGGTAAATGGGTTAGAGGGCAGTTAGTGGTTAAGGTCGTTAGATGTTTGGGCGGTGGTTGGCTTTCAGATGACGGGAATAGTAAGTTGATTAGATAGTTAAACACATTATAATAGAATTGAAGCAACCAGTGAAAAGGTTCCAAAAGTATGAGGCTTCCTACGGGGAGAGTTCTCTGTACAACTTAAAACTCCATTTCAGTTTGAGTAACCTGTGTGATCCTTTCAAATTAGTTGTATAGTACTTAGAAGGCAGGTACAAATGGCATACGGGGAGTTTTAAGCAGGCTCAAATGAATGTGGTTAAAATGATTATTAGAGGGAGTTAAAAATAATGCTTATTTAGACACCAGTTCCATACTTTGGATGAAGAAACACAAAGGTTTATCTACCGTAATACTGTGTCCGATATTGAATAATCTGAGAGATGCATACATTCAAAACAAAATTGTTAGGTAGATTTTTGTTGTTTCAACATGTATGCTCTTGATGCAATCATTTGTTTTACTGTATTCATCTCTTTTGTCCTCGGATGTTTTCCTGCTTTCGTAATTGGCAATGCAACTGTCTGTAAAAATACTAAGTATTGCTCCGTATTCTTCTTCAAACAACAGATTTGGATCCAGTAAATGCATAGCAGCAGAGATGTGCAGCTATTGTTTAGCATCAGTTCCATTTGAATCTCCAGAAGTTGCCTTCTGCAGCGGAAAGGGCCACAAACTAGTTAGGTGTTCCATTTCTATGGAGATTTGTCCTACTACTCCGACATGGTTTTGCACATGCTGTCATAGACGTGCTTCCAAATCGGCACCAGCGACTCTGTTTGCAACCCCCGGTCTTCCTTTGAATTTCAAATCTTTGGCCGCATCGCCTTTGCTAGAACTATCCTTAAAACCACTCTGTCCCTTTTGTGGTATACTGCTACAAAGACTACAACCGGATTTCCTACTTTCTGCATCACCAACTTAGGCAAATGAGGTTCGTTCCTGTGCCTGTCGAAGATCGGATTTGGGTCAGAGAAGAAGATAGATTACACTAGCAAGGTTTCCCTCAGGATGTTGAAAGATTGTAGTTCAGTGCAGTTGAGTGAATTATGTGTATATGTATCTCTTTGCTTTCAACCAGAATATGTTTATGTATCTCTTGATGGTGAAGCCAAGTTGAAGGCAGTGATGAAAATACGGTCTGTCTCTTGTAAATGCACGCTTGCCTTTGATCTTTCTAACCTCGTTTTGTATCTACGATTGGCTGCGTTTCATGCAAAAACACGCTTTCTCTTTGAAGCAAGTACAAGCTCTATATGTAGTTTTAGGCGCGGCCGTTAGCTCAAGCAGTGTGCTCTCTCCTCTACGTGTAAGTTCGAACGAACTCAAACTAAGACAGTTTATTTATCGTGTTACAGTAAAATTGTAATATAATTTTTCTACCGGAAGCAAAACCACAAAAACATTTTCTACTGAAAGCAAAACAAGAAAAACAATCATACTCTAATATTCATGGGAAATGATTTTTCATATTCCTTTTCTTCCACTCCTCCCTTGGTTTCTATATCTTAATTCTGTTTTGATTTAGTAATCCAATGAATAAAAAACAACAAAAAAATAACGAAGAAAGAAAAAAAAAATTGCAAAAATCATTTTTGATTTTTAATGTCACGACTCACAATTAACAACTGAATTTTTTTTTTTTTTTAAGTAGTGTTATTCACGTAACACTTTTATTTTTGGAACAAATGATATTATTTATATTAAAGAGGAGGGGGTGTGCTTAGCATCAGTAATAATGTGGTTTAAATTCGTATTTGTCGAGAATCGAATATAATATCTCTCACTTATAAGTGAAGAGGAATATTACTAGATCGTGGTACTAAGTGGTTCAAATTCACACAACCTTTTTTTAACTCTCATACACTAGTTAAATTTTTTTTATTGATTTTCTTTAATTTATTTAATCTGACGATCAAAATTTCAGTAGTATATAAAATATAAAAATAATTGTGCAGATATTATCAGCTTAAAACATTTTTTAACCACAATGACGCCAACTTCTAATAAATGACTATAAAGCTGTAAACCCTTCCGACTCTGTAGAAAAAGCTTCACGAACTTTCATTCAAGCAGAAAGAAGAGAAACGAAACAAGAGCTGCTCAGCTGCATCAACAGGTACTTTCAGTTCTTCTGGTTTCTTTCTTTATTTAATTTTTATTTTTCAGGTTTAGTCTTATTCTGTATATTTTTCAGCAGCTATTTTCTAATAAGAATGAAGGGTTTGGATTTGTGGATTTGTTTTCAAGGATTCGGGTTTTTTCCGTTTCGTAAATGTAGAGATTGGATTTCTTCTGAAAAGTTTGAGCGTTTAATCCAATCCTTATCGTGGGATTGTTTAATTTGTTGGTAATCCGACCTCCATTTCTAGTCCCATCATGTTATGCATTTGGCACATACATGCTCAACTTTACTATAGATGAATCTTGATTTGAGAATCTGGTGTGAGTTTTTTGCAGCGATTCGACATGGATGCGCACACAAAGAAAACCGAACCAACCAACACTGACATAGAAGAGGATGATAAGAAACCCTGCATTCTGCAATTGCCAGACCACATAACAGTGCAGATATTCTGCAAAGTCCCAATTAAAACCCTCATCCAATGCCAGTGTGTGTGCAAGTCTTGGCGGCATTCGCTCTCAGACCCTCAGTTTACCAAACACCTATTTTCACAAACACCCCCTTCATTTTTGTTCCATGGCTTAAGAGGCGGCCCCATAAACCCCAAGTCGGAGGGATACTTATTGTTCGACCTTGATATGGTCTCAAACCCAAATGACTTTGTACTGAAGCTTGCTAGAGATCCAAATTTCCACGCTCTTCGTGTGGGCATTTTGGGTTCTCGCAATGGTTTGCTCTGCATATATGAATTGAACCAACGCCATTTTTACATTTCCAATCCCATTACTAGTGAGTCTTTAGCGCTTCCAGTGATATCCTTGTCTCCCCATACTGTCGCCTATTGTCAGCGCCGGAGAATTGATAATCCGTATTATTGTGGGTTTGGGTTTAGTCCCATCAGTAATGTCTACAAAGTTGTTGTGTTTATGTCTCCGAGTGATAAATCTAGTGAAGATGAAGTATTGGTTTTGACTATTGGCTCCAGGATTTGGAGAAGCATTGGGATGTGTCTGTGTACCCTTCCTCTCGGTTTCAACCATATGGGGTTTATCTTAATGGATTCCTGCATTGGGTTGGTCGGTATGGGGATAGTTCGACTTTCATATGGGCCTTTGACGTCGAAAGGGAGCATTTCCAACAGTTACCACTTCCTCCCTGTTATTTGGACTTAGACCAGCTGCCGAGTTGTTTGGATTTGCTAGAAACTCAATTTACCCTTGGAGTCTTGAATGGTTGCCTCTCTGTAACTGTT
Organism: Pyrus x bretschneideri; assembly: GCF_019419815.1. Taxonomy (NCBI): domain Eukaryota; kingdom Viridiplantae; phylum Streptophyta; class Magnoliopsida; order Rosales; family Rosaceae; genus Pyrus; species Pyrus x bretschneideri. Next base: position 1,503,537 of record NW_025999435.1, on the reverse strand, counting down.
CGCTCTTGCTCAACACGTAATATCAATGTCTGGATGATGAAGGATTATGGCATTAGCGAGTCGTGGACCAAAGAGCTTGAAATTAGCAACGAAGCACTTGATTGTCCAACTTTTGCTCGAGTGTTGAAGTTTACAGGGGAGGGTAAAGTCTTGTTGTTAAATGGGTCTCACTTGCAGGCTTATACTCCTGGAACAAGGGGCGTGGTGATGGTTGAGGTTGATGGGATACCATCATTGATCGATGAGTGTGTTCATATTCCAAGCTTTGTTCGGCTTAGAGATATCATGTCAGGCTAGAGCTCAAAGGTAATATATGTCAAAGCTAATGTGATAAATTGTTTTTTCTTGCTATTTGAAATTTTCTTATATACTTATATTTACTTTTGCCAATTTAGTCCTCCTACTCTCTCAAAGCGGAGAGCTTTGTTGGCTTGGAATCGCTCTTTATATTACTGACAGTTTTAGCTTATGTGACGATTTGTTGTCACTAGGTAATTGGTTTTGAATTCAATCCTTGTTTGATTTGCTGCTGTTTCTAAACTTAGTTTTCCTTATTGCATGAACCATTATTGAAGGCTAGAATGCTTAATTTTCGGGTTAGTACGTGCATAGTTTTCTATTTTTTGGGGCATACGACTTAAACAAGTTCTACTTCCCTTTTGGGAATGATTCTTTGCTCCATTGGGAAGCTCCTCTTATTGAAGGGGAATGCTAATGTTATTGAAGAGGGTGGTGTTTTAAGAGATTTGGTCGTAAATTGATTTATGGGTTTCTGCCACTTCGGCCACAGGTGAGAGTCTCGCTGCTGAGTTTAACTTATGGGAGCTTTATTTGGGCTGACAATTGACCTGGAGGTTACGGGTCTGAGTAAGCTCTCACGGTTTATTTGGCGCTGCAACCTACTGGGACAATAATTGGGTTCTCTTGTTTTGGCTTGCTCGGAGTTGCGGTCAAGATCTTGACATTGCAAACTTCGACTTGTCTGTAGAGTGAAGAATTTTGTGGGTAATAGTTTAAAACACTATAATTCAGGGACAGTCGTTACATAAGGCTCCATTGTTTTACACGAAAATTACTACTAATTAGGTAAGACTGATCCGGTTACTAAGCAAAGTCTCGGATGAGACAATTATTACTTTGTTTATAACAAGAACTAAAACTTAGCACAAAACTTCAAAATTTTATTAGACGAAAAGTACGTGTTCCAATCTCACTTCCCACAAATCATGTTGGTGTGAATGTGAAATTTTTTTCAAAGTATAGCTCATGAATTAGTGTCTTAAGTAAAAATAATTCATGAATAGTAACTTAAAAAGTTAAAAAAAAGTTTACTAATTCAAAAATTAAAAAATCTAAAAATTTACTTCACCTTCAAATTTAAATTAGACTTTATCCTCAAGGCGTGAAAAATAAAGAAAAACAATGTAGAAAACCACAAAAAGAAAAGAAAACTAGAAGACAGATAAATCAAATTCCAAAAAGAATAAATAAAACAAAAAAATAAAATAACACAAAATAGAATAAAATAAAATAAAATAAAAGAAAGACAAATGGGGGATTTTGGATCCCATCCGGATTTTTTTTGTGAGAACTCTCGTTTTATCCATTTATCATACATCGTACGGCTATGAATTATTTTAAAATTTTTATTTAATATTAAACACAAACAGTACTTAATGAAAGCTGACCGCACAATCTATGTTGAACGAATAGTCCACAAATGGGGCACAAGGAATGCGCAGCAAGGGACACACGTGTAAGTCCACACGGGTGGAAAACCCTAGCATTGAGAAGATAAATCTGTTCAGCTCATTCTCTCATATTCGAAGCCACATCTCTACTCCATTTGCCATTGGCTCTGATGTCAGGCTGGTAGAGGTCTCGAGGTCCATGGAGATGTATAACTCCTCATCCACAACCCCTTTTCAGCGTACTGTGCTCATATGTTCTTTCCTATCTAAGTTCCCTTTAAGGGTATGTTTCGGCGAGGAGCTTTTTAATCCCAAGGCATTTAGGCACATTGTCAACAGGATCCTCTTTGTGAGGATTTCAAAGATTCGTGAATCATATTCATTTATTGTATATTATGCGGTCAGTTTTGGTCAATATCGTACTGTTTATGTTCAATTTTAAACTAAAAAATTTAAAATGATTTCTGATCGTATAATGTACGATGAACGGACACAATTCAAGGATCTCCGGATACTCACAAAGAGGATCCGGATTCGATACAATGTAGAAGAAAAGAATAAAAAACAGATTTTTGACTTTTCAAAATTTGACCTTTGAGTTTTCTCTTTTTGGTTTTCAGCCTTTATATTTTTATTTTTTTTAAATCAAAACTAATTACCAAGTAAGATTTTAGTTTTCTATCTTAAAAAAAAAATATGAAAAATATAAAAACTAAAAATGAAATAATTATGAAACGACACCTTAAAATTTTTTATATGTACCTGATTAAAATAAGCCCAATCAAGCACCGTTCAGGCACCTTCTCATTTTGTTTCCGCAAATAGGCATATATAAATATAATTGCACTGAAACAACTCATGTTATTTGCTTTGACGGGCAATTTACAACGGGTTATGATTCTCTCCTCTCTTTCTATCTCCTTTCATTCTTTCCTCTCACATTCTCTATTTTGGTTTTCTCTTTCTATACAAAAATTAATATAAAATGTTGATTTGACTTAACCGTAATCCTTCAAATAGAAGGGGAGGGAGAAAAAATAAGGAAGAGAATCCTACTCCATTTACAATAGGCTAATTTTGTCATATTTGTACAACGCCTTTGCATTTTTCACACCACTGCCTTTTCTACTACATATATTTGGATATGAAGCTGAAAGGTGGTGTTTGACGTCATGGATCCTTTTGTGTATGAGGCAGCGAGATCGGGTGAGCTTGGTTTCCTTGAAAAAATTGGAGACAGTGAGCTATCAATTGATCCTCTTCTGCAGAAAACACCTAGAAATAACAATATTCTTCACGCTGAGTTCAAACAAATCGATTTCTTCAAAAGCGCCCAGATTGACTATCAATCTCCACAGTTTTGGGCCACTACCAACAAATGCGACACTCCCATGCACGTAGCTGCTAGAGCAGGCTGAGTTGAAGTAGTAGGGTTGCTTCTTAATCAAGTAGGAGCTCGATGAGGAAAGTGCGTTGGCGGATGGCGAAGTGTATAAAGAGCGACACCGGACCAAAATTTTGATATAAGTGATACATGATTACATGTTGCCGTCAGGTACGGTCACCTCGAAGTGGTGATTCTATTGGTTGAAGTCAGTCCTGTATTGTGTTGTTTTACTAATAGGACTAACGAATCTCCGTTGTTCTTGGCTACTAGCAAGGGCCAATGAATCCCCGTTATTCTTAGCTACTAGCAAGGGCTTTCGGACATTGCCCACTACATGTTAGACAAGTCTCCAATATCTATTCCTTCCAGGGGATTAATAGTGTCACAATCTTGCATGCAGTAATTCGCAAAATCAGCTGCGAAGGTAAATGATTTATGCATATAGTGTTATTTTTGTTCCCAAATTTTCATTTTATATATTAAATTTGAAGGCTAGAAAAGAAAATAACGATTTGCAGAAATCACTTTTATGAAAAACATATCAGAAATTACTTCTTTGGAAAACATATTTCAACTAACTAAAACTTCTCTCTTCCTGCTGGCCTTTGTGTTTCCATACAATTCATTTGTAGGGAGTGAGCACAATTTATAGCAGGAAGTGAGAGGTTTAGTTAGTTGAAATACGGTTTCTAGAGAAGTTATATCCGCACACCACTATTTTTTTTTTCTAGGCTTTGAATTTAATATATAAAATGAAAATTTAGGAACAAAAACAACAAGAGTATCCAGAAATCATTTGCCTTCACAGCTGATGTTGCGAGTTACTGCATGCAAAGTTGTGATACCATTAATCCCCAAAAGTAATGAGATGTTGAAGACTTGTCTAACATATAGTGGGCAATGTCCGGAAAGCCCTTGCTAATAGCTAAGAATAACGGGGATTCGTTGGCCCTTGCTAGTAGCTAAGAACAATGGGGATTCGTTAGTCCTATTAGTAAAACAACACAATTCAGGACTGACTTCGACCAACAGAATCACCACTTCGAGATGACCGTACCTGAGGGCAACATGTAATCCTATATCACTTTTATCAAATTTTGGTCCGGTGTCACTCTTTATACGCTTCGCCATTCGCTGACGCACTTTCCTCATCGTGCTCCAACTTGATTAAGGAGCAACCCTACTACCTCAACTCAGCCTGCTCTACCTACTACGTGCATGGGAGTGTTGCATTTGTTGTTAGTGGCCCAAAACTGTGGAGATTGACTGTCGATCTGGGCGCTTTTGAAGAAATTGATTTGTTTGAACTTAGCGTGAAGAATATTGTTATTTCTAGGTGTTTTCTGCAGAAGAAGATCGCTTGATAGCTCATTGTCTCCAATTTTTTCAAGGAAACCAAGATCACCTGATCTCGCCGCCTCATACACAGAAGGATCCATACTTCAAACACCACATTTCAGCTTCATATCCAAATATATGTAGTAGAAAAGGCACTGGTGTGAAAAATGCAATGGCGTTGTACAAATATGACGAAATTAGCCTATTGTAAATGGAGTAGGATTCTCTCCCTTATTTTTTCCCCTCTCCTTCTATTTGAAGGGTCACGGTTAGCGACCAATGCTTGGGAAGTCTTTGCTAGTAGCTAAGAACAATGGAGATTCGTTGGCGCTGTTGGTAAAACAATCCAATTTAGGATTAGCTTCGGCCAACAGAATCATTACTTTGAAGTGACCATACCTAACAGCAATATGTAATGCTGTATCCCCAATCAAATTTTTGGTCCGGGAGTAACTCGTTATCATGTATCATCTACACTTGCAACGGTTTGCTCTGCATATACGAATATCCTTGTCGCCCCACACTATAGCCTATTGTCATCGTTGGAGAATTGATAATCCGTATTATTGTTGGTTTGGGTCTAGTCCCATCAGTAATGTCTACAAAGTTGTTGTGTTTATGTCTCCAAGTGGTAAATTTAGTGAAGATGAGGTATTGGTCTTGACTATTGGGTCCAGGATTTGGAGAAGCATTAGGGATGTGTCTGTATACCCTTCCTCCCGTTTTCAACCGTATGGGGTTTATCTAAATGGATTCCTTCAATGGGTTGGTCGGTATGGGGATAGTTCTACTTTGATATGGGACTTTGACGTTGAAAGAGAGCATTCCAGCGGTTACCACTACCTCCTTGTTATTTGGACTTAAGAGCAGCTGCCGAGTTATTTGGATTTGCTAGAAATTTAGTTTACCCTTGGAGTCTTGAATGCTTGCCTCTCTGTAACTGTTCGCTCTTGCTCGACTCGTAATATCAATGTCTAGATGATGAAGGATAATGGAATTAATGAGTCTTGGACCAAAGAGCTTGAAATTGGCAACGAAGCACTTGGTTCTCCAACTTCTGCCCGAGTGTTGAAGTTTACAGAGCAGGGGAAAGTCTTGTGGTTAAATGGGTCTCACTTGCAGGCTTATGCTACTATCATTGGTCGATAAGTGTGTCCGTATTCCAAGCTTGCTCAAAGGTAATGTATGTCAAAGCTATGCGTAGAGTTTCTAGTTTTAGGGCATATTAAGTTTTATTTCCTTTGTAGGATTGATTCTTTGCTCGATTGGAAGCTCTTGCTACGGGTTGGATTGAGCTGAATGTAGATGGCTGCATGCAGGGGAATGTTAATGCTATTGGAGAAGGTGGTGTTTTAAGAGATTCTGGTAGTAAACTGTTTTCTGGATTTGTGCCAATTTTGCGACAGGTGAGAGTCTCGTTGCTGAGTTATAACTTATGGAAGCTTTATTTGTGCGGATCATTGGCTTGGATGTTACAGATTGATAAGTTACAAGTGGAATTTGAGTAACCTCTCACAATTTATTTGGCGCCTGCAACCTACTGGGGCTATAGTTGGGTTCTCTTGTTTTGCTTCTCAGAGTTGCGTTGAAGATCTCGACATTGCAAACTTCGAAATTTTTATAGAGAGAAGAATCTTGTTAGTAATAGTTTAGGTTCAGGCAATTTTTACTTGATAGTCCTTATGTTCAGATAGTTTTGTTTCGACTTTTAGCCCTATTTTCAACCAAAAAATTTAGTATACTTGCATTTTAATTTTTAAATGATTCATTTATACTACTATTTGCTTTTGACACACATTATTTAAGGAAGGCTTTTTAGATAAAATAGTATATAAGATTCGCATAACTCTTCAATTTTGTCCTTGAGATTGAAAATTGATAAAATTGGTTCCAGAGTTTGTCCGTCGGCAATCGTTTTAAAAGATTTTGATAGTAAATTGATTTCTGAGTTTGTGCCAATTTGGTGACAGGTGAGAGTCTCGCTGCTGAGTTATAACTTATGGAAGCTTTATTTGGGCTGATTTGGAGGTTATGGATTGATAAGTTACAGGTGGAATTCGAGTAACCTCTCACAGTTTATTTGGCGCCTGCAACTTACTAGGGCTATAGTTGGGTTCTCTTGTTTGGCTTCCTTAAGAGTTGCGTTAAAGATCTCGACATTGCAAACTTCGGCATTTGTATAGAGAGAAGAATCTTGTTAGTAATAGTTTAGGTTTAGGCAAATTTTACTTGATAGTCTTTATGTTCAGATAGTTTCGTTTCGGCTTTTAGCACTGTTTTGAACTTAAAAATTTAGCATCTTTCCACCTAATCCACCTAATTCAGGATTTGGGCCGTTAAAATTTGATCCAATGACTACAAACATAGAGCCCCTTTAAAAGTGATAATAACTGTAGCCGTTGGATCAAATTTCAACGGTTTGGATCCTGGACTAGGTGGATTAGGTGGAAAGGGATCTTTAGAGAGATTATATTCACACACCATAAATTATTTCTCCCACACATTTTTAATTTTTTAATATTTTCTAAACACCACTAACACTTGATAAATAAATATTAAAAAATTAAAAAGGTGTGGGAGAATTAATTTGGGATGTATGAATATAATTTCCCTTTTTTTTTGACACATTATTTAAGGAAGGCTTTTTAGCTAAAATAGTATCTAAGATTTGCATAACTCTTCAATTTTGTCATTGAGATTGAAAATTGATAAAATTAGTTATTGAGTTTGTCCACCAACAATTGTTTTGATTATTCCGTGAAAAATGTCCGTTGAATATGACCAAAATGAAAAAGTACGCTCAAATTTTGTCAAATCAATTTGATCCACTGTTTATTTAATTGAGGTTGTTTTTATTATTTTAGTCCTTATTTAACAGAGAATTTTCACGGAATGATCAAAATGATTGATGGTGGACAAATTAGGAACTAATTTTATTAATTTCAAATCTCAGAGATCAAAGTGAGAAATTATGCCAATCTTAGAGACCATTTTGGCTAAAATGTGAAAAAACTCTTTTTAATGAATAGCAATAATGATAATTTTTTTTATATATTTGAATATAGAAAATTTATCATTTTTAATAGCAACGACATATTAATTATACATAACGACCACATAACCATTAGCAATCTAGATCACTATAGATGATGTGAGAGTGAAACTTGCTTTAATACTTATCAAGGGTTGATGACGATGTCCAATTTGAAAATATTAGGCAGTATTTGAAATATTTTAAAATGTTATGACCAATTTAAAATTACACCTTAAAATTAAATAGTTATTCTCACTTAATTTTAAAAAAAAATTACTAGCATATCCCACACACTTTTATTTTGTTTTTTTAAAAGAAGGGGAGAGGGAGATAAAGAGAGAATGTGGAAATGGAGGATGAGTTTTTTTTTTTATATTTTAAAGTAAAGATTTGTTAGGATCACATGTAGGTGATACTTGTACAAAAAAAATACAAAATTACTTTATTGTCCTTAATTTTATTTTGTGATAGAAGACAAAATATCTTTTCACCCTCTTTTTGTTGATAAAAAGAATTTCATTAATACAGTTCATATTTATAAAATATAAAATTCTTTATTTGTTTGTGAAAATAAAATTATACATTTGTCCACTTCCTCAACTGAAATCCCCACGAATAAATTCTCATTAGATCTTTTTTGTGAGGATTCTGGAAATCATCCAATCATATTCGTTTATCGTACATCTTATAAATTATTGTAAATTTTTTTTATTTAAAATTGAATATAAACAATACCTGATAAAAACTGACAGCATAATATATAATGCATGCATATTATAAAATCTTGGAATCCTCGAAGATGATCCGGTGAAGATCCTCTGTCCATGAATTAGAGCAGTCATTGTTCCAAGCATTATAAAGTGCAAGTCTTCCCACCAAAAAGGCATCGTTCGCATTTCAGGTTTCCATGACATCTCCAGCCATGAAGAAAATCAAACCCACGCACACCAGCCCGCCAACCAACTCCGACGCCGAACCGCCAAAGCAAAAAGATGAACAGGAAGAAGGAAACGAGAAGAAGCCCTACATTCTCCAACTCCCAAACCACATAACGGTCGAGATCTTCGGCAAAATCCCAATCAAAGCTCTGATACAATGCCGCTGCGTGTGCAAGTCATGGCGCCGATCGCTCTCGGACCCCCAATTCACAAAGTACCTACTTTCACAGACACCCGATTGCCTTTTGCTCCAAAACAGCAGCACCCGAAACCCCACCACCGCCGGCCTCTTCTTGGTCGACCTCGACAAACCCTCAGGCAAGAACGACGTCGTAATCAGGCTTCCCAAAGACCCCAATGTCCCGAATTTCGGTGTGCAAATTGTGGGTTCCTGCAATGGCTTCCTCTGCGTGTACGATAGGCTTAACAGCGGTCGGTTTTACATCTCCAATCCCGTTATTGGTGAGTCCATAACTCTTCCAAGATTTCCCAAGGATATTGCTTTTCCGTTTCTTTATGGGTTTGGGTTTAGTCCTGTCGATGGTGTCTATAAATTAGTTGTGGTTGCATCTACGAGTAACGGATTGAAATCGAATGAATGGGAGGTAATGGTTTTGACTGTTGGCACTGGAAGTTGGAGAAATGTTGGGAATTCTGTGTACCCTTTTGGGTACCAATCGTATGGGGTTTATCATGACGGTTTTCTTCATTGGATTGCTCGTAGCGACAATTCTGTATTGATTTGTGCCTTTGATGTTGGAAGTGAGTGTTTCCAAGAGTTGCCATTACCGCCTTGTTCTTTGGGAAAGCGTCTTGTTAGCCTCGCTGCCCTGAGAGGCTGCCTCTCCGTATACGTTCTCTCGATGAGTGATATCAATGTGTGGGTGATGAAGGATTATGGCGTTAAGGAATCGTGGGCCGAGGAGCTTGTCATGCAGCAAGTGATTGGGTACGGAACTAGTTTTTCTGCTACTCAATTGTTGAAATTTACAAAGAAGGGCCAAGTGGTGTTTTCACTCAAGTATAAACTGAGGGTTTATACTCCTGGAAAAAAGGGCTCTGCTGCGGTTGAAGTTGATGGAATACCATCAATGGTTGAAGCATTTGTCCATATTCCAAGCGTTGTTTCTCTTAAGGATGCCATCATGGATTTGAGCTCAGAGGTAACATCTCTCCCACATAGTTAAGCATTGCTTTTTCTTGCTGCGTGCAATTTGAAGGTCATTTTTATTTTGAATAGATGCAGAATTATTGAAATTATGTTTGTGTTTCCCATTTGGTGGCAGATAATTGTTCTGTATTCCCATCCAATTTAGATTACTCTGTTTTCATGATTGCATGTTGTTAGGGACGGTGTCCAGTTGATTAAGATAAAGTGATAAACCTCTTTCTCGTTCTACCTTTTTTATTTTTTTCATCGCTATTTTGGTTTATTGTTTTTATGTTCTTCTGATACTAGTTGTTAATTGCATGACTTCTCAACAAATGTTTTGTCCAAACATGAATAAGATTATGTGTTCTGTCTCTATTGTCAAAGTTAACCTACTCTGCATGTTTTCACATTTCTTAGTTTCTTGGGAAATAGAATCGCATCCGTGACTAACATTTTTTTTTCCTTTTTCTGATAAGACATCCGTGACTAACATTAGTGGATATGTAGTTGTTGTACTGTCTTGTCGAAGACTACTGTTAGGAGTAAGTACTGAGTATGGCCCATTTTCTCAATGATTTAATTGCTAAAGAGGCAGCTTTTGACAGTGGAGTGTGGACGAGCGATGGGAATCTTAGCAAGATTGTATGTTATGTGGCAAAGATGATGTTTATTGTGATCAGTCAAGCTGTTTCCATTTGGGGACTGGAGATGGTTTTCTTTTACTTGATTATTTTGAACTTTCTACTGTTACTGCATCAGACGTTGGTGGACAAATAGTGTATAGTATGAAAATGGCTCTTGGCAGATAGAGAAGAGATATAGGGAGTACTAAGAGTCTAGTAAGCTATTGCCAGATGTTGAAATTGATATTTGTTTATTTTTTCACGGTCTTTGGTTACAAACTTACAAACTTTGTCCGAACAGGCCTCTTCCATTTCACTTTGGAAAGAAATTGATTATTTGGAGTGTCATGCTTATGGTATATTGGACATATTTTACCCTGATGAAGCCTTGAAACATGTCGTCCACTGTTAGGAATCATAATTTGGTGATGGTTAAGATAATCTGCCTAGCATTAGTTGAAAGTTTTTCATTGTGGAACTCTAGTTTGTAGTTCATCATCTGGTAGTTTGATCATCACTCCTTTCAAATTAAACGATTACAGATGGTGCATGTTAGGCTCCTGGTAGATTCCATTCCACAGGCTTACCTGATGCCTGATGGGCTTTCTTTGTAGTACTTTAGTCGCTGTGGCACATAAATGTAGGTAGTTTACTCAAATCCAGCCTTTAACTCTGTTGAGAGCTGTCATGGTTTGCTGAATATTTTCTCGTACAGTACATCCATATGCTTTGTGCGAAAGCTACGGCATTCACGCAAGTTCTTGCTGCATAAGGGCACTAATGATATGGGGAGCCATTTGAATTGGCGTGGTTTTAAATGAGAAGAAAACATGGTGTAATATATTGTTAAGAAATTATAAATAAAATGAGGAAACGTAATTCCCTAGCTTACCTCTGTTGATTGCTTTATCCATAGTGATCTTCGATTGAAATTTGCCTGTGTTATTTCGTATTTTACAGATATAGATGAGACGATGTTTGGAAGTTACGGATTAGCTCACAGATGATGAAAAGTTGAAAACAGATTATATTGGTGAAGAAGATATATTCTCTTGAGAAGAAAGACTGTCAGAACTTTCATGCTTCAAGATTAGAAACGCTGTTCGATTTGGTTTGTGGTTGCATTAGGTCTTTAACCGTGACGTTATGGTTAGGATTCGAGTTCTTAACTAGGGGAGTTTCTTAAGTTGGTAATACCAATCTGTAATCTATGTCAACTACATATATGTTTAACTTTTCAAGAGGACTCAAACTGTGTTTTGCTGCATGCATTCGGAATCATAATTTGAGGCTCCCGCTTTATGAATAGTTTTCACTTTTGTTTTAATTTGTTAATTTGTTTTTGCTTCAATATTTTTGAGTTAGTTTTGGTATAGTCCACACACCTGCATATATATATAAACAACCAAAGGCACCCAAAAAAAATCACCTGATATATATACCCTTTTAGAATATATATAACCTTATTCCGGTATGGAATGAACTTATAATGATCGAACCTACAACTCGATTATCAGATTATAGATTATAAGTTCATAACCCTGGCTCATTTCCATTTTGGGCGGAACATATCTACTAATTCTTTGATTCCAGTTATTAAGGGGGATCTTGAACTAAGAAATAGATTCTAGAAGCTCAAAAGGGTATCCTGAGCAATATGCAAGTAGAAAGTACATCCACATTCACATATTCATACATATAGTTCACTATGGTTAAGAAAGTGTTGTAGTATCTTCTTGAGTCCATATGACAGAGTATTCAACACAATCGTAGAGTGCTACTATTACAAGGACCTAAGAGACAAACGCCGACCAATCATGAGCACCGTAATGGAGTGTAAACTTATCTTAAACATTCAATATTTGCCCCGACCAATTTTCAGATTTTTTAAAATCCATTTTCATGTGCAATTGACATTGTTTTTCGTTATGATTATGCATTAAATTGTTTATTTAATTGCACAAATTATTCTTTAATTTTATATGTGATTAATATAGCAATTACACTGTATCTTTTCCAACTGAAATTTACAAAGAAGGGGCAAGTGTTTTTATACAAGTATAAATTGGGTTTATATTCCTGGAAGGCTGGAAGAAAGGGCTCTGCTGGGGCTCAAAGTTGGCTTACTCTGCATGTCTTCACATTTCTTAGTTTCTACTGGACTAGTAGTCAGCTATGCCAGATGTTGAAATGATTTGTCGGATTTACTGGTTTTATGTTCTATCGTCGAATACGCATTTGTGTATTTGGGATTTTGCAGTAGATGCTCACAAACACTGTCTGCAACGGTCTCTTCCATTTCACTTTTAGAGAACAAGCAAAAATGCCCGTACGATGTTGCGGGTTTTAAGACTTTAATATTTGCCTACATCACCGTTCTCAGGCTCATCTTCATCTTCATTATGTAGAGGTGTTTTCTCTTCTGAATTTTGCACTGCAAGGGTTGGCAGCTGGTTTCTACAAATTTTGAAAAATGGAGTTGTTAGTGTGGCTGGTTTGTCGAATTTAACTCAAAATAGTAGAACTTATAACCGAAGCTAAGACAGTTTATTTATGATAATCCAGGTGCATATATAATCCGCATTTCCCTTCTTTTTTTTTTTTTCCATCTATTCTATCAGATACAATGCGAGTGACTAAATGAGTGCATTTAAATTAGAAAGAGTTGACATAGGGATATATAATCTGACGAAGAAAATGTCTTTATAGCAATAAAACAAAAAACTGATTGATAATTGGACAAAGAGAAGGAGGAAGATGAGATGAACAAAGAAAAGGCCTTAAAATTTTGACAGAGGCATTTTTAGCAAGTTAAAAAAAAAAAAAAAAAAAAGGCATTTCCATACAGAAGATTCATTATCAATATGCAGTAAAAGAAAAATAATGCCTGAGCAAGGAAAAAACCAAAAAAAAAAAAAAACAATGTAAACCTGAGGATGTAGACTGCCTACAAACGAAGTATTTTCTTTTCAAATGAGAAGATAGAGGTAACTTACTTACTTAGTGCTTGTGCTAAGGATCGAAGAGAAGTGAGAAATTTAATCTTCCTTGTGAAAGCTGAATGAAGTGTAAATTGTTCAAACGGCCACTACTGTAAGAAAATTGGAAACCAAATGAGAGATCATAGCAGAAAAATTGATGGGGAAGTAAATTAAGAAAAGCAATTAAAAAACATAGAGAACAAATGATGTTGTCCAATGTACTTAATTTCTCTTATATAATAAGACAACTGTGTATATTTCTTGACCATCTTAGAGAACATCAAATTCGAATGAACTAATAGATGCATTAATCATAAGTAGGCGAAAACGGTTTGACAATTAGATCTTTAGAACATAAGTTAGGATTTTTGATAGGTTTAATTTAGGAAAAGTTTCGCTGTGGAGGAAGCCGACACACATGCTTGATGAGCCATACCTCCTCATGGATCCTTATGCTAGGAAGACTAAATTTGCAAACTAATGATGTGTCATCAATAGGAATGAGCAAGTTTATCAACACTTAAGTAATAAACCAATCATCAACTTTTATGTCTTTAGTTTTCAAAATTTTGTCTAAATATTCATCTCTCTAGCATTATCCCCGTACTTTAACTCACGTTATTAACAATTTTTTTCCACCCCAAGAAGTCAATTTAAAGTTAGGGTGTCACCACAGAGACCACGAAAAGAATCTGACCTATATAAAAATTAAATTTATTAGCCATAGTTAAACTACCAACATGCGGTGCAATCTTATGGCAGTCTTTACTCTCGCCACCTAATATGGGTGCCTAGGTGGTAAGTAATTCGGACTCACACAACATTTATAAGTCTTTATGTTTATGAATTCAAATAGAGGAACTACTATATTTCAATTTAAAAATCCTAACTTTGGTCCAAGTGTCTCTCGTACAAATTTTAAATTTTATCATTTTTGAATCCCTTAGTTTTATGTTTACGAATTCAAATAGTTTATCTTCTGAGAAAGCAATGAAGAGCATAATTCTTATGAGTTTGAAAGTGGTCGATTGGTCAAAGGGCTTTCATTAATATCTACATATTGGATTGAGGGTGGAACGATATTCTCAATGAACATTTTGTCATTTTATATTTTTAATACAATGTTTTATCATGTTGACACGAAAATTAACGTTAAACTAGTTGCAGAGAGTCCATAGAAAATCCTACTTTGAGAAAGTCTTCTTAACATTTCTCAGGTGGAGAAATGTCTCCTTAGCATTTGTCTTGAGGGTGTGTTTAAGATTTCAAGTCATTGAAACCATGGTTATAATGTATGAATCCGAATTGGAAAATATACAGGAACGATCTCTTTTATTAATTTCTTTCAACAAACAAATCTTCATGAATCATATGCCCCGACCCGCTCCTCATAAGCATTAACTATGCACCGCCGCTCTTGCTAGCTTTCTTGAGTAATTTGGGTTGGTGGAGTCCGTGGCTCTCACTCTCCTCTCTCTCTCTCTCTCTCTCTCTCTCTCTCTCTCCATCTCCATCGTGTAGTTCATGCAATTCCCGTCTTTACTACATATACAGAAATCTCATGCATGCATTTGCAGATTTCCTCACCCACTCAAAAATGCCTCTGCCCCACCCTTCTACTACATGTATTAAGAAATGGACAGGCTATTATGGAGAATAATCCGGCTTAATTATTTACTAAGTAGGTACTTATTCCTTAACTAAAGTGCTAATAATTTGTCCCATTTTAAATTTATTTCTTATCAAACTACATATTCTGCTCCCCACCCCCCACAAAAAGAAAAAAAAAATTACATATTTTATAGAACAAAACCGAAAATACTAGGGCCACCAAGATTGGAATATGCATCCCCAAACTCTTTTAAAGGGAATTTATAAAACAAAGCCACGCGGACATGCAACCACCATCACTTGGCGCTTGTCTCTCTCTTTCTAAAATGCTAACAGATTGACACCTCTCGATCCAATATTGAAGACATCTCTCTCCTCTTTTAATATGGAATATATGCCTTACTTACCGTAATATGTTGTGATTATTTTGGGCAGAATTTTTTCTATTACAATTTTAATTTTTACGACACCACCTAAGGTTTTGACGTGAGATCAGCTATACTCGATTTTTTCCTTCAAGTTCTCAAATTCATATCACTTTCCATTCTAGAAATAGACTCTAATCATCATGAATAAAGTGTTGAGAATGAGTCTCACATCGGGAATTATAAATAAAATACAATATATAAGTGTATGGTTCAATCAACACTTAGTAATAGATGGTTAAATTGTTAAAATGTCAGTACGATTAAGAGTGGGCTAATAACTTGTCTATCTGAATATCTGACATAAATCTTTAGTAGAGCTATACCGAAATTAATTAAAGTTTCAACATATACCTAAA
This sequence comes from Pyrus x bretschneideri, assembly GCF_019419815.1. NCBI lineage: Eukaryota > Viridiplantae > Streptophyta > Magnoliopsida > Rosales > Rosaceae > Pyrus > Pyrus x bretschneideri. The sequence goes on along the minus strand of NW_025999435.1, from coordinate 1,487,997 downwards.
AAAACTGCGTTTCGGGCTTTCGTTAGATATTTACTGATCATGAAATTGTTTAAAGTTTCAATAAGTACATACTCCCAGAACTGTGAAATTTTTCAGAAGGTTCCGCCAAAAATTTATGAAATTTCAGTAGGTAACAATCGAAAATGCTGCAAAATTACCCAACATCTCAGTGATACTGTTCCTTAGCTTCTTCTTTCCAGCAGATAGAGACTATAGACAAAGTGTGTGACAAAATTACTTAGATAAGGAAATGTGAAAGAAAGATACCTAGCAAAGCAAAAAACTTCTGGTGTGGAGGAAGACGAGTTCGCATTGTGTTTGGAGGAAGATGAGTTTGCCCATTGTGTTTTGGTTGGAGGATCGGGTATCTCGATAATTAGTGAGGGAAATTTGGGTCAGTTGAGTGGGTCCTTTAAGTTATATATTACATGAATTAAAAAGTAAATTGGTAGTGTTTGGAGTATGGAGGGTGCATGCTTTTACTTAGATGAGTGGTGCTATCACACATTTTTTTTACTTCTCACACATCAATTGTTAATTTATGTTATTTGATTATCTTCAATTTATTCAATTCAATGACTGAAAATTGAAAAGTGCGTGTGAAAAGCGAAAAGAGTGTGTGTGGATAGAACTACCCCTAAACTATTTCACATTGGGGCAGGTTGGCAATAAAATTGCTCCTTAACATATGATTATGTGCATTGGGGGCAGGTTTGGTACTTAAAAAAGAGATAACATACAAAACGACTAACTGATAATTGCCAATGAGCAATATATTGATGGCCAGGATTAATATTATACCTAATTTTACGCGTGCTTAAGTGAACCAAATTCACATAGCTAGTAACTTATTAAGGATTGGATTAGAGTTGGTTTTGTTGAATGAGTTGAAACCATGTAAAAGTTGTCAACAAAATCCACAGTAGTCATTCATGGTGTGCATGGATAATTTGAAGAGCTAACTTCTTGTTAAGCAATATAATCCATGTAGTCAAGACTTCTTGTAGCGTAACTTAACTACATATTAAGACTAGTTTGGAAAACAAACACAAAACGTACACCATGTTGCATGTAAGTTTTTCTCATTTTCTTTTCGTGAGCTAAACTACGAATTGAACAAGGAATTAAGACTGGCCTGGAAAACAAACACAAAACGTACACCATGTTGCATGTAAGTTTCTCTCATTTTCTTTTCATGAGCTAAACTACGAATTGAACAAGAAAAATGACCAATTCGATATCAACTAATTACAACATTTTTTTTTCTCAAAAAAATTACTACGTTGATTTGTGTTGGAAATTAGTGGCTACATATAGTTCACCAAGAAAAGGACGCCAGCTCAGGCTTCTTCAAGGTTCTAAAGCACACTCAGAAGCAACACCATAAAGGCTAGGAATTGCGAATATATAGGACATCATACCGGCCTACTTCTCACTTTAGTGAGGGAGGCAGGTTAATTATAATAGACATGTTTAACAGCTATTCTTTTTCGAGGGCAAATGTTTAACAGCTAATCAGTTCATCAAAGTAATATTATTGCATTCAATAGATATATTTTAACTAAAATAAAATAAAAATTATTATCAAATTCGCTATTTATGAAAGAGAAATGGTAAGGACTCTCCCAAAATTGGGATGAAATTTACGAGTTCTATGATTAACTATATTTGCATGAGAAATGCTAATAGAACTCTCTAAAAATTTTCATTGACTCTTTGTCACTTTATAGTTTTAGTACAATGTTTTACAATGTTGATATATGTATTGAAAGTAGTAGAGAGTCAATGATGAGCCCACTTTTGAGAGAGTATCCGTAGCATTTCTCTATCTACATTTCGAAGAGAGAAATGCTAAGGCCATTTCCTTCAAATTATAGGAGTCAAATTACATTTGATAGCTAATGAGGCAATCTAAAGTCTTATGTTAAATTTTGTATTTCTCCAACTGAATTTCAAATGTTATTTTATTATTTAAATAGAGCTTTAAATGGTTGTAATTATTAAAAAAAAAATGTTTAAATGAAATTTTTATTAGTTGAAATGTTAGTGGAATAAAGGACCCATCATTAAAATGATTAAAAATAAATTTGAAATTGATGCCAAATTTGACTCCAAATCACAAAGCTTTTAAATTTAGTTAGCAAATAACACTTCGTTGAAGAGACTTTTGATGTCAAATATGCACAATGGCATTTCACTTAAGATTTTGACATCTCATTTGGAGATGCTCTAAGGAAATTCTCTCAAAAGTAGGACTCTATAGTCTATATGAACTCTCTGTCACTTTTTTCTGCATAATATTTTATAATGTTAGCAAAAAAATTAGCATTAAACTATAAAGTGATAGAGAATCAATGAAGAACGTGATAAGGAATTCCATTTTAAAAAAATGTTTTTAACATTCTAAAAAATAAAATTTTTTATGAATTCTCAGCCTTTATTGCTTTGAAACTTGTGATAATACCGACGCAGGCTCCACTTTCCCTGGATGTCTTGGGAGATTTTTCCATGCCAAATGTTGGACCATCAACTTGGAAAGTGTGGCCATACAGGCACATAAGGTTTGGGTGTTTGAATCTTCAGTTTTTCATGTCTCAACCCATTTTACTCTTATCCATATCTCAAATTTAAAAAAAAAATAAAAAACATGCAATCCCATTCCCTGTCTGTCAGACCATGGTCGCCAGTTTCTAATAATTAAACTTGGAAAGGAAAAAAAATGCACGAATGAGGATGAGACAGAAGTTTTTGGATGCCAATATAATAGTATTAAAAATTGGTTGTAACTTATAAGAAAATAGAGATGATCCCTGTCCAGAGAGCAAGGAGAAACTACAAGTCATACATTTGAATTTGAAACCAATAATTGCCAATGAGATAGGATCCTATATATTGATCAGTATTCCTTAGGTTCAAGTTCACTCTCAAGCACCTAATTAAAAACAAAACAAATTAAGCATTAAAAAATAATTGAGATCATACAAAGCCAAACCTATGCTGTAAACAGCCAAATACAATTATTGGACTCTGAATTTCTGAACTGCATAACGTTGGTGGTCTTGTTTGGTTGTTTACATATCTATACCACTTTACTAATTATCAAGTGATTTGAAGTCTAATAACAGTTTCTTCTGAGCATAAAGAATTTGAAAAAGCAACGTTAGGAAATTACATTTGGAAATCACATTGGTGTACAATCTAATGTTGATGCATACAACCAACATCTAATAAGATAGAGACTTATTAATTGATACTCATAGGATTTTGCCCCTTGGAAGACTTAACCACCTTATAATTCAAGTCATTTGAGTTCCCCCTATTTCTCAAGACCCCGTCGAGAAAAACTCAAGCCCCTCTTCAAGAATAACTCGAGTCCATTTCGAGTGCTTGTCGAGTAATGTTTTATATTCAAAGTTATTATATTTTACGAAAAGGATCCTAGTCAGATTCTTTTTCTAGAGATTCCGAAAATCCTGTGATCGTGATCGTTCATTGTACATCGTGCGATCAATTATAATTTGAAATTTAAAATTTAAAATTAAATATAAATAGTATCTAATGAAAACTGACTGCACGATATACGATGAACGATCATGATCACAAGATCTCTAAAATCCTCAGAAAAAGAATCCAACAAGAATCCTTTTCTATATTTTACTTGCCATTTTTTTACTCGAGAGATGTCGACGAGGGAGAAATTAAAACCCTTGAATAATCCTTGAATGTTCATGACATGGAAAGTAGTGACTCAGATATCATTTTGCCAACTGTCAAATTCCTAATCAATAGTAAGCCCCCTCCTCCCTTCCTTCCCCAATACATGATTGATGGTCCCAGGAACATTAGGGAAACTTTATTCTCCCATACCACACCAAGTTGGCATCCACCACCAAATTTAAATCATACCAAAAGAGAGATGAGGTCCTACCTGGCTGCTATCGCCCATCAATCCATCATTCATCCTGGAGACATTTATTAGCTATGCCATAGCTAGCAATATATATCTCCCTCTCGAAAAAAATTTCATAGTACTAAGAACATGGCTAATACATTATGTGTCATAATACAATTAATTAATTTTTTTTCTTCAAGTTTCCAACCAATTATATAATTACACCTAATGTATTAGATCTTATTTTCGGCACATCAAAAAAATATCTCCTCCCTCTCTTCCTTTTTCTCTTTCTCTCTTACAAACAAACAACCAAATTTTAATAATAAACCCAAAAACCCAGAAAGCCAGCCACCTCTCAATGCCCAAACAAAAGTTTCCAGCTTTCATTTTGTGCTTAGCTGGCATTACCTTTGGCGTTTGGCTCCTCCAAGTTAATATTTCTCACAAGTCCCCCACCCTTGCCAGTTAGCATTACGTCCTCACTCCATCCCCTTTCCTATATAAATACACCTCTTTCTAAAGCCCTAACACACACCCTGAAAACAGTCCTTAAACCACCCCCCCCCCTCTCTCTCTCTCTCTCTCTTTCTCTCTCAAAAAAATGGGGATTTCTAGTTTGGTTTTGTTGGTGGGATTGGTTTGCAGCTCTTTAATGATAGCAACTTATGCTGGAAATTTTTACCAAGATTTTGACCTAACCTGGGGTGGCCACCGCCCCAAAATATTCAAGGGAGGTCAACTTCTTTCTCTGTCTTTAGACAAAGTTTCTGGCTCTGGGTTTCAGTCCAAAAAAGAGTACCTCTTTGGGAGGATTGATATGCAGCTTAAGCTTGTTCCCGGCAACTCTGCTGGCACCGTCACCGCATACTACGTACGTATCACTCACACAACACACATACGTACACATTCCTCATACACTAAAAAATAGAATGACAAACTTACATTTATACTCCTTATTTTGGGGGAAATAATATATATAAATACTAACTCATTATTTTTCTTCAAATTTTTTTTTCTCTATCATGTGACGTGGGCTTCACGATATTGTAGGCAATAGATAAAACTTATGTTTAGGTGAATTTTTTATGGACTTAGTTACGATACAAGCATTTACTTAATACATTCATCATTTAACGATCAGATATGAACAAAAAAGGAGAATATCCTTTTACATACTTAATCCTCAAAATGTTTATATACTCTAAATTATTCTTTGATATCTTTTTTTGGATGAAGTACACATTTTAACTACATAATTTAGAGAAAAATTGGGTCAAATGGTATAAATCTAACTAATTCTGATATATTTTGAGAAACTTCGTTATTTTATTAGGAGTACATAATAACGTTTTAGACCGTTAATAGCATTTTTTTATTTTTCATTTAGGATTATATGTTGTACGAATATATATATATATTTTTTTTTCCATAAAAAGACATGAATTCTACTGGCCCACTTGACTTATGGATGCTTTTGTCTTGTTAAAATATCTCCAAAGTAGTGAGACAGAGAAATAAGGCCAAGTTTTTTGGACTATAATGCTTGCATCAAATTCAACAGTAACTATATATACTATACGTTCACGAGAGTGAGCCACCGAATACTTATAACATTATTTACAAGGCAAAATTCATTCGAGGTTTAAATTTGTTTCAGCTTTATTCCATGCACAAAAGACCAATTGTTTCACTATATACAGACAATAATTTTTCATCTTTCGGTTTGTTTTTGTATGTAGCTGTCCTCTCAAGGTCCTACACATGATGAAATCGACTTCGAATTCTTGGGAAACGTTAGCGGTGACCCTTACATTTTGCACACCAATATTTTCACCCAGGGCAAGGGAAATAGAGAGCAGCAGTTCTATCTCTGGTTTGACCCCTCAAAAAACTTCCACACTTACTCCGTCATCTGGAAGCCCCAACACATAATGTAAGAAGTAATTCTTAATGCATGCATTTATATATGCCCAACGTTTAAGTTCTATAAATGGTTTCACAAGAATTGAGTTCAGTTGAGTTGGCTAGAGTAGTAGCAATGTGCTCTTCCTTTGCACCCAACTCCAAACTCTTGTCCCTGTAGGTCAGTATATAATATCGCTTGCATCAAAAAATGAAAGAGAAATTTAATTGGGTTATTGCTTCTCCATTTTTCAGTTTCTTGGTTGACAAGACTCCCATCAGAGTATTCAAGAACGCTGAAGCAGTTGGTGTCCCATTCCCGAAGAGCCAACCCATGAGGATATACTCAAGCCTTTGGAATGCAGATGACTGGGCCACCAGAGGAGGGTTGGTGAAAACTGATTGGTCGAAGGCACCCTTCACAGCATACTACAGAAACTTCAACGTCATTGATTCCAGGTCATCCAATTCCTTCTCCGAATGGCAGACTAACGAGCTTGATGCTCCCAGCAGAAGACGTCTGAGATGGGTTCAGAAATATTTCATGATTTACAACTATTGCACCGACTTAAAACGCTTCCCACAAGGCGCTCCACCTGAATGCAGACGATCTTTCTAGTTCCCTTTAAAGAAAGATTAATGTTAAGTTTATTAAGTAAAGGCTTTATTAAGTAAAGGCGCTTGATAGCGTTTTTAATTATTACTGCCTGTGCATACAGGGTTTGGCCTAGCATAGTGTCAAATAAATGAAATGTTTCTTTCTTCTTTGTACGATTAGTGATAATGTTGTAAGATCTTTTTATATAATAAATTTTTGTTTGTGATTCCACGGAACAGAAAAACGAGGGCTCGGTGATATGTGAGCTCGGGTTACTTTTTTTTTTTTTTTTTTAACATACTATGTTATCATCATTAAGAAGAGGCCAAGAGAGGGGTAAGCTTAACTTCATAATGGACTAGTAATAATGTGGTTCAAATTCATCTTTAATGAGAATCGAACTTAAAACATCTCACTTACAACTTACAAGTGAAGATGAATGTCACTAGACTGTAGTACTAAGTGGCCGGGTTATCTTTAAAATAGATAAAACAAGCACAATTGAATAGTTGACAAGACCAATAATAATAATACACCAAGGGCAATCACTATAGATCGATTGCACAAGTATTGGCTTAAATCAAGTTGATCAATTAGTCAGACAAAACCAAATTAAAAGATATTTTTTTTATAGAAATAAATAATTGATCAAAATTAAAATTAACAAGAATTTAAGAAGACAAAGAAACTAAAATTAACAAGAAATTTAAGAAGACGAGAAATTAAACACGTGGTAAAAAGAGTTTTAATATTTAAGCAACTCAAACTTAATTAAGGTTATGAATTTAACAATGACGACCTTTTTTTTCCTAGAGCCAATCCCATTACCATGCCAATGTTAAAAATTGTTCTAAGGTGTGGCTTAATCCTAGATCGGATTTAAATCTTGTATCCTATTGCAATACCACTAATATTAAATGTTGGTTAGGCATACGATTAAACACACGAAAGTTCTTTAAGTGCAAAAGAATTGTATCATGTAAGACTTGTTTATTAGTCATCTTTATAGAAGTGATTAGCCATTAGAAATTTGAACATGGAATAAATTAAACACCAAAGTTGTGAACTTAACATGACAATTAACTGAATAGCAATCAACAAATTACTTCACAACTATGTAACCGTGAAAATGCCATGTCAGATGTAACTATTAGATTCGGAACAGGCCAATTACCAGATTAGCCTAATAATTTTTTATTCGTAAAATTATTACAAAAATGATTTAAATAACTGGAAGATGGTGCCAAAAACTGAATCATCAAGATGATACCTCACATCGCGTAATAAGCAGGACTTGCACGAGAACTTATAATCGGAGATGGACAAACTGGACTCAAAATCTCATGCTAAAGAGTGGGGAGATTCGAGTCATCTTTAAGGCATTATATTGAATATTGAGAACTGGAAACTTTTATACGCACGCAATTTGTTTAGTAACAAGGTAACAAGAAGCAGGCTAAAGCCACAAAAAGGGAGTGGATTTCGAATCCGGTATGTTGTAGGTTCATGATTATACGAAGTAATTTCCAGATAGAAGAAAAAGGGTGTGCCAAAATCACTTCCTTCATGAAAAGATTTAGGCCTAAACAATAATCTAATGCAAGAAAATACATGAAGCTAGTTTTGGGGCTTGCTATTTGAACAACCTTATGGATTTGTATTCTCAGCTTGTTCGTATTATTAATACACTTTTAGAAATCCTCCTCTTATTATACTGTATTTCAATCTTACTAGATCTCCTATACTTCCCGCTGCATTAATGTATGTTAATGCAGTGCACAAATGTAATGAGAACAACGTTAAAGCCAGTAAACAAAGGAAGAGTTCAAAGCAGTAAACAAAGGAAGAAAATCATATGCAACCAAAGACAGTATCAACCAAAATAAGCCACAGAGCATGTTTTTTCTAAAAGCGAGTTCAAGAATGCACCTTTGTGATACATAAAAACAAGATATCAAGAACGCATTAATCTGCAATCAATTGGAAAAATTAAACACAACGTTTGATAAAATCCTTAAGCGAAACAAAGCTAGTCTTACAAAACATAATACCATGTATGCTTGATTAGCTATGAGCCTATGACATGTATTACCTTCGAACTCTAAAATCCGATAACATCTTTAAGCGAAACAAAGTTTGGAATGTGGACACGTGCGCCACCCACCCATGCTATCCCATCGATCTCAACCCTCGCAAGGTCCCTGGTACCAGGAGAATAAGCTCGCAATATTCCACAATTCTCTAATAACAAGACTTTTCCTTCCTCTGTAAGGTTAACCAGTTGGGGATAATCTGAAGGACAGAGAAAGGGTTGCTACAAATATTAAGCTCTTGGGTCCAAGACTCCTTAACGCCAAATTCCTTTATCACCCAAACAATTATACTATGAAGCGAGTAAACAGTTACGGAGAGGCAACCTTTCAAGACTCCGAGGTTATAATTAGGCACATTCTTCATATCAAAACGACAAGGGGGTAGTGGTATCTGCTGGAAACGCTCAGTTTCAACATCAAAACCAAATATCCCGAGAGAACCCATACGCCGGCCTAACCATTGAATAAATCCGTCGTGATAATTACCATATGATAACGCGAGAATCTCATCAAAACCCTCGATGCTTCTCCAAGTAGTGGAACCAACCGTGAGAACCCTCGCCCCCGGTTCCTTGGACCAATCGGTTGGCTTCTTAATCAGAACAACTTTATACACATCACTGATGGGACTAAACCCAAAGCCAGAATAACAATTTGTAAAACGGATTTTCTTATACTTAGAAGGATTTGGAATAGCTAAAGACTCGCTGGTAATGGGATTGGATATGTACAGTCTCACCGATCTCATCCACCTGTCTTGACATAGAAGCAAACCGTTGTATGACCCACAATATGTATATCTCTAGTTCGGAAAATTGGGTCCTTACAAAGTTTCAAAGCCACATGGTTTTTGGTAGAGCTGTAGTTGAGGTCGACCAAGAAGTGGCATCCCCTTGAGCACTGTATTGGGGGGGTTCCCTTGGACCAAACTGAAGATCTGAGAGGCAACGACGCCAATCCTTGCACGCACATTGGCACTGGATGAGCGTTTTAGTTGGAATTTTGCAGAAGATCTGCACTAGAATGTGGTCTGGTAATTGTAGAATATAGGATTTCTTATCATGCTTTTCTTCTTCATCTTCTTCTTGTTTTGCAGGTCTATGAATGGACCTTGAGGGGCTTAGGGACACTGGTTTTTTTTCATTGATACAGCATCTTTGTAGGTTTTGCACCAGCGTACATGCTATATATCGTCCACTTCACTCGGAATATGATTTAAAAGTAGGGTTTGAGACCGTCTCGTTGGGGCGGGCCCGGCGTACTTCAGCTTATTTTTAGGTATATTTAGAAGGAAAACGTTATGTTAATAGTTTGTACTAAAAATATCCTTTATCCAATAATCATATTTTATAGTTTTTTTTTATTCTTTTTATGAAGGGGTACAGCTGGTAGTAAATCAGGATTATCCACTTATTTTGGGTCTGGATAGGCTATGGGGTTGTAATTCAATTTATTTTTGAACAAACAATTTATTTATTTATTTATTTATTTTAACAAACAATATTATCTACACTAAGGAGACATGGGACATGGTAGTGGGCTAAGCCTCACATTGGAGCTAGCAATAATATGGTTCTAATACGTTTTTGGTGAGAATCAAATCTAAAACCTCTCACTTACAAGTGAAGAGAAATACCACTAGGTCGTAGTACTAAGTGACATAATTCATTTTATTAAAAGCACTATATCTTGACACTTATGTAGGTATTTATAAAGATCAACATATAAGCCTAATCAAATAAGTAAATCTAATTAAATAAGCAAAATCATAGGGAGTTTTAACAAAATATTTCCGATACTATTCACTTTTAACGAAAAATCACATTTTTACGTTTCCCTAGTACTATTCATTACACCTTTATTTGTCATTTTAAATTAAAACTAAATTTTTTTTGAACTTTTCGTTAATTTTCTTAAAATAAAATCCATGTGGACAAAGAAATCAAAATATTATTTTCTCCTAAAGGTAGGAAATAAAATAAAATCCCAAAAATTCCTATTTTTTTTTACAACACTCTTCCTCCAACTCATGGTGATAATCATGAAATCCGTAGTCATCAAGGCCCTGTAGACAACGGTTGTCATCAGCATTGAAACACAAAGATTATGAGCAGCCGTCTCGGGTGGTCACTAGTGTAAGCACTTACGTGGTTGTCCAAAACTTAAATTAGTTCCTCCGAAGCAATTCTTCCCTTCACTCCCCACAAAATATAAAAATAATAAAAAAAAAATAATAATAATAAATAAATAAATAGGGCAAAAGCAAAGAAAGAAAAGTCAAATTCAAAGGCAAAGCAAGGTAAAGTAAGGCAAGGTAAGTAAAGTAAAGCAAAACATCAGGCATACGGCATGCAGGTATCTGTAAGTGCACGAGAGTGCATCTCAACTTCATCAGCAACATAATCATCATCACGATAAGCAGGGATTCTATATGCACCTCCATTCCACAAATTTCTCTTTATTTTAAAAGTTTTAGTTCTATCCTGTACAAACTTCGTAATTCTGGAAAGATATAAAAATAAACACACAATACCTCCTATGGACTTGTAGAATTTTAAACCTATTCTTCTGATTTCGTGTCAGCAAGTGACCAACTTCAATGAAAGGAAGCCTGAAGTTTTTTTATTTTTAAAGTGAAAGGGGTCTTATGAGAGGTTATATTCACACATCCTAAATTACTTCTCCCACACATTTTTACCTTTTTAATATTTTTTACACACTACTAACACTTGATAGAAAAATATTAAAAAAATTAAAAGTGTGTGGAAGAAGTAATTTGGGATGTGTAAATATAATCTTATGAGAGGTTATATGTAGGACAAGATGGAAGTTCATTATTGTGGATTAAAACCCTACTTATTGTCAGAGTAGGGTTTCTCTGACAAAAGGGTTATCCAACTCTTTTGCTCAAGGGGAATCAAGCAGGTTGGTCTGATAATTCGCAACATCAACCCTAGTAAATCCACATATACCTAGCTGGTTCTGAAATTTTGGCTACCAGTAGTTCTGAGTCAAGTGTTTTTCTTTACTTTTAATTAAGTAGTTAAAGTTCTTTTCTTTAATTAGCATGTTCAATATCTAATTAGTAGTCTTGTTGTGTAGATGCACTGCAACATGTGAGGGCATGATAACTATTGCACTTCGTTTCATTTTGTTTGTACACTGTTGAGTGTTTATAATTGAGGATGTAATCTTATTATTAATTTATATTTATATACTCTGAAAGAGTTTCCATTTCTCAGTTTCTAACTCCCTGCATGCCTTGCTACCTATTATTCCTAGTACTACAGGCCGGCCTGCAAAATATGCGTGCTTTTGTTAAACTAGCTACGGTTTAGTTCATTTAGTTTGACTCTCATAGTCTCATGGCATTGTGTTTAATTAGATTAATAGCTTTAATTAACATGGATCTTCATGAAATTGATCTAGGTAAGTTCTAATATAAAAACAATGGGTGTAAAAATAAATTTGCATATTGAATTGGGTTTGTGAGAGTAGTTTAGATAGTAAAATTGGGTTTAAAGTGTTGACTGATATTGACTCAAGGAAATGCCGCATAATCTACCATGTCATCAATATTACTGTTGAAAGTTAGTTAGGATGGTTATTAGTAGCTTAAACAGTAAGAAAGGTGGTTAGGCTACTAGAGAGATATAAAAGGCTGATTGCGGCTTAATGTTAGTACTGAGTCATCATTCTATCAATACAATATCTCTCATCTTCTCTCTAATTTTCTCTCTAATCTTTCAATATTCTCTGTGCTGCTTCCTTCTTCTTTCTACAACTCTGGTTACTTCTGTTAAGATAAAGAGATATTGATAGTTTAAAAAAAAATGATATGGGTGTGGAGAGTAAGCTAGGTGTACAGAGAAGTTATATGAGTTTAAACAAAATTTCCCAAGATTTTATTTTGGCAATGCAGAGTACAGTATCTAAATTCTGTTCAGTGAATTTCAATAGTACTATCCTAATTTATGTTTTCTGATGCAGTAGTAAACTAGCAAACACCGGAAGAAATTCATAAAAATTTAAATCATAATAAGCACACCAACGTACTAAACTAGCATCATAAAAGAAGAAAATAAAGAAATATTATTGTAGCAGCAGTTTATACCCTAAAACCTTAAAAAAGTTTACAAAAAAAGTGGCAAAAAGTTACACCACAAACCAAATAACCACATGAATAGTAGTTCTCATCAGTCATGTAGAAAGGGGACAGTGGGCTGCATCTGAAATCATTTTGATGAAAGGGGACAGTTCTCAAGGATACACCTTTGTGATATAGAAAAAAAAAAGATATCAAGAAGGCATTAATCTACAATCAATTGGAAATATTAAATCAACGTACTTACACAATCCAATCTCCCTAGCTATATCACTATTTAGCAAGGTTCTAAAAGATGTTAGGCGCTAGTCAGGCGGCGGGTTGGGGCCTAATGCCTGGCGGCGGGTTGGAGCCTAACGCCTAGGCGACTAGGTGGGTTTTGGGCAGAGGCCTAGGCGGATCAGGCGGATTTAAGTAAATTTAATATAAATTGTATAAATAAGTGTCTATTTATACTTAAAAAAACATAAATAATCATATTATGATACATAAATTCCAAAATAAAATGACATATAAATGATAAAGTATTAGAACATATAGAAAACAAGGGGAGCAAGCATATCCAAGTATTCAATAAGTCTCTTACATTTTATTGAAAAATTAAAATGCAAAATGAAAGATATCGATTCTCTGTCTAAATCAGAGTTGCGATCTAGGTGGGTACCTAGGCAGTTTTAGGCAGGTTAGCGGGTGCCTAGGCGGGCTAGGCAGACGCCTAAATGGGTCTAGGCGTCCTCTCTTAATTTTCAAACGCCTAAGGACTAATCAGGACGGTGACTAACCGCCTAGCACCTAGGCGACACTAGGCAAGAATTTTTAGAACAGTGCTATTTAGTAATAAAAATGACCTCAAAACCTTAGAAAGTATAATACCAATACTATGTATGCTAGCACCTAGGCGACACTAGGCAAGAATTTTTAGAACAGTGCTATTTAGTAATAAAAATGACCTCAAAACCTTAGAAAGTATAATACCAATACTATGTATGCTTGACTAACTAGCTATGGCATATACCTTCGAGCTCTAACCTCTGATAACATCGTTAAGTGAAACAAAGCTTGGAATGTGGACAAGTGCGCCACAGACCCATGATATCCAGTCGATATGAAACCACGCAAAGGCCAGTGTATTAGGAAAATAAACTCGCCTACCTAATATCATCTATACTTTTTTTTCCTCTGTAAAGTTCACCGACTTGGAATAAAATGAACGAAAGTAACCGCCGTTCTTGCAAATTTCAAGCTCCTGGATGCAAGACTCCTCAACGCCATATTCCTTCATCTCCCAAACAGTTACACTACGAAGCGAGTGAACAGTTACAGAGATGCAACTTTTCAAGACTCCAAGGTTATAATTATCCAATTTTTTCATATCAATGATGTAGGCACTACAATAAGTATGGTCCCTATATAAAATATGGATGTTGGTGGCTTCTCATCTATCAAAGCCATGCTTTTATCTATTTTAATTATAGTTAGGTTGCATTGTAACTATAATATGTTATTAATTGTCTATCCTACCAATGTAAGGTACCCTCCTATTTAAAGGGTTTCATATGTAAGATTAAGTAGCCAATTAGTGAATTAAAAATGTCATCTAAGAAGAGAGTTTTCTCCTTCTTAATCAAGTGTGAGGACTGAACGTGTCGAGTGAATCTGCGATTAGCGACGTCGAGTGATTTCGTTGCCCTTGGTTGAGTAATTCCCAGGTTCCGATCCCTCGTCTCCTCGACACTTCCTTTGGCTTTTTTTTTCCTGCGTCAAGTGGCATCAGAGCAGGTTTTCCACTGTAGTTGAAGACTATGGCTGTGATTTACAATCTGTTTGAAGAGCACATTGTCGAAGAAATCAGTTTTGTAAATTGGAAGTCCCCACCAATTTACGATGAGTATGTTGATGATGACGACAACCTCAAATAGAACTCTTTCGATCGGTTTTCTCTACTAATTTATGGCGAGCGAGATGAGGATTACAAGGTTATGTTTACGCTGGTTAATCACCAGTGTTGTTTGCAACTTGGAGTCAATGCCAATCCTGCCCCAAATTTTTATGAATACTGAGACAGTAACAAAGGAATGAGTTCATCTGTGAAAGAACGATACGTGCATCATCATAAAGAGGTAATATTTGACCTTGATACCCATTATATATGTGACTACATTTGGGAATCCTTTATTGCTTTCCACACTAGGAAAATATACTTGGAGCAAAGTATTTTTCCAAGTCATCAATATCAAAAGGAAATTTGGAAGATTGATGAACATTTTTCAAAAGAAATTGTACTTCAAAAACCTATTATTGTTGTAAGGTCAAATTTTCCGTAGTCCTTGCTGTACGTGGTAGTGCATTTTTAATGTCACCTTAGTGGTGTAAAAATTGTTATGTAAAGCCATTGTAGGCTAGCTGTCCTTGTTAGCGATATTGAGATCCAAACACCATCCATTGCTCTTCAATTAAAAAGGCACGCGTGAATCTCATGTAGGAAGGTTATATATATTCATCTTTTAAAATTGAAAATTTAGGTGAGGCTTCTTTGTTGATTGTTTTGACTTGTTGGACCGGCCTCCTTACATTAGTGTAGAATATTACTTGTACTCAATTAAAAAAAATTGTTTTTCTGTAATTTAATTTTATGCAATGCCCTTGTTCCTCAATTCCAACGTTGTTTACGCTCAATGTTTGTCTCTAAACACCCTTTAATTTTATTCAGTATATAAGATTAATTTCTTGTAGACCCAGATTGGGCACCCACTACAATACTGAAACAAAGAAACGTGTTCATCACATACTCATTTTCGCAGTACATTCAATTACCCCTTCTCTATTTCGTTTGTTCTTACAAGTTTTGATTTTATTCTTCAACTAACATGCACTCATATGTTTACCCTTGTTGGGGCTTAAAAAGACTTCACTACTTCGGAGTTGTTTATCTCACAAAGAAGAATGTAACGCAGTGGAATTTGATAGGCAAGAGAAAGAAAAAACACTCAAAGTATTACACAAAATTTTTATTCTCACACAAACTTAGTACAAGAAGAAACACTCACTCTTAGAAGCTTTGTTACTTCTTTTCACTTCTTACTTGCCAGTCTTACTTCTCACTACTTGCTCTCTTGGTTGTTATATCACATAGCTTAGCTCCTCACCTATTTATAGGCAAGGTTTGCCAACTTTGGCATTGCTAGAACTTTCTAGCTAATGCTTAACAACCACACATTTTTACAAGATTCTAGATCTTTCTACAAAAAGCCTTAGATATTTATGCATGCATTCCACCAACTTGAACCTTGCTAGAATCTCTAGTATGTGCATAAGGGCCGGATCAATTAGCTTGGACCAAGACAAAATTACAATTCAACATATCCAAACTCCTTGAAATTTGATGATAAGTTCATTGGGAGGATATAAATATTTGCAGAGTGGCGATGATCCTTTTGACTGGGATTTTGCAGAATATCTCAACTATTATGTGGTGTGGCAGTTGGAAGATGAAAGGCAATATCATGCTCTATTTCTTTGTCATCTTCTTGTTTAGGAGGTCTATCGTTAATGGTCTCGTGTCGAGTTCAGGAAAAGAATGAATGAGTTCACAAGGATGAAGTAATGAGATTGAAAGGAGGCATATTAACACCAAGGATGGACTGCAACTAACTGGGAAAAAGTAACGTTCCGATCTCAAAACCGTCATCGTTTAGACCAAATCCAGCAGCATAGTCTTGGCACTGAAAAGACAATCTACCTAAACAGGTTAAACGTAAAAATATATTTCCGTATCATTTTGCTACCAGAAAACACAACTGCAACTTAAGTATAATCAAAGCCTCTAATTACTTCAAATAATCCAAATCACAAGCGGCACTCTGCTTCTGGAGATTTCGGGACTCAAAATAATTCCACGAACAAAAAAATGATGGAAATAAAGCAACGTTCATTCCGTAAGATACAATTTATATGCAACAAGTCTACGGTGCTAACTGTGACATAAATTATTCTCCTTTCAACTTATACGATTAGTATTGGTAGTGGAAAATTGAAAATGATGATATTTCCAAAGAACCGGAAAATGCAAAATCATGAAACTGAGTAAGCTTTTCATCATTTAGACATAAAGTACATTTGAATTCCCATATCTTGTATCTTACGACATACAACAAACAATAACAACCAAGCGTTATCCCCCAAACAAAATTCTCTGTTAGCTCCAAATACTCCATATTTTTTCTTAAGATCTCTTTCTAAGTCTTCCTAGGTTTTCCTTTACCCCTTTTGCCTTGACCTTCCGTCTCACAATTGCATTTTCATGTTAGGTAATTTAATTTGTTTGTCCCCTTGGATTACTAACAAACATAGCCAACTCAGTTTCATTTTATTGCGCTCAAAAAAATAAAACATCTGCGCTTCTCTCATACTTCATTTGCAGATTGACTTGGTGCTGTCAATAAGGAAGGGGTAACATATATATCTCAAAATAATGTATGTAGGAACTTGAAACAATTTTGATTAGAGGAAAATTAACATGAAGGGTTATCTGTAACTGGTGAATGGTAGTGAGAAATGAGACCACGAAATTGTACTACATTAAAGACCAAATGATTGACTAGCCACGACACAAATTGCCAGCGAGATCTAACCCTTTATAACATCTTGAAGCGAAGCCAAGCTTGGAATATGCTAGTTATAAACGATACCCCATGAATCCGAACCCTTGCAACGCCCCTTGTTCCACTAAAGGAAAACCAACTTTTCCAGACTAACAAAATTAGTCGTGCAAAATGACATTTCGTCGCCTTAGATTTTGTCCGACAAAATTTCATCGGAAAAAAGGTGTTTTTATTTGTAGTGAGGCCATAGAAAATTGTAACTTTATACTTGTTCTCTTTACTCTAATGCTTCGTTTCCTAAACACTTCAACAAAATGCCAAACTTAAATCTACTTTATATAAGTTTTCCTAAACAATTAGAATCTGCCCATATAAACGATCATTTATTCAATACAAAAATTCCTTCCAAATAAATCAAATTTTAATGAAGTCAGATTCTGAATAATTCATTAATCGAAAACTCAAAGTAGATAAAATCTTGTGTAATATGATTTTTTGCACAATGTTATAAAGAAAATTATATACAGCACCAAGACAAAAAACAAGATATAGAAAAAAAATAAGAAATCAAGAATGCATTAATCTGCAATCAATTGGAAAAATTTAAATCAATGTAGGATAGTGCTATTCACGCACCTATTTTTAGGTTCCATAGATCCTTGTTAATTTTTGGGCATTGATATATATTGTTGCGGAAACTAGATAACCAAAATTAGGCTCTTTAAGTCTTGAATTTTTGTGCTTGCTAGTATACGAATCAAATTATAGTATAGCATATAAGCACGGATATCGTCCCACAGAAATCAAATTAATTCTAAAAGTCTTACTAATGAAATTGAAACAAATTATAATTGGGAAGTTTTAACGGAAAAGATAGAAGATTTGAATTAAACTAAAGACAAAATATGACTTTAAAATAAAATGCATGAAATAATAAAATTAAAACATAAGAAAATAAGACCTAAGGCATCCGAATTCACCGTAACCAATCCTACTTAATTCACTTAATATGTTATGCTCAAGTAGTTTCCCAATATTGATGATTGATTTTCCCTCAATTATTCAACGGCCATGGTATCTGGTTGCATCAATAGCATCCTTCCATGTTAACCCTCTATGGCATCTAGATGGATTTAAACAAGTAACAACCATTAAGCTCTATGGAAATCGTTGGAAAGTCACACAAACACTAATTGCATGGCATCTAGAAATAGGTGTTTATGGTATCAATTGCAAGAAGCTAAACCCGAGTTAAGTATGACATCTACTCTAACTTGCATCAAATCAACCTAATTTAAACCTAGATGGTGATCAAGCATCTAAATAAAAATCAAGCTCATTACGATTAGCAAAAGATACTCAATAAAGATGAAAAATTTGATAATAACAATGCCACAAGACAATTAAGTATTCATAATTAGGCTACATCGTAGCCCTAACAAAGGAAAAAAACTATAAACTTCTCTTCCTCTTCCCTTCTTTACCGCAGCCCCCCTAAAGTCTGATATGTTTTTGGTGGCTTTCTTCGTGAATGAATGAATAAGGAGAAGTAATCTCCATATTATAACTCACGGCAAAGGGGCAACATAAAGCCTAATTAAAAACCTAGCTCTTATTGGACTTTAAGTCCTAATTAATGAAAAAAATTAAACTGAAATCATAAAAACAATTATGTCCATCCCAAAATCCATTGAATAGCTTCCTATGTCCATTTGATTTCCACAGCCATTGTAATCTCATCTTCTTATTGTAATGCATATTTGTGCTCCATTGGAATTACTCTAGACACCCGAAATCTTAATTTTTCACTTCTTTTTCGCATAATTCTAGTATTGAATGCCTATAAATTAAAACAATATAAATGAGTGCATTTAACCCATTCATATATACAAATGCATAGGAAATATATGATAAAAATATATGAAAATATGCATCCCATCATATATTCTTCAATTTATCCGATTCGACTGTAAAACATTAAGAGTGTGTATGAGAAGTCAAAATAGATACGTGGATAACACTACCCCCTTATGCAAATCAAGCACCCAATCACCTCAGTATCTTACAAAATATAATACCAATACTATGTAAGCTTGACTAGCTAGCTATGACATATAGTTTCGAGCTCTAACCTCTGATAACATCTTTAAGTGAAACATAGCTTGGAACGTGGACAAGTGCGTCACTATTCCATGATATCCCATCGATATGAATCCACGCAAAGCCCCCTGTATTAGGAAAATAAACTCGCAAATATCCGTCCCTACCTAATATCAATACTTTTCCATCCTCGGTAAATTTTACGGATTTGAAATAATATGAACGACAGGAACCCCAGTTCTTGCAAATTTCAAGCTCTTGGGTCCAAGATTCCTCAACGCCATACTCCTTCATCACCCAAACGGTTATATTATTAAGCAAATGAACTGTTAAAGAGATGCAACTTTTCATGACTCCAAGCTTATAATTAGGCATATTGTCCATATCAAACTGGAAAGGGGGTAGGGGAAATTGCTGGAAATGCTCAGTTTCAACATCAAAAGCAAAGATCCCGAGAGAATCCGTACGCCGGCCTAACCAATGAATAAATCCATTATGATAAGTACCATATGATAATGCGAAAATCTCAAAACCTTCGATGATTCTCCAAGTAGTACAACCAACGGTGAGAACCCTCGCCCCCGGTTCCTTGGACTCATTGTTTGGCTTATTAATCAGAACAACTTTGTAGACATCACTGATGGGACTAAACCCAAAGCCAGAATAACAATTTGTAAAACGGATTTTCAAAGGTTTTGGAATTGCTAAAGACTCAGCGGTAATGGGATTGGAAATGTAAAGACTCACCGATCCCATCAACCTGTCTTCGCATAGAAGCAAACCGTTGTATGAACTCACAATATGTATATCTCCTGTTCGGAAAATTGGGTCTCTACAAAGCTTCAGTGCCACATGGTTTCCGTTCCACTTGTGCTTCAGGCCGACCAAGAAGTGGGTGTGTTTAATCTGCCATCCCAGTTGGGCACTGTATTTGGGGGTTCCCTTGGACCAAAAGGCAAGTATGAGTTCGTGAAAATAGACCCCTCATGAATTCAATATCTGAGAGGAAACGATGCCAATCCTTGCATACACATTGGCACTGGATGAGCGTTTTAGTTGGGATTTTGCAGAAGATCTCCACTATAATGTGGTCTGGTAATTGCAGAATATAGGCTTTCTTATCATGCTTTTCTTCTTCTTCTTCTTCTTCTTCTTGTTTTGCCTGTTCATGAATGGACTTTGGGGGATGGCTTAAGCACACTTCGGATTTTTTCATTGATGTGCTGCAGTTCTGTAGGTTTTGCACTACCATACTTGCTAGATTACGTCCACTTCCTTCAGAATATATATGATTCAGAACTAGGGTTTGAGACTTGATGTGTCCCGTTGGGCTGGCCCATTTCAGCTATTTTCAGGCATATTTAAAAAATATAATATTAATTTGTACTTCAAAAATCTATATTGCTCTAAGGCCAAATATTTTCGTAGTCCTTGTGGTGGTAGTGCACTTTTAATGTCACTCTAGTGGTCAAAATATTGTTATGCAAACTAATATAGCCATCCTACTCTTCCATTAAAAGGGCAAACATGAATCACACGTAGAAAGGTTATATTTGTCCGTTCAAATTAAAAATTTGGTGACGCTTCTTTGCTGACTATAGGAGGTTATATTTGTATAAAATTAGGATTCGACGGAAAAGGCTCAAATTGAACGACGTCGGTGCTTTGAAATTGAACATCTTATCAGCCAGATCAGTAAGAGTTTCAAATATATTTAATGAACTGCACCCTATGTGATACGAATGATGTTGCAAATGCCTCTTTCGTTACAACATGTTTTTCAATTTCTTTTTCGTATATAGTGTCAAGATTCCTCGAGGATTATATATTTAAATGAAAATTGGCACATTGTTCATTTGTAATTTGCAAGGTTTTAATTTTTCACTGAAAAAGGTGTATGCCTATAATACCCATTCCAATGACTGAAAACATAAATCTGAAAATATGAAGTGAACTCTTAAGTCATCTTTCGATAGATGTTTAGGTTTCTTAATTTGGTTGAAACTTGAAATGACGAATATAACCTCCTCACGTGAGATTAACGTGCGCATTTTTAACAGAAGACTACCGGAAGTTAGGGTTTCAATAGCTAATGAGGATGACCACAAGGGTTTGCTTAACAACCTTTTCGCCACGAGAGGGACATCAAAGATGCACTGCCACCACAGGACCACGAATAAAATTCGGCCTCCTTAAGTAGATAGAACAATGGTCTAAATAGGTCAATAGAACAAATGTATGGTTTAGTTTCAATCCATCTACGTATGACTTATATCTCTTAGATGTGAGGTCTGCAAGAAGCTTTGTGCCGCAGCCTTTCGTACATACACAGAAATATATGCAAAGCTTTGTTCTTCATCCCTTTTATTTCTCTTTCAACTTATTTCCAAATCCAGGAAGTAAGAAACATCATCAAACACTAAATCCCAACACATCTTCTACCAGAAGGCAACTGGGTGTCCGTGAAAGCACGTCTATCGTAAACTTCGGATCAGAGAGCAAACCCCGCCAAGGCTTGCACACGCACTTCAAACCCTAAGCCTTAATTCTCTCTGTTATTCAGTATGGGAGAGCCTCTAGCTCACTCTCTGTGGTGCGACGGACTGAATTGTATTCTTCTCTTGATTTCAATGATACAATCGACTTTCTACCACTGCATGAGGTTCATTCCCTACAAAGTATCTCAAAATTCAAATAACTCTAATTCACACAACAGAAGTTTTACAGAAATCTGAATCTATAACAATGTCGTCCCGAGATACAGGATTGATACATGTTCCACAAACTTGTGCATTTAGAAACATCGTGGATGTCAATCCAACCAAGTCCTCCTGCAAATACAAACGGTTCCCATAATCCAACCTAATCTAACCTAGCCACAAAGAATGCAATTCTTTGTTTACTCTCTTTCTCGTGATCTGACACTAGCTGCTTGAAAACTTTTCTTTCGGAATGACTTTTTCTTCAACGTAATTTGCAAATGTGACACTTGGTTCCTGAAAGCACTGCAAGAAATAAGTTTAGCTAAGGCTTAATACCGAGTAACTAAACTTGGGATAAACAAATAACAGAAGAACACCATTAAAGCTAGAAATACTTTCTTATGGAGTATGTTGGACACTTACTGTGACTCTGGAGTGAATGTTGAGATCATAATTCATTTCACTGAGGCGGTTTCTTGCAATGCCTTCCGCTTCAGATGCTCTCCTGCAAGCTTCTTTAACCTGAAATAAATAAAAAACAAATCATGATTCCAACATCAACGAATTATTTTGTTTATTAGTCTTTCCGAAAGGCATAAATATTTTGCTATGCCGTATGAAAAGATATTCAAACCATATGGCAATTTTGAGCAGATGTAAATTATAAGTTGTTGAACATAAAGGGACTGCAACTTGGAAGCATATATTCTAATTAGTCATAAAAGAAGGCATAGCAAGAGCCAAAAAAATGAAATTTTATAACCTCATCTTTGTTTCAAGCTCGAGAAAAACTGACCTCATTTAAGTTCATGCTGGGATTAGTTGCACTAGCAGCTGTTAATTCTAATATCTTACGTAAATTGGATAGTTCCTTCATCAAATCTAAGGCTACTTCTTCAGCATCTTGCATCTGATTTCTAGAGAACTCAAATGCTCTCTCTGCATGGAGTCTAAATGAAGCACAATTCAAACACGAGCAGAGTCCTCTGCATCCTCGTGGATTTCTTTTAAGGATTCCTTTTCTGGGACCAACTTCATGAATACCTGAAGAAACTGTGGCAGCAATTTCGGATGAGTTCTGAGACAAGCTATTAGCTTGAAGTGGCTTCCCACCATTAGATAATGCTGTTCTTGAACTTATGCCTTCCTCTTCAGGTTTATAAGATAATGAATCACTGACTGATATTGCACCGTCTTTTATGGAAGTGGCTTCACAAGTACTGGGGCATAACACAGTGACTGTTTCTTGTTCGGAACTCATTATCTCAGGGCGTGTTTCCAGTTCACTGATTGATATTGCACCGTCTTTCACTGACTGATAATGTTCATCTTGTAAATCAATTGGCATTTGAGATTCATGGACGTGCTCTGGAGAAGTTAGATTCTGTCCACCATCGTTAGATGAGCCATTAGCTGTCACTAGTTGTGGTGTCGGTAGAGTATCGGGATCACAAACTTGATGCTTTGATTGAAATTTCAAGCCGTTTGATTTATCCATTGGTGTTTCTTGCTGATTAGGAGTCACTGGTGACAGTTGCTTTTGTTTCAAATCCTTATCAATATTGGCAGCTGTGAAAAATGATCATAAGAAAGGTTAAGCTTATTTCTACTAGAGGCTCCAAGTTAATATAACTATCTATTCCTTCAAATTATAATGAAGTGCACAAAGGAAACAAATTACCAGAGTTAGTCTTTTCCATGTCCATAAGAAATGGAAGCAATCTTCTGTAGCTGATTGATCCTGGACTCCTAAACAACTTGAGTCGTGAACATGGATTTAAAACCTATTTTGGAAACAAAAAATTATATTAGCAGAAGGACAAATAAACATCCAAAAAATCATTGATCAGCCAGCTTTTGCCTAGAACCAGAATGCCTACGATTAATAGATATCATACCGGAAAATGATGGCTTTCCAAATGAAATTCAGACTGATATTTAGATCGGCTGATAAATAATTACCAGATTTCTCTTCGGAGTAGATTCATGTCTCTTAATATCAACCGACGGAACATCTCTATGATTGAATGCAGTGGATGGCTTCTCCGAACCTTCATTTGTACTCTGAAGAACATATCCTTCTTCACTAACTCTTTTTACTTCCCCCTTTAGTTTCCCTAAGATCTCAGCATCTGGTGGTGTCATCTGGACATCAGTCTTCGTTTGAATCATCTATCTGATTCAAAATGTCTCCGGCATTACCAACTCTCTGCTCATTTAAGTGATTTGGATTTTGGTCCTTACAAAGATAGCCCATGTCATTTTTTCTCATCCCATCATTCTGAAGTCGGTTTATGTTCTGACCAACTTCACTATCCTTGCATGAATAGCACTCCTCCACAATCGAATGTGAGATGGGATTTATATCTTTCACATTTTGAGCTTCGCCCGGAAACTCATTACCAGCTTTATTGGCAGTCCCCGCATTCTCTACTGGTGCATCACCATCAGCATACACGTCAATTACATGATCCTTGTTAACTAGAGAGTCCTCCACAGCTGATGAGGAAGAGGGGCTCGGAGAATTTAACTTCTGAACTTTGCAAGAAAATCCCAAATCACAAATTTCAACCTGTTCATCAACAGGTGGCTTTGACCGACACTCCTCAACCACAGTCATAGATGGTGATTCCGAAACGACACTATCATTAGATGTTTCATTGGAAGAAACTTGTACAGTTTCCAGCTGAGCAGAAGAACCATTGGAAGGACACTCCCCGGAAAGTTTTTGTTCATTAAATTGATGCAAGAAACCTGCTTGATTTTCAGAAGCCCGCTTACCCTGGAACGGTTTTCCTTCCAAACCTTGATTGAGATTTGGCTGTTGACGAAACTCAAGCATACCTGTACACAGAGTACTATAACACTTAGTTCCTTGAAAATATAATTCTCCAGAGGGAAAAATAATCTTAGCATTTGACAAACTTAACAAAAGTAAAGAAAGGCAAGGGTAAAGCGGTTACAAGAATTGTCTTTCGCCATATCGTTTAAATAAGGAAGCAATCGTCTATAACTGAATGAGCCGGGAGCTTTGAACACTCTCTGTCGAGGCTTAAGGACCTGACATTACCACAAAGAATAACACAACACAAATCAAACAATGCGTTTCAATGCCTTGTATGACCCATAAATGCTTCAATCCTATCTCAAATTTTATAACCAACAGCTCTAAGCAATATCAAACACTTGATCTTCAAAAAAAATTCAACTAAACTGGTAATCAGACATACCGATTTGGTTTGATAATCGACATTGACACGAAAACTAGTTGCCTTCGCATCGGGTGATGATTTCTGGGCACATTGCTGAGCGAAGCCACCGATCCGTTTACTGGCCGGGGATTTAAGACTGGCATCATGCAACACAAACCCCATTTCTGAATTCTCAGTCCCTGTGCTCTCCGAATCAGCCACATTTGGACCAGAGCGAGAAATACCATATCCAGAACTCTCCAATCCATCATTCTTTGCCGCCTTGGGACCATTTTCTGGTTCATGAGAACCGAATCCAATCCCTAATTTTTGGTGGACGTTCACGTTCTCAGGCGCGTCAGAGGTTGGGGAAAATACCCGTTTGACGCGGAGATCTTTAATCAGAGTGTTCCGGAGCAAGCTGCCAGTTAAAGATCCTTCCATGATCTGATCTAATGATCTGGGTCTTTTCCGGAGTGGTTCGGAGCTCGGAAGTTTAGAATCGCGGTCACAATTTCTGGCCTGACCGGATCGGTGGGTGTGGAGCTGAATCTGAGATTTGGCGCGGGTGCTGATCCGCATTACAGGCGAAGGCCGCTTCCATTTCATGGAGGTTTGGTTTGCTTCCATGGCCGCTTCAGACTGTAGGAATCAGAGAGAGAGAAGAGAAGAGAAGAGAGTTTAGCGAAGGGGAGATGGAAAAAGAGAAATGGCGGCTAAAAGGTGCGAGAGGATAGTGGATGATGGCGGGAAAGTAAGGGGTTAGGTTATTTTTGGCGGGAATGCGGAGCTATGGGATTAAATACGTTTTGATTAAGTTTTAATTACAATTTTTTGGAAATTAAGGATTAGTTTGGTATTGTTGTGTTATTTAAGAAAATTGTTTTTGTTGTGCTGTGAGAATAAATAAGATTGTTAAGTGTTTAGTAAACTATTTTTGTAAAACTGTTTTTAATTAAAAAAAGAAAGTAGTGTTCGATTGTTTGATAAACTTTTATATAAATTGTTTTGAATATGTTAAATGACTAGTAATAATATAATATTTAATGTGATATAATAATTGTTAAAGACAAAATATAAGAACAAAGATTGTAATTTTGTAAAACATGTGAGGGTATACTTATCATTTGAAAAGTTCATTAATAAGCATTGATTATTATGTTTTGAAAAGAAAAAAAAAACACCTTTTTAGAAGCATAGTAGGCCATACTTCTGCTTTCTAAACTTTTCTACTTTAATTGGTAGCAGTTTTTTTGTTTTAAAAAAAAACGCATTTTTTTATTTTACCGAACACATTTAATATTCTAGATTTTTTAATAAACAAATTTTTTTTTAAAGCACAAACCAACCTTAAATCCCGTTTTGAAACGTTTGGTTTTCATTTTGTTTAGTGGAAAGTTAAACCAACTCCATTTGGGCCAAGGTCAAAATTGTATTGGCAAGAATGCTTATGTGTATTTCAATATAATCAACATTTCAACCGTTGCATTTTGATTGTACTAAATATATACATTCAGGTAAATTATAGATAATTGTTAGATAATAATTATATTAATACATATAAAATTTATAACCAAATTCTATTTTTTGAACACATGAGGTATTCCACTATACATTATGCACTATAGAAAACCGAAGTGAAGTTGAAGTTTATTATAGCCTTAATCACTTACAAATAAATGTTGGTATAGTGGAAAGTGAGCAAAGAGTTGGAATCCGCAATTCGAGTTCAAACTCCCACGATGTATTTCTTGTGACCATCAGCTTTGCTTTGGGTATTGTTTAATCTGGGGTCAAAATTACGATACCGCTTCATGCAGTACCAAGATTGCATAAGAAGAGAAATTAGTCTATCGTTAATGTGTGGTGGGATAGCTCCTATAGTAAAAAAATAAAAAATAATTCCCATATGCTTCTTCTAACTTAATGATTATATAAATTAGTTGTGGGATTCTTCCTATTTTTAGGTTTTGAGATACTCAATTTTATAAAAGATAATGCTAGGTATGCCAAATTTTCAAATCAAATTTAGAAACTAAATAATATGTTACTGATATGACTACCAACATCCATTTACCCAACATACCCTAACGTAGTTAGTGCCAAGGTTTTAAAAAACGCTAGATGTTAGTCGGGCGGCGGGTATGCCTATTTACACTTAAAAAAACTATATTTGTATGAATAATAGAAGAATGATAAAATGTAAAATAGAAGTAGAAGAATACATAAAGTACATCCATTTAACAAGTTCAATATTTAAAAAAATAGTAAGTATATACAGGTAATGTAACACGTTATTTTTTCAAGAAGGAAGTGATAATATAGGTAGTGTAAAGAATTTTAAGTAGATAATTTGAAAAAAAAAAGTAGATAATAATATATAATATATTTGTTTAATAGTGGAGTTGGTAACGTTTTTAAATATATTTCATAAGCCTAGTGCTTTCCTTTTGACGGCTTGGAAATTGATCTGACAGAGGGCAGTGACTTTTGACACATAGGAAATCGGTAAGACCCTTAATTTGGGGTTTCCCGTTTCCTCTCCCATCCATTCTTCTTCAATTGCTCTGCCTAATTCCCCATCTTCTCCACCTAATTAAGTTTCTCGTTTCCTCTCCCTCCATTCTTCTTTGATTACTCCGCCTGATTCCCCATCTCTCCGCCTAATTTCCATCCTTTTGCTCTGTATAATTTTCCAAAACCCAATAATGAGTCCAGTCAATTTCCTCAAGCACATCGAAGAAATCCTATCCGGTGAAGAAATCTAGGCTTCCAGGTCAAAGTTCTCGGTTTTTTTCCTGCAATTGCATTGTTATTCAGATTCTTTCTACATATCTCTCTCACGTTTACTCTTCCCTCACGCTTTCTTGGTTTCTCTTTCGTCACCTTCGTGGTTTAGTGAAACAGAATATTTTAACAAAACCGCTGCGAAGGCCGCTTAGCCCGGTGCCTAGGCTACCTAGCCCACCTAGCCGCCGCCTAGGCACCGCCTAATAACCTTGCTGATTTCCTGAACATTTTTGAAATAATCGTGATGGCAGCCTGACGCCTAGTGCCTAGGCGGCCGTCCAGACCGCATTTTAGAACACTGGTTTGTGCCCATCATCATTAAGAGGGCTGACATGGGAAACCTATTCAATAACTAGATCATCATGTTTTTCAATATTTGTAAGCACAACATCCACCATTTGTGATGGCCACAACAACAATGTAGTATAATTGTTCGTTGATCACATCCTCGAGAACTTGATTGACTATATTTTGGGTTTGATCAGACCAATGTGGAGCAACTACCGTAGAAGCTACAACATAGTTATTTATAAAAGGAGGATGATGATTCTTCGCACCTAGATGACTTTCTTGTTGGCAGTTAGCAGTACCAATCCATTGTTAAATTGTACACATGAAAGAAAAGGAAGATTACTTGCAAGATCCATATTCACAAGAATTCTAACATAATAGTTGTGAGGATGCGAAGGTAAAATAGTTTCACATTGGTGACATGAAAAACTTTGGAAGAACTTATAAGAGGTTGGGCTATTCTTCATGTTGTCAATTGGTTTTATGGTGGAACATCAACTCTCTTCATGTTATTATAGCAGGTTGGCCCACATGTGACGCTCAACAACGGCACATGCTCCACGTCATCCAATTTATGTGGGCATGTGAGTATGTGAAGGTAAAAGAGTCACACATTAGTGAAACAGAAAACCTTGCAATTTCATATTGGTGAGAAAAAAAAACATTGTAGTCCCACATTGATGCAAGAAAAAACCTTGCAAGCGCTTATAAGTTAAAATTCAAACTTTGATTATCAAAAATGTAATTCAAAATTTGTTGATGCACAAAATCAGTGAGACTTTGGAACAACGTAAAGTGTCAAGTTTGTTACCCTCGCTCGGTTGTTTCGCTCAACTAGTGATGATAATATGTAAAGAGATAGAGATAGGGAAGTAAACACAAGTTGTACATGGTTCACCCTAAGTTTGGCTACGTCCACGGAGTAGATGAGTTCTCCTTAATAGTGAAGGGTTTACACAAATACATAAGTTTAAGCATAATCATCATTAGTGGATTCTAATGACTAGTTTAAGTACAATAATGACATTAAGGATTAATTGTAGGAGAATGGTCTTCTTTTATAGTTGAGGAGTGTAACATCTCACATCAACCAACAGAGAAAGGGTGATGTGCCTTATATGTATATGCCCACCTCTATATAGCACGAGGCCTTTTAGGAGTTCACTGGCTTCGGATTCCATCGAAACTCTGAAGTTAAGCAAGTTCGGGCAAGAAATCCCAAGATGGGTGACCCATTGGGAAGTTGCTCGTGAGTTTCCAGAAACAAAACCGTGAGGGCGTGGCCGGGGCCCAAAACGGACAATATTGTGTTACGGCGGAGCCAAGTCTAGGATGTGACAATTTAGAAATCCCAGGATAGGTGACCCATTGGGAAGTTGCTCGTGAGTTCCCAGAAACAAAAACCGTGAGGGCATGGTCGGGCCCCAAAGCGGACAATATCGTGCTATGGCGGAGTCGAGCTCGGAATGTGGTGGAGCCTAGGTCGGGATGTGACAATTTGGTATCAGAGCCACTCTGCCATATGTTGCGACTGTGCCGACGAGGATGTCGGGCCCTTAAGGGGGTGGATTGTAACATCTCACATCGACCAATGGAGAAGGGGTGATGTGCCATATATGTACATGTCCACCTCCATATAGCATGAGGCATTTTAGGAGTTCACTGGCTTCGGATTCCATTGAAACTTCGAAGTTAAGCGAGTTCGGAAAAGAAATCCCAGGATGGGTAAGCCATTGGGAAGTTGCTTGTGAGTTCCCATAAACAAAAACTGTGGGAACGTGGTTGGGGCCCAAAGTAGACAATATCGTGCTACGGCGGAGTCAAGCTCGGGATGTGGTGGAGCTCAGGTTGGGATGTGACAAATAGAGTCTCTAGCTTTTGTTCACAGTCGATGTGGGACTCTATTAGTTTTATTCTAACGTTGACATGTGTCATACTGTGATTGGCCTTTTGGTTTGAAGGAAACTCTTGTGCTTCAGCAGGGGTACCTCAGCATGAACCCCTCAGTGGGTCCTTGAATGTATGATATTGATTGGTACTTGGTAGTTTCGGGATTGGTCAAGTATGGTACAAACAAAATTAAATGCCCTATTTCTTGTAAGATATCAATAAAATAAGAAGAAGGGCATAAATACTATTGTAGAGAGAATGTGACTCTTGCTCCTTAGATTCTCATACATTCACACTATGCATGTGAGCTCAACATCAGTACATATATAACCGTTAGAGGAGAAAGAGAGCGAACAAACTCAATCAATCTCAGCCCTCCGTTGTAACTAGCTTATGAGCTAATGACAAGAGTACCATTACATAGCTTATGAGCTAATAGAAGAACTCTCTAATAACATAATTACAGTGTAAAATCTAAGTGGGATTTATATTTCAACACTACCCTTTAAATTGTGCACATATTTTACCCCAAGTTGCTTCCTTAAGTAACTAAACCTTTCTCTTGATAAGGACTTGCAAAAGATGTCTGCAATTTGCTCATTTATAGGACAGTAGGGCAATCAATTTTCCTTTGATGCAATGTATCTTTGATGAAGTGATATCTTGTATCAATATACTTGGTTTTTTTTTACAACAAACATGATTCTTGGTGATAGCTATGACAGATGAGTTAACTCACATTAATGGAGTTGCTTCAATTTGTAACTCTCCAAAATCATTTGAAACAAATCTCAACAATATAGCTTGAGCTGTAGTCTATGAAGCACTAATGTATCAACTTCTGCAGTAGATAAATCTACACAGTTTTGCTTCAATTAAACCTAAGAAGACATTTCACTACCAAAAGAGAATGCATAACGATATGTGCTTCTCATATCATCATCTGAGCCATCCTGGTCACTGTTACAGTATCTAATCAACGTTATTATTATTTTGTTTTTAATACTCTAGTCCATAGTCAAGTGTTCCTTGAACATATCTCAATATTTTCCATGTAGAACCAAAGTGTTTATTTGACAGACAATGCATGAACCTTGCTAGCAAGCTTGCTACATACATCAAATTAGGCCTCATTGTTGTGAGGTACAACAAACGACCAACAATTCTTCCATATTAAGCTTCATCGACACTACCACTTCCATCATCCTTCCTTAGTTTTTCATTTGCAACTAAAGGATTCCTCACAGTTTTGAAATCCTGCAGACCAAATTTGCTCAGAAGAGAAGATGCATATTTCTTTTGGTGTAAGAAAGTATAAGATTTTGTTTGTTTAACTCCCATACCAAGAAAATGATGGAGCAATCCCATTCAAACATCTCATTTCTTTTCATCATGTCCACTTTAAACTCATCAATCATTCTTTGATCACTTCCAGTGTATATTATATCATCTACATAGATTGAGACAATGAGCATTCCTCATTCAGAGTTGCTTTTTGTACAACGAGTTGCTTCATTGGAACTCTTTTAAAACCACACGTTGTGAAGTATGAATCAATTTCACCATACCATGCTCTTGATGCCTGTTTAAGACCATAAAGAGATTTGTTCAATCTGTAAACCTTATCCTCTTCTACATTCACTGTAAATCCCTCAGGTTGTTCAACATATACTTCTTCTTGGAGCACACCATTCAAGAAGGCTGATTTTACATCTAACCAAAACAATTTCCAGTCCTTTTGAATAGCGATATCAATAAGAGTCCTAATGGTATCTAATCTAGCAACTGGTGCAAATATCTCAGTGTAATCAATTCGTGGTTTCTAAGCATACCCTTTTACAACTAGTCTTGCCTTGTTCTTTTGGACAGCTCCATCAAAATTAATTACATTTATTTTATGTCTGACCTCTCTATGGTCTCTATTATTAAATGACACGTATTAAGTTTATGACAATAAAATTAAGAAAGATTAAACTTATTAACATACGTCAATCGATCAAGAATAAAAACCACAAAAAAAGCCACACACAACATAAGTGCAGAAGATTTCATCTCCTGCACAACTTGGTTGAATCTCTCATTTAGCCTTTGAACTCTCATGGTGTTATTCAGAATTGATGGAGTTTTGAGCTCCCATTGTCCCACATTAGGAAACAACAATTTGTCAAAGGCCTTTATATAGGTCAAGTCCTTTTTATTAGTGATTAGGTGTTGGACCATTTGGAATGAGAATTGAGGTTTAGGCCACTAATTGTGTGGATTAGGCTTGATGATTGTGCCATAATATTAATATAAATTAATATTAATTAATCAAGACAAGGGCCTTGGGGACACTTGGGGCTAAGGAATTAAAATTAATCTGATCAATTAGTTTTAATTTGGAATTAAGTTTTTAATTAAATTAATTAAAATCGTTTTGATTAATAGATACAACTCTTTAGAAAGAGTTGTATAGCTTTAGATACATCCAAAAGGTATTTTAAGAAGTATGAGAGAACCTATATAACTGGAGCCCTCAGTTCCATCGTAGATTATCTTATCATCCTCATTCTCTTCCGTACAAAATTCTCAGAGAGTAAACACACAAAGCAATTCGCTAGAATCCTATAATCCAGTGCGGGTTGTAGAATTAGGTAGTTGTATCCTAGTCGAGCAGACGTTGTAGAACCACAAGCACAAGAGTGAGATAGAAATATTGTTCGAAGGACATAGCTTTTGCACTAGCATCTACCTTTGATTCATTCAAGTTAGTATCATTTTAATTTATGTATTGATTATGTAATTTCATTATGTATTGCAAGTGTCTTTGAGTAATAAAGTATAAATATTTCAAGTTCTGTATTTCTGTTATTATGTATTCCAACAATCTTTGAATAGTATGGAACAATCAGGAACTAAACCTCATTCTAAGAAGCCTGAGAAATTTAAAGGCAGAGACTTCAAAAGATGGCAATAGAAGATGCTGTTTTATTTGACAACATTGAATTTGGCTAATGTTCTGCGCTAGACTATGCCTACTGCAGATGGAGAAAATATTTTTTCTGCAGAAACTTTGACAGCCATAGATGCCTGGAATCATAATGATTTCCTCTACAGAAATTATATTCTCAACGCATTAGATGATTCTTTGTATGATGTCCCTGTGGTGTGCAAAACAGCCAAGGAACTTTGGGAATCACTTGAGAAAAAATATAAAACAGAGGATGCTGGTTCAAAGAATTTGTCGTAGGCAAATTTTTGGACTACAAAGTGGTGAATTCCAAGTCTGTTGTCTCTCAAACTGAAGATCTACAGAAAATCATCCATGACATTCATGTTGAAGGGATGGTGATCAATGAGTATTTCCAAGTGGCGTCCTTTATAGAAAAACTGTCACCTTCTTGGAAAGAGTTCAAGAATTATCTCAAGCACAAAAGTAAGGAGATGACCCTTGAGGATCTCATTGTTAGGCTAAGAATTAAGGAACATAACAAAAAGAATGAGAAGGGCCTGGTTTTGAGTATGGAAGCCAAGGCGAATGTTATTGAAGGAAGTTCATCAAAGTAAAGGCTGAAATTCCAGAAAACTAAGAAAAAGGAAAAGAACTATGCCCCTAGTGTGAAAGGCAAGGACTTCAAGAAATCAAGGGAAGTTGCTGGGTTTGTGGAAAGCAAGGCCATAGGGCTTAAGAATGTCGTTATTGAAGGAATCAAGGTCCTAGAGGTCAAGGCAACAGCAACCACACAAACTTGATTGAAAACAATGTGGATGCCCTAGCTATAATAATTTCTGAAATCAATCTAGTATCTGACCATGCTAACTGGTGGATAGATACTGGTGCAACTCGCTATGTATGTGGTGATAGAAATATGTTCTCTTCGTACTAGAAAATCGAGGGAAACGAGCAGCTATTTATGGGAAATGCATCTGCATCTGTTGTGGCTGGAATAGGGAAATGTGTTCTTAAATTCACTTCTGGAAAGGAATTAACCCTCCTTGATGTGCTGCATGTCCCCGATATAAGGAAGAATCTTGTTTCTAGTCCTATCCTTAGTAACAAGGGATTCAAACTAGCTTTTGAGTCCAATAAGTTTGTATTAACTAAAGGGGAAATGTTTGTAAGGAAGGGTTACCTTATTGATGGATTATTCAAACTAAATGTACTTGCTAATGATATAAAAGAAATAAGTAATGCTTCTGCTTATATTGTTGATTTGTCTAATTTTGGCACTTTAAGCTAGGACATCTAAATTTTCTTTCTCTTTTTAGAATGCATAATTTAGGTTTGCTGCCCAAACTTGATTATTTAGATAATGTTAAATGTGAGACTTGTACATAATCAAAATTTGCAAGTCAAAGCTTTAAATCGGTGCATGAAAAATCCAATGATTTATTAGATTTAGTTCATAGTGACTTGTGTGATTTTAGATCATATACAAGTCGTGGTGGAAAGAACTATTATGTAACATTTATAGATGATTTCAGTAAGTATTGTTATGTTCATTTACTTCATAGTAAAGATGAGACCTTGGATATGTTTAAGATATATAAGGCAGAAGTTGAGAATCAACTTAACAAGAAGATTAAAGTCTTAAGGTCCGATAGGGGAGGAGAATATGAGTCTTATGCCTTTGCTGAATTTTGTGCCACACATGGCATAATTCATCAAACAACAGCCTCTTATACACCGCAACAAAATGATGTTGCCGAATGGAAAAATAGGACTTTTAAAGACATGATCAATTCTATGTTGAATAGCTCTGGTCTTCCACACAATTTATGGGGTGAAGCTTTACTTATTGGAAATAAAAATTTGAATCGAATTCCACCTAAAATGAGAAGGGAGTCACCATATGAATTATGGAAAGGAAGAACCCCAACGTTTAAATTGCTTAAAGTGTGGGGTTGCCTGACAAAAGTACAAGTTCCATTGCCAAAAGAGAACAAAATTAGGGCCTAAAACGATAGATTGTATTTTTATTGGTTTTGCGTCTAATAGTTCAACTTATAGATTCTTCGTTTTTCATTCCGAAGTAAGTGATATACATGTCAATACTTTTATAGAATCTATACATGCAATATTTTTTGAGGATATATTTCCATACAAAATGGGCAAGTCTAACTTCTTGAAAAAGAGATTACATGATGATGTGTCTGACGTTAATGATGAACCTAGAGAACATGATGATGGTTCATCCTCATCTAGAGTTCAAGAAGAAGAAGAACTTGAACCTAGAATGAGTAAAAGGACAAAAATTTGAAAGGACTTTGGGCTTGATTTTGTGACCTTATTAACTAAGACAGAACCTCAATCATTCAAGGATGCCATGTCCACTCCTGAAGCTCCATTTTGGAAGGATGCAGTTAACAGTGAAATAGATTCTATTATGCAAAATCATACATGAGAATTAATTGATTTGCCCCTGGCAATAAGCCAATTGGATACAAATGGATCTTTAAGAAGAAATTAAAACCTAATGGTACAATTGACAGATATAAGGCTCGTTTGGTAGCTAAAGGATACCGTCAAAAACATGGTTTGGATTTCTTTGATACATACTTGACTGTAACGAGAATTACGTCAATAAGACTGTTGATTGCTATAGCTGCACTCCATAACATGGAAATACATCAAATGGATGTAAAGACTGCGTTCTTAAATGGAGACTTAGATGAGGAAATATATATGGAACAACCCGAGGGGTTTGTGGTTAAAGGTCAAGAACACAAAGTTTGTAAACTTGTGAAATCGCTATATGGGCTTAAACAAGCTCCAAAGCAATGACATGAAAAATTTGACTATATTATGGTCACACATGGTTTTAAGATAAATGAGTGTGATAAGTGTGTCTACACAAAAAACTCAAAAATAATGCTTGCATTATGTTGTGTTTATATGTAGATGATATGCTTATAATGGGAACTAACAAAGAGATAATAAATTGGACCAAGAAGATATTGAAATCAAGTTTTGATATGAAAGATCTTGGTCTAGCTGATGTGATTCTTGGTATAAAAATCAAAAGAAACCAAGAAGGTTATATTCTTACACAATCCCATTATATAGAAGCTACATTTAGAAAGTATGGTCATTTGGAAAGCAAAGATGCAATTACTCATTTTGATTCCAATAGCAAACTAAAGAAAATAGTGGTGATGCTATATCTCAACGTGAATATTCACAAGTTATTGGAAGCCTTATGTACATTATGAACTGTACAAGGCTTGATATAGCATACTCAATGAGTACATTAAGTAGATATACATGCAATCCTGGGCATGATCATTGGGAAGTTTTAATTCGAGTACTGGGATACTTAAAGCATACAATAAATTATGGGTTGCATTATAGGAGGTATCCTCCTGTGCTTGAAGGATTTACTGATGCGAATTGGCTATCCAATAGTACTGATATGAAATCCACAAGTGGATATGTATTTACTTTGGGAGAAACGATGGAATCGAAATTTATAGCTCTCGATAAGGCTGGAGAAAAAGCTGAGTGGCTAAGAGATTTTTTGGAAGATGTTCCCAAATGGCCTAAACCTGTAACGGCAATATGTATACACTGTGATAGTTTAGCTACACAATATCGAGCTAAAAATAGTGTATACAATGGGAAGTCTAGACAAATTAGACGAAGACATAATACTATAAAGCAATGGCTCTCTAGTGGTGTAATTTCTATTGACTATGTTAAGTCAAAAGATAATATTGCGGATCCGCTTACTAAAGGTTTGTCTAGAGAGCATACATTGAGGGGAATGGGTTTAAAGCCAATAAAGTAAAATGAAACTGCCAAATGGAAACCTAACCTAGTTAATTGGA
The DNA here is from genome assembly GCF_019419815.1 of Pyrus x bretschneideri. Taxonomy (NCBI): domain Eukaryota; kingdom Viridiplantae; phylum Streptophyta; class Magnoliopsida; order Rosales; family Rosaceae; genus Pyrus; species Pyrus x bretschneideri. The sequence continues at coordinate 1,451,032 of NW_025999435.1, read as the reverse complement.
GATCCCACGGTCTAGGTTTAATAGGCAAGCTGGTTTGGTTAGATTCAAAGAAGAAACACACTTGCATACCCATTCCTACGATGGAAGAAGTGTGGTGACTGCTGATAGGTGTAGGATACATTAGTTTAATGATATTGATACTTGTAAATCAAGTGGAATAGTATCAACCTATTCTTAATTAATATTACCTATATGAGAGTAAATGTGGGGTCGCATTTATGAGAATTGTATGGCTACATTCTCTAAAGCTCTCATGAATCCAGGATTTGTTCAGGACCAAAATAAACACAAACGTATGAATTTACAATGTGTTGGTGTGACATTTGTTTTGCTTATTGTCTTGGTTTACTGTGGAGATGAACAGTTCAAGATTTTATATTCACTGTGTCATCTATTAAATTTGATAAGTATATACTAAGGTAGGTTTAAGTCCAAAAGACATCTATCCTGATGTGTGTCACATCTATTGTTTACTCTCATTTTCACCTTACCCTAGGACCTAATAGTTGGCTCAAAATGTGGGGTATTGATGGAGTTTTGAGCTCCCATTGTCCCACATCAGGAAACAACAATTTGTCAAAGGCCTTTATATAGGTCAAGTCCTTTTTATTAGTGATTAGGTGTTGGACCATTTGGAATGAGGATTGAGGTTTGGGCCACTAATTGTGTGGATTAGACTTAATGATTGTACCATAATATTAATATAAATTAATATTAATTAATCAAGACAAGGGCCTTGGGAGCACTTGGGGCCAAGGAATTAAAATTAATCTGATCAATTAGTTTTAATTTCTAGTTAAGTTTTTAATTAAATTAATCAAAAACGTTTTGATTAATAGATACAACTCTTTGGAAAGAGTTGTATGGTTTTAGATACATCCAAAAGGTATTTGAAAAGGTATGAGAGACCCTATATAACTTGAGTCCTTAGTTCCATTGTAGATTATCTTATCATCCTCCTTCTATTCCGTACAAAATTTCTAGAGAGTAAACACACAAAGCAATTCACTAGAATTCTATAATCCAGTGCGGGTTGTAGAATTAGGTAGTTGTATCCTGGTCGAGCAAACATTGTAGAACCACAAGCACAAGAATGGGATGGAAACGTTGTTCGAAGGACATAGCTTTTGCATTAGCCTCTACCTTTGATTCATTCAAGTTAGTATCATTTTAATTTCTGTATTTATTGTGTAATTTCATTCTGTATTGCAAGTGTCTTTGAGTAATAAAGTATAAGTATTTCAAGTTCTATATTTTTGTTATTTTTGTTTCTAAATTGTTCTCCAACAAGAATGAATATACACGTGCTAAAATTTCATTTGCTATGAGGTGTAATGTTTTTTTCGTGATATGCAAGCAGAAGACAAGCTAAAAGATATATTATTTAAATTTTGGCTGCAAGATTTTCTCTGTAGTTTGGCTTATATACCAAGAGGCAACTATGTAGTGTTACGTTGCCATCTGATTTATATTTTGGTTTTATTCTTGTTTGTTTTAGCATCCTAAGAAATGCAAATGATTACTTGTGGTCGATGGTAAACCGGTTGAGAGGCACTCATGCTATTCACAGTTTCATTCTGTCATTTAGAGTAAACATGTTTGGACCCACTATTAAACTATCGGTCTCGTACAATCCAGATCGTTGAATGAACAAAATTTTAGGCGGTTGGATAGCTATGAGAGTAAAGAGATTTTAATTGACTTTTTTTTTTTCTTCTGAAAACTTCGGCCGTACAAGAGAGATTAAAGAGATTTTAATTTAACTTCTTCAAGATATTATCATTGGTTATCATCAAAATAATTATCTTGGAGTGTTTATTAAAAATATTTTGACAGCAACAAAAGCAAAGCTGACAGACTCCTTCAACACAATTACAGGTTTGTCTCATCCTATCATTTAGTCTACCACGGTTTCACTGACGATGGAATAGGGAGAAAAATAAAGTTTCAGTAGTTGATGGACTCTTTTGAAGCACATGCTGCATTTGAAGTTTATGGGCAGTGTGATTGCTTTCCCATTCTACAAATTAAAAGAAGATAAATGATTGTTAAGATGGGCACGAGGAGCAGCACATCCAATAAGTTTGGGATTTATAACTTATGTGGATATGCATGCGACCTGTGAGGCAAAGGAAGGATATGTTAGAAGGCTATCTTCCTTGTAACTAATGATAGAGTCCCATCTTAGGAGGGAAGTAGGCCTCCATTATGCACATGGCCCCAAATGAGAGTTGTTTCTCATGAGATGTTAACTAGTCTTAAGTATCGGATATAACTGGCAAGTAAAATGGGATAAGGCTCTAAGAGCGTGCTGCAGTTTGAATTGGTTTTGGAACCTATCAACCAAAGTATTGTCGTCCTATAAATACGAGAGGTTCTACAACGTGAAAAGTCCCCTTTAACTCAAAACAACTCAAACGCTATACATGAAACTCTTCTCACAACTTGAAAAAAATACTAATTATCATAACCCCTCCGTCAGCACATATTCATTTTGTTGGAACATCATTGGTAGGCAAACCGAACATCATTGGGTTTGCAAACCGATAACATATTCAGTTCGAGTGGACATTACTGGAGCCATAGGACTAGTGGCCTAGGAATACCTTCAGTTTGTTTAAACATCACTTCTTGTAGTTCGGTTGGTTACCTATCCAAGTCTCAGCCGACAAAGAGTCTTTGATTCCTTCGCCAAAAAAGGCCACTTCATTAACATCCCCAACGAAGTGGTGTCTATGATCGGTACTCGCACTTACATTTTAGAGTTCGGCATTTAGACAGCTAAACAACATTCATTGTAAGGACACTCATTTCCTTTGAGTATATTTGTCCTTACAGCTTGATGCCAATTCAACATAGTTATACTCTCACAAATATAGTTGTAGGTATCGAACTTGGTGGAGAAGATCCTAAACTTCGCAATGAATTAAGTAACCTTATCTTTAGGTTTTAGAACCCTAGGCCGAGATGCGTTATTTCCTCAGTCATAGTTGCTCAAGTGTAGCAGTTAGCAACACATTCGATACCACCACCACATCTATTCTACTCACCCAATTAGTCTCGGTCGTGCATTCGTAAGCCTGCATTCATAAGAAGGACGTAGTTAACTCACTAGTTGTTTGGCCTGCGCGCCATGTACATCTTGTAAGTTTTAGGGTCAATAAAACCTAACAATATAACAGTGTAGGACATTGCGTAGTTTGTTTAACAAAAATAGCTTTAACAATAATCACCAGTAACACTATTTAGGATACAAAACTTGTCACATAGTTGATATATTCTCTTTCACATAGACTAGTATGAGAAAAGAGGGCAGTAGCCACATAGCAAGAGTGACGTTGCTAAGATAGCTATTACTAAAAGCGTGACAACGGTCATGCCACACTTTTCTACTTTTTGGCACACTCGCCTCTACTATAAAATACGTCATCAATATGGTTAATTTTGTGTGTCTAATGATCATTGTTGTTAAAGAAAAGTTAATTTTGTGTGTCATGAAGCTAGACCAATCAATTCTAGTGTGATGCAGCTAGACCAATCAAATTTGGCATATGATAAACGGCCCCCTAGCCCTAGGCCCCTAACTAGACAAATCACAAATTTGTATGTGTATTAATCAGGTTTGTGCTCACTAATTCGCTCGTCTCTCTTACCACGTCAAACCTACTAGTCCATGTTATGTGCTATTAACTTAATTTAATAGAAATAGAAAGCGAATTCATGCACTCATCATGCATGCATGAGTGAAGACTACTACAACCATTTAGCTTAATTAGGGAAGTTTAGTTTGACTAGGAATCTTAGCAGGAATAGGAATTTAGAATAATATTAGCAGGTTTAGGAGTCTTAGTCCCGCGGGGCCCATTTCGTATTCCATTTCACCAAAACTATATGGTTGCTTATTTTTTTCTCGTCATATCGAACTAAATTATGACACATGAAGCATATGTGTGTTTGCCTTGTCAAACTATCAGAAAGACAGGCGAAAGACTTATTTTTAATAATATTGATATTGTCTTTTAGTTTTTAATTATTTCTTGTACTGTTCGATAGGTGTGAAATTTTTATAATAAAAGATCTTGATATAAATTGAAGTGAAATTAAGATATTTAACTCTTTTTTTCTAATTCTATCGATGTGAGATTTTTCAACTTACCTTCTTTCAGCTTAGGACCACAAGAAAACAATTTGGTCCTTCTTTAGTTTTAGTTTTGTAGTTTAGGGTGCAGGACCGTGCCACCATCAGATTGTGTCTTGGTTCTTAGTTTTCTTTTTTCCTAGTATTGAGGACAAGCACTCAAGGTCGAGTTGCTCACATCTACGATGAACCGTATAGGCTGTTTAGTTCGAATTTAATTATTCATGGCCTTAAACACTCGGCCTTGAATAATTAATTAAACTAGAAAAATCAGATTGAATCAATATTTAATTAACCTAGACAAATCAAACACTCGCATGTGTATTGATTAGTTTTGTGGTGATGAATTTGTCTATCTGACCACATCAAACTGGATTTAGTCCACGTGATGTGCTAAGAAATTTGATGAAGCGAATTTGAAAAGAGTAAATCAGGGATACCACCTTTTTAGATTAAATTTCTAAATTATATGATATGTCACTAATAACCACGAAGTATGATTTAAATAGCATGATTCCTACGCTCATCACATATTTATATCATCTTTCTAATAGATGTAGAGCCACTTAGTCCGATCTCATATCTATTAGAGAGATGATACAAATAATAATACAAATTACAAATATGTGATAAGCACAGTATTTTTATTTAAGTATAGATAACCTAGTATTACTCATAATATTATGCATGGATCGAGAAGACGACCACAAAACACAGGTATCCTTCTCATCTTTGCTTCGTCTCCAGCGTCTTCAATGCGTCACGACAAACGTCACCTTTCTACCCCCAAACCCCTATTTAAGCCTTGACATCCTCTCAACACACTCCCCACCTTGAATGTATATTCCCACAAGAATTTCATTTTCACTCAGCTAATAAGCCCACGGCAACAAATTTTCTACCATTCAACTACGTACCTACTTATTCTACTTCCAACACCTCCACGCTCCACCGCGCACCTCCGCAATCGCATACGCCACCATGGTGCAACACCGCTTTCTAGTTCTCACATTTCCGGCTCAAGGCCACATCAACCCTTCCCTCCAATTCGCGAAGCGTCTTATCAACACTACCGGTGCCCATGTCACCTTCGTTACCTGCCTCTCCGCCCGCCACCGCATAGACAACGACTCAATTCCAGATGGATTGACCTACTCACTCTTCTCTGATGGGTACGACAACGGGTTTAATTCCGCCGACAACATAGACGACTACATGTCGGAGCTGCGGCGCCGCGGAGCACAAGCCATCAGCGACCTTGTAGTCTCAAGTGCAAAAGAGGGTCACCCTTACACTTGCCTAGTCTACACAATACTCCTCCCTTGGGCGGCGGACGTGGCGCATGAACTTCACCTCCCAAACGTACTGCTTTGGATTCAACCAGCCACGGTTTTCGACATCTACTACTATTACTTTAACGGGTACAAAGATCTAATCCGGGATAATACTAGTTCTGGTACGAACGATGTCCTTCCATGTTCAATAGAATTACCAGGTTTGTCATTATCTCTCACAAGCCGAGACCTTCCCTCCTTCGTGGTGGATACAGATCCGTACAGTTTCGCCCTCCCGTTGTTTCAAGAACAGATGGATCTGCTGGAAAGAGAAACCAATCCGACCATTCTAGTGAACACGTTCGATGCGCTAGAGCCGGAAGCCTTAAAGCAGTTGACAAGTACAATTTGATTGGAGTCGGGCCATTGATTCCGTCTGCTTCCTTGTACGGCAAGGTTCCATTGGACAAGTCATTTGGAGGCGATCTTTTCCAAAAATCAAAGGACTCTTCAGTACCTCGAGTGGCTGAACTCGAAGCCAGGAAGGGTCGGTGATTTATGTGTCCTTCGGAAGCATTTCTGTGTTGGAAAAGGCCCAAATGGAGGAAATCGCAAAAGGGTTATTGGATTGCGGCCGTCCGTTTTTGTGGGTTATTAGAGATAAAGTCGAGAAGAAGGGAGACAATAATGAGGCGAAGAAAGAAGAAGAGATGTTGAGTTGCAGAGAGGAATTGGAAGAGCTCGGGAGGATAGTGCCGTGGTGTAGTCAAGTGGCGGTTCTCTCGAGTCCTTCGTTGGGTTGCTTTGTGACACATTGTGGGTGGAATTCAAGTTTGGAGAGCCTGGTTTCGGGGGTGCCCGTTGTGGCGTTTCCTCAGTGGACGGACCAAGGGACGAATGCCAAGTTGATAGAAGACACTTGGAAGACAGGATTGAGGATGACACAAAATGAGGAGGGAATTGTTACGGGTGAGGAGCTTAAGAGGTGTTTGGAGTTAGTCATGGGAAGTGAGGAGATTGGTGAAGAGATGAGAAGGAATGCTAAGAAATGGAAAGATTTGGCAAGAGAGGCTGTGAGTGAAGGGGGGTCTTCGGACAAGAATCTGAAGGCATTCTTGGATCAGATAGATTAGAAAATGGCTGGCCCTTTTCTATTTCTTGGTTTGGTAGTTGCTTGCGGCTACGTAAACACAACTGGTACTTCGTAATAATGTCTATTGCATGGACAAATACTTTTTTACTTTACTTTTAAAATGTGTAGTTGTGTCCTTTGCTATTACAAGAAAGAATTGAAAAACCTCGGCAGTACGAGGAAAGTTTATTGTTACGAAAAAACAGTTGCACTTAGTTAAGGAGACATAAATTTATCTCTCATAAAATAAGAAAAACAAATTACTAGAAAAAAAGGGAGGACATACACCTTATCCCTCTTTAAAAAAAATTACAAGAAAGAGTGAGGGGACGTATACTTACCCCTCTTCGAAAAGAAAATACAAACAAAAACGGGGTGGATATACGACCGACTCTCTCTAAAATAAAACCTAAAAGGTAAAAACCTACAAGATAAGCTACAAAACAAAAAAGGAGAATCCAAAAAATTAGGTAAAAAAGAAAATGACATATCAAAAAGAGGAGATAAACCTGTGGGCCGAAATACTTAATAAATCTGATGCAGAAAATGAAGAATGTCTATAAAGAGTGGCATGCCAAACAAGTGAAGACAAGAGAAGTCCTAAATTGGCTAATTTATCAGCAACTGCATTCCTTTCTCGAAATCTATGAGAACAGCGGAATAACATGTGCCGCAACTGGAAAATACTGTTTTCCAACGAGTCTAGAGCAACCAAATAGGAGAGAAAGAACCATAAGCAAAGCAAGAAATCACACTAGAAAAGTTAATTAATCTTGCCAACCCTGCGTGTGAGCCAACTCTACAACAAAGATGGCAACATGAAGCTTCGCATAGAAAGAAGTACAATGCCTTAATCTCACCCCATTTGTATTCACTTTGACCCTATAAAATGGAGGAGGATGCCAAAGAACATAAATTGTAGGAGCTTTACAGGACTCAGTCGAAATTACAAGGGAGACTACAAGTTGCTTATCCAAAATTCCATGTACATGATCAGGAGTGAAATCTCCACCCTGCTTAATTTAGGCCAAAGTGAATAACAAAAACTTGAAAAGAAAGCAGACTTACTTTCAAACTTCATTTTATTACGCATCTTCTAAATAGCCATATGTAACTTGCAACAGAAATGCTTGGAATGGCTCCAAAACCACATTTGTAAAAGGGAAATTACTTTATGACCCCGTTGTATGACTTTCACTTTTTTTTTTATTATTTTTTTTTATTTTATAAGAGAATACACATATGTACCTTAATGATGAACTTTGCTAGTTATTACGAACAAGATAACCATCAGGCTCTCGTGCAAAATCTCTAGTTACCATTAGCTAGTAGGAAAATTCCCAATTCACACTGAGCTTTATGTGATGTAATGATCCCTATAGTTAGATCTTGCCCGTGGGTTTATGTGGAACACCGAACACCAGATTCTATAGCTGATCAGTGGGGAAGCCACAAAGCTCTAAGGAGGTGTGGCCGCATCTTCAATCGTCAGAAATTGACCCTACGAGTTAAATCCGCCCCTCTGGTATTTTCATCTCTTTTGTTACCTTTCTTCTTCTCGATTACAGGGTTGAAAGTTGAATTGCAGAGTTTCAAAGCTTGAGTTTGTGGGTGGAGAACCGGAAGAGGAAGGTGGTTTCAAAGAAGAAGAAACAGAGCAGCAAACTACAGCCACTTCGCGACCTCCACTACCATGGCCCCACTCATCCTTCTCCATCTGCTTATGGTTCTCCATCCTCTCTACCCTTCTCTCTCTATGGCTCTGCCTCAACGTGAGAGCGAGGACTGTCAAATCCTCGATATTTTACCATTTGGAGTTTTTTATTGGAATTTTTTAACATTAGTTCTTGTAAAAGATTAAAATTTAAAATAAAACCTAGTGCTAGATTACATATTCAATTTAATCCCTTGAAGTGTACTTTTATCAAAATTTATATTCAATTTTTGTTATTTAATGTATATTTTTATTTAATCTCTCCACATTAAATTTTAATTTTATTAATATGCACATATTTAGTTCTTTAATTATAACTGAACATAAATGAGAAAATATTAAAAGAAATTTGTGATACAAAAATATATAAACACATAAGTGTACAAAAATGATTGTGCCGAAATATAAAAAATTAACTTTTTTGTACCTAAATATTTGTACCTACATGATTGTACCGAAATATATTATAATGAACCTAAATGTGTTATAGTAAATTAATGTACCTAAATGTCAATACCGAAATGTATGTATCAAAATGTACGTACCGAAATGTATGTACCGAAATATAGTATATTGAATTAATGTACCTAAAATGATTTGATGTTGCGTTTAGCGCGCTGCTGATTTCTTGATCTTGCAACTACGGCCGAGGAAGGAATGTGTCTCGACCTTTGAGTTCTAGAACCTGAAGACAAGGCTGCTAGTCTTGTGAAGTTCACGGATTGTCAGCATTAAGTTCGGTCACGATGATTATATTCGTAAGAGTATAAGCACGCCGAACCGGTACCAAACTATATGAATACAAGTACTCAAAAGGGATGTATGTCTTGATGGTAAATGTGGTTCGGCCGTCAAAATGTCGAACTCTAAAACTTACTTGTAAGTATCCAATCATAAAACAACTCGGCGTTCAATGTGTCGAGCCCAGTAATCTATAACACCTCACTTCGCCGAGAAGGCTAATGAGATGACCTTTGCCAACAAGAACTCGAAGATCCTTTTTGGCCGAGACTTGGATAGATAACCAATTAGCTTCGATACAATGCTGTTTATCCAAACTGAAGGTGCTCCGGGGGACTGATTCTACGACAATAGTGTTGTTTATCCAAACTAAAGATGTGTTGGTGGAAAAAGAAAATAAAAGTCTCAAGGTTGTTGAGAGGTTTCGCGGAGAGCGAGAGTTTGCGTAGGGCAGTTTGTATGTTGAATTGGAGGGGGCCTAGAATGATGCACCCCCTTCTTATTTATAGCAATCAATTTCGATATGACTGAACCAGAACTACACTAGGATTAGGATTCTTCATCCTAATCTAACCAGATCTCGGCTAATCCTTCCTCTATTAGGACTTTAAACCAACTTCTTTATCCAGCCACATTCACGTCTCAAATCTCAGCATCCTCATTCCATTGAGACTCCTTATTATACTAGGATTTAACTTATCCTATCAATTTGCCTCATACTAGAACTGGCCGATCTTAACCAAGCAGCCCATGATAATTCTAGAAACATACTACCAGGCTGAGAACAACTCCTAACTTGGCCCATGAGACAAGAGTTAGAAGACTTGGAAGAAATTCGACTTGACGCTTATAATTTATTGGTGGCACAGAAGAAGATTGCCAAGCGAGCCTATAATAAACAAGTTAGACAAAAAACATTCGGAGAGGGAGAGTTGGTTTGCCAAACTGTGCTGCCCGTGGGGATTAAAGACCCTAGGTTCGGCAAATGGTCACCGAATTCGGAAGGACCATTCATCTTTCACAAAGTTCTCGGCAATGGGGCATACCACCTCAAAGATCGGATAGGTTTAATTCACAAATTGCTGATCAATGCGAAATTTTTAAAGAAATACTACCCAGTTACTTGGGAGACGCTAGAATAAAAGATCATTTCATTAATTTTGCAAAAGGGCGTACAAGTGAAGATACAAAAGATTCTTAAGGCCAAAATCCTAAAGGGTCGAAGGAATAAAGGCTTCAAGAGCAGCCTTTAGTTCCAACCATCGTACTTCGCCCATGGTGACTTCAGCTTGCCTCGCCTTTTTATAAGCTAAAATTGCTGGATCTGCTTTACGCCAACCGCGAAGTTGTCAATCGAGCCTTATTCACTTCAAAATCCTTTTCAAGTTCTGAAGCAACAGTCAACCTTTGCTGCTGAAGCTCGGTAATTTAACATTGAAGTTCAGTAATTTGACGACTGATAGGATTAAAAGCACACCACAAAGTAGCACACAAATGTTCTATTGATTTTCCTTATCAACAATAAGATTTGTCAATTGTAGCATATGAAAATAAGGGTCTTTTCCGCAGAAGATTGTTTTATCTAACTACTTAAAATGTCACAAAAACTAGGCTGTTGTCCCTACTGGCCAGCCACCGAAAAATAATTATTAGACCGACTTACACTTATCTAAAGTCTACGAAATTTTATATGCAAACACTAGACACACAGAGCTACACTCATACAAATTTTCGGGATTTTTGGAGTTGATTTGCTATTTAAATTAAATCGAACAAAAATAGAACAGAAACAGATTTTAAGTAGTTCACAAATTAAGAAAAACAAGTTAGGGGAATTGCTATCCACCACCAAATAATCATACAAACATGTTATGTTTCATTCAAATTCCTTTATTTTCGGATGAAGATGCTCAAGTTGGCTCAATGTTAGAACTCAATCTATTACTCTTTCTTATGTAGTATTTTAAGAGAATAGCGTTTTCAACTTAACTTAGTCCCTAACATGCAATCTAGAATGGTGTGTTCATAGATTTAACAAGTAGAAATCATTAAGAACGAAAAGAGTTTGAGTCATCACAAGGCATCGTAAGTACTGGCGTTGTCTTACTTATCCTAGAAATTGGTTCACATGCTAATTGCAATTAACAAGTACTACTCTAGAACATATGTAGGTCCTCATTCAACAAGGGCAGGCACACACATATTCATAGCATTAGAATCCTAGATATGCTTACTAAGTATGCATCCGTAGAAAACACATAAAGAATTCATCAATGAAACAAGTAGTGAATCAATTTCATTCGTTCATAATAGTAATTCAAACGAAATGTTATAACAAACTTGCAATCATATTCGAGGCTTCAAAACAGCCCCTAACTACTAAAAATTTAGTTACACAATCCTTAAGTTAAAACAAAAGATAGACATGAGTTTGAGAAAATAGAACCGAAAGAAATCGACTGAGGCCTCATCTTTCCTTCCTTCCCCAATGCTACTTTTAAATCAATTCTTGCTGCATCATTTTCTTCTCCTTAACTCACCCACTAATAGCCATTTAGTGATGACAATAAGTGAGATGAAATGTAAAACAATTGTAACTCCTTGGGTAGCCTTTATGCCAATTACTCCCTCTTAATCCTCATCTTTAATTCCATTTCCTCTGATATTTGAATAGGTGTCAGCTGGTTTGTTCTTGATTGCATCAGTTTTGGGTACTAGATTTATTGGATTTATTGCTTTCAATTCTTTCTTGTCAGTTACAAACTGCTTAGCCTCTTAGAAACCTTTCAGTGTTAAAATGGCCATAACTTCTTCTAGAAAAATGATATTAACAATCCGTGAAATGGTCCAGAAAATCGACATCCGTAGCTTTCCAACATATAAGGCTCATTCTCTAATTCATTCTGAGCTTTCCGCAACTTGCTTCCAAAGTTAGCTGACGTGCACAGGCAGTTTTGACGAATTTGTTACTTAAAATTTCACTTGTGCTATTTTTCTTTTCTTTGCTTGACAAATCCTACAAAACACAAAACGAAAGTAAATAGCTCAAAAATATAAGGAACTAACTAAGAAAAGGCAAGTGAATTTGATGTAAATATATATAAATATGAGCTTGTCAATGATCAAGGCCGGCCAGCCGCGTTTTCTTTGCTTTTATGGCCTCAACCTCCAACCGACTGGCTTCATGAGCAATCTTTGCAGCCTTAAGGTCGTCCTCAGCCCGGAGAGCCCGTTCAAAAATAGTAAAGTACTACCGATTCCTTTCCAGAAGATTGGATAGGTGGACGACATTTTCGGTGCTTAGCAAACCACCAACTGCAAGATCGTTTAGGCATTCTCCTATTGAGTCAAGGCTTTTACATTGAAGGATTTGTAAGGCAGAAAAGGATAGGAGTTCTGCAACTTGGAGAAGGCATGGGATTCAGTTGCGATTGTCGAAGGCTTAGCCGACGCGGCAGATGACCATGCTACTCCAGAAGTATTCGAGATGAGAGAGTCGAGCTGGACTTCCCATAAAGGCTGCACATGAAAAGATTTTAGGCAAAAGGAAAATCGTAAAGAAGATAGGAGAGATAATTTGTTTTAGACCTGCCAAGAGGAAACTTCGACCATGTCCCTTGGTTCATTGCTCGAACCCAGAGAGCCTTAATGGCCGAGCCCAATGTTTAAGACTGCTTCTCAATTCATAGGGCCTATGAAGGTTATCTACGTTCGACGGCCACTGAGATGGCCAGGAAATATAGATAACACCCTTAGGCGCATAGAATTTTTGGTGAAATGAATAATTGGGCACCTAACATTTATTATTTTTCTCGTTTCAGACTTGTTATAGTAAAATTAACAAAAGAAATGGATCGAGCCTTACAAAAGTCGAAGTAACTTCTTGAGGATGAATGCTAAGGTCTTGATCCTGCTGATGGATTGGTGTCTCTGCCGTCGCTTCAGGCTCGACAAGTGGCCTTTTTCCATGATCAGCTGCAAAAGGATCAACCTAGTTAGTCGCCTCAACCACAGCTAGAGGGTTAGTAATAGGGGTTTAGTTGGTCGAAGGCACTCATTAGTAGGATGTCTTCGCTATCGTCATCTTGAAATAAGAGTTGTTAGTATTTGGAATCTAGTCGAAGAAAAAGTTGCCAGCAACATAATCATACCCTTTCATCCAGAATGACCACTAGTTTTGTTTTTGGATTCGGAGGGAGATTTTTCTAAACCAAGGTGGCCGTTTCCTCCAAAACAGTAGCAACGACCGGCCCTGGAGCTGCAAGTTCCTTGACCACTAGATCAACGATTGGGTCGACCACAACTTGCTGAACGGGAAGAACCTCAGGTGCTTTAACGGTGGAAGGTTTTGTTTGTATATCCGTCAAGGCTCGAACGGCAGGAGTGCCAGGAGACTCAGCAGTTGCTCCTGATGTTTGGCTAGAGATGACATGAATTTCCCGCTCTTTTTTTTTTTTTTTTTTTTTGCCAACCTCTTGACGTGTTTTTTAGAACGGGGAGCATCGCTAGCCGTTTCAGCCTCTGGACAAGATCGTTTGCTCCGCAAGGTTGGTAGAGCAATCTCGGTTTTCTTTAACAAGAGGGCAGGTTTTTTCTTGGCCACAGCTGCAGCTGTTGCATCTTTATGACTGCCAGAAAAAGCTAAAATCAAAACATAAGGGAGTTTGAACAAACGACCAAAGTGAAATGATAGACGCAGACAAATACCTTGAGTCGTCTCTTTGGATTTTGGGGCAGGAGACTTCTGTGGACGGTCACAGAAAATCTTCTTGATAACGTCTTCAACCGGCGTGCCAAAAAAAGTCTTGGGTATATACAGCCCACCAGTCAACAAAGGTGGCAATATTAAGAGTCTCAAGGATGTTTGGTTGAAGGCAGAATTTCTTGCACCTTTCCTAAAATTCTTGCTCAGCCTCTCTGCATATTTTCTCTAAGAACCAAATAGGGATCCTTGGCTTAGGAGAGAATAGGAGGTGAGTAGAGGCATTGGGCAGCCTTGGAGGTAGTCGATTTGCTGTGTGGTGAAGTGGGATTGGTAGACTTCCCAACTTGCCCACTTAGCATCGCAACCTAGAAGAAGGTCGCGAGTCAACACAAACGATCCCCAGTTCTTTCGGAAGTCAGCATCTTCGGCTTCACTTCATGCCTAAGATGAAAGCTTAATAGAAGGGGGATATTCTTGATGACGGCAGATTAGAAACTCGTCGTCGAAAAGGTCTTCTAGGCTGAAAAAGTATTTAAAAACTTCCTCAGCCGAGTGAGGATGAGAGAGTCTAGAGCTTAATTGAAGACCTAGTGTTTCAAAGGACTTAAAGTTAGGGACTTCTGGCCTGAGGGTGGCGAAATAGACTTGTAGCCAGAGTTGAAAAACCCAGAGTGGGCCATCTAGTGTGGGTCAATCTTGTTGACCGTCGTCTCAATTAGGCAACGTGTGAGGTTGACGATGATGGCCGAGCTAAAAGCAAGGATATGACCACTGGCTAGGGCTTCAACGACCGATATGTTCTTGACCAAACATTCATTCAACTTGGTATAGCAAATAAATTTGTTATACTAGTAGAATAGGAAGGCTTCGTGTTCTCATTTCCTAAGGGTTTCTTCTCCTCGACCAGTGAATTGTTGGATGAAGGTGTTGTAGTTGAAGAAGTTCTTATGCAACTTCTGACCTTCTTCTCTTGAGGACTCTTGGTTTTTCTTTTTTAGCGACTCGACAATGCGTTCTTCGAATAGTGTCTTGAGGTTAGGGTTAGATTGGTACCCAGAAAGGGCGATATCAATCGGGAGACCTGAAAGGAAGTCCAAGGATGGCTAAGACGTCGAGAATAGTGGGACCAATACGGCCGAGTGGGAGGACCATAGTATTGGTGGCCGAGCACCAAAAACCTAGAGCTGCTATGAGAAGTTCTTTGTCCATGGCAATCTCGATGGTCGAAAGCATGATGGCATCGTAAATGCCAAGAGTCTTCTATTCCTTGCTGAAGAACTTCTCCATCCTCTTGACCCAAGCTACCTAGGCCGCAATAGTTGAAGGCCAGGCCCCCTTAGGTTTAGTCAGTTCCCACTTCGACCAGTCATATCCTTGAAACAAGGGTTTCAAGCAGTGAGCTTCGAGGAGGTTGGTAATAGACGCTGGGATATTGTCTTTGAATAGTGGTCCCAAGATCAAGTAAGAAGTGCTTAAATCACCTTCGAATCGTAGCTTTTTGATGGCGCTTCGATCAATGAAGTCCCGGCACTTGGCGCATTCGTCGAAGAGTTTGGAGATGAAAGTGTTGGAAGCCATTGTTGAGAACTCGAAGAAATTTCTGAGCTTAAAGGTTTTTCTGGTTAGAGAATGAGCTTTGAAGGTTGTTCTAGGAAGGAAAGGTTTGAGATTTCTAAAAGCGTAAAGGAAAAAAATGAAGGAATTTGGGTATTCTTGCCACATATTTGACACTTTTCAAGTACTGCATTATCAATATTTCTGATTCCGCATGTATCAGCAAGATGTTCAAATTTTCCATAGATTTGGCATGCTGAATTTGTTGGAGGTGCACCAAGAATGCCAGAAGCAGAGGTATGCAAAAATTAGAATTATAGTTTAATTAGTTGAATATACCTCTGCCTTTGTTCTTGTTATAGTTATTCTTGAAGTATGTAGCCTGATTCCCCCCACCAGAAAAACCATGAGATTGATTACTTGAATACCGTTGACTCAAATTGCCATAAAATCCTTGATTGTGATTACCAAAATACTCTTGGGCTGAGAAAGATGAGTTTTTGGAACTGGACTCAGAATTCTTGGCAACCATTGCAGAGAGAAATGGAGTAACAACAGTGTTTTCAACCATTGCTTCTTCAGCAAGCAACTGGGATCTCAAGTCTTTGATAGAGATAACGTTTTCTCTACCTCTAATGATAGATCTTTTAGTATTGTACTCCCCTGGTAAGCCGTTAAGTGTTAATATGGCAATATCATATCTTCGAAGTATACTCCTGCAACTGCCAAATAATCTCGAGCTTACCATGCAATCTGCCAAATAATGGAGCTTACCATGGAGGTTTTTAGACACGCGAATGATACCATGTAAAGCAACAGGTTGAATACACAAAATGAAAGATATATTTAGAGTTATTTACAAGTACATTATCTTCAAATCGTTAACTTAAAAAAAATTAAATAAATAAATTAAACTGCGTAGGCTTAGGGTCGCCTATGCAGCCGCCCAATTACCGCCTAAAGGCTTCATTGATTTTTTAAACTCACAAGCCCTAATCGGGACGCCCAGCCTCTGCGTAGTACCTATGTTGCTTTTTAGAACAATGCTTCTAAGTTGTCTTCTTTTATGCATTCCACAAGAGACCTCTACATTCTTTTCCTCCTCTA
Organism: Pyrus x bretschneideri; assembly: GCF_019419815.1. Classification (NCBI taxonomy): domain Eukaryota; kingdom Viridiplantae; phylum Streptophyta; class Magnoliopsida; order Rosales; family Rosaceae; genus Pyrus; species Pyrus x bretschneideri. The sequence continues at coordinate 1,434,667 of NW_025999435.1, read as the reverse complement.
TCTCTAGCTACGAAATCAATCATATAGCTACCCAACATGCTGCAATGTCCATTACCCTCCACATCCGGGTGCATGCCTTCATGTATTCTTCGTCATGAACCTACCAAATCAATACGTGTCCTTGAAGTCTGAATCTTAAAAATTTGCACCAATCGTTTCACATATTTGTTCTCAAGATGAAGTTTTTATTTTGCTTAGTAGCTTGCCTCCTTATTCTTCTTTTCCCTCTACTTTATCAAGATTTAAGCCTATTCAGTAGTTATTTATCTTCTAGGTTTTGGACAATATTAAACCTTTTGAACAGGTTTCAACGATTGAATTTAATATACCTTTGGACAATCCTAAATAGATGACTATGTCCTTTTATTTTCATGATCAAAATCCTACCTAATGATAAAAAAAAATAAAAAAAATCAAGTGATGTGCACTAATAGAAAATAAGCACATTAATCAACACTGAAATAATAATTCAGTCATCAACAACTACATCATATAATTTAAATAGATGATTTCCTTAACATTATCCATAAATTTTGCATGCATTGGCAACCACAAGTATCCTTCTCATCTTGGCAAATTTGTCTCCAGCGTCTTCAATTCGTCACCACAGACGTCAGCATTTCTACCCCCAATCCCCCATTTAAGCCTTGCCATCCTCTCACCGCACTCCCCACCTTGAATGTATACTCCCACAAGAATTTCAACTTCACTCAGCTAATAAGCCCACAGCACCAAATTTTTCAACAATCAACTACATACCTACTTATTCTACTTCCAATAACTCCACACTCCACCGCGCACCTCCGGCAATCGCATACGCCGCCATGGTGCAACACCGCTTTCTACTCGTCACATATCCAGCTCAAGGCCACATCAACCCTTCCCTCCAATTCGCCAAGCGCCTTATCAACACTACAGGTGCGCATGTCACCTACGTCACCAGTCTCTCAGCCAACCGCCGTATAGGCAATGGCTCAATTCCAGATGGATTGACCTATGCGCCCTTCTCTGATGGGTACGACGACGGGTTTAAGCCCGGTGACAACATCGACGACTACATGTCGGAGCTGCGGCGCCGCGGAGTACAAGCCATCACCGACCTTGTTGTCGCAAGTGCAAACGAGGGTCATCCTTACACTTGCCTAGTCTACTCATTAATTGTCCCTTGGGCGGCAGGGGTGGCACATGAACTTCACCTCCCAAGCGTGCTGCTTTGGATTCAGCCAGCCACGGTTTTCGACATCTACTACTATTACTTTAACGGGTACAAAGATCTTATCCGGGATAATACTAGTTCTGGTACGAACAATGTCCTTCCATGTTCAATAGAATTACCAGGTTTGCCATTATCTTTCACAAGCGGAGACCTTCCCTCCTTCATGGTGGATACAAATCCGTACAATTTCGCCCTCCCGTTGTTTCAAGAACAGATGGAGCTGCTGGAAAGAGAAACCAATCCGACCATTCTAGTGAACACGTTCGATGCACTAGAGCCGGAAGCCTTAAAAGCAATTGACAAGTACAACTTGATTGGTGTCGGGCCATTGATTCCATCCGCTTTCTTGGACGGCAAGGATCCATCGGACAAGTCATTTGGAGGCGATCTTTACCAAAAATCAAAGGACTCTTCGTACCTCGAGTGGCTGAACTCGAAGCCAGAAGGGTCGGTGATTTATGTGTCCTTCGGAAGCATTTCTGTGTTGGGAAAGGCCCAAATGGAGGAAATCGCAAAAGGGTTGTTGGATTGCGGCCTTCCGTTCTTTTGGGTTATTAGAGATAACGTCGACAAGAAGGGAGATGATAACGAGGCGAAGAAAGAAGAAGTGATGTTGAGTTGCAGAGTGGAATTGGAAGAGCTCGGGAGGATAGTGCCGTGGTGTAGTCAAGTGGAGGTTCTCTCTAGTCCTTCGTTGGGTTGCTTTGTGACACATTGTGGGTGGAATTCAAGTTTGGAGAGCTTGGTTTCAGGGGTGCCCGTGGTGGCGTTTCCTCAGTGGACGGACCAAGGGACGAATGCCAAGTTGATAGAGGACTTTTGGAAGACAGGAGTGAGGGTGACACCAAATGTGGAGGGGATTGTTACGGGTGAGGAGCTCAAGAGGTGCTTGGATTTGGTATTGGGAAGTGGGGAGATTGGTGAAGAGGTGAGAAGGAATGCTAAGAAATGGAAAGATTTGGCAAGAGAGGCTGTGAATGAAGGGGGCTCTTCGGACAAGAATCTCAAGGCTTTCTTGGATCAGATCAAGGCTCTAAAAGACGTTAGGCACTAGTTGGACTGGTGGGCTGGGGCCTAGCGCCTATGCTGCTAGGCAGGGTCTAGGCAGGCGCCTAGGTGGATTTAATTAAATCTATTATACTTCATGTAAATAAGTGTATGTTTATGCTTAAATATATATGATTGTGGACATCGAAATTTCGGTGAAATAAATGTTAACCAATAATTAAAATTTCAACGCTTACGTGTCACATAAATTTTACACATAGCGTGTGACTCAACAAAAAATCGAAATAAATTAGAAAAGTCATCAAATATGACATGTGTCAACACTTAGCAAAACTGATTTATTTCATCTTAATATCATATTCAAAATTAGGCCTTGAAAAAGTCTATAAATAGAAGCCAATTTCATTCATTTCACTTTACCAATTCACATCACACTAAAACCTTGAAGCTTTGAAACTCTAACGCTCTCAAGCACTCCCGAAGGATCAAGAAAGCCCTCTTCGTTCCCTCAACCTTCAAGATCAAGCCCCGACGGCCCTTGAAGAAAGTGTTCATCGTTCATCATCTGTTCATCCTAAGATCAAGCCCTAACGGCCCTTTGGATCAACAACATCAACAAATCCGCACAACTGTTCATCCCTAGACCAAGCCCTGACGGCCCTTTGGATCAACAGTTCATCCACAAATCTACACTTATGGAAATAGAATCAGAGGATTAAATTGTAAAAAAGATTGTAACCCCAAAATTAATACAAAATATTATTTTGTACACGTGTTCTTGTTTCAGGAAAATTCGTGTTTACAAATTTAGCACGCTCGGTGGGACTATCTCTACCTCTCATCTTTATCTTCAAATCCGCAAAAAGCACAAATGGCATCAAGAAAGGATCAAGTTGTTCCCGCAACCAAAACGAAGAACAAGAACATCATCGCCGTAAGTGGTGATATTTTGGGCATCACAACCCGAAGCAAGGCAAGAGCTCTTTCTGCCACGGTTTCCGCCCCTGCATTAACTTTGTTGAAGGAACAAAAGCACTGAGGCACGAGTCTATGATCACCCTGGCCTTGCTAAGGGTGCCAAGAGAGGAAAGCCCGAGGAAGTACTCAGAGTCCTTACTCTCTAATGCCCACTCGAGCGGCAGCATAGCCATGCAAGTCATGACCACCGGAGCAACTTCAATCGAGGAGCAGCTAGCTCAAATGAATGAAGCAATCACAAAGCTCACACTGAATATGAAGGAGAAAGACTTGCAAATTGCCACACTCGTCAACCAACTGGATGCACATCCCGACGTGAAAGTCGACCCAAAGGTTGGTGCACTAAAGAAAGAAGTCGATGAAGAAGAAGAGCCTCCAGTAGAGAAAGTCAAAGAGAAGCTAAAGCCAGACCAAGCAACGGCGTTCATGGGATCTTTCTCTATCCAGCAGCTACAGGAAATAATCCAAGCATAATCAAGACACAGTACGAAGGAAGCTCACATGACTCCGTGCTGTACCCAAAGCCCTACTCCAAGAAGATTGACTTTTTGAAGATGTCGAGGGGTTATCAGCCACCAAAATTCATACATTTCGATGGAAAGGGAAACCCAAAGCAACATGTTGCCCATTTGCAACAATGCTGGGACAGAAAGAGACTACCTCGTTAAGCAGTTCGTGTTCTCATTGAAAGGTAACGCCTATGACTGGTACACCTACCTCGATCCCGAGTCTATTAACATTTGGGATCAGCTAGAAAAGGAATTCCTCAACCGCTTCTACAACACTTGCCGCACTATAAGCATACTAGAGCTGACCAGTACAAAACAGTGGAAGGATAAACCTGTCGTCGACTACATCAATAGATGCCATTCATTAAGTCTGGATTACAAAGATCAGCTTTCTGAAACCTCCGCCATTGAGATGTGCGTTCAAGGTATGCACTGGGGGTTACATTACATCCTCCAAGGCATAAAACCAAAAACACTTGAAGAGCTGGCAACTCGTTCCCATGACATGTCGCCAATCACGAGAAGAAGAAGCCGATCACCGAGTTCAAGAAGGATAAGGTGTTCACCCCAAATGTAGACAAAACTGGGAAGAAGCCCACCAAAGAAGCTTTTACTGTCAACACTACCCCCATCAAGACCTCATCCACGCCCATCAAGATCTCCTCTAAAAACAAAGCAAAGAAGATAAGGAAAGGTGAGCCTTCTCGCACCCAAGGCAGGTATAGAAGCACCTTGAGGGAACTGGAGCAGAAGACAAACCCTTTTTCTAACTCTGACATGGCTGCAATGTTAGACGACTTGTTAGAAAAGAAAGTGATCAAGCTACCCGAATGCAAGCATCCTGAAGAGATGAATTGCGTAAACGATCCTAGGTACTGGAAGTACCATCATATTATGAGCTATCATGTTTGCAAGTGCTTCGTCCTCAAAGAACTCATCATGAAACTAGCACAACAAGGGCAAATCGAGCTCGACCTTGAAGACACGTCCGCAACGCATACTACTACAATTGTGTTTGGATCATTCGATCATGTGCCTCTCCAAGTGACACCTGACCATTCCTGTTAATGCTTAAACTGCACAACATCTTCTGCACAACCATCGCTGGAGGCAAGTGACCAAGATGCACATACCGATGATGATGAAGGATGGACATTGGTAACCTACAAAAAGACAAGGAAGCCAAAACCACAAGCCATATAGCCAAAGGTAGAACAAAAAGGAAATCACCACCGCCATAACAAGAGGAAGCCTAAAAGAAACATAAAGACTGATAAGCCAATATTTGCTAAGAAACCTATGAAGCAAGAGTCACCCATTCCCGTCTCCTTACACGAGTATTTCCCGAAGGACTTTTTCCAACAGTGCACTACCGTCGCCTGTCATATGGTTGAAGTAGAGAAGAAAGAGCCCTCAAAAGGCAAAGTTATCGCCACTGAAGGAGAAAAGACCCTCATGCCCTAAAAATTCTGCTAACACACTTGAGCATCGAGGAAGCCCTAAGATTGGCAAAGAAAATGCGAAGAGCACTAGCAGCGGTCTTGGCAAGTCCCAACGACCACAAAGTGAAAGAAATCAACGACGAAGGCTTAAAGCTTCAGCCACATGAATGTGCCATGTAATCAACTTCACTGACGAAGACTTACTACTGGGATCAAAGCCTCACAGTCGTCCTCTTCATCTTGGGGTACGTAAGGGAGCACAAAGTTAACCACATGCTTGTAGATGATAGGTCGGCCATAAACATTATGCCAAAGTCAACAATGACCATAATTGGCATCAAGGTGGATGAACTGTCCCTAAGTTGTCTGTTGATCCAGGTTTAAACGAAGGAGGACAAAAGGCGATGGGCATGATCCGATTAGAGAAGACCATTGGTAAACTCAAATCAAGCACGATATTCCACATGATTGATGCAAGAACTTCCTACAACTTGCTCTTAGGAAGGCCTTGGATCCATAAGAATGGAGTAGTGCCATCCACCCTCCACCAATGCTTAAAATTCTACAAGGACGGAGTAAATGTGATCCAAAGTAATACCAAGCCATTCACCGAAGCCAAATCATACTTTGCAGATACGAAGTTCTACATGGATGAAGACATGGTGCCTGAAGCTCTTCTAGAAGAGATCAAATCCACGGGCAAAGCAGCACCTAAAAAGCAGGTGAGGCAAGCGATATCCAAGAAGCAAGAAGGGCAAGCCGTGCCATCTTTAAGCAAAAACGATGACGAGCCTGCTAAACCTGTAACAACCAAAGGGAGTAGGACGCCTTCAAAAGGACCGAACACACCCATATTCCAATACATCCCGATGTTAAGAAGAAAGAATGGTCAATCCCCGTTCGAAACTGGAGCAAGAAAAGCCGATGCATAGTGGCACAAAGATAATGCGAAGTTGCTCAATACGAATACAATTTTGCCTCTGACATAGCTAAGCGACGCTAAGGTTGCAAGACTACCATAAGGCTTGATAAAAGCTCTACCAAAGGGGTGGAATCAAGCTTTCTTCCAACCAAGAGGATCGATGAGGGTTTTGATCCAAACACCTACAAACTCATGTCGAAGGCTAGGTATGACTTCACTTCCTCTTCGAATCCTGGAAAGAAGGTTTCAAACACTGTCAATGACAAAGAACGTAACCTTACCAAGACTCAAAAGAAGTTGAAGGAGCATGGTTACGGAGTTAACAACAACAAAGCTAGACTGGGCTTCACACCAAATGCACCCATGATGATTTCAAACAAAGCGAAAAACGCTAGCGCTCAATATGTCAGCGTGAGCATTAAACAAGATCAAGAAGAGCCCAAACCCGCCCCTCGAATATCAGTCTTCAATAGGATGAATCATTCAAGACCCAGAATTTCAATGCTTAATTGCATTGATGGTCAAGATTGAACCTCCGTCTTCAAGAGGCTTAACTCATCAACATCCCAAAGCTCTATTTTCGAAAGGTTGTCAAAACCTAAGAAACAAAGCAACACGGCTAGCTCTCCTCCACGACGGTTAGCTTGGAAAGACTTGAAGATAATAAGAAACCTTCTAGAAAGAGTGAAACAACGCCAAATGAAGAAAAGCTTGATGAGCTAGCAGAAAAAGGCAACGTTCAAAGTTTAATTCCTTCAAGGATGAAACACCAAGCAATCTCAGAGGTTGACATAAATGGACCACTGAAAGTAAGAAGGCGTACTGTCATCTACACCGAACAATCTTCATGCCAACAAGCTCGAAATAACAGTACTTGAGATGAGATCTAAGATGTCTTCTACATCACGATCCAAGAAGGCAAAAAAGACGAAATCCTCGAGGAAGATGTCACTGCTGCACCACCACAGCTCAAAGATGAAGGGCAAGCCATGGTTGATGATCTCAAGGAACTCAACTTAGGCACAAGCGAGGAACCAAAGCTTATCTTCGTAAGTGCATTATTAAGTGTGGACGAGATAGAGAGTATTACCAGCTGCTATTAGAGTACAAAGACATCTTTGCTTAGACCTACAAAGAAATGGCTGGCCTTAACCTTATCATTGTTGTGCATCATCTTGCAGTCAAGCCTGGATCGCAACTGATAAAGCAAACTTAAAGACGCTATCAATTCGAGCTTATCCCACAAATCGAGGTCGAGATTGACAAGCTAATCGATGCAGGCTTTATTCGAGATGTGCAATAGCCCAAGTGGATCTCCAACATCGTCATTGTCCTTAAGAAATCTGGACAAATCTGTGTTTGCCTAGACTTTTGGGACTTCAACGACACTTACCCGAAGGACGACTTCCCCTTGCCAATCATTGAAATCATGGTGGACGCAACCACTGGTCATAAGGCATTGTCATTCATGGACAACTCTTCTGAATACAATCAAATTCGCATGGCCCTTGAAGACGAAGAACTAACAGCCTTTCGCACTCTAAAAGGTATCTACTGCTACAAGGTGATGCCCTTTGGTCTGAAAAACGCTGAAGCTACATATCAACGCGTAATGCAGAAATCTTCAATGACATGCTACACGAAAACGTAGAATGTTACATAGATGATGTGGTGGTCAAGACAAAGAAAATATCAGATCACTTGAAGGATTTGAAAAATAGTGTTCGAAAGGCTGCGAAAATACAACCTCAAGATAAACCCGTTAAAAGTGTGTATTTGGCGTCACCTCTGGAAAGTTCCTCAACTTCATTGTCAAGCACCGTGGTATTGAAATGGACCAATCAAATATCAAGGCCATTCAAAGCATACTTAAGCCAAGAAACCTGCATAAGTTGAAAAGCCTGCAAAGACGGCTAGCCTTTATCAGACGCTTCATCTCTAACCTCGCAGGGCATTGTTAATCAGTTAGTCAACTCATGAAGAAAGATGTTCCGTTCGTATGGGACGAAGCATGCCACAATGCTTTTGAAAGCATAAAAAAATATTTATCAAGTCTGCTTGTCTTGGGGGCGCCTATGCCTAGGAAACCCCTCATATTGTACATTGCTGCTTAGGAAAGCTTAGTTGGAGCACTCTTGGCACAAGAGAATGAATCCCATAAAGAATGAGCGCTTTACCACCTTAGTCAAACTCTCACAGATGTTAAGTTGAATTATTCCCCAATAGAAAAGATATGCCTCACTTTGGCGTTTGCCATTCAAAAGCTCAGACATTACATGTATGCTTACACCACCCATCTGGTTGCTAAAGCTGACCCCGTCAAATATGTCATGTTTAAGCCAGTCTTGACAAGACGACTCGCTAAATGGGCTTTGCTTTTTATTTAATATGAGATCATCTAAGTCCCAGCTAAAGCCATCAAGGGACAAGCACTAGTAGGCTTCCTTGCCGATCACCCAATCCCAGCTGATTGGAAAATCTCAGATGACTTGCCTGACAAGGAAGTGTTCTACATCGACATCTTCCTGACATGGACAATGTTCTTCGACAGATCAGCTCGAGCAGATGGAGCGAGGGCAAAAGAAGTATTCATGTCGCCACAAAGGCAAATACTACGTTACTCCTTCCAACTAAGTGAGCCATGCTTCAACAATGTCGCTGAGTACCAAGCACTGATCATCGAGCTCCAAATGGCAATCAACATGGAAATCACAACTCTTGAGGTATTTGGCGACTCCAAGCTCATAATCAATCAATTTTAACTGAATATGAGGTGAGGGAAGATAATCTCGTCCCATACTTCCGGCTGGCAACTCAACTGCTACAAAAGTTCGAGGCCGTGACATTAGAACATGTGCCAAGAAAGGAAAATCAAATGGTAGACGTTCTTGCTAATCTAGCCTCGAGTATGACACTAGGAAAAGATGAAGCTGCAGATGTGCCAGTTTGCCAAAGATGGGTGATCCCGCTCGTTACTAAAATGCTACTGAATGATATAAATGTCATCTCAGTACTTCCAATCGACGCTGAATAGTGAAAACAGCCGCTGATCGACTACTTGGGGCATGGAAAGCTTCTAGATGATCCTAGGTGAGGAACACTTTACCGACACTCTTTTGAAGGAGTGTTCATTTACTACAAAGGAACACTCTACCGATGCTCTTTTGAAGAAGTGCTCCTAAGATGCCTAGGTGAGGAAGAAGCACACTCAGGTGTGTGCAAGGTGCATCAGTCTGGACCAAAACTACATTTCCAGCTCAAAAGAATGGGTTACTACTGGCCAAGCATGGTGAAAGATTGCCTATAACATGCCAAAAGGTGTTAAGCCTGCCAATTCCACGCCAACTTCATACATCAACCGCTTGAGCCATTACACCCCACAACTGCTTCATGACCATTCGATGCATGAGGATTGGACGTCATATGACCACTTACGCCAAAGTCATCTGCAGGAAAAGCTTACATCCTAGTTGTAACAGATTACTTCTCCAAATGGGCTGAAGCTTTACCCCTAAGAGAAGTCAAGAAGAAAATTGTCGTCTATTTCATCAAGGAGCATATCATCCACCGATATGGTGTGCCTCGATACATTATCGTTGACAACGGAAAACAGTTCTGCAACTGAATTGTGGACGAACTCTGCGAGAAATACAAGTTCAAGCAGCACAAGTCTTCCATATTCATGCTCCGACCGACGGTCTTGCAGAAGCATTCAACAAAACATTGTGCAACCTTCTAAAGAAAGTGATCAGCCGAACAAAGAAAGATTGTCACAAAAGAATAAGCGAAGCACTTTGGCCATATAGGATGACACATAGGACTCCTACCCAAGCTATGCCTTATTTTCTTGTATATGGCGTGGAAGCTGTTCTACCGCTCGAAAGTCAAATCCCTTCACTAAGGATGGCTATACAAGAAGGCTTAATTGATGAAGAAAATGTAAAGTTGTGCCTTCAAGAGTTGGAAGCGCTGGATGAGAGAAGGCTCGAAGCTCAACAACACTTGGAGTGTTATCAAGCACGACTCTCCAAGGCTTTCAACAAGAAAGTTCACCTTCGTTCTTTTTAAGTGGGAGATCTCGTCCTTGCATTGCATAGGCCTATCATCCCAACTCATAAAACAAAAAGCAAGTTCACATCAAAGTGGGATAGACCTTACGTAATATAAAAAGTCTACACCAATGGTGCCTACTTAATCATGGCGGAAGATGGCTTAAAGATAGGCCCCATCAATGGCAGATTCTTGAAGCGCTACTACCCCTAAAACAAAAATACAAAGCTCCTCGCCTGCATGAGCCTAAATTGCACACGGTATAATGCTCCTAGCCCACAAGACCATAAACTACGTACAGCACCAAAAAAAAAAAAAAAAAAAAAAAAAAAAAAAAAAAAAACACGTATTTGAACTATGTTATGACTTGATCCCTCCTCAACTGAGGGTACGTAGGCAACTTGAAACTTCAAAACTTCAAGTACAGTCACACCATCAACAACAAAAAAAAAAAAAAAAAAAAAAAATACTTTGAAGAATAAAGAGCAAATTCAAGAATGCGAATACTTTATTTCTTTAAAGGAAAAAGTCAACCCTAAAGCCTGATTACAAAAAAAAAAAAAAAAAAAAAAAAAAAAAAAGCAGAAGACACTACTTGAAAACTATGTCCCTAAAACTACAAAGGTGATCTTCAAGCAAGCCTTCCAAAGTCTCTACCTCGGTGGGAGACAAGATAGGCAACTCTATAGCCATGCCTTTCTCTTGTTCTAGGCGTGAAATCTCCTCTTGGCATTGAGAAGTGTAGGCTCCCTGCTCCGCGAGAACACTTTCAAGTTGTGATGCTTCAATTCCCAATTGTTGTCACTCTTGTACCAACGCATCTAGACGTACTTGGACAGAAGCTAAAGAAGTCTCCGTGATTTGATAATCTCCCAAAGCAGCTTGCTGAAAATACCAGACTCGGGCCAGTGACAAGTCTATTGTTGTGAGTTGATGAGCTCTAACATCTAGACTCAACTTCTTCGAGGAAATGGCACGTAAGGAAGAATACTCAGTCGAGGCGGCTATAAGTTCGGCAATCTTGATCTTCAAGGATGAAGAATCAATGTCAAGGTTGTCAATTGCAGAAACAAGCTTCGACAAATCCTCCTTGAGCAACGCAAGGTCTTCTAATGGGCACTTTGAAATCTTACCTTTAATATGGCTCTTGATATCCATTGCCACATGAAGGTTAATACGATGGATAAGCCACTCAGTACCATTAAGGTTCGGCCTTTTCAGAGAGATCTCAGAGCTAACTGGAAAAGGTTTTGAACGCATGACAGCTCTTGCATACCTCCACCTACCTCCATCTACAGACGGCAAACTTGGGAAATTTGGCAGATTTGGAACAAGCTCTACACCAGGTGGATCCCTGATCTCCACATCTGTAGATAAGTTACCTCCAAGCAACATCTACATATAGGAATAAATGTCTGCGGTTGCCAAATCAAAAGAACAAGAAGGCACAACCTAAAAAAGACAAAGAAAGATGTTAGAAACAAAGGCTAAAACAATGAAAGCATAAGAAATCACGAGAGAGAAGGAAAAACATACATCTTTCTCAAATGACACACAACCATCGAATTGAAGAGGCCTAAACAATTCTTTTTTTCTTATGACGAAAATTGACATCGCTGTAGACCTGAGCACCTTCAAGTGGTCTCTTGTTTAAAAGTTGTTGACACTACTGCAAAACAAGTCCATCCTCATGCGAATCAACTTCATCTCCCACCTCTTCAAAAGCATCCGGATGATGAGAAGATAAGCAAGGGTGTTGAAGGGCTAAAACCATATGTCTATCTTGTAAAGGAGCTACACTCGTGTAACCAAAAGGTACCAATTGCGTAGGAACCATAGAACAACCCTCTCTCGACGCATCATTGCGAGAGTGAGAAAAATTGGTACCACTTGCCTTCCCCAGGTTCTCATAATGTACCTTTGACCACCAACTTACATAAGCACGGGTCACTAGATTACTCTTGAACTCGTCCTTGGTCGGCAAGGTGATAGAAGCATTTCTGCATACACGGGTACAAGACTCCCAATGCATATACACAGCTTGCAAGGATTCCGATTGGGTATTTTCCTTCAGCTTTCCTGGCACATTTTTGACAAAACCAAATTGCCTACTGAAATGGTGGGGACTATACGGCTGAACGATGCATCGGTCTTCTTGTCGTAAAGAAACATACCCCGAACGAAGACTTATAATATAAGATAAGTATAAGAAGTGAAGATGTGAATCATCCATGATACCTCGCCGCACCAAGCCAACTCTCGCTAGGTGGTCTATCCTCAAGCCTTCACAACTTCTAAACAGCACTTGCGCCTGCAAATCGTTGAGGCTGTTCGTAGAAAGCACGTCAGCATACTTCGTCATTAAAGGCCCCAACTTGACTGAAGTCGGTGAAGAAGGCCCTGACTTGTCTGAAGTTGATGAAGAAAAATGAGTGCCAAAGTATCTACCTAACCAACCATACACATAGTGGTAGGAAAGTACTGCAGCACGATCTTCAGTGCCTGCAACCATCTTGCTAGCAACTTTGAAGACTCCGGGATAGACGAAGTTGATGTCGTCTTTGGGGAAAACAAACTTACAAAGCCAACAAGCTAAGAAAATGGCTAGGTAAAATTTTTCCAAGTGCTCTGACGCCACGCCAAGATCCTTAAATGTCTTCAACTCGGCAAGGGTACGGCGCCTAGCTAGACCAATGACATCTTACAGATCCGAGTCTCCCTTAAGCCTGGTTATCTTGTTACGGCCACTTTTCTTTGAAGACCTCTTGTACTTTGTGGCATCCTAATACCAAAACCGGATCCATGAAGAAGTCTTCACGCCTGACTTACTCGGGGCCTCTTAGGAAAGCTTATGGTACGCCCAAAACAAATTGTGGCAACTCGCAGGCAATCCTTGACTGTTGCAATAAGAAAACTCCTCCACACTAAGGACGACCTCGTCATAAAATTTTCCTTGGATCGGCAAGCTTCTATCTTATGGAGATCTCTAAGTGAAATTGACATCTTCCCTTGAGCCGTGTGAAGTGTGTTGGTCATTGAAGACCAATGCTCAAAGAATGCACGAATGATGGAAGAATGTCGATCATAACTGAACAAAGATGCGTATACAGCATGATAAAGGCCCATGTTGGTAAACACATCTTTGGAGCGGCTCAAGACATCTTCAAGCCATTCCTAATAAAACTCAATGAAGGTGGCTCCTCCAGTAGTTGACAAGGTGCTACTTCAAGCCAAATCTCCCCTACGGATACGATCACCAAGAAGCTCAGATGAAGCCGGATGATTGTCATGAACATGGTGTGAAGGGTTTAAGATAAGAACCCTTGATGTGCACGCCTTCTTCTTTGTATTTGGTCGAACAAATCTACCACCTCCCAAGATACTTCAGAAAACCACAACTTAATATGCATGGAGTGGTCTTTTATAGGAAGAGCAAGCACCTTAGGACCAGTCAGTGGCGTGTAAAGCTTCAATGTCATTCCCCTATCTTGCGAATCGTCTTCCTTTGCAAGAATGGTGATGGTGTTACTCTTAAAACACTTGAAAAATACCATGACCGCAACAAAACAAAATCAGCCACAAAACTTGAGCAGCACGGCAAAGAGGGCAGCTACAAAATGGCCCTTCAAGGCACGTTACAATGGCAAAGAAAACCAAAATGCCATGCAATCACATTATGCAACCCCGTAGCGATTACGTAAACAGTTTCTTGCACCACACAGCGATGTCACCACCAAAGGAAAATTGTGACAAAAAGGCATTAAACAACAAAATCCCGCTGCAGTCTCTTGCACAGTATTACACGGCAGCGCACCACCGAGGGAAAACTGTGACCAAAAGGCACTACACAGCGAAACCCTATTGCAATCTCTTGTACAAACACTAGGCAGCAGAAAGTATAGGTATACCCACATCCTACTCACTCCGCCACCAACTAACACATCTCTGAAAGCTTCGTGAGGGTCCCGGCATCGCTATGTTTTCTTAAAATTAAAGATTTCTAACATTGCAACAAAGAAATCCATCAGTAGGGTACGCATATTATATATATATATACACACACACACACACATACACACATGGTGATGGAACAATCACCTTCTATATATATATATATATATAGTGATGGGACAATCACCTTCCAGATATACATATATATATGGCTCAGAAGATTGAAAACATCCTCAGCTTAAAAGAGATAAGCCTTACTGAGTAAAGGCTGCAAAGGAATTTGTATGGCCCTGCCTTCTCTCCTTCCTCTACCGTACCTTCAAAGGATTAAACTGCGACACATCCGCCGTCTTCAACACTCTTACTCCAACACCTCCAGTGTGCACCACTAGCCACGGATCAACTGGCTGAATTAAACAGGTCTTTAAGAATATTGTTGGAGGTATTAAGGCTGCAGGAAGCAAGGGATGTGAATGAGGCCTTGCTTCTAGCAAGGAAAATCCACGAAAGACAAGACAAGTGGGATAAAAAGATGTCGGAGTTGCTCAAAGTACAGCAAGAGGTGGGATTGGCAGCGCAACATGAAATAACTATGGTTGAGCTTTCAGCAAGTGGCACACGGACGACCGTGCAGTAATGGTGCAAGGTAGCAATGCAGTGGTTGTACAATGGTCGAGCAGTGACGGTTTGATCCCATATATATATATATATATATATATATGTAGAGGAACCCAAAGAAGCAAAAGAAGTATGGTGATTGTGCAAATAATGGTGCGGTGGCTGTGCAAACAATGACCTACATGTAGGGAAGAATGCAGTACAGTAACTGTGCAAACAATGATCCATATGCAGAGAAGAACGCAGAGAAGAATGCGATGCGGTGACTATGCAAACAATGATCCGCATACAGAAAAGAATGCAGAGAAGAATGGTGCGGTGACTATGCAAATAAAAATGGTCCGCATGCAGAGAAAGATGCGGTGCAACAAGGAAGACCCATGCTTTTCGCTTTACTTCTCTGTCGAAGAATCATGCTCCTGGTTTCTTAGGAATAAAATATATATATAAAATAAAAAATGGTAAAAGATGTTTGGTGCATTAGGCAACAACCATCAAATATATATGTGTGTGTGTGTGTGTGTGTGTGTCTATATATATATGGTGAAATCTTGGTGTGTGGGCAATATTCTGAAAAGAAGAAGAACAAAAAAAAAAAAAAATGGTGGCACCATGCAAAAAAGAGAAGATGCTTGCTATTACTGTTAGCAGGTCAAAAAAAAAAAATGTGTTGCGACAAAATCATTGAAAGTTAGAAACAAAAATGGGGATGATGGTGCATCAAACACCATCTAAAAAACAAAAAAAACAAAGAAAGGTTATGGGATGGTGCACGGCATCATTTTGAAAATATATATAATAATAATAATAATAATAATAATAATAAGGAAAGTAACACATCTTAGTGAGATATATGCTTCATTTGTATTTAGCACAATACACTGAATAAAATAAAGCTCGTCTATTGATATCTCTAGAAATTACAAATATGTAAAAATTAAATAAATAAATAAATAAATAAAGGAAAGAAAAGGAAGCCTTCACAGAGGTTGCTCACGTGCCGCCGCAGTACTTGGCGGAACTCCAGGGAGAAGAGGCACCAGAGGTTGATCATTCGGAGCCTCAATACTTGATCGAGCTCCACATGACAAAGGCAAAAAGTGCCTCTGGAGTACAGCCACAAACCTCTGATGGTCACTTTGAATCCGACCTTCAGAGTCCTACAGCTGATCAAGCTTCCTCTTCATGCTTGTCGAATAATTATTTGCAAGGCATGTGCCAATCTCTATTCTCATGCTTGAGCTGTCTGATCTCTTGTTTAAGATTTTCCACCTAGGCCGTCAATGATTCAACTTGGCGAGTTCGAGCAAGTAGACATTGGTCCATATTAGACATAGAGCTCGCGCACTGAACACTGAAAGCCAGGGAGTCTTGGACAACCAACTCATCGGACTGTCTTGAAAGCATCATATTATTTCTAGGAGTAAGGAGGTTTCTAGCTACTACCGTAGTTGTTGTTGCATCTCTCATCATGGAGTCTTCAACTGTAAGAGGACCATTCGAAGATAAGAAGCATGGGCGCCATATATTACCCTAACGTGGTGCGCCTGTATCATCCCCGAGACTCAAATCTAAGTAGATGTTAGATAGGTATGCCATTTTCAAAAAAATATGGTAAAAGAAAAGGGTTGAATGGAGTAAAATCTCGGAAATACACCAGAGACAATTTTCACGAGCGGGCAATCTTCAAAGTGTGCATGTTGGATGTGATCGATACCTCTCTAAAAGGAGAAGCAACGCAGCAACCAATTAAAAAATCGAAGAGACACCACTCGCCGAATTTCAAAAGCTGAATTTTCTTGCATAAAATCCATTAACACTTTTCAAATGCAACCTCAGCTTGTCAGATAACACATGTAACTTTGTCAAAGATCTCTAAGAAAGTTGAAAACGTGTGAAGTTCACTATTCCAACTACCACACTTTTGCCGACAAATGTGGGTGACAAGGCTGCATTCGCACCACTACCCGCTATTGTAAAATCCCTATATATGTCGAACTTCATCCTCCATGGCAAGACACACTTCCAAAACGCCTAACTCTTCTTCCTTGCCAAGAATGCATCTGCAACCAAACCTCTCAAAATACTCAGTTTTTTCCTCCTTGAAAACACCTCTTCAACCAGGTCACAGCAAAGCAAAAGTATCTCATATCATCAAGGGTCAAAAGCAAGAGTATCTCATAGCATGCCTTTTCCCTATCCTTTTCTTTGTTCTTGTTCTTCCCTGCAAGACAAGAAGAAAAAGAGCGATCAGTCGACACTTGGAATCAAGCTTCCCATCAGGAATCGAATGCCTGGAACCTCATCCCTGGTTGCTTACCCAGCACTGCTCTCAAGTACTCATCTTCGATTATTGATATACTTCTAAAGAAGATACCAGATGCCTGGAGAACGGATGAGGCAAGTGGAAACGGCAAACCGAAGCATGTGGAGACAAGCACAACAAATACATGTGTTGATTCATCTGCTACTTCTTCAAAAGCAAAAGTATCTCATGTCATCAAGGTCGAAAGCAAAGGTATCTCATATCATGTTTTTTTCCCTGTTTTTTCCTTTGCCCTTACTCTTACCTCAAGACGAGGAGAAAGAAAGCAATCGATTGGAACCTGAAATCAAACTTCCGATCAGGAATTGATTGCCCAGAACCTTTGCTTAGTTGCTTACCTAGCATTGCTCTTGAGTGCTCATCTTCAACTGTTGTTAGTTCTTGAATTTCCTCAGCAAATACCTCAGAACAGTTGATATGATATTGGCTCTTTACACTGAAGCTGCCAAGCATGGATGAGTTGCTAAGAAGTGATGCTCTGAAGGACCATTTAAATGCAAAAGGTTGTGCACCACATCTACTATGCAAAAGAAACAAGCAGAGAAGAATGCAGCGCGATCATCTGGAATAAATCATTATAAGCATGGCGCCCTTCCCTGCAGAACTGCGTAATCTAGATAAAAAGAGTAAATTCAAACATTTGGTGCAAGTTTGGCTGAAGAAATCCTTCAGCCCAGTTCAAGAATAAGCATGTGGAAAGTCAATAATCGAAGGAAACCAGAACATCCTCCAACCCGGTTCAAGATCAAAGTTGTGGAAAGTCAACAAGCGCGAAAAAATACGTGCCGATTCATCCATTACCAAAGCCAAAGATCATCTACCATGTGAAGCTCCTTATGGTCCAATTTCGTTCAAGATCAAGTCTCGACGACCCTTAAAGAAATTTCAAACAAAGTTCAAGAACAAGCCTCAGCAGCGTTTGAAGAAAGCTTTCAGCCCAATTCAAAATCAAGCCTCAGCAGCCCTTGAAGAAATTTCTAGTCTATTTCAAGATCAAGCCTTGAAGGCCCTGGAATTGACATCTACATTAAGGGACTTCAAAACGCATCTCATGCATGTGACAACCATATATATACGACGCGCCTTAAAGTGGGGCCATTTATAGACATCGAAATTTTGGTGAAATAAATGTTGACCAATAATTAAAATTTCAACGCTTACGTGTCACGTAAATTTTACACGTAGCGTGTAACTCAATAAAAATTTGAAATAAATCAGAAAAGTCATCAAATATGACATGTGTCAACACCTGGCAGAAATGATTTATTTCATCTTAATATTATATTCAAAATTAGGCCTTGAAAAAGTCTATAAATAGAAGCCAATTTCGTTCATTTCACTTCACCAATTCACATCACACTAAAACCTTGAAGCTTTGAAACTCTAAAGCTCTCAAGCAAATCCAAAGGATAAAGAAAGCCCTCTTCATTCTTTGTCAAATCCTTCTTCAAGATCAAATACCAACGGCCTTTGAAGAAACTTCCCTCAACCTTCAAGATCAAGCCCCGACGGCCTTTGAAGAAAGTGTTCATCGTTCATCATCCGTTCATCCTAAGATCAAGCCCCAATGGCCCCTTGGATCAACAACATCAACAAATTTGCACAACTGTTCATCCCTAGACCAAGCCCCGATGGCCCCTTGGATCAACAGCCCATCCACATATCTACACTTACGAAAATAGTATCAGAGGATCAAATTGTAAAGAAGATTGTAACCCCTAATTTAATACAAAATATTATTTTGTACACGTGTTCTTGTTTTAGGAAAATTCATGTTTACAATGATATCATCATAAACTACAAAACAGAATGACATATCTATTATGAGCTATTGGAACATAATGAAAATGTGGGAACAAGCATATAATGTGTGTTCATTTAAGTATTCAACAAGTCTCTTACAATTTATTGAAAATATAAAATGCAAAATGAAAGTTATCTATTTTTTGTAAGTGAACCACAACCTAGGCAGGTCTGGGGGGCTAGACGAGTGCCTAGGCGGTCTAGACAGGGTCCTCAATAGGTAGGCGCCCTTTCTTAATTTTCAAACGCCTAAGCATTAATCGAGGTGGTGACCAGCTGCCTAGTGCCTAGGTAGCAGCTAAGCAGGGACTTTTAGAATAGTGGATTAGATAGATTGATGTTGTCTTAAACAAATGGCTATCATTTTTTCTGTTTCATGGTTTGCTAGTAGTTTACATAGATGTAGAATTTAGACGGCTACTGTAAACACAGCTGGTCAACTTTTGTAAAGTTTGGATTTGTTCCGCGGGATAGTAACTTTGTTGCCCACGAGGTGGCTTCGTTTGCTACCAATTATGGTGGCAAGTTCCTTTGGGATAAGATTGGCTCGGATTATTTATTTAATATTCTTGTAGCTGATGTAAACATTGCCATTCGGCTTTAATAAATTTCTATCTTTTCGACAAAAAAAAAAAATTACTTTTTCATTTTACTTTTAAAATGTGTTCTTGTCTCCATTATTGTTGCAAATAAGAATTAGGTCGTAATGTGCTATCCCATTTGCACTTAAGTTCTAATTCTTATAAAAAAAAATATTATGTTGTATTTTTTTTTTTTTTGGGAAAACCTTGGTAGTATGAGTAAAATTTATTATCATGACAAAAAAGAAGTTGCACACCCCTCATAAAGCCAAAAAAAAAAAAAAAAAGAAAAAAGAAGCAAAATACAAGAAAAATGGAGGGCATGCACCTTATCCCTCTTGAAGAGAGAGAGAGAGAGAGAGAGAGAGAGAGAAGGGGAACATATACCCTTACCCCTCTTGAAGAAGAAATACAAAGAAAAAGAGGGATGGACATAGGACCAAACCTCTCTAAAATAAAACCTAACGTGTACGAACCTACAAGACAAGCTGCAAAACAACAAAGGAAAATCCAAAAATATTAGGTAAAAACATATCAAGAAAGGAAGACAAATTTGTAGGCCGACATACTCAATAAATCTGAATGCAGAAAATGGAAGAATCTCTATAGGAGGAGTGGCATGCCAAAGAAGTGAAAACGAGAGAACCAGAAGCAAAGCAAGATATCACATTAGAAGAGTCACTTTCAAGCCATAAATTTGCTCCAATCGAACAGTAGGTTAATTGGTGATAAATCTGAGTTTTGTGATGGGTGTTATAATGTTGTATGTTTGTGGTTTAGCTTTGTTTATTATTTGGGGCTTTTGAAAGTCTATATATGATACTATCTAGAGGTCTATTTTATGGTACGAAATTGGCTGTATGGGTGATTGGTCATCTCTAGGCATTAGCAACATGTCATCCCTCAACTAAGTCTCTAGGTTTTTTGTACTAGCCACTCTTGGGCCTATAAGGAGGATTTTTCTTTTTGAGTTGAAACCTTTTTCTGTATTGCCTTTATTTACTGTTTTGTAAATGTTGCAGAGAGAAACTATTACTCATGCTTTGTTTATAGAAGTGGCATCCTTTATGTATGATAATCCTTTCCATAGGCTAGCTAGTTGCAAGTTGTACTGTGTCTATTTGGATTTGTTTAATGAAGTATTCTACAATTGATGTCCATTGATGAATTTGACACCAAGTTTGTGATTTCTATTTAAAGAATTTTAAAAGGGAATTGTTATTAGCACTTCAAAAATCTCATATTACACTTCAAACCTTCTATAATTAGGGAAGAATGCACTCTAGAATGACATTTCTAGAATGCAAAAACAGTTCCCTTTTAAAGCACATGATTTTGACTCTTAGTAGTCTGTCTAAATTACATGCCAACATAGTTAACATAGTTTTCAATTTTATTATCTTGAAGTAAGTTGATGGAGAAATTAGGTTTTCATCCATCTTTCTTCTATTTCATTGATTTTTTTAGAAAAAAACCTTTTTTTCTTTTTGCAATATAATTTTTATCAAGATTCTTAGGTTTTAGTGAACATCATTATTTCAACAATAAAATATACATGGCAGCATAATTAAATTTTATTTCTAAAATATATTCATTCGGTGTTTGCATTTGATATATTATATTAATTTATGACTAAAATTTAAATCATATATTTCTGTTTTTAATTTGTACTTTATTTTATTTTGCAACCCTTTTTTTTTTTTAATTTGTACTAGTTTTCTTTTTAATTTTAATTTGTACCCATATATTAATTTCTTTTTGAGCCCATATTTTTTAAAACTTCATTTGTTCTCATAACTTTTTAATCTTTTATTTGCACCGATAAATTATTTATAATGTACCATTCTTCTTTATAAATATACCATTTTGTTATATGCAAAAGATACCCTTTTATTTTTTTTGTAAAACTTTATATTTAAAATGTACCAATTTTTTAACTCTATGATACATTTCTTTGCCATTTATTATTTTGTATTATTACGTTGTTACTTTTTATTCATTTATTCAATCAAATTTTTGAAATTTTTTTATTGTAGCCATTTCTAAAAGTAATGTAAAGAGGGATATTAAATTTGACATTTGTATGTCATATATTATACACACAATATGGGATCATAAATCTCATAAAATGTCAAACACATAAGGGTAATATAGAGAGACCAAATTTTGTACATCAAATTTGCAAACTAAATGATGTGGTTGTAGATGATTAAGTTATTAATTAAGTGTCAATTAACGTGCTTGTTTCTTATTGGTTTAGGGAATATAACGAGATGACACATCATTTGATTTGCAATTTGGTTTAAAATTTTGATTTCCCTAGCATTATCCCATATAGAAATATACATACTAATAGTAATATAACGAGGTGTACAAAGTTAATGGACTACGATAAAAAAATTGTATACCATAAAGATTTTAATCAAAGAGTGTTTAATGACTGGAGATCGAATTTAAAGCCTCCCTAAAATAAATGAATCTGCATTTTTGACCATGAACCCTATTATTATTTGAAGGCCCACTACATGACAGAAAATTAAAATTTAAACACGCTTGTAAATTTAAACCCATAAGATCTGGTTCTGATTCTCTAGATTATTGTGGTACTTCGTCCATTTTTTCATACCGACAATGCTCTGGGCTCTAGACTAATATGATAGACTTTTCAATGTGACAGAAATACAGTTACATACACAAAATGTCATAAGACATGTAGTTAGATCTTTGAAAAAAAACTCCAACTACTTTTGACAATAAATATACAAAATCGTGTTCACGGCACATTGAAATATTTATCCTTCAACAGATCCCAAATGTTAGTTTCTGTCAATCTATTATCAAATTGGATAAATTGGGGCCCCATTTATCCAGAAAAGAACCTCAGTGGATAATTATTGGCATCAAATACTCTCCAAAGAAATGGAAGAGACATCTATCTATCAACAACCTCTATCTCACAGAAGAAACCAAAGCCCTCGTTGAAAAAAGAAAGGAAAGAGGAAAATTAAGAGAGAAAATACCACAGGAACTCTGCTCGAGTCACTTATACTTGGATTTAATTGGAAAAAATAATTTGAGCGTCGAGCAAGGACAAAGGTAAAGGAATGAACCGACAGTAGTCGACCTCACAATTAAGGTTCATATTTGTTCCGAAATTAGTTCAAAGATACTTAATGGTTTAATAAGTTACTATAAGAAATGCTAAAACAGATTCTCTCAAAAGTAATTTTTTTAAGTTCTTTGTTACCTCATATTTTAAGATAATATTTTATAATGTTGACACGAGAATTGATATTAAACAGTGAAGTGACAGATAGTGCATAAAGAGTCCCAATTTGAAAGAATTTCTTAACATTTCTCAAGTAACTACAGGCTCATTTGGTAGAGAGAAATGAATTGAAATACATGAGTTATTATTTTTAAGGTAAGTTAGAAAGAATAAATGAAAAATATGACAAATTTGGAGGTAAGCGATAGATTGCTCGAGAATAAAAAATTATTTTCCTCTAGGCGCATTAACCTTGCTAGGACTGATGAAGAATCACAACATCTACCTCTTCAGCTTTAGATTTGATTATTGAGATGTTCCGGGATCAATCGTTTATGCGAGAAAATGATCAACGAACTATTTATTTAATATGGTCATAACTATTTTTGTATTTATTTTTTACATTAGAAAAGAACTGCACTATTTACTTGTCATAATCCTAACCATTTTCCCCTTCTTTCATCCCCTTTAGCTAATTTTGAGTGCTTAGCTGCTCAGCTTAGTTAAATCCCTCATGTAGCCTCTTGAACTCTTTGGTATTATTCAGAATGAATATACACGGGCTAGAATTTCATTTGCTGTGAGGTGTATATATGTTTTTCGTGATATGCAAAGCAAACGACAAGCTAAAACATGTATTGTAAATTTTGGTTGCAGTCTGATTTCTTCAGATATCACTGATTTTTCAGATATCATCATGGATGACGTTTATTTTTTCTCTAGTTTGGCTTATATACCAAGAGGCAACCATGCAGTGCTACGTGGCTATCTTATTGAAAATTTTGGGTTTTTTTGTTTTATTCTTGTTTGTTTTTAGCATAATAAGCAAGGTCGGCCCTAAAGGTAGCCGGGGTAGGCGGTTGCCTAGGGCCCCCAAGGTCGGGGGGTCCCAATTTTTTTTTATACATCCTGTATATAAGATATAAATATAGAAAACATAAAAAAAAATCACAATTACTTTGTTGGTGCAGTGGAAACGATTCCACTCCGTTTTCTTTGGGGTGGGCATTTCGAAACACCTTGTAGGCATTAGGTTGTGCTTTTTTTCTTTTTTCAAATCTATGAAATTAATGGTCCCAACGGGCCAAATCCTTTTTTTTTTCCTTTTGCTTTTGAAAGTAACCTCCAAAAACAAACAAACAAAAATCATAGAAAGGGTGAGATTTACTCCCTATCTATATATATATAAAGGGAGCACCCCAAAATAGTGAAACATTTAAAATATCATAAATTGCCCCTTAAAAAATTTTAAATTACAAGAGTTAAAAGGAGTTAAAATAATTCAACAAATATTAATTTAGAATGAATTTAAGATTTTCAACTTTAGAAAAGACAAAAAAAAAAACTTCACATTAGTGGGTGGTTTATGTTTAACTTCTTATTTATGTTCAAAATTATTTTAAATAAAAATTGTATAAATAGAAAAAACTTGAGTTTCTTAAATAAAAAACATACAAAGGCCAATTGTCACACATCTACACGTGTGACAAGAGGCTAGTGAAATTAATGGCCCCATGTCCAAATGCATTTTTTCTTTTCTTTTTCTTTTGAAAATAACCTAAAAAATAACAAAAACCAAAATAATCATAACTTTGTAATCCTTTTTCTTTCAACTTCCCAATCTTTCCATTTCTATTGAATGTTTAATCAACTATCACTTGGTCCTAAAGATTGTAATTTGAGGTAACCAAAACTTTGAATTTAAATTTTCATTTTCAATAATTTATTGTTAAACTAGGTTATTCTAAAATTTGATTCGCTAGTATGATGTTGATTTTAGAAAGAACACAAGAGAACCACTTGGCGTTGTTGAATTATTATATTTGTCAATCAAGTTTTATTGTTTTTTACTCTCTTGATCATCAAGTTTTATTGCTCTTCACTCTCAATCTTAGACTCTTGACTGCAAACACTTAGTGCATTTGCGTCTAAAGACATGTGACATGTAATATTTAAGTAATGTTAGTATATCTGTTTCATTTTGATATTAATTTTTAATAATATTCAATGAAGAAATAGACTTTTTATGTAATTAGCAAATTCTTTTTACTACATACCAATATGCAAAGAATCCGAGAACTTTCGGGCCCCACTTTGAAGGCTCGCCTAGGGCCCCCAAGTTCTCAGGGCCGGCCTTGATCATAAGACATGCAAATGATCACATGTGGCTAATGGTAAACCGGTTGAGGAGGCACTCTTGCTATTCACAGTTTCACTCTTTGTCTTTTACAGTAAACATGTCTGGACCCAATATTACACAAGCTGTCCCGCGTGCAACAAAAGCGAAGTTGACAGACTTGTAAACACGAGAAATTCCTGAAACAAGCGACAAGAATACGTGTACAAAATAATATTTTGTATTAATGATTTTGGGGTTACAATCTCTTTGTAATTTGGTCCTCTGATTCTATCTTCGTAGGGTGTGGGTTTGTGGATGAGTTGTTGATCCAAAGGGCCGTCGAGGCTTGATCTAAGGATGCACAACTGATGAATGGATCTTCAAGGGGCGTTGGGCTTGATCTTGAAGGTTGATGGATGAACGGATCTTCAAGGGCTTTTGGGCTTAATCTTGAAGGATGAACGGATGTGTGGATTTGTTGAGGTTGTTGATCCAAAGGGGCCGTTGGGGCTTGATCTTAGGATGAACGGATCTTCAAGGGCTTCTGGGCTTAATCTTGAAGGATGAACGGATGTGTGGATTTGTTGAGGTTGTTGATCCAAAGGGGCCGTTGGGGCTTGATCTTAGGATGAACGGATCTTCAAGGGCTTCTGGGCTTAATCTTGAAGGATGAACGGATGTGTGGATTTGTTGAGGTTGTTGATCCAAAGGGGCCGTTGGGGCTTGATCTTAGGATGAACGGATGATGAGCGATGAACACTTTCTTCAAGGGCCGTCGGGGCTTGATCTTGAGTTGGTGGAAGTTCTTCAAGGGCGTTGGGGCTTGATCTTGAAGGATGAACGGATGATGAACGATGAACACTTTCCTCAAGGGGCCGTCGGGGCTTGATCTTGAGTTGGTGGAAGTTCTTCAAGGGCGTTGGGGCTTGATCTTGAAGGTTGATGGATGATGAACACTTTCTTCAAGGGACCGTCGGGGCTTGATCTTGAAGGATGAACGGATGTTGAACGATGAACACTTTCCTCAAGGGGCCGTCGGGGCTTGATCTTGAGTTGGTGGAAGTTCTTCAAGGGCGTTGGGGCTTGATCTTGAAGGTTGATGGATGATGAACACTTTCTTCAAGGGACCGTCGGGGCTTGATCTTGAAGGATGAACGGATGTTGAACGATGAACACTTTCCTCAAGGGCCGTCGGGGCTTGATCTTGAGTTGGTGGAAGTTCTTCAAGGGCCGTCGGGGCTTGATCTTGAAGGTGGATTTGACGAAGAACGAAGATTGCTTTCTTGATCCTTCGGGATTTGCTTGAGAGCTTTAGAGTTTCAAGGCTTCTTTCTTTCTTCCTTCCTTCCTTCCTTCCTTCCTTCTTTCTCCCTCTTCCTCCCAAATGAATGCCTTTGGCCTCCTATTTATAGAATTCCAAAACTTGATTTTTGGATTTAAATAATCAGATGAAATAAATCATTTCTGCCAGGTATTGACACGTGTCATATTTGATGACTTTTCCAATTTATTTCGATTTTTCGTTGAGGCACACGCTACATGTAAAATTTATGTGACACGTGAACATTGAAATTTTAATTATTGGTCAACATTCATTTCACCGAAATTTTGATGTCTACAAATGCCCCCACTTCAAGGCGCGTCGTAGACATGTGCTTGTCACGTGTGGAAGATGCGTTTTGAAGTCCCTTAATGTAGATGTCAACCCAAGGGCCGTTGGGGCTTGATCTTGAGTTGGTCTGAAAATTTCTTCAAGGGCCATCGATGCTTGATCTTGAGCTTGACTGGAAGATTTTCTGGTTTCCTCCAATCGTTGATTTTCCACAGGCTTAATCTTGAACTGGGCTGGAGGATTCTTTTGGTCTCCTCCGAAGGTCTGAACTTACTCCTTTTATCTGGAGTTGAATTTGATTCAAGGGTGGTGAACACTTGATTTTGAATCGGACTTGTGATTTCTTCAAGGGCCATCGAGGCTTGATCTTGAACTGGGCTGGAGGATTCTTTTGGTCTCCCCCTACCGTTGATTTTCCTTTGTGCTACTCTTGAATTGGGTAGCAGGATTCAGACACATGGCAGGCAAGCAGGAGGTGGAAGTGATGACCTGTTTCTTTGTTCAATCTTTCCCCAATTCGTATTGAAACAAGCGACAAGAATACGTGTACAAAATAATATTTTGTATTAATGATTTTGGGGTTACAATCTCTTTGTAATTTGGTCCTCTGATTCTATCTTCGTAGGGTGTGGGTTTGTGGATGAGTTGTTGATCCAAAGGGCCGTCGAGGCTTGATCTAAGGATGCACAACTGATGAATGGATCTTCAAGGGGCGTTGGGCTTGATCTTGAAGGTTGATGGATGAACGGATCTTCAAGGGCTTTTGGGCTTAATCTTGAAGGATGAACGGATGTGTGGATTTGTTGAGGTTGTTGATCCAAAGGGGCCGTTGGGGCTTGATCTTAGGATGAACGGATCTTCAAGGGCTTCTGGGCTTAATCTTGAAGGATGAACGGATGTGTGGATTTGTTGAGGTTGTTGATCCAAAGGGGCCGTTGGGGCTTGATCTTAGGATGAACGGATCTTCAAGGGCTTCTGGGCTTAATCTTGAAGGATGAACGGATGTGTGGATTTGTTGAGGTTGTTGATCCAAAGGGGCCGTTGGGGCTTGATCTTAGGATGAACGGATGATGAGCGATGAACACTTTCTTCAAGGGCCGTCGGGGCTTGATCTTGAGTTGGTGGAAGTTCTTCAAGGGCGTTGGGGCTTGATCTTGAAGGATGAACGGATGATGAACGATGAACACTTTCCTCAAGGGGCCGTCGGGGCTTGATCTTGAGTTGGTGGAAGTTCTTCAAGGGCGTTGGGGCTTGATCTTGAAGGTTGATGGATGATGAACACTTTCTTCAAGGGACCGTCGGGGCTTGATCTTGAAGGATGAACGGATGTTGAACGATGAACACTTTCCTCAAGGGGCCGTCGGGGCTTGATCTTGAGTTGGTGGAAGTTCTTCAAGGGCGTTGGGGCTTGATCTTGAAGGTTGATGGATGATGAACACTTTCTTCAAGGGACCGTCGGGGCTTGATCTTGAAGGATGAACGGATGTTGAACGATGAACACTTTCCTCAAGGGCCGTCGGGGCTTGATCTTGAGTTGGTGGAAGTTCTTCAAGGGCCGTCGGGGCTTGATCTTGAAGGTGGATTTGACGAAGAACGAAGATTGCTTTCTTGATCCTTCGGGATTTGCTTGAGAGCTTTAGAGTTTCAAGGCTTCTTTCTTTCTTCCTTCCTTCCTTCCTTCCTTCCTTCTTTCTCCCTCTTCCTCCCAAATGAATGCCTTTGGCCTCCTATTTATAGAATTCCAAAACTTGATTTTTGGATTTAAATAATCAGATGAAATAAATCATTTCTGCCAGGTATTGACACGTGTCATATTTGATGACTTTTCCAATTTATTTCGATTTTTCGTTGAGGCACACGCTACATGTAAAATTTATGTGACACGTGAACATTGAAATTTTAATTATTGGTCAACATTCATTTCACCGAAATTTTGATGTCTACAAATGCCCCCACTTCAAGGCGCGTCGTAGACATGTGCTTGTCACGTGTGGAAGATGCGTTTTGAAGTCCCTTAATGTAGATGTCAACCCAAGGGCCGTTGGGGCTTGATCTTGAGTTGGTCTGAAAATTTCTTCAAGGGCCATCGATGCTTGATCTTGAGCTTGACTGGAAGATTTTCTGGTTTCCTCCAATCGTTGATTTTCCACAGGCTTAATCTTGAACTGGGCTGGAGGATTCTTTTGGTCTCCTCCGAAGGTCTGAACTTACTCCTTTTATCTGGAGTTGAATTTGATTCAAGGGTGGTGAACACTTGATTTTGAATCGGACTTGTGATTTCTTCAAGGGCCATCGAGGCTTGATCTTGAACTGGGCTGGAGGATTCTTTTGGTCTCCCCCTACCGTTGATTTTCCTTTGTGCTACTCTTGAATTGGGTAGCAGGATTCAGACACATGGCAGGCAAGCAGGAGGTGGAAGTGATGACCTGTTTCTTTGTTCAATCTTTCCCCAATTCGTATTGAAGAGGGTAGATCGGAAGACTGACTCCAAGTGCCGTCTGATTGCTCTTTTCACTTTGTCATGCGAGTAATAACAAGGACAAAGGAAAGGACATGGAGAAAGCATGATATAAGATACCTTTGCTTTTGAAGAAGCAGCGAATGAATCAGCACATATATTTGTTGTGCTTGTCTCCACATGCTTTGATGTATCATTTTCACTTGTCTTACTTGCTCCCTTTGCAGAAGTGGTATTTCCTTATGCAGGTTTGGCATCTTCTCGTGTAGTATTTGTCCTCTGATGCAGGAATGGAATGCAACCTTTGCATTTAAATGGTGCTTCAAAACATTACTTCTCCGCGACGATGAGTACTCGAGAGCAATGCAAGGTAAGCAACCAGGCAAAGGTTCCAGGCAATCAGTTCCAGGTCGGAAGTTTGATTTCAGGTTCCGACTGATAACTCTATTTCCCCTTCTCCTGCATGTAAGAGCAAGGACAAAGAAAAGGACAGGGAAAAAGCATGATATGAGATACCTTTGCTTTCGCCCTTGATGATATGAGATACTTTTGCTTTTGAAGAAGCGGTGAATGAATCAGCACATGCTTCCATCTACCGTTTCCTCCTGGGTCATTTGTACTCCAGGCATCTGGTATCATCTTTGGGGAAGAGGAAAAAATTGAGTATTTTGAGATGTTTTGCTGGGAGTGTACTCTCGGAGGTGAGGAAGAGTTGGACATTTTTTTTTTTCCGCAGGTCTGCCTTGCCATAAAAGATGAAGGTCGACATATATAGGGATTTTCCCAATAGCCAGTGGTGGTACTGTTCTTTTACCCTTGTCGACAAACGTTTTGATCCCGCAAATTCGGCTTTTTGAAATAGTGACGACTCTTCGATCTTTGAATACGCCTCTTTGATTTCTGAACGACGCCTCTTCGATTTCTGAACGAGCGTCTCTTTTGACAAAGTGGCACGCGTTTTCTGAAAAGCAGAGAAAGCGTCGCCGAACTTTGCGCTTGTCAGCTAAAGATGTGTAGCTGTGATGATGACCTCCACGTGATCTTTTGACAAAGTGGCACCCGTGCTCTGAAAAGCCGCGAAAGCGTCGCCAGCCTCCACGTGTTTTCAACTTTGTCGGAGATCTTTTGACAAAGTTGAACGCGTTTTCTGGAAAGCCGAGAAAGCGTCGCCTAACTTACGCCGAAAAATCCAGCTTTTGAGATTTGCAGAGCGGTGTCTCTTCACTTTTGGACAAGCGGCCCTTCGATTTCTGAGCAAGCGCCTCTTCGTTTTTATAGAGGTATTGATCACCTCTAACATGCACACTTCGAAGGTTGCTCATTCCTGAAAATCATCTCCGGCCTTTTGAGTTTTAACTTCATCCACCCATCTCTTTTAACACCTTTGAAAAATGGCTAACCCATCGAACCTTAGCTTAGAATTGAGTCTTAGCAGTGATCCGGTTGCGCCGCTTCAAGGTAATGTATGGTGTCCTTCTTTCTTATCTTCTAACGGTCCTCTTACAGGTGAAGACTCCGTGATGCAGGACGCCACAACAGCTACAATAGTAGCTAGGAACCTCCTTACTCCAAAAGATAGTAGGCTGCTGTCGGGACGGTCCGATGAGTTGGCCGTTCAAGAGTCCCTCGCTCTTAGTGTTCAGTGTGCGGGCTCTGTGTCCAACATGGGCCAACGCCTGCTTGCTCGGTCCCGTCAGGTGGAATCATTGATGGCAGAGGTGGAAGATCTTAAGCAGGAGATTAAACAGCTTAAGTACGAGAATAGAAGTTTGCATGTGCTTGCAAATAACTATTCGTCGGGCATGAAGAGGAAGCTTGATGAAATGCAAGAATCTCAAGGTCGCATTCAAAGTGACCGTCAAAGGCTTGCGTCTTTCTTCCAGAGGCACATTTTTCCGGCGTCATCAAGCGTTCCACCAAGTATTGGGGCCTCGAATGATCTATCTTCGGTGCCTCCGGCTCTTGGAGTTTGGCCAAGTAGTGGGGCTTCACGTACACATCCTTTGTGAAAGCTTCAACCCTTTTTTTTTTTTTTTTTTTTTTTTTTTTTTTTTTTTTTGTACACAATTGTAATTTCTCGAAAATCAATGAACATGCTTTGTTTTTTTTTTTTTTTTTTTTTTTTTGTTTTTTTGTACACAATTGTAATTTCTCGAAAATCAATGAACATGCTTTGTTTTATTTAGTGTATTGTGCTAAATACAGAGAAAACATGTACAACACCGTCCATCATCATTTTTATTCTTTCCTTTGCTTTCGGTGGCGCTGATCCACCATTTATATATATATATATATATATATATATATATATATATATATATTTCAGATGGTGCCAGAAGCATCATCATTGTTTTTTTTTTTTTTTTTTTTTTTTTTTTTTTTTTTTCTTTCTTTTTATTATATATACATTTTTTTCACATGGTTCCAGAAACATCATGATTGCTATTTTTTTTTTTTTTTTTTTTTTTGAAAGATGCTTCCCAGCATCATGATTACCATTTTTTTTTTATTATTATTTTTTTTCTTTATATGGCCATCTGCAAGGCTGAGTTCGTGGGTGAAAACCCAGGCGAGTCCGAGAGAAGACGGAGGAGATCTTTGGGTGTGAGTTGACAAACTTTGATTTTGTCAATCACATTCAAAGGCAGCAGCAGAGGCAAGCAGACGGATGAGATCTTTGGATGTGAGTTGACAAACTTTGATTTTGTTGATCACATTCAAAGGCAGCAGCCATGGCGGAGGTGCAGAAGCAGCCAGATCTTGAGGCAGAGTGTAAGGCGTCGTGTTTGAAGACCGGCTAGTCGTTTGACAGCGGTCAATGAAGCTCTTCGCCGATTTTGACCACGGTGGCTAGAGTGAAGCTGAGGGTCTTGCAGGCGAGGAGCTGCATGGATGGAGAGGAAGAAGTGCCTTGTCGTGTTCTGTTACTTTCTCTTAACCTCTCTTACTGACTTCATGTTCTTTTGTTGCAGAAAAAAAAAAAAGGGGGGGCAGAGCTTTTGGATTTGATTGGAAATTCACAGGGTGGTGAACGCAGGAGGTCTCGGGTGTTTGGAAGATGGTGTTGAGAAACGGCATGAACAAATCGTCAGAGGAAAAAAAATCGAGCAGCTCCGGGTTGCTGGAGATGGACTTCTGGAGGGCCATGGTGAGGGTTTTGGTGACAGATATATCCACTATTGTAGCTTCAAAGATTTCAAAGCAGGACATCCTTGGGCCACAGAAACCACCCCTTTGTTGTGTATGCACTCTGCATCCAACGACAAGTTTTCGAGAGACTTGCAGTGCAGCCCCACTGCTTCCATTGCAGTATCAGTTGTCTTTGCACACGCAGTGATACCAAGAGACTTTAATGAATTCCCAACACTCATAATTTCGATATCCACGAAATTATCCAAAACAAACTGAATATAATCTCAAAATCCAAATACAACTGAGCTTCGAAGGACAACACGATCAATCCAAAATCATGAAAAATAACCCCCTATAACTCACTTCCTGCCATAGACTCTTAACAGCTTGCCTGTTCCTCTTCTTGACACCAGACTTGGCAATCTTGAGGCTCTTGTGAACAGCACTCAACCTTGCAAGGGCTGTTTTTTTTTTTTTTTTTTTTTTTTTTTTTTTTTTTTTTTTTTTTTTTTTTTTTTTTTTTTTTCGGAACCGGCCTGTAATGGTTATCCGCCACCTGATTCGCAACCGCCTTGGCCATTCTGCGAAACTCCTGCTTCATCACAGACTTATGCAACAGAGCAGCTTCGATGCACAGTCCACCCTGGTCATCAATACCATCCTTGGATGCACAGCATCAGTGTCTTCATCTTCTTCATGTGGTCAACCATGATGATGTCCTTGTTACCGGTGGTGGTAACAAAGATATCGGCCGCAGAGACAACATCCTCAAGGGGAAGAACCTGAAGGCCTTCCATAAGAGCCTGGAGGGCGCAGATTGGATCAATCTCAGTCACAACCACGCGGGATCCAGCTTGCTTGAGGGCAGCAGCACAACCCTTGCCGACATCTCCGTATCCACAGACAACGAAAACCTTTCCGGCAATCATAACATCGGTCGCTCTCATCAGACCGTCGGGGAGAGAGTGACGGCATCCGTACAAGTTGTCAAACTTGCTCTTGGTAACAGAGTCATTGACATTGATGGCGGGAAACAAGAGAGCGCCGCTGGCCTGCATCTGATACAACCTCTTGACGCCGGTGGTGGTCTCCTCCGAGACTCCGACCAACCTGTCCTTCATCTTGTGGTACCTCTTGGGATCGGTCTTCAAGCCATCTCTGATGATGGTCAGAACGAGCTGGAACTCCTGGTTATCGGTGGAAGACGGGTCGGGGAGCGTCCTGGACTTCGCGAACTCCTCCTCGGCCTTGACTCCCTCGTGGATCAAGAGGGTGGCGTCGCCGCCGTCGTCGACGATCAGATCGGGTCCACCACCGGGGCCCCAGTCGAGGGCGCGCTCGGTGCACCACCAGTACTCCTGGAGGGTCTCGCCTTTCCAGGCAAAGACGGCGGCGCTGTCGCGGGCGATGGCGGCTGCGGCGTGGTCCTGGGTGGAGAAAATGTTGCAGGAGCACCAGCGGACCTCGGCGCCGAGGGCGGTGAGGGTTTCGATGAGGACGGCGGTCTGGATGGTCATGTGGAGGGATCCGGTGATGCGGGCCTTCTTCCTCGTTCTTTTCTTGCTTCTGCTGAGCAGTATGTGCAGCCAGCTTCCTATGGATATCCTTCTTCTGAGAAAGCAAGCACTTGAGAATGCATTCCTTGCAAAAGACGTGGCCTTTCTGGCAGAGATAAGTTCTTCCTCAAAGGTGATGATCTCAAGCTCTGAACATCTGAAAGCTTGGTTGATCTAGCTTTCTTCATCTTCTTCTTCTTCAAATCAGCTCCTCTGTGTTTCCCATCTTGA
Source organism: Pyrus x bretschneideri (assembly GCF_019419815.1). Taxonomy (NCBI): domain Eukaryota; kingdom Viridiplantae; phylum Streptophyta; class Magnoliopsida; order Rosales; family Rosaceae; genus Pyrus; species Pyrus x bretschneideri. Next base: position 1,400,887 of record NW_025999435.1, on the reverse strand, counting down.
AACTGAGAAGACGTCTTCAGGCTCGAAAACCGCTTCTCGAATTTATCATGATCAGCTTGGATTCCAAGCTTGTTTGGCACCTTTCTTTGGACCATATTGAAAGGAAAACCAGAAGCGAAGATAATTCAAGGGTCACAGAGGAAAGTCATTCCCTCATGTCCCATGCTTTGTTTTTTGCATGGGGAGATTGCATTGGGAAGGCAGGAAAGGGATTCTTGGAAGCCAACGGAGCAGAGATTCCATGGGAGTTCTTAGCTTTGGTTTCCTGCTTGCTCGGCAGATGATGCAGGGTTTGTTGAGAGAGAGAGAGAGAGAGAGAGAGAGTGAGAGTGAGAGTGGTATTGAAAAACGGTGGGTACAAGATGTTTTAGAGTTTTATTAGCCACATCAGCATCCTGCTTTTTCCACCATCTCACGACCAATCAAAATCCACCTGGCATGGTGACAAAGTCTTGCGCCCCACCAAATTCCTTGGGAGTCTCTCCTTTTGTGGACTTTTTCTTTGAATTGGCATGGGTTTTGTAGGCAAACCCACTTTAACATGTATAATTTTTTTTTTTTTTTTTTTTTTTTTTTTTTTTTAGTAGAGAATATATATATATATATTTTTCTAATACATAGTAACATATGTATTTTTTTTTTCTTTTCTTTTGTAATGAAATTGACTTTCTTTAATGAAACATTTATTTATTTATTTTGATGTGACTGTACTTGAAGTTTTGAAGTTTCAAGTTGCCTACGTACTCTTCCAAAGAAGAGATCAAGTCATAACGTAGTTCAAATACATATATTTTTTGTTGGTGCCGTACACAGTTTATGCTCTTGCGGGCCAGGAGCATCTTGGTGCCGTTTGCAGTTTCAGCTCGTGCAGGCAAGGAGCGTTTGTTGTCGCCTTTTATGCTCGTGCGGACAAGGAGCTTTGGTTGTCGCCTTTTAGGCTCGTGCGAACGAGGAGCTTCTTAAATTTGTCAAACAATCTTAGAGGGGCATTCCTTGCAATCTTCATAGCAAGGAGTCTTGACTGAGTGATTGAAGAAGTCTTTGGGGAAGAAATCGCGCATCGTGATGGCAACGGACGATCTTTGTGTCATAACTTCGTCATCCTCCACACTTTCATGTAGCTTTGAAGGTTGACGGTAGTTGCTTTGCCCCCTTTCCGATTGGTGAACTTGTGGAGGAGACCCATGTTTCTTGTGCATTTTCTTTGGAGTGACATAAGTCCATCCTTCAACTTCACTTGACTTGACTGACATGGTTTTGGAGCATGCCCCCAGCGGTTGAGGTGAAGATTTTGAGTTCAAAGAGCCAGAAGTGACGGTGGTATAGTTTGACTTCACCACATCATTAAGATCTAGCTCGATGATCCCTTTCTGAGCCAACTTCATGATGAGATCTTTTAGCACAAAGCACTTTTCCGTCGGATGACTAATGAAGCGGTGGAATTTGCAGTACCTTGGACTGTCAGTACGGTTCATCTCTTCTGGCCGTTTGCAGTCAGGGAGGTTGATCACCTTTTTGTCAAGCAAGTCTTTCAACATGGCAACCACGTCAGAGTCGGGGAATGGATAAGTCTTCTCCTCAAGCTCCTTCAAAGTGCGTCTACGTGTCTCTTGATCACGAAAAGCTTCGGTTTGAATCGCCTTGCTTCGTGTAGGGATTTTGACTGGAGTTGTGTTGACCGTCATTGCTTCCTTGGTGGGTTTCCACGTAGCCTTATCCACCTTTGGCCCCAAAACTTTGTCATTCTTGTAGTCGGCGATCTGTTCTTTCTTCCCATGACGGTTGATGCTTAACTCCATGTCATGGGCGCGGGTGGCTAACTCCTCAAATGTTCGTGGTTTGATGCCTTGAAGGATGTAGTGTAGTCCCCACTGCATGCCTTGAACGCACATCTCAATGGCAGAGGTTTCAGAAAGCCGATCTTTGCAATCCAGACTTAGAGAACGCCATCTATTTATGTAGTTGACGACAGGTTCATCTTTCCACTGTTTCGTGCTGGTCAGCTCTAACATGCTTACAGTACGACGAGTGCTGTAGAAACGGTTGAGGAATTCCCTTTCTAGCTGGTCCCAACTGTTGATAGACTCAGGTTCGAGGTCAGTGTACCAGTCAAAAGCGTTACTTTTCAGCGAACGCACGAACTGTTTGACGAGGTAGTCTCCCTCTGTCCCAGCATTGTTGCAAGTTTCAATGAAATGGGCGACATGTTGCTTCGGGTTGCCTTTTCCATCGAACTGCATGAATTTTGGGGGCTGATAACCCCTTGGCATCTTCAAAGCATCAATCTTCTTGGAGTAAGGCTTTGAGTACAGTACGGAGTCATGCGAGCTTCCTTCGTACTGTGTCTTGATAGTGCTTGCAATCATCTCCTGTAGTTGCTGGATAGAGAGAGATCCCATGGACGCCGTTGCTTGGTCTAGTTTCAGCTTCTCTTCGACTTTCTCTGCTGGAGGCTCCTCTTCTTCGTCGCCTTCTTTCTTTAATAGGCCAACAATTGGGTCGACTTTCACGTCGAGCTGCGCATCTAGTTGGTTGACGAGTGCGGCAATCTGCAAGTCCTTCTCTTCCACAGTCCGTGTGAGCTTTGCAATTGCTTCATTCATCTGAGCTAGCTGCTCCTCGATTGAAGTTGCTCCAGTAGTCATGACTTGCATGGTTGTACTGCCGCTTGAATCAGCGTCGGAGAGTAGGGACTCTGAGTATTTCCTTGGGCTCTCCCCTTTTGATGCCCTTAGCGAGGCTAGGGTGATCACAGGCTCGTACCTCAGGTGCTCTTGTTCCTTTGACAGAGTTAATGCAGGGGCGGAAGCCGCGGCAAAAAGATCTCTTGCCTTACTTCGGGTTATGATGCCCGAAATATCACCACTTGCGGCGATGATGTTCTTGTTCTTTGCTTTGATTGCAGGAACAGCTTGATCCTTTCTTGATGCCATTTGCGTTTTGATGATTTGAGGATAGAGATGAGAGGTAGAGATTGTCCCACTGGGCGTGCCAAATTTGTAAACACGAGAAATTCCTGAAACAAGCGACAAGAATACGTGTACAAAATAATATTTTGTATTAATGATTTTGGGGTTACAATCTCTTTGTAATTTGGTCCTCTGATTCTATCTTCGTAGGGTGTGGGTTTGTGGATGAGTTGTTGATCCAAAGGGCCGTCGAGGCTTGATCTAAGGATGCACAACTGATGAATGGATCTTCAAGGGGCGTTGGGCTTGATCTTGAAGGTTGATGGATGAACGGATCTTCAAGGGCTTTTGGGCTTAATCTTGAAGGATGAACGGATGTGTGGATTTGTTGAGGTTGTTGATCCAAAGGGGCCGTTGGGGCTTGATCTTAGGATGAACGGATCTTCAAGGGCTTCTGGGCTTAATCTTGAAGGATGAACGGATGTGTGGATTTGTTGAGGTTGTTGATCCAAAGGGGCCGTTGGGGCTTGATCTTAGGATGAACGGATCTTCAAGGGCTTCTGGGCTTAATCTTGAAGGATGAACGGATGTGTGGATTTGTTGAGGTTGTTGATCCAAAGGGGCCGTTGGGGCTTGATCTTAGGATGAACGGATGATGAGCGATGAACACTTTCTTCAAGGGCCGTCGGGGCTTGATCTTGAGTTGGTGGAAGTTCTTCAAGGGCGTTGGGGCTTGATCTTGAAGGATGAACGGATGATGAACGATGAACACTTTCCTCAAGGGGCCGTCGGGGCTTGATCTTGAGTTGGTGGAAGTTCTTCAAGGGCGTTGGGGCTTGATCTTGAAGGTTGATGGATGATGAACACTTTCTTCAAGGGACCGTCGGGGCTTGATCTTGAAGGATGAACGGATGTTGAACGATGAACACTTTCCTCAAGGGGCCGTCGGGGCTTGATCTTGAGTTGGTGGAAGTTCTTCAAGGGCGTTGGGGCTTGATCTTGAAGGTTGATGGATGATGAACACTTTCTTCAAGGGACCGTCGGGGCTTGATCTTGAAGGATGAACGGATGTTGAACGATGAACACTTTCCTCAAGGGCCGTCGGGGCTTGATCTTGAGTTGGTGGAAGTTCTTCAAGGGCCGTCGGGGCTTGATCTTGAAGGTGGATTTGACGAAGAACGAAGATTGCTTTCTTGATCCTTCGGGATTTGCTTGAGAGCTTTAGAGTTTCAAGGCTTCTTTCTTTCTTCCTTCCTTCCTTCCTTCCTTCCTTCTTTCTCCCTCTTCCTCCCAAATGAATGCCTTTGGCCTCCTATTTATAGAATTCCAAAACTTGATTTTTGGATTTAAATAATCAGATGAAATAAATCATTTCTGCCAGGTATTGACACGTGTCATATTTGATGACTTTTCCAATTTATTTCGATTTTTCGTTGAGGCACACGCTACATGTAAAATTTATGTGACACGTGAACATTGAAATTTTAATTATTGGTCAACATTCATTTCACCGAAATTTTGATGTCTACAAGACTCTTTCTCCAACACAGTTACAATTTTGTCTCATCCTATCATTTATTAAGATTTGGATTCTATCTGGATTCAAATGGTGGGAATCTTAAGAATTCTCACATCTTAGTCATTGATCGCAGTTAAAAATTATTTGAATTTTTTTATTTAAAATTAAATATAAATAGTACCTGATGAAAACTAAATGTACGATAAACGGTTAGGATGTGAGGATCCTTAGGATCCCTACCAAGAAGATCCGGAGAGGATCCTCTTTCCTTGGTGTACCATGATTTCACTGACGATGGACTCAGGGGAGAAATAAAGCTCCAGGAGTTATGGACTCTCTTTTGAAGCACAAGGAGCATTTGAGGACGTGTCCCCACTCCAGCAACATTTCTACTATCCGCACTTGACCACCTGCTCAATCCGTCAGGTGTAGGGTTTTATCACAAAAGGCCTCGGTGTTAGTTAGAGTGGGGTAATTATATTTAAAGGGCTTGTTCTCAAGCCTTTTGACCAATGTGGGACAGAGGAATTCTAACACTCCCCCACACGTGAGACCCCATTTTATAGGTCACACGTGAAGTTCCACACATCGACAACCACGTGGAGCCAAACCAGGGCTAACTCGTTCGCACGGGGCCAATGGGGACCCGCCCATTCACGTGGATGTATAGGCCCGTCCCCTGGCTTTGATACCATGTGATGAGTCAATATTACATTATATATTTTACCCTATTCTTAGTATTAGTTTATTGATTATTTTGGTAGAATTTTGATACTTTGCTCTATATTTTCAACATAAGACATTCGACTTCCTCTAAAGCAAAACATTATCAAATGGACAAATTTTGGAGTGATTCAAATTGGAGGACGTTCGTGTGTCTCTTGCCATCTTTGTGTCAAAATTGGGGATTTTTCTACCAAACAGTTATTTTCTGGTGATCAAATAAAGAAGCAATGCGCATTGCTGAAAAGTGACGTTTTTGGGCTTATACTGAGTTTTTGGAGCCCAAGATGACCTCAGATGGGTTCGTGGCCTTTTGGAGAAGTGTTCAGAATAGTTCAAGCTTTGAACTCAACTATTTTAGGCCAGTTTTGGAGCTGATTTGGGTCCAAAACGTGGCTGTGCAGACGGATTGCATGTTTGATATACATTCTAGCTTGAATGCCACAAATAGAATATTCATAAGGAAAACCTAACCTTCAAAGTTGCATGGGTAATTCATAAGTAATTGGTAAATCTACATAGGATTGTTAAGGGGACGGCGAAATCCTAGGTTTTTACAATTTGGTTTTCAAAACTACTTTCTTTACTTTGTCAAGTTATTTATTTGTTTTAATTTAAAATTCGTTTTTAATATTGTAGATCATAAAATCAACTTTTTCCAAACTTTGTTTTTAAATAATTAATTAAGATTTGGTATTTACATAAATTATTTATTCAATCCCTACAGAAACGACCTTGCTTGAGCCGTTTATACTACAACTACTTGTTCTCGTGTAAGTATTTTGTGTGTTTTTATCTCTACTTTGGCAAGTGGTAAAATCCCTATCAAGAAAGTGGTGCCATCGCCGGGGATTGTTTTAAATAATTTGTGTTTATCAACTCTTAGTTAATTATTTTTGTATATATCTTTTTATTTACTTGGTTTTATTTTGTTTTATTTTAGATAATAATTTGCTGGTTTTAAGAGCATTGCAGCAATGGTTTGGTTTGGAGCCTCACAAGAAGTACCTACAGTTTGTGCTCTTTGCAATTTGAATACGCATGATATTATGTATTGTCCTCAACGACAGTTTTTTCCAGAGTTTGTGCAGCACCATATCAATATGAAGAACAATTTTCAAAGGCCTAGGTGCACTTCCTACTCAAATTTTTAGAATCCATCATGGCCAGTGCATCAAAATTCTATGTGGGTAAGCAATCAACAGACGTTTGAGCAACTCGGTGGGTCACAAAAACATTCTTGGGATGACCAGATCACTAAATTGGAGGAGTCCACTAGGTTGTATACAGAGAGCAATACCCAAAAGACGCAGAATATAATAAATTCAATTGACAATCTAGCGCAGAAAATTGGGCAGCTCACATATTAATTGGCAGAACAAGAAAACGATTCCAATTCCAATGTCCATAATCAACCAATTGCGAACCCACAAGGTTCAAAGGAGTGCTCGGCAGATCAAACATTGAGATGGGAAAACGCCAACGATAATTGGATGGAAGAATATGAAATAGAAGAGCCATCAGCCAGTGACACATGCCCAACGAAGGAAACAACGCTAGCTGATCCTGAACTTTCCCTTGAATCTATTATTACCCAAGTGATTGAGCCACCTATGGCTTTTTCCCAAAGGCTGCAGCAGACCACAATAGATCAGCACACTCGAGATTCTTTGCAAACACATGCAAAAGTGTACATTAATATGCCGCTACAGGATGCAACTGAGAAAGCTCCAAAGCAATCACTAAATTTCAATTTATCTGAGGCTCCAAGTCAACCCACTAAGTAGCAAGAATGCATGAATATTCAAACATATTTGGATACAGGGCAGACGGGTGGTGAGGAGAAAATTTTAGATGCTGTAACAATCTGTGCGCTTGCACAACCCATCACACTTAAGGAAATTCATGTGGAGTCCTACGAGAAGGCTAGAATTTACAAGGAAAAGAAGATAAAGCTTCGTGACAGCCAAATTCTTTGTCAAGAAATTCGGCCAGTACATAAATTGTGGGTGTTAAATACCAGATTGAAGTCAGTTCAAGGGAGACACAGCCTCACTGGATGGGACTTTATTTGGTTTCAAAGACTAATTCACACAAAAGGGTGGACAAGAAAGATTCAACCAATGAATTCAAATGCACAATTCAAGTCAATCCTTACCTACTATTGCCCGATGATGCTGTTCAAGATTGGTTGACTCTACTAGAACAAGTGAGATGATCATCAACCTTCCACTCCGTCTAGCTATAGACGTTAACTCAGATAGGTTTGTGACCTTCTAGAGAAGTGTTCAGAATAGTTCAAGCTTTAAACTCAACTATTTTGGGCTAGTTTTGGAGCTGATTTAGGTCCAAAACGTGGCTGTGCAGATTTTTGGACGAATTTACCAAGTTATTAGGTTTCCTCATTTTATTCTAAGACCTTTTACTAGGAGGATTTTAATTAGAATAGTATAAATAAGGCTTGTTAGCCATTAGGGTTTTTAACGCAACATTGGAGGAGAACGCACGCACTATTTGGAGAATTGCTTTTCACGATTCAAGTTTATTTTCAAGGTGTTTTCTATCCATGTTTTTAATAATATTTTGTTTTATGGTTGTTCGTAGCTAATTTTCGTTTGCTAGGGCGATGCCTTGAGCCTTAGCATGAATACGCAGTTTTTATTTAATTGTTTATGATATTATGCATGCATGCATGCTTTGAATTATTAATCAATGTGCTTTAAACTGTCCCTATATCTTAATGCTTAGCTACCATTAGGATGTTTAGATAAGTAATCGGATGCAATTCAGTCGGAATGCCATCAGGGAATTGAGTATTGCTTCTTGTGATTGATAGTTGTAATTTCACCTAGGTCGAATGCCACGTCTTAGGGGTTACATGGTTTTTCAAAGGGTTTTCCCAAAGCGTAATGAGTCATGCATGTTTATATTTGATCTGAATGCCACAGACAGATTGCATGTTTGATATACGTTCTAGCTTGAATGCCACAAGTAGAATATGCATAAGGAAAACCTAACCTTCAAAGTTGCAAAGTAATTCATAAGTAATTGGCAAATCTATATAGGATTGTTAAGGGGACGGCGGAACCCTAGGTTTTTACAATTTGGTTTTCAAAACTATTTTCTTTTGTTTTCTTTACTTTGTCAAGTTATTTATTTGTTTTAATTTAAAATTCATTTTTAATATTCTAGGTTATAAAATCAACTTTTTCCAATCTTTGTTTTTAAATAATTAATTAAGATTTGGTATTTACATAAATTATTTATTCAATCCATACGGAAACGACCTTGCTTAAGCCATTTATACTACAACTACCTTGTTCTCTTGCAAGTATTTTGTCTGTTTTTGTCCTTACATTGGCAGGTGGTAAAATCCGTATCACCATGTTAAATTTCAGGTAGATGGGCCGAGAGCCCACTCCAACAACACCGATACTATCCCCACTTGACCACCTGCTCAATTCGTTAGGTGTGAGGTTTTATCACAAAAGGTCACGGTGTTAGTTAGAGTGAAGTAATTCTATTTAAAAGGTTTGTTCTCAAACCTTCTGGCCAATGTAGGACAGAGAAATTCTAACAAAATGACCATTAAGATGGGCATGGTGAGAAGCACATCAAATAGGTTTGTTATTTGTAACTTATGTGGATATGCATGCAACGTGTCAGGGCAAAGGATATGATATCTTCCATGTAACTAATGATAGAGTCCCATCTTAGGAGGGAAGTAAGTCTCATCATGCACATGACCCCAAATGAGAATTATTTCTCATGAGATGTTATCTGGACTTAAGCATCGGATATTTAGCAAGTAAAATGGGATAAAGCTCCAAAAGCGTGCTGCAGTTCGAATTGGTTACGGAACCTGTTAGCCAAAGTATTGCCGTCCTATAAATATGAAAGGCTCTGCAACGTGAAAATTCCCCTTCAACTTAACAAACAATTCAAACGCTCTACACAAAGAACCTTGTTCTGTCCGAAACTCTTCTCACAACCCTAAGAAAAATACCAATTATCCTAATCCCTTCATCAGTACAAATTTACTTCGTTGCAACATCATTAGGTTGGCTAATCGGAAACATATTCAGTTCAGGTATAAGTCATTGGAGTCGTTGAACTAGTCGGCCTAAGAGTAAGTTCAATTTGGTTGAGCAGTACTACTTCTAGTTTAGTTGGCTACCTCCAAGTCTTAGCCAACGAAGAGTCTTTGATACTTTCACTAAAAGAGGTCACTTTATTAGCTCCCCAGCAAAGTGATATGTTCTATAAGTAGTTACTTGAAAGTGCATTTGGAAGTTCGACATTCAGACTGCCGAACAACATTCACCATAAAGATTTCATTTCCTTTGAATATCTTTGTCCTTACAGCCTGATACCTATTCGGCATACTTATATTTTCAAGGATATAGTTGAAGTTGCCGAACCCTAAAGCCCTAGGTCTAGAGGTGTTCCTTCCTCGGCTGTAGTCGCTCACACACAAATCAACCCTTTTATGAGAAACCCTCCACAACCTGAAAAAATAAAAAATAAAAAAAATCTAATTATTCATTAACCCCTCTCCATTGACAAATATTTAGCTTGGTTAAACATCACTGTATCAATAACCGGCAACACCTTCAGTTTGGTTAAACAACATTGGAGGCGTAGAACATGCCTGACTTAGGAGACCTTTAGTTTGGTTAAACAACTCTCCTATCCTTGTTGGTTATCTATTCAAGTCTCGGCGGACAAGGAATTCTCTATTCTTTCGTCTCAAGAGATCATCTCATAAGCTTCAGCGAAGTGATGTGTTCTCAGGTTACCCCTTCGGCACAACGAAAGCTGAATCATTGATTGAACTTCACCGCGAGATTTGCAACCTTGTCTTCAAGTTAGCAAAACCCTAGGTCTAGAAGCCATCAGCGCAATCGACACTACCACCACACTCATTTCACTCGCCCCGATTCACCTCGGCGGTGAGGTGGCACACCCGCATCAACCGCAAGAAGGACGTTATTAATTCTTAGTTACTTGGCATGCGCGTCACATAAGTTTGATAATTTTTAGGGTCAACAGTAGTGCAAGAAGAGGGAGCAATAGCCACAGAGCAAGCGTGTTGTTGCTAGAGTAGCTATTACTAAATGTGTGACAACGGTCATGCCACACTTTTTGTACTTTTTGGCATGCTCACCTCTCCTATAAAATACGCCATCAATGGTTGTTGACAAACGAAAGTTAGTGTGATACAGCTAGACCAATCAATTTTAGTGTGATGCAGCTAGACCAATCAAATTCGGCATATGATAAACGGGGCCCTAGGCCCTTAACTAGAGAAATCACAAATTTGTATGTGTATTAATCAGTTTGTGGTCAGTAAATTCGCTCGTCTCTCTTACCACGTCAAACCTACTAGTCCATGTTATGTACTACTAACTTAATGAGAAATAGAAAGCGAATTCATGCACTTATCATCACGCATGCTTGATTGAAGACAATACTACAACCATCTAGCTTAATTAAGGAAGTTTAGTCTGACTAGGAATCTTAGCAAGATTAGGACTTTAGGATAATGTAATGATAAGATGAAAGATATCTGAAGCATTATATTATATAAAATAGACAATGAGTCCCACGGTAGAGGATATTTCATATTCCATTTCACCCAAACTATTTGTTGCTTATTTGTTTACGCTTCATATCGTACTAAATTACAACATATGGAGTGTATGTTTTGTCAAATTATCAGAAAGACGAATAAAGATCTACTTCCAACACTATCGATATTGTCTTTAATTTGTTAATTAACAATTGCACAGTTTAACATGTGTGAGATTTTTATCACAAAAGACCTCAATATTAGTTTGAGTAAAATTATGATATTTAAACTTTTATTTTCTTTTTCATTATATCGATGTGAGATATTTCAACACGCCTCCTTTCGGCTTAGGACCACAAGAAACAAATTTGGTCCTTCTTTTAGTTTTAGGACTTTAGTTTGGAAAGGGATCCTCTCCGGATCCCTTCCATGTAGTCCACCAAGTTCACTCATCCGGACTATTAAAATTTAATCCAACGGCTACAAACAAGGGATTTTTTTAAAAATTATAATAACTTCAACTGTTGTATCAAATTTCAATAATTCGAATAAGTGAACTTAATAGACTTGATAAAAGGGATCTGAAAACGATCCCTTTCCCTTTGTCACATCTATAATGAACCGTGTAGGCTCTTTAGTACGAACCCAATTATTCATGGCCTCACTTCCGAAGCCTGACTTAACGAGGCCTAATATATTATTCGGCCAACCACATAAATCGAAATAATAATTAATTAACCTAACAAATCATACTCTAGCATGTGTACTTATCAATTTTCGGTGATGGATTAATTTGTCTGTACTACCACATTCGATTGGAATTAGACCACGTGATGTGCTACGAAGTTTGATGAAACCAATTTTAAAAGAGTAATGCTAGGTAGATTAATTTAAAATTAAAATTTTACATAAGGTGTTAGTAATGAAAAATAATCACATTAATTAATGTTTAAGTAATAATCAAGTCATCAACAATTAAATCATATAATTTACAAAATATGATATAAATAGGATAATACTACAAATCTCTCAGATGTAGAGTTCATCAAAACATATGAATCTCATCATTATATTAAAGATGATACAAATGATGATATAAATATATAATGAGGGTTTCATTACCCATAATATTATATGCATGCCTCGAGAAGACCACAAATCAAAAATGTCCTTCTCATCTTTGCTTTGTCTCCAGCGCCTTCAATTCGTCACCACAGGCGTCACATTTCTGCACCCAAACCCCTATTTAAGCCTTGCCATCCTCACACCACATTCCCCACCTTGAATACGTACTCGCACAAGAATTTCAACTTCACTAAGCTAATAAGCCCAAGCACCAAATTTTCCACCAGTCAACTACGTACCTACTTAATCTACTTCCAACAACTCCACGCTCCACCGCGCACCTCCGCAATCGCATATGCTGCCATGGTGCAACACCGCTTTCTACTTGTCACATATCCGGCTCAAGGCCACATCAACCCTTCCTTCCAATTCGCCAAGCGTCTTATCAACACAACCGGTGCCCAGGTCACCTTCGTTACCTGCCTCTCCGCTAGTCACCGCGTAGGCAATGACTCAATTCCAGATGGATTGACCTACGCACTCTTCTCTGATGGGTACGACGACGGGTTTAAGCCCGGCGACAACATCGACCACTACATGTCAGAGCTGCGGCGCCGCGGAGCACAAGCCATCACCGACCTTGTAGTCTCAAGTGCAAACGAGGGTCACCCTTACACTTGCCTAGTCTGCACAATACTTCTCCCTTGGGCCGCGAACGTGGCGCATGAACTTCACCTCCCAAATGTGCTGCTTTGGATTCAACCAGCCACGGTTTTCGACATCTACTACTATTACTTTAACGGGTACAAAGATCTCATCCGGGATAATACTGGTTCTGGTACGAACGATGCCCTTCCATGTTCAATACAGTTACCAGGTTTGCCATTATCTCTTACAAGCCGAGACCTTCCCTCCTTCATGGTGGATACAAATCCGTACACTTTCGCCCTCCCGTTGTTTCAAGAACAGATGGATCTGCTGGAGAGAGAAACCCACCCGACCATTCTAGTGAACACGTTCGATGCACTAGAGCCTGAAGCCTTAAAAGCAATTGAAAAGTACAATTTGATTGGAGTCGGGCCATTGATTCCGACCACTTTCTTGGACGCCAAGGATCCATCGGACAAGTCATTTGGAGGCGATCTTTTCCAAAAATCAAAGGACTCTCCGTACCTGGAGTGGCTGAACTTGAAGCCGGAAGGGTCGGTGATTTATGTGTCCTTCGGAAGCATTTGTGTGTTGGAAAAGGCCCAAATGGAGGAAATCGCCAAAGGGTTGTTGGATTGCGGCCGTCCGTTCTTGTGGGTTATTAAAGATAAAGTCCATAAGAAGGGAGAAGATAATGAGGTGACGGAAGAAGAAGAGATGTTGAGTTGCAGAGAGGAATTGGAAGAGCTAGGGAAGATAGTGCCGTGGTGCAGTCAAGTGGAGGTTCTGTCAAGTCCTTCGTTGGGTTGCTTTGTGACACATTGTGGGTGGAATTCAAGTTTGGAAAGCTTGGCTTCGGGGGTGCCAGTCGTGGCGTTTCCTCAGTGGACGGACCAAGGAACGAATGCCAAGTTGATAGAGGACACTTGGAAGACAGGAGCGAGGGTGACACCAAATGAGAAGGGGATTGTTACGGGTGAGGAGCTCAAAAGGTGTTTGGAGTTGGTCATGGGAAGTGGGGAGATTGGTGAAGAGATGAGAAGGAATGCTAAGAAATGGAAAGATTTGGCACGAGAGGCTGTGAGTGAAGGTGGGTCTTCGGACAAGAATCTAAAGGCTTTCTTGGATCAGATAGATTGACGTTATCTTAATGAATGGCTGTCCTTGTTTCTATTTCTTGGTTTGGTAGTAGCTTATGTATCTTTGTATATAAAGCGAATGGCTCAATGAATACAATTTTTTTTGGTATCACAAGCTTCATAAAAAGTAATTGGACAGAAATACCCCTCAAGCAAAAAACCTTCAAAAGCAGCCTAAAATAATGCATTAAATGTGGCAGAGGTATTTTCGTCATTTTAATAGTGTTTTTTTAATAATTATTTTTTTGTATAATTATTTTTTTCATAATTAGTACCTCACAATAGATTAGCAATAATGTTATTCAATCAGTTGTTCATTAAATATTATTTTCTCTATTTTTAAACACGTTCAAAACATCTTAAGAGGCGTGTAATGCCGATTATAAAAAAAAAATTTCTCACTCGGATAATAATGTGATTAAATTAGTTGTCAAATGAATTTTTTTTTTTTTTAATAAACGATATTATCTACAATAAGGAGAAGAGGGTGGGCTTAGCATCACAATGAGCAAGCAATAACGTAATTCAATCAGTTGTTTATTAAATATTATTTTCTCTACTTGTAATCTAAATTCATAGAGGCCGATTTTATTATGCGGATTCAGCTGCTTTAATTGGTTTATGAGGTGGAGCATGATCTAAGATTATTTTCTCTATTTTTAATGTAATTCAATCAGTTGTTCATTAAATATTATTTTTCTTTATTTTTAAACACGTTCAAAGCATTTAAGAGGCATGTAATACGGTTATAAAAAAAGGTCGTTCGCACGTGCATAATAATGTAATTAAATTAGTTGTCAGATGAATTTTTTTTTTTTTTTGAACAAATGATATTATGTACATTAAGGGGGTGGGTTTAGCCTCATAATGAGTTAGCAATAATGTGATTTAATCAATTGTTTATTAAATATTATTTTCTCTATTCTTAATGTAAATTTAATAGAATGTAGATGAAAATTGAAAGATTGATTTTATTATTTGAATTCAGCTGCTTTGATTGGTTTGTGAGGGGTAATGCTGATTATAAAAAAGATCTTTCACACACGTATAATAATGTGATTAAATTAGTTGTCAAATTTTTTTTTTTAACGAACGATATTATCTACACTAAGGCGGTGAGCTTAGCCTCACAATGAGCTAATAATAATGTGATTCAATCAATTGTTTACTAAATATTATTTTCTATTATGTGAATTCAACTGTTTTAATTAGTTTGTAGGGATTTTTTCTAACATGATATAAGATTATTCATTTACTTCAGATATTTGACTTTCCTTTTGTCAATTCACGCATATAAATACATTTAAAATGTGTAAGTCGTGTGTGGATGCAAATTTCTTCCTCCTTGATCTTGGACAAAATTGCACCTACAAAACAAATAACACCTTAGGTCAAGGCCAAGAGCCTCACGCGCCCAAAATGAAGAGGGGGCTTTGGCCGAAGAACCTTCGATGCCAAAGTTAGAATTTAGAGAGAAAAGTGTTTGAGAGTTTTGGAGAATTTTAGCAAGAGTGAAGACCTAGCTTTTTAGAGAAAAATGAGGTTCAATATATAGAGCTTGGTCGATCCCCTTTGGAGAAAAAGTGGCCGACCCTTCGGGGTATTTTTGGTGTGTAATGGGTGATAATTTGTGTAATGGGTGATTAATTGATAATTAATGGATTAATTAGGAAATAAATCCATTAATTAACCAATTAACCTAATTTTTATGGAATGTTTTGAAGGTTATGGAATGATTGCTTTGTAAAGAATATGGAATGAGGAAGGATGAAATAATTTTGAATTTGTTACCTTCGTTGGGCACTTTTGACTTGGTTGAGGGATGATTGTCCGCTGCTTGCGCGTAGGAATCCCAGTATGCCTCAAGTGTAATTTTGTCCTCCTTTATCCAAAAATTCACGTGTCGCCTTGTGATTATTTTTGGCTCCACATCGTGCGTAGCACGTCGTGATTTAAAAAAATGTCTTAATATGGAATGAGGAAGGATGAAATAATTTTGAATTTGTTACCTTCTTTGGGCACTTTTGACTTGGTTAAGGGATGATTGTCTGCTGCTTGCACGTAAGAATCCCAGTATGCCTCAAGGGTATTTTTGTCCTCCTCTATCCAAAAATCCGCGTGTCGCCTTGTGATTATTTTTGGCTCCACATTGTGCGTAGCACATCGTGATTTAAAAAATGTCTTCTTCACACGCGTGAGCGCGTGCATAAAGGCTAGTATGTAGAATTTTAGACAGCTATGTAAACACAACTGGTCGACTTTTGGAAATGTAATGTCATATATGAACAATACTTGGCTACTCAAAGATGAGTAGAAACTCCTACTTAAAATTTCTCAAAATTATTCGTTGTCAATTCATAGAACTTCGTGTTTATAATCAGAACCGTTCATATTATAAATCACTATATAAAGATTGTCTGCAAAAAAATCAATTAAAACTAATGTCATTTAGTCATCAAACTATTTAAAAACAAATGAACGGTATTGGTAAAAGCATTATGAACCGTCTACGTATTTGCACAATAGATTGACTAAACGACCTTAGTTTTAATTTATTTTTTGCAGAGATGATCTTTATAATGTGATTCATAGTATGAACAGTTCTTATCATAAGCACAAAGTTCTGCGATTAAAACATTAAGAGTTTTGAGTATGAGTTTCTACTTATCTTTGAGTAGCCAAGTATTGTTCGTCATGTATATTGCATGCACATGACTTTTTTTTATTTTTCTTTTAACATGAGCAGTTGTCTCCTTTGTTATTGCAAATAAGAATATTAGTCAGAATAATGTGCACTCCCTTCTACACTCAAGTTCATATTTTTATAAAATAAAATAAAAATATGGTGTAACTTTGTTTTAATGTAACTTGCAACAAAAATGCTAGGAATGACTCGAAACCCACATTTATATAAGAGAAATTTCTTTATGAAAATTCAGTTGTGGAGAAATTTTAAAATGTGCCGAAAACACGACCTAATATACCAAGAAAATTAGCAAAGCCTTTAAATAATGATGCCAAATGCATATAGCAGCACCTGATCAGGAACTTCAGTTTCCTATCACACTTGAAGAAAATTCTCAAATGCTTCATATCTGGCTCAAAGCTCTTAGTTTTGGACGTAATAAAACACAAGAACATATGTAAACCTACAGCCCTTTCTAACCAACGAAGCAACACTATAACTCAAAGTATTTATCCAAATTACTTTTCTCACACCATTTTAATTTTTTTAATATTTTCTACACACCACTAACACTTGATAGAAAAATATTAAAAAATTAAAAATTTGTGGGAGATAATTTGGAGTGTGTGAATATAATCTCCCTATAGGAAGTCGAACTCACAAACCAACCCTTTCAACTCACCACTACTACAATATTAGCTTTAGGTGTTAGATGATGATGACGGTTTAATAAGCCATCATGTCAGAAAAAAGATATCCGACACATCATTCAGTTAGTATCGAATAACAATGAAATCCTGTCGGTTATATCCAACATAAATTCCTAGTGGATATTAGTGTCGGATGCAACCACCATAAAATTATTATAACCGCCTGTATTTTTTAATTCTTTTTAACATATTCCGGCGGTTTTTAAGTTAATGATGGTGGTTATAACCAACAAAAATTGATTATTTTATTATTTTAGTTTTTAGCAGTTATTATTTTAGTATTCTGACGGTTATAATCGACAGAAATTGATTATTTTATTATTTTAAAATATTATATTGATTAAAAATAAATAAATAAACACATAGCTTAAATATTATTTTTTTTCATTCATGGACCTGTGAGATACTAATCTGCAGGACCTATAGTCCTTTCCGTCATTTCCCTTCAAACGATAATCATACACATTTTTCGCTTTTTTCTTTTTGTTCTTGATTGGCTTCCCCCCCTGACCATTTCTCATTTACATCCCCAAACCTTCCAATTTCCTAAACTACTATATAAACTCAAGATCAACGTTGCCAATCTTGATATATTTTTCATACATCATATAAATTAAACAACATTGAGACATATCGAATTGGAGATCATACACAATTTGATATGTAAAGTATAAAATATTTTTCTTAAATTTATCTTAAATAACCGCATTTTCACAAGTTGTTTTCTTTTCAATCTCCCTTTCAATATGTCATCCAAACCTGAAAGTATACAAGTCTCCAAAATCTTTTTTTGTGTAAATCCTTTGTATAATTTTACTTTATTACTCACTAAATCGGAGAACTTACAGTTTGTACAACTCTCATGGTCTAGATTAAGATAATAGATAATTTAAAAAATATACAAAAAAATTAAAGTATCAGCTTCTAGACTAAGATTACAGATAACTTAAAAATTAAAAATATAAAAAAAAATTCTGTTTAGAGATAAGGTTTTACATTTTCACATCTAGATGCGATGTAATCGATATCAAACACATCTGGGGGTTATTATTTTAGTATTATGGTGGTTATAATCAACCGAAATTGATTATTTTATTATTTTAAAATGTTATATTGATTAAAAATAAATAAATAAATAAACACATGGTTTAAAAAAAAGATTTCACTCATGACCCAGTCAGATATAACCGACACGAACAAAGTAAAAAATCATCAAAATTGGAGCTAAAATAACCGTTAAATTGTGATTTTTCATTTATAACCGTCGAAAACTTTTGTCCGTTATCTAATCTCTGAACATTTGTTTTTTGTGATTTTTTACGTATGCAATCTTAGAGTGTGTACAAACAAGTTTGACGGTTAGATCATTGAAAAAAGTTTCGTAGAATGTGTATCACGTCAAAACGGTAAATTAAATAAACACTTAAGAGTTAATGTTACACTTCCATTAAGTATAAAATAAGATTTTGTGGTATCCATTTTAAATTGAAGATCAAATTTATTCATTGCATTCTTATAGGGTCGAGGAGTGTAGCTGTAAAAAATCATTGAAATCAGAGCTAAAATAACCGTTAAATTGTGATTTTTCGTTTATAACCGTCGAAAACTTTTGTTCTGTTACCTAATCTCTGGATGTTTGTTTTTTTGTGATTTTTTACATATGCAATCTTAAAGTGTGTACAAATAAATTTGACGGTTAGATCATTGAAAAAAAGTTTCGTAGAATGTGTATCACGTCAAAACAGTAGATTAAATAAACATTTAAGAGTTAATGTTATACTCCATTAAGTATAAAATAAGATTTTGTGGTATCCACTAGTGTAAATATTTTAAATTAAAGATCAAATTTATTCATTGCATTGTTATAGGATTGAGGAGTGTAGCTGTAAAAAAAATCATTAAAATTGGAGCTAAAATAACCGTTAAATTGTGATTTTTCGTTTATAACCGTCCAAAACTTTTGTTTCATTACTTAATCTCTGAATGTTTTGTTTTTTTTTTTTTTTGTGATTTTTTACGTATGCGATCTTGTAGTCTCTACAAATAAGTTTGACAGTTAGATCATTGAAACTAGTTTCGTAGAATGCATATCTCTGTTAAATTTGCCTAAATTTTTAAGTGGGAAAAGTAATTTGTGCTAAATTTTTATTTATGTTTTTCAAGTATTGATTGGACAATATTTAGTTTGTGTGATGACATTTTCATTGTACAATTATTTTTTTGTTTCTTTATTGCATATTTTACATGGGTTATTATCTATTAAACCAAACAATTATTTATTTAATTTTAAAAAAATGTATTCTATTTAAATACATATGATTTATTTATTAAACCAAAAAATTATTATTTTATTTTTTAAAATCGTAACAAAATTTTGTGGTGGGGGAATAAAAATTTTGAGAGGGAATTTAAAATTTTGGAAGGATTTTTGCCGTCATTTTTTTCTAACTGACAGTAGTAAAACTTTTCTATTGATTTATATTTTAAAAAATATTTCTATCAATTGTAACTAACAGTAATAAAATTTTCCAGAATAAAACCCCTTCCCCTTTTCCCTTCCTTCCTCCTTTTCTCCAAACGTCAAACCCGAAATAATAATTCCTTCACATTTCTGCCCGTCGACTGCATCACCTATAATCTCCAGTCTCCAACTTCAGAAGATCGAGTCAAAGCGATAGAAATTACAAGATGACGGGAAGTGGAAGGGGGTCGAGGTTCTCACTCATGCTGCTCCCTCTGTTGATTTCTTTCTCCGTGCTGCCCTGCATATCTGTTGCTTACAAGCCAGGAGACATCGTCCCCATGAGCAAGATGGGCCTTTATCACTCTGTCCGTACACTCTCTCTAAAATATTTATTCAATTTCGGCTCAATTTTAATGGGTTTTGTTCAAATTTTAGTGGGTTTTGTTCAAATTTAATGGGTTCTGTTTAATTTTTAATGGGTTTTGTGCAATTTCGCGGTTTCAGATGAAAACCGAATGGCATATATGATCGGTCGATACTGCCCAACTTTTGCCGTGAATCGTGAGGTAAATATAGTGTTTATTTCTTGGTGATTTTACATTGGTAGTAAATATTTTTTGTGTATAAATTTGTAGGTGTTAGTTCCTTTAGTGAAGTCGATGGGCTATACAGGAGCTGATGCTTATAACATGTGAGTATAATTAAGCCGATGGGCTATACAGGAGCTGATGCTTATAAAATGTAAATGTGGTTAGTAAATTTTTGTTGTGTATAAATTTGTAGATGTTAGTTTCTTCATTCTTCTCCTTCTCTTCGCTTCGACGAGGAAATCTATTAGTCTGAATTCTAGTAACCGTGACAGTTTTGGTGTGCCCATACAAATTCTTCCCTGGCAAACATGTTGTCATCAGAGAGGAAGGATTTGAAACATAGGTTGAATATGGAAAATGCAGTGAATGCAGGGGATATGGAAAATGCAGTGAATGCAGGGGATATGGAAAATGCAGAAAGTGCAGTGAATATGGAAAATGCAGAAAGTGGTTTATAATTTTTTCTATTATTAATATATTTTCTTTCGGTTTTATTCGACAAGAATGCTTTTATTTATTCATATTAATAAATTCTCTGTTGGTTTCAGTATTTTCTGTTGGTTTTAGCTGATATAAATGCTCTTATTTATTCATTATTAATATATTCTCTGTTGGTTATATCCGACACAATTTATGTTGGTTTTAGAGTATTTTCTGTTGGAAAATTCATTTCCTGATGTTGGCAATTCAATCGCTTATTATATCCACCACTGCATCCATTTTTTGTCGGATTTTAAGTAAAATCTGACAGTAATATATGTTTCTTGTCGGTTATCATAACGACGCTAATAAATGGTTTCGTAGTAGTGCACATGCACTCTTACATATATCTCTAGTGATTTAGGAACACATGCAGAAATAAATCTGGGAGATGCAGAAGGATAATGATTGTTGTTATTAGTATATATAATGCCACCAGAGAAGCAAGAAATATACGAAATCATGTTTGGTTGATCATTCATAACACAGACATGTGACCAAGTCGGACTTCCAGTTGAAAACAAACTCTCCTGTTTGTTATCAGTCCTTATCCAAGATGAAGTCTGTTAGGTCTTGTTTAAATTCAAATGTTTGTTACCTGTGTGTTTTTTATCTATGGTGTTTGAAATTCAAATGTGTTGATGCCCAACGTGTAAATAGGGTTTTGAAAACATGTTGTAATCCTGATGTAATCTATACATTATACATACACAGCTTCCATCAGTTTGATGGTGTGTGATTCAGGTGAAATATTTCCTGAGTGTTCTAAGTTTTACATGGTATGAGAGCCCTCTGTCTAACGACGTAATGATCCTACAATTTTTTCCCAGCCCATCGCCTTCAACCATGTCTGACAACGACAACATCATCACTGTTTAAGTGTAAGCATTGTTGCAGATGGAATGAAGAATCGAAGGCCGAAGAATTTTGGTTTTCTGGATTTCTTAGCTCAAGTTGTTCATACTTTGTAATTGTTCTTAGTTGTAATAGACGGTTAGGATTAAAACAATTGTAATTGTTGGATGTATTGTCATAGCAGCTGAGGTGTTTAAGGCCATCTCTAACCTAAAGAGGCCAAATGGTCGTATTAGCCCTATAGTCCTATAAAAATTATATTTTAATAAACAATGTCAGATTATATTTTATATCATCTCCAACCAAGGGGATCAATGGGTCATAGGCCAAACGTAGTCCTTTGACAAAAAAATCATTTCCAACCAAGGGGGCCAAGAGCCATAGGCCAAACATAATTAATATATATATATTTTTATTATTTTAATTGAATTAATATGGTTAATTAAATTAAACTACCATATTAAAATAAGGTTTTTATCATATTTTGATGGTCACTTGTCTCTAAATGAATAAGCCTCCAGATTTCTTATCATTATATAATCTCAATAATTTTTCGAATAGGATTTCGGGTCACACGTGTCGTTAACATGAGTAATTCTCCATATTTCTTATCTTTATGTAATCTCAATAATTTTTCGGATAGGACTTCGAGTGATACATGTCGCTAAAGTGAGTAACTCTCCAAATTTCTTATCTTTATGTAATCATAATAATTTTTCAGATAGGATTTTGAGTGCCATGTGTCAAGATGTAATTGGTTGTGCAAATTTTAGATAGGATTCTTATCTATGTGACACTTTTTATCTTCAACTCCCAATGTTAATAAATTGGCTGGATATTGGGGTAGAATTCACACATCTTCATCTTTGCCCTCTCCAATATCTCTTTCAATTCAAGTTTGCGATGAATTCTAACTTTGGATCCTCTTTGCATTCCAACTGGGGGTCCTCATCCAATTTTGAATTGGAAGATAAATGGGCGCAAATGAGGCAAGAAGATGAGGAGTTCGATGAAGAAGATGAACCATGGTGCAACACAACATATAGGGTAGTAATGGCTGGGGTCATGGCTTGTGAGGAAACTGAAGAACAACCTCAATGGGGTGGCTCTGTTGTTGGTCGCTCTTACAAACCACGAAATAGAGAAATTGCTCATCAGACTTTGATGAACTACTTCAACTCCAACTCGGTGTACACAGAAGAGAATTTCAGACATCGCTTCCGAATGAGGCATTATGTCTTCAAGCATTTACTTCATGATGTCCAACATGTTAATCCATACTTTCGACACAAGATGGATAGAGCATGCCACCCTGGTTTCTCACCTCACCAAAAGGTTACTATTGCACTCCGAATGCTTGACTATGCCTTCCCAGTTGATGCGATGGATGCTACATATGGTATGTCTGAGTTTACATGCCTTGATAATCTTGCTGAATTCTGTCACACACTGTCACACAATTGTTCAGATTTACAAAGAGGAGTACCTTCGTGAACCAAATCAAGCAGATTTGGCTAAGCTCTTTTGTAAAACTGAAGATCGTGGCTTTCCAGCATGATAGGGTCATTAGATTGCATGCATTGGTAGTGGAAGAACTGCCACCAGATGGCAAGGAGGATATAGCGGAAGATTGAGAAAGCCAACTATTGTGTTAGAGGCGGTTGCCTCATTTAACACATGGATCTGACATGTTTTCTTTGGAGTTCCAAGATCCCAAAATGATACTATAGTACTCGAGCGTTCACCCCTCTTTAATAACCTGACGGAGGGTAAATCCCCTCAACTTGACTACTTCATCAACGAGCGTCAATACAATATGGGGTATTACCTGGCAGATGACATCTACCCAAAATGGGACACTTGTCCAAGCAATTGCAAACCTTGTGGATGACGCCCAAAGGTGGTTTACCTTACACCAAGAGGCGTACTAGAAAGATGTTGAGAGAGCTTGTGGTATTCTACAAGCACAGTGAAAGATCATTAAGGAACCGACAAGAGGGTGAAGTCGAGATGAATTGAACTTTCATCATGATGTTGTGTATCATATTACACAACATGATTGTGGAGGATGAGCGAGATGGTTATATTGATGGAAAGTCTGATGACGACCAAGAAGATCCAAATGGGTCAAGGAAGGCTCGTGCGAAAGAATATGATGGGTTTAATTTGTCTTTGGATCCAAGAACTAGTAATATCTCTTTAAACGAGTACATGAGGTGTCATAGGATGATACGTTTGCGTGCCACAAACAAGTACCTACAATAGGATCTTGTTGCACACCTTTGGGCTAAAAGAATAATGGAGTAAGCGTTTAAGTTTTACGTTGTTAAATGTTTTGTTTAATGTTGTTTAAATTTCATGTTGTTTAAGTTTGAATAACTCCCCAAGTAGTACTAGGGTGGAGATTGTGTTGTTTAATGTTGTTTAAGTTTCATATTGTTAAATATTGTTTAACTTCAATTTAACGACTCAAATATTAAAGAGTACAACAACTTAAATTTAGAGATTCAACAACTTCAAGTTCAAGATTCAACAACTTCAATTTAAAGATTCAACAACTTAAATTTAAAAACTACAACTTAAATTTAAAGACTACAACTTCAATTTAAATACTACAACAACTTAAATTTAAAAACTACAACTTAAATATTAAAGACTACAATAACTTAAATTTAAAGACCATAGTCATCATCTTCATCCCCCATTGTAGGAGCATAGTTGGATATAAACAACTCCCGTCTGGCCATAATTTCTCTCTTTTTACTATGAAAATATGCCTTACTCATTGGAGTGTACGCCAAAGTGTTCCTTTGCATGTTTGATGCGAGAATTATACGCACACAAATTAAACCCTCTTTTCGTCAATTGTAGTAAGTATGTAAGTAGGGATCGTTCTGGACCGGGGATTAGGAGGGATTGTTAATCTCTTGGAAACTGACTCAAAAACGTAAAAACAAGATAAAACACTAAACTAGACTCAAAGAATGTGAAACTAAACGTTAAAACACTAAGACAAACCAAAAGACTCAAAATGCTTTAAAAACACAAACTAAATTGATTTCTAACTAAATTGAACAATTAAGTAAAGGGGGATTGGATTTGGACGACTTTAAACTAAAATGGATACTTGGATTTAACTTAAAAACGTAAAAACACAATATAAAACACTATTTAATGCTCAAAGAATGCAAAACTAAAAATAAGAAAGATTAAGAATAAGACTTCAACGAAATAGGGGGGAGATTGGATTTGGACGAATTTAAACTAAAAATGGAAACTTGGAAATAAAACAAATTGTAAATATGGATTTGACGGAAATGAATGGATGGGAAGCTAGCTAAGGGGTTCATCTCCACATATGTTATACTTGCATACAAAACGATGTCTAATTGCTTTTCAATAAACCATGAATTCTCAACGCCCCGGGTTAATTAGGTCCGCTTAAATTAACCGTCAAGTTTTCCTTAAGTTAATGAATTGGATGATTGCATACGACAATCCAAAGCATTCCTCACAAGTTCCCTACATGAATTGCATAATAGAGATACAAGCAAGAATCATTAAGCATCATGAAAACTATAAGTGTTGACGAGGCATTCGTTACTATGATTGCATGAAACTTATGCCAAGAATATGTTTAACACGATTGTTTATAAGCAACCTCCACTACTTGTGAATATAAGTTCATAACTATTACGTGAAACTCACTTATATTCTAGCGTCAAATTCATGCATGAAAATTAAGCGTTCATTCTTAATAAACATACATAAATAGGTTATCAATCAAACAGTTAAACAAATTGAATTCACAACTTATGAAACGTAATTAAAAGTAATCAAATCATATTACAAACATAAACATAGTTTCGAATCACCCCCTAGCTAAAGGGGGTTTATTTCCTCATACGTACAAAACAAAGAGAATTGAAATTAAACATTGAAATCAAAGAAACGCCTAAACATTCCAACAACTCAATCTTGAATTGTATGAACGTTTAGGCCCTCTTATCTTCCTCTTTATTGTAGCATAAGGTCTAGGGATAGTTGGTTGGGGGGATGGAAGTGTTGGGAAATTATGGAAATGGATGAGGAGTGGTGGAAATGGAAGATGGTTTTTGGATTCTAAGGGAGAGAAACTCACGGCTAGGGAAGTGTTTGTGGTGTGTTGTGTTGTGAATGAGATGAGATGATTTTTGAATGAATGAATGCAAGGGTATTTATAGGAGGAGTGGAGATGTATATGGCTATTTGTTTAAGGTGTTTGTGGCTGCAATGATGAAGAATTGCATGTGGAAATAAAAGGGAAAATGTGGTGAAATGATGAAGTAGGAAGGTGGAAATGCATGTGAGATGTTGGAAAGGAAATGGGAACATGAGTAGGCCATGGCATGGGAGTTGTTTTGTTGGTGTAAATGTGCCATGGTTGCAATGATGAAGAATAAAGGGTGCATGTGGGGTGGAATTGAATGAATGCAAAGTGAATGAATAATGAAATGAGTTAAAGAGGGAGAATGTGGTGAAATGATGAAGTAGGAAGGTGGAAATGCATGTGACTTGTTTGTGGAATAAAGAATGAATGGTGGAATGATGAAGAGTTGCATAAAGAATGCATGTAGGGTTAGCTAGGTTGGCTTTGTTTGGGTGCATGTGTGTTAATGGTGGTTTTGCATGTGAATTGATGGATTGTTTTTGATGGAATGGATGGTTCTTTGCATGGCTTTTGAAGTGATTGTGGGCTTTGGAATTGGAAGGAAATGCATGGCCTTGGGGTTGGTTTAAGAGAGAATGGGCTAGGCCCTTTGTTTTATGTCCAAAATGAATACAAGGCCTTCAAATTCGTCCAACACTTTGGCTCCAATCATATGCTATCCATTCCAAGCCCAATTTTGCTCCAAAATGCTCCAAAATGCATCTTTTTGCTTCCTTAGCCATATGAACCTAAAAACACACGAAAATGGCTTAAACTACTAAAACAACTATGAATTAACAACATAGATGCACGAAAACAAGCTAAGTAAGTCGCCTAAATATGCTCCTATCAATGTTCCTATCATCCATCTCTTCTTGTATTTGTTTTGCCCGTTCTTCGTGCCTATGCTTCCTTTCTTCCGTGGCAATGGCATTTTGCTCTGCCATTAATCGCAGTGAGGACGCCATTTCCTCTCGAAAGGCTAAATCCTCCTTTGCCTTGCCATTTTCCTTCAATTTTAGGGCCTTGTTTCGTCCCATAGTTCTTGGTATGGAAGATTGACCCGGAAACGAATTTTCTACCCTTATTTCCTGAATGATAGGAGATCCTTGTTCATCCCCAACTACATTTGTGGAAACATTTCTGAACGCCGGCGTAGGACCAAATCTTGCTTAAGGTAGATCTTCAAGTAATACTCACCCTTTACAAATTTCTCAACAACCGTGATGACCAAAGGTTTTTTCATGTCCTCCATATACAATTTCACCGATTGGCGTACCTAGAAAATATAATTACAAAAATTAAAGGAAATTAATTTATGAAATTAAATGTAATATAATTAAATATTTAAAATAACTTGTGAAACACTTACTTCGTCGAAGTAATTGGCTCCGCTTTCATGTCTACTTTCGGCCCTTAACACGGCTTGATGCCATTTATTCAAACTTGGTTGAAGAAATTTTTTTCCATCTTGAATAACAACTCTCGTGGTTTCCGGGATTTGGTGGAGTGGTGCCTTCGTAGAACTCATAGTACTTTTTGGACGTATGAGTCCAAACACCTTCAGTTGTTTGAGAACTACCCTTGACACTATCTTCCAAGACCCATTTATAAGCCCTGCAAAAAGCTTCATCTTCATTTCAGGTCCAAGCCCTTCCTTTCATTGCAGATG
The DNA here is from genome assembly GCF_019419815.1 of Pyrus x bretschneideri. Taxonomy (NCBI): domain Eukaryota; kingdom Viridiplantae; phylum Streptophyta; class Magnoliopsida; order Rosales; family Rosaceae; genus Pyrus; species Pyrus x bretschneideri. The sequence goes on along the minus strand of NW_025999435.1, from coordinate 1,373,666 downwards.
TGGTCATTTGAAAATTATTGAAAAAAATTAAAGGAAAGATTATTGGAAGAGGTAAGAGAATAAAATGTGAAGAATTGAAATAAAATGAGGTAAGATAGTATGGATGGTGAAAAGTATGTGAGAAATGGTGTAGGAATGGCTTAGGTATTTATAGAAAAAATTCGTCCAAATTTTTTTTTTCAAATTCCAATGGCTACCTGGTGTCAGCATGACGTCAGCTAACAACGGTTAGCTGACGTTAGGTTACTGTTGGAGTGCAAATGGGCTGGCCTTATCGGGCTGGTGGCTAGCTAAAAATGGCCAACCCGTTGGCCTGATTTGGTGGTTTTGACCCGATGGAGCCCACTAGACTTTTGGCCAGGTTGATTAGAGATGGCCTAAGTTGTCCATGTGCAAATCACATCTCTAGCCTGAGCTGAGGTGTGAGCTAGCAACGGCTATTTCACACACACTTCATGTGTTTGTTTAATTGAGTGCAAGAAAATCTAATGAAGATTTAGAAAATTGTTTTCGATTTTGCTTTCTCCTTTCTTTTTTAACCCATCTTCTGCAACTTGAAGATCAAATTCTCTTTGATTTTCTTTAGCTAACAACCACTCAAATTTTAAATACACACTAGAATGGTTTCAGAGCTTGGTTCGATTTGAATCAAGGGCGTGGATCTGTGATTTTGTTTTATGGGTTTCCAACAAAGAACTCAGTTGAATTGAAGGAAGAAATGGCTGGTCAGGAGTTGAGGTTCAAGTTCCGATCTTTACTCGAATCAAATCTATCAGAATTTACACAATCACATGTACTAGCAACACATAAATTTTTAAAGTTATACAGGAGATTTTTCAGTTTCTCCTTTTTGATTTGGGAGGTTGCTACAATACATTCTCTTAATTTCTCTCTTATTATGGTGAAAAATTTGAAAATCAAAACAATTTCATAAATTTTTAGAAGTCAAAAGATGAATAATTTCGACCAATAGATAAAACAATCAAAGTGTTTGAAAATGTATAACAGATTTGATAATTATAAACTTACATATTGAATTGATTTGTGAGGGTAGTTTAGGTAGTAAAGTTGGGTTTAAAAAGATATTGGTAGTTTAAATAAAAATAACTAGTATATGCCGACACATAAAGTATGTGAATTTTTTTTTCCTTTGGTTTTAAAATTGAAGGAGAGAGGAAGAGAGTGAGAGAGAAGGTGGGAGTGGGGAGAGAGGGAGAGATGGTTGTTGCCCCTAAAAACTACTTAGCCTACGTGGCACACAGGCCAAATAACTAATAAGCTAACTATGTCATTCGGTTGAATGAGGGGTGTGCTAACTCGTTGGCTGAGCTTGGTCGAGGAGTGAATGAATGCTGATGTGGCATTGAATGCACTAATGACTTCTGAATCTTGTGACCGCAGCCGATGAAGGAACATGTCTCGGCCTTCGGGTTCTAAAGCCTGAAGACAAGGCTATTAGTTCTGCGAAGTTCAATATCAAATTTGGCTTTCAATGTGTTGAATGTCGTAACTTAGTAACACCTCACTTCACCAAGAAGGTTGATGAGATGACCTCTTCTAACAATGATTCAGAGATTCCTTGCTAGCCAAGACTTGGATAGATTACCAGTGGATCTCGAAGCATTGTTATTTATCCAAACTGAAAATGCTCTTCGGTCGGCTGATTCTACAGCTCCAGTGCTATTTACCCAAACTGAAGGTGTTGCAAGTTGCCAACATAATGTTGTTTATCCAAACTGAAGGTATGTTGGTGGAAAAAAAGGGAAATAAAAATCTCAAGATGTTTGAGAGGTTTCGCATAGAGCGAGAGTTTGAGCAGGATAATTTTGTGTGTTGATTTGGGGAGACTTGAATGATGTACTCTTCTCTCTATTTATAGTAGTGATTCCTCACAGTCGAAGTAGAACCCTACTCGGACTTCAATTCCTTGATTAAATCCAAATGGGCTTCGGTCATTCCTGGTTCATGTAGGATTCTGAATCTAGCTTTATTATCACCCAAATTCAACCTTTTATTCTTGACATCTTTTCCTATTTAGAGGATAATTGGCCTCTGATGATTCCTTATTATACTAGGACTCGGCCACTCACCCTTATCCAAATGAAACCATTTCCTAATAGGACTCGACCGTATCCCTATTGGGTGGGGCCCTTGGTGAGAATATACTGAAATTCCTAACACCTTTCTTATTGGACCGAAAGTGATTATGGGCTTGGGCCAAAATCGTTATTTTGGGCTTGGCCCAAACAGAGGTTTTATTTTTTTATTTTTATTATTATTTTTAAATGGAGATGATCAAATTAACTGTAGGTGAGGTTTAAAAAAAACCAAAATTTTATTCTTTAAAATTACATTACTGTCCTTAACATTTTTGTCGTGATAGAAGATAAAAAGGTCTTTTGACTCTCTTTTGGTTGACAAAGAGGGTTTCAATAATATGTAGTTTAGATATGGGTGTAGAGAATAAGTTGGCTTAGAAAGAGGTTCAATAAAATTCCTACACTTTCTATTAGTGACGGAGCTAGCATGGGGTCTATGGTTGTTCTTGACCCTAACACTTCAAACACCCCATGTATTTTATTTGTGTATTATGTTTGACTTCTATAAATAACTTAGACAAATTAAATTACAATCTCCTCCTATTTCCATTATATTGGCTTCCTTTTCTCTTTTATTGTGTGCGACTTTATTAGGTGCATCATATGCTCGATAAAATACCTTATTTGACAAGTCTTGGCACTCTTTAACATTACTCTATAGTATTATGCATTCACCCTCTACAAACATTTATAAATAACAGTAGTTGTCGACATATGCTAGCATAAGTTTTTAACATATATTGGTAGGAATTGATAAATGTCTAATAAGTGCTCAACGAAATTACTCAATGAAGTACTTTCAGCACACTAAAAGAATTCTCAAAAAATGGGAAGCTTGGGGTTTACGTGAAGTTCAAACGAGCAATCCGCAAATGGCGTTAATTAACGCGAAACTTCGGAAAGAATAAACCACCGGTGTGATGACGGAGGGATCGTATTTTCTGCCGTTTTGGTGAACCTGAAACGGTGGGAGGTCCACGCGTTATCAGTGAAGCACCAGCTCATTCTCACGTGGGGGACCCACTGCCTCTTCAAGTCCAGAGTGGATCAGTTTGCGTCTGTGGATTTCTCATCTACGGACAACATGTACATGTATGACCCACATCAACCTTTTTCTCTGTTCCTTTTTTTTTTCTTTCTAAAAGCAAAAAGCTTCAATTTTTTTAGAGCTTATTATTAATGGAAGAACGAAAATTGCTATCTAATATACGATAATATTTCTCATTCTTCTTTTAGACTCGTTTGGACGTTATTTTTAAAATTACTGAAAGTATTTTTGGTAAAATTAATTTTAGGTTCTTAAAGTAATTCAAGTATTTTTGAAAGAAACACCAGATATGTGTTTTTTGAAGAAATATACTAGAATTTTTACTAAAAATTGATTTAAAAAACATTTTACCAAAAAAAACACTTTCATTCATTTCTTAACGTATTTCCAAACAAGCTCTTAATAGTAAAAGAATAATTTAGCTATAAATTCGTCATCCAGGAGATCTAAGTCTAAAACCTCTTGTATTTACTAAGCGGCTACATTTCTCATTCTTGAAGGGATTAATTGAAAATGGGTTTTTATATACATTCTATAATACAAGTTTAAAAAAGAAAAGAAGATTGATAAAAGAAATAAAAAGTAAAAAAATAAAAAAAGACGAAAACCTAAGGCTTCAACAGCCGTAGCGATCAGAGGCAGCATCCTTCCTTTCGTCGTCTTCCTGCACAAAACGCCTCCCTCTCTAAACCAAAACCAGAAACACCAAACCAAAAAAGCAGCCTCCCCCTCTCTCTCTTTCTCTCTCTAGAAACCCAGAAATGGGTAAGCAGAAAATCCTACAAGCTCTCATTCTTGCTTTCTCTCTCCTTCTCCTGGTCGCCACCGCCCCCACCGCCGCCGACGACTCCGACGTCATGTCAAAACTCGCAGCAGGCCTCAGACCCGCACCCAAAGGCTGGTCCACAAGCACCGCCTACTGCAGCTGGGACGGTGTCAACTGCGACACTTCAAAGAGAGTCACCTCCATCAACTTAGCCTCCAAAGGTCTCTCCGGCTCTCTGCCTTCAAATCTCAACTCTCTCTCTCAGCTCACCACCCTCTCTCTCCAGAGCAACTCTCTTTCCGGCGCCTTTCCTTCTTTGGCCAACCTCTCTTCCCTCCAAGAAGTCTACCTCGACACCAACAACTTCACCTCCATTCCCGCCGGCTGCTTCACGGGCCTCTCGAGCTTGCAGATTTTGAGCATGAGCCAGAACATCAATCTCGACTCTTGGGTTTTCCCCTCGGAACTCACTGAAGCTTCCAGCTTGGTCACTTTTGCTGCAAGTAATGTGAATTTATATGGGTCGTTGCCTGATGTGTTCGATTCGTTTCCGAACTTGCAAAACCTAAGGCTTTCTTACAATAACTTTACTGGTCCTTTGTCCAAAACGTTTTCTGGATCTGGGATTCAGAACCTCTGGGTTAACAATCAGGTACTTGGGTTGTCTGGCACCGTTGAAGTCTTAGCAAACATGACCCAGTTGTCCCAGGTTTGGCTTCAAAAAAACCAATTCACTGGTCCGATCCCAGACCTCTCAAAGTGTGAAACTTTGTTCGATCTTCAGCTCCGCGATAACCAGTTTACCGGCATTGTGCCCGCCACATTGATGTCCATATCTTCTTTGAAGAACGTTTCTTTGGACAACAACAAGCTGCAGGGTCCAATGCCGGCTTTCGGATCCACTGTGGAGAAATCCACAGTTGATGGTAATAGCTTTTGTCAAACGACTCCAGGGACTTGTGATCCGCTGGTCACCACGCTGCTTGAGGTTGCAGGGGCTTTCGGATACCCGGTTTTGCTTGCTGATTCGTGGACAGGAAACAAGCCTTGCAGTGGATGGAGCTTCATTGTTTGTGATCCACAGGGAAAGGTTTTCACAGTGAATTTTGACAACAAGCATTTCAATGGGACCATTTCTCCTGCTTTTGCCAATCTGACATCTTTGAAAAATTTGGTGTTGAGTCGTAACAATTTGGTTGGGTCGATACCGGATAGCTTGTTAAGCTTGACTCAGCTTCAGCTTCTTGATGTTTCCAACAACAATCTAAGTGGGGCAATTCCGAAATTTCCATCTACGGTGAAGTTAGTTACAACTGGTAATGTGTTGATTGGGACAACTCCGAGCACTGGAGGTGGAGGAGGTACTCCTTCGGGTACTGGTTCTAATGGAACTACACCTAGTGGGAGTCCGGCTCAGGCATCAAATGGTCCTTCGGTATCCCCTGGTATGATTGCTGGTATAGTTATTGCCGTTGTTATTTTCGTTGTGGTAGTATTGTTTGTGTCCTACAAATGTTATGCTAGTAAAAAGCATAAGAAATTTGGAAGGGTGGCTAATCCATTAACTGGGATAGAAATTGCTAAGAGTGATGTTATGAGTAGCGCAAATGGGTACAATGGAGTTACAAGTGAACTGCAAAGCCAGAGCAGTGGTGACCTTCATGTTTTTGAGGGTGGAAATGTTGCGATTTCGATCCAAGTTCTAAGACAAGTGACAAACAATTTTAGCGAGGACAACATATTAGGCAGAGGAGGATTTGGAATTGTTTATAAAGGCGAATTGCATGATGGGACCAAAATTGCCGTCAAACGGATGGAATCTGTGGCAGTAGGCACTAAGGGATTGAACGAGTTTCAGGCAGAAATCGCAGGTCCTTACTAAGGTCAGGCATAGGCATTTGGTTGCGCTTTTGGGATCCTGTATCAATGGCAATGAGAGACTTTTGGTCTACGAGTACATGCCACAAGGGACTTTAACACAGCATTTATGTGAATGGCGCGAGATTGGAGTGCCTCCACTGACTTGGAAGCAGAGAGTAACAATAGCATTGGATGTGGCACGAGGAGTGGAATATTTGCACAGCTTGGCTCAACAAAGTTTCATTCACAGAGATTTAAAGCCCTCAAACATACTTCTGGGCGATGACATGAGGGCCAAGGTTGCTGACTTCGGACTGGTTAAAAACGCGCCCGACGGGAAGTATTCTGTTGAGACAAGGTTGGCAGGGACATTCGGGTATCTCGCACCAGAATATGCAGGTAAGAGAAACCCTCTAACTTTAGATATTCATCAATTAATTGAACAATCGTGCATTTACCTAAGCTTCAATCATTCCAGATTTCCAGCTTATCAAGCTAACTTATATATGTACGCAGACCTGCAAGTTAATATTGCCACTGAATTGCATTGAACATGTCAACCAATTCCTTTGGAGGAGGAAATAGTATTTGTCTCCACTGCATGTTTTGTTTTGTTTTGACTAGATTCTAGAACTCAAAAAGAGTAAGGAAAAGAGACAATATAATACCCTTACGTAATTTGTTGACTGGACTTTTGAATTCACTGGGAACAGATGCTACGATTTTGAGAGTTTTGTAAATTTGTTGTTCACTTTTGAAATTGTGAATTACGTTTTTCTCTATGATTTAATTGTCGTTGTGTCGTTATTCTAGAACATTGATGTTATTTGTGTTCCTATAATCAGCTACTGGCAGAGTCACTACAAAAGTAGATGTTTATGCTTTCGGAGTGGTTTTGATGGAGTTGATAAGCGGTAGAAAAGCTCTAGATGATACAATGCCAGATGAGCGGTCTCATTTGGTCTCATGGTTCCGCAGAGTCCTTGTCAACAAAGAAAACATTCCAAAGGCTATTGACCAAACTCTTGACCCCGATGAGGAGACAATGGAGAGCATATACAAAGTTGCTGAGCTGGCAGGATACTGCACTGCTCGTGAGCCGTACCAGAGACCAGACATGGGACATGCTGTCAACATCCTGGGTCCTCTTGTTGAGCACTGGAAGCCTACCACCCATGAAGAAGAAAACTCTGGCATCGACCTGCACATGAGCCTTCCGCAAGCGTTGCAAAGATGGCAAGCCAATGAAGGTACTTCTAGGATGTTTGATGATATGTCCTTCTCTCAAACTCAATCAAGCATCCCTTCAAAACCTTCCGGATTTGCTGACTCATTTGATTCAATGGATTGTCGATGATAAAAAAAGAAATAGACTATAACATTTTGGAACCAAGAAAAAGAAACTCGAAAGAGTTGGGATGGGGAAGATATGATCAAGTAAAGCAGCAGGTATCACAAATTTATTGTATTTATTGTTTTTTTTTTTCTCGTTCTTTCCGCGATCTTTGTGTCACTAAATCTCATGCGTGCCTGAACCTTCAGTTATTGATCCTTCTATTGCTAACAGCTTGATTGAGTTGCTACTGATCGTGAGAAAGAAAAAAATTAAAGAAATTAAAGAAAGTTTGTTGTATGATATTTCACATACTCATTAGTGATTGTTTAATGATATTCCTCATTCCGTTTTGCTTTCTTCTTTTGACAATTCATTCATTGTGTTTGGTATAAGGCTTTGTTGGCGTTCTGGGATTCATAAGCCCTGACGCTATTAAGTGGGATAAGACTTTGTTGACGTTGCATTCATTGTGTTGGGTATATCTGTTTAGATGATGCCCGAGGTTTCTGGCCATTATGCTTGCAAGATTTCATCAAAATAAACAAAGATTTTGGTTATTAATGGGGTAGGTTGATATGATTGGATTTAAAGCTGGAAGAGAGAGAGAGAGAAAGAGAGACAATTGCACATGGAAGAGAGCACGTTAGATGGAAACATGTTAGGTTGGTTGTAAGGGTGGACCTTTTGTTTGAAAATGACTTTTGTAGTGCTGCACATGCATACGGACCTTATATATACATGCATGTGTACAGAGCCTTAAAGAAAAGTGACCGGAATGAGTAGTGGAGTCCAACGACATCTAACTTCATCGATTTGAACTATCCATTTTTCAAATTGCCCCATTTAGACCATTCTTGCAAAATATTAGTCAAATCAGAAATATTCGAAGCATTTAATTGAGTTTAAAAAAAATTGACAATCAGTGTGATCTAAGAAACATTGAAATTTTATCGTGAAAATTGAATGAGTAAATGGTTTCGGATTGAATTAATTTTTGCAAGGATGATCTATGAATTGAGATTTATAATATAAACGGTTTGAATCATTGACATTCGATGTGGAGTGGGTCCTGTAATTAATCCTTATTCTTTTTTTTTTTTTTTGAGTAATGTTATTCATATCATGTTTTTATATCATATTTCTATACCAACTTAGGTGGCATCTGATGTGGATAGCCACATCATTTGAAAGATTTGCAAAACCCATGGAAAGAAAGGAGAAAGACCTTTCGTATACCACAATCATCATTTATTAACTAGTTTTTCTTAATTATTAGTTTATTAAATAATGAACTAAATTTAAAAATATGATTAATTGAAATGATGTGGTTGTCCACATCAAATGTTACTAAAGGTAGTATGAAAATGTGGTAAAAAACATGATATGAATAACATTACTCTTTTTTTTTTTTTTTTTTCAAAAATGTAGATCCCTTCCCTAAAAGGCTTGTACACACACATACACATGTGTGTGTGTGTGTGTGTGTATTCTTTCATGTCTATCAATTGTTAATAATTTAGAAACGTAAGGAGGAGACAGACCATGAAACCAATCTGATTGATTGTTTACGCGGAAAGATAGTGAACGATTTTATATACGGTTGAATGTCAAAGCCGAATTAGGAGGTCATGTAATTCAAATTGCAGTGGTTACAGCTAGATGATAGGCTGGGCAAGGTGCCTCCTTCTATATTCTTGCTCAAGTTGTAATAATTAGTGTTAGGTGCTTTGAGTGGTAGTGTTGTCCTTGAGTGTAATGCCCCGCTCGAAAAAAGCAACCACTTTGACGATGTGAAAAAGTGCACACATACTGAAGAAAAACCGGCTGTTGGGTAGTATGAGTTGATGAGCAAACAGAGAGATGCGAAAAATCACTTCAAACACTACTACAAGTAGGTTCGTGCTCTTATCATGTCCCTTCATGACTAACGTCTCTCTAAGTCAAACACATAATTAAGCAACCATCACGGGTGACTCAGTGGTTTGCGACTGAATTTCTGATCATATCCCACAAGCTATATTATGGGCTTGATTTCTGATGCTGATGAAGCACACGATGGTGGCCAGGGGATGAAATGCCTCTGTGAGTCTTTCAACTACCTGAATAGTGGAGCGCTATGACAAAGTCACCAGCTAGTCTTTTAAAAAAAATATAATTAAGCAACCCATGCATAATAGCATGCTTCATTAGGTGATGTTGAAGCACGTACGGTGTGGTCCCTCAATACGTAAATAGCATATTAGAACATGATCATCCGACTCAAACCCTAACATGTTTTTAAAACTATAATGCAAGACTTAATTTCCGTTATGTAGAGGTTACTAGTGTGGACATGTATCGAAGAAAAATTGTACAACAGCGGATAACAGCTCATAGAGTTAGTTTATTCAGTAGTTAGGATTGTTAATTTATTGGTTAGATTGGTAAGCTAAGTTGATAAGCTGTCACAATTAATTAGTACTTGTGTGGTGAATAATGTAAACGTCTATGCTTTATTTTATACTAATACATAATAATCGTTCCATTTACTGACCTGATAATTGATTTTGGATTAGATACAAATCTAATAAGGGAAGTGTTATTGGCACTCCAAAAATCTTATTCTACACTCCTCACAAGTATTTTTTTTCCTTCCAAATATAGAAAGTTTAGAGTGCAGAATGAGAATTTTGGAGTGTCAATAACAATTCACTCTAATAATAAGAGTTTGGTTTGGAGTGCTCTTAAAATAGCTAAAAGCGCTTCTCGTGAAAATATTTTTAAAATCAATTCTTAATAAAATGGAAGTGAATTTTGGAAAAAAAAAAAAAAAAAAAAAACACTTAAAGTGCTTCTGGTAAGAAGCATCAACTATGTACTTCTTATATGAAGCACTTTAAGTGCTTTTCAAAACCAAAATTTTTTTTTTGACTAGTGCTTCTTGCAATAAGCACTTTAAATGCTTTTTAGAACCTAAAAATATATTTGCTAAAAGAAATTTCAATCATTTTAGAATGACTTCCAAAGGAGTTCTAAATCAACATCATAACCACCGACACATTATTATGGATAATACTTAAGTACGCACTAGTGAGTACCATATATATGCACTTTTTATTTGACTTGATCAAAAGATGACACGTGTTTCTTGTTTTAAAAATCTAAGAAAAATTAAATAACACGTGAACTATTTTTTAAAACAATAAAGCATATGTAAAATATCTTTGGGTCAAATCTAAAAAGTGAGTATATAAGATACTCACTAGTAAGTATATAAGTATTATCATGTTATTATTGATAGAGCATATTTATGCGACTTTGTTAGCTTGTTTCTTTGCATTTAGTAAGTTAGTTTCTATTTATTATAGTGTTTTAAGCTATTTTCGTATGTTTGTAGGTTTAAATGACAAAGTTGGCAAGAAAGTGCAATTTGGAGCATTTTAGAGTAGTTTTGGGCTTGGAATGGATTGCACATGCATGGAGCAAGGTGGATGGACGAATTTGAAGATCAAGAAAGGCTAGGAATGTGATTAACATATGGAAGAATTAAATTGAAGACTTGGAAGATAAGGAATCAGCTATAAAGAAGGAATATTATCCAAATTTCCTTATCATATCCAAACCTTATCCAACCTTATTTTATCTTTTCCTATCCTAATCTTTTCCTACCTTAATTCAACTTCAAAGAGGACTCCTTTTCACATTAAATCACCTAAATATCAAGTTCTAGAAGCCCTATTTTCGTGCATTAAGTTTATGTCACATGTAACCCTTCTAGAAGTTCTAGAATCTGCCATAAGGACCATTCCTTATCCTCCTTGGAATTTAATTGAAAGTGTCCTTGTTCTTTGGTGATTTGGAGTCCTAATTCCTCTCATTTTCAGCCCAATTTTGTGCCTCCCCTTCAGCCCTATAAATACATGATGCCACAACACTCAAAAACCACCACCCTCTACCCCAAATTCACACCACACCATCCACCACACCTCAGGAGCCTAAATTCACACAAATCCCCATTGTTGGCAGCAAGGAAGAAGGAGGTGCCACTTCGAGTGTTTTAAGGTGTATTCTATCTTTGTTTGTAATGTTTAAGTTTAATTATCTTTGTTTTGTGAACATGTGGAACTAACTTCTTTTTAGTTAGAGGTGAATTCGAAGCCATGATTATATGTTTTATATGAATTGATTACGTCCAATTATTATTTCTTAAGGCATGAATGTGATTTGCTTATTTAAGTTATTAAAACTTGTTTATGTATGTGGGTCGGGGGTCGACACTTAATTTGCATGCATAAATTTGATGCTAGAGTATAAGGGGGTTTCACGTAATAGTTATTCACTTATATTCACAAGTAGTGGAGGTTGCTAGTCACAATTATGTTAAGTAAATCATTGGTATGAGTCTCATGCGTTTCATAGTGATGAATGTCTTGTCAATGCTTATGATTTTCATAGAACTTAATGACTTTTGACATGTATCTCTATCATGCATTTCATATAGGGAACTTGAGAAAGATAATTTGGTTTAGATGCGTATTCTATCTAATTCAATGAAATAAGGAAAATCTGATGGTTAGTTGTGCGATGCAACTAACTTAGGGTGTTGTTATTCATGGTTTAAAGAATAATAACTGGAAATCAATTTGTATGCATGTGTGTCATGTGTGGAGATAAACCCTCTAGCTAGCCATTCACCCATATTTGTCCCCAATTTCGTCCAAGTTGTTTAAGAGTCTTTAATCTGCTTGTCTTTACTTTAATTTCGTCCAAAATCCAATCCCCCTTTACTTGGTTGTGTCTTTTAGTTAGAATCTATCCAAATTTATGTTGTTAAGTGTTTTGAGTCCAGTTAAAAGTAATTTTCGTCCAAATCACCCTTTAGAGTCTAGTTTGAGTCTATTTGATTGTTTTGTGTTGCTTTGAGTCTTTGTAGTTTGTTTTGAGTCATATAAGTCTAGTTAAGTGTTTTTAAGTTTTGTTTTGTGTTTTTAAGTCAGTTTAGAGTAGATTAGCATCCCTTCTAATCCCCGGCCTAAAATGATCCCTACTTTCATATACTACAATCATAGGGTTTTAATTTGAGTGTTAGAATATTTCACATCAATTATTAGTAACCCTATAACTTTTTCCATAACTTTGTTCTTTATGGTTTATTTGTTGTTAGATTGTTGATTTATGGTTGATTTATCATAAACTTGAGAACTTTCTTGAAAATGGTTGGGTTAAGTTTATTTTAACAAAAAATCATGTATAACTTTATTTAATGAAAAAGACTTCAATTTAAGGAAAAACTCTTAAATTTTAATAAAAAATAGGATAAAAAAATTATGTCTTTTTCTACACTGTTTATGAAACTTAACGGTACTACATTGTTTATGAAACTTGATAGTATAACACTGTATATATGTCTCGTGCGTCCTCACACATTCTGTTTATGAAATTTATTACACTATTTATGAAACTTAACGGTACTACACTGCTTATGAAATGTAACGGTATTACACTGTTTATGAAATTTAACGGTACTACACTGTTTATGAAACTTAACAGTATGACACTGTATATATATGTGATATGCCCCACGCGTCCTCACACTTACTGTTTATGAAACCTAACGATACTACACTGTTTATGAAATTTAACGGTACTACACTGTGTGTGTGTGTGTGTGTGTATATATATATTATTTCTTTTGCCTTAAGTAGGTACGAATGAAATCTACATAATGTTTGAGATTGTTATACTCAAACAGTATAAGTAAAATTAAAATTATGCAACCAGTCAATATTAATTTATGAAATTGGACATGTCTTTTGGATCATCAGTCTTAATAAAAGTTGTATATCTTCAACCAAAATGAATGAGTGCTTGTAATGTCTATAAATACCTGTTGTAGCATAATGCTTCATACACAATTCAGAAATTTGTTATCTACACAATTTCTTTGCTCTCCCCTCTCTCTCCATCACATTCATACAATTTCTTTCTAGTTATTTCTAAGGAATATAATTCGGTTTTGCTAATCGAATATTCCATACTTTGTTGTATCCTGAAAGTGATTTGCCAAGAATCCTTTAACAAACTTATTCGAGTGGGAGCAAATAACACTTTAAGAAAACAATTCAAGTCGTACCTCAAAGTCATTCTTTGGATTATTCTCTATATTTCTACATTTACTCACCCAATCTTAAAGTGTTATTTTCGTCATGGAGAACAAGTCTGATAACATGGTTTTGAAGATTATCAATCAAGATGTCTACAAGTTAGACAAATTTGATGGATCAAACTTCACTCGATGGAAGCACAAGATGAGTTTCATGCTTACTGTTCTAAATATCATATATGTGTTGGACCCGAAATTGGAGCTTATTTGTAAACCAAGTGACAAAGACTCGAACAAAATAGTTGCCAATCGAAAGAAGTGCGAAGAAAATGAAATGGTATGTCAAGGACACATCTTGGGCACATTATCTGATCGCTTATATGACTTGTACGCACCCATTCAATATCCAAAGGAAATTTGGGAAGCACTTGAACACAAGTACACAATGGCGAAATGAGGTACCGATAAATTTTTAATGTTCAAATATTATGAGTTCACTATGTTTGATAACAAACTCATCCTAGACCAAGTTTATGAATTATTGGTCTTGGTCTCAAAGTTTCGTGAACTTAAATAGTTATTTCGGATCCTATGATAGCTGGAGCTAGTATGGAAAAATTACCCCAAGCATGGAATAACTATAGAAAGAAACTTCTACACATGATGGAAGATATTAGTTTGGAGAATTTGCAAAAGGGTATTCAAATTGAAGAGGAAACTCGAAATTGTGATAAGAATTTTGCAAATCAAGATTCCTCTAAAGTTCACATTGTTGAAGGAAACAAATACAAAAAGAACTTCAAAGTCAAAATTGAGAAATGGAAGTTTAAGAAGACCAATTCCAACAACAATCAAAAGAATGCAAATGGTGTCTGCTACCATTGTGGAAAGAAATATCATTACATTTGTGATTGTAGACATAGAAAAACGAGTGAGGAATATGCCAATAAGACCAATAGCGCAAATATGGTGAAAAATTATGAAATTGATAACATTGTTGCAATGGTATCAATGATGCATATTGACATGATTACCGAACTAAATATGGCATCGGCAATAAAATCATCTGATTGGTGGCATGACTTAGTGGCAACTATACATGTGTATAATGACAAGGCACAATTCATGACAGATGAAGTATCAACGAACAATCAAGAGGTTTTAATGGGGAATCATAATTCTGCCAAAGTTCTAGGAAAAGGAACCGTTGAACTTCAATTTACTTCTGGGAAGAAATTGACATTGCTTAATGTACTATATGTTCCAGAAATTAGAAAGAATCTTGTTCTGCAAATTTATTGTGTAAGAACGGTACAAAGACTGTTCTAGAGTCTGACAAGTTAATAATGTCGAAAAATTGGATGTTTAAACTAAGTATTAATAATAAAGTGAATTCTTCTGCTTATATTGTTGAATCTTCCTCTCATTTATGGCATTTACGTTTAGCACATGTAAATTTTAGATCTTTAAAATACATGTGCACACTTCGTTTAATTGCTTGAAATGATGATTACAATGATAAATGTGAAACACGTATTCAAGCAAAAATGACTAAGAAACCTTTTCTAAGTGCCAAAAGAAATACAAATTTATTAAATTTAATACATTCTGACATATGTGAATTTAATGATGTTTTAACAAGAGGAGGAAAAAGATATTTTATCACATTTATAGATGGTTGTTCTAATTTCACTTATGTTTATTTATTTTCTAATAAAGATGAAGCTTTTGAGTGTTTTATGTGCTATAAGGCTGAAGTTGAAAACCCAAAAGGAAGGAAAATTAAATGTCTTCGTAGTGATAGAGGTGGTGAATATTGTTCACATGAATTTGATATCTTTTGTGAAACGCATGGTGTTGTACATCAAAGAACTACACCTTATACACTACAACAAAATGGTTTGGCAAAAAGCAAAGAGGACACTTACTAAAATGATTAATTCTATGATGATTAATGCTAATACTCCTAAACATTTATGGGGAGAAGCATTGTTTACTGCATGTCATATACACTGATAGAATTACATTTACGAAGACACATGTGTCACCATATGAAATTTGGAAAGGAAGAAAACCAAATATGTCATATTTAAGAGTATGGGGTTGTGTAGCCTTTTACAAGGCACTAGACCCTAAGAGATCCAAGTTGGATCCAAGAGGAATTAAAAGCATAGTTGTAGGATATGCAAAAAATTCAAAGGCATATAGGTTGCTTAATTTAGACTCAATTACAATAGTTGAGACTAGAGATGTTGAATTTATAGAAAATAAATTTTATAATGACTACTCAATGTCTGGAAAAGAGAATGATCAAACACCTTTCTCAAATCCAACTACTAGTCATTCTCATGGTGAGAGAAGAAAACAGTCTGAAACTATTAATGAACCAAGGAGAAGCCAAAGAGTAAGAAAAGAGAAGACTCTAGGCTCTGATTTTATTTCGTCTCAATCTATTGTATTTTTAGTCAAAGGAAATAGAAAAAGGGTTCTAAAAAAATATACCCATATTGTTGAATATTAAGGATGATCCTAAAAGTCTAAGCGAAGCATTGACTTCAAGAGATGCAGCTTTTGGAAAGAGGTTATAGATGATGAATTTGAATCATTAATATCTAATTAGATATGGGTTTTAGTAGACTTGCCCCAAGGATGAAAAGCAATAGGTTGTAAGTGAGTGTTTAGAAGAAAATATAATACAGAGGGGTCTATTTAGACATTTAAAGTCAGGCTGGTTGCCAAGGGTTTTAAGTATAAAAAAGGAATAGACTATTTCGATATGTATACACTAGTAGCTAGGCTCACATCAATTAGAATATTGTTTTCGTTGGCATCTTTATATAATTTGCATGTGCATCAAATGGATGTGAAAATGGCTTTTTTCAATGGTGATTTAGATGAAGAAGTCTATACAGAATAACCAGAAGGGTTTGTTCTTCCTGTGAAAGAAAGTTTGTAAACTAGTCAAGTCGTTATATGGGTTGAAGCAAGCACCAAAACAATGGCACGAAAAGTTTGATTGTGTAATTTTATTGTAACATCTCACATCGTCCAGGGGAGTGGATCCTATAAGCCTTATATGTATATTCCCATCTTTACCCAGTATAAGACCTTTTGGAAGCTCACTGGCTTCAAGTTCCATCAGAACTCTGAAGTTAAGCGATTTTGCACGAGAGCAATCCCAGGATGGGTGACCCACTAGGAAGTGCTTGCGTGAGTTCCCAAAAACAAAACCGTGAAAGTGTGGTCAGGGCCTAAACCAGACAATATCGTGCTACGGTGTAGTGGAGCCCGGGATGTGGTTGGGGCCCGAGCTGAGATGTGACAATTTGGTATCAGAGCCAATCCTTGGCCAGAAGTGTGCCGACGAGGACATCGGGCCCCTAAGGGGGGTGGATCGTAACATTCCACATCGTCCACGAGAGTGGATCATGTAAGCCTTATATATATATATTCTCATCTTTACCTATCACGAGGCATTTTGGGAGCTCACTGGCTTCGGGTTTCGTAAGAACTCCGAATTAAACGAGTTCACGCGAGAGCAATCCTAGGATGGGTGACCTACTAGGTAGTTCTTATGTGAGTTCCTAGAAACAAAACTGTGAGGGCATGGTCTGGGCCCAAAGAGGACAATATCGTGCTATGGTGGAGTTAAGCCCGGGATGTGGTGGGCCCGAGTTAGCATATGACAATTAATTTGGTATCAGAGCCAATACCTGGCCGGAAATATGTCGACGAGGACATCGGGCCCTTAAGGGGGGTGGATTATAACATCCCACATCGCCCAGGGGAATGGATCCTGTAAGCCTTATATGTATGTTCTCATCTCTACCTAGTATGAGGCTTTTTGGGAGCTCACTGACTTCGGGTTCCATAGGAACTACGAAGTTAAGCGAGTTCGCGCGAGAGCAATCCCAAGATGGGTGACCCACTGGGAAGTTCTTGTGTGAGTTCCCAGAAACAAAATCGTGAGGGCGTGGTCGAGGCCCAAAACGGACAATATCGTGCTACGGTGGAGTCGAACTCGGGATGTGATGGGGGCCCAAGCCGGGATGTGACATTTATCATATGGATTTAGACAGAACAATGCTAATAAATGCATATACTCAAAATTCACAAATGATTATGGTGTTGTTATATGTTTATATGTCGACGACTTGCTATTTTTTGGTACAAACATGAAAAATGTATCTGAAACTAAAGAATATCTAAATTTAAAATTCAAAATGAATGACTTGAATGAAGTAGATACTATCTTGGGAATTAAAGTAAAGAAGTAGAATAGGGGTTATGCTTTGTGTCGGTCACATTATATAGAAAAATTGCTTCTTAAGTTTAAGCATCTACAAATAAAATAAGCAAATACCCCTTATGACTCTACTGAGACTTTGCTTAATAATTATGGTAGGTTCGTTGCACAGCTTGAGCATGCTAGTGTAATCGGAAGTTTAATGCATGTCATGCATTGTACGAAGCCAGATATCGCATTTGCAGTAAGCAAACTTTCTAGATACACTAGTCATCCATATACTACTCATTGGAAAGAAACAAATAGAATTTTTGGTTATCTTAAAAGAACTATTAACCTAAGTTTAACTTACTCTAAGTTTCTAGCAGTACTTGAAGGATATTCAGATGCAAGTTGGATAACAAGTGCGAATGATAATAAGTCTACATCAGGGTGGATTTTTACAATTTCTGGAGGAGCAATTTCTTGGGCTTCAAAGAAGCAAAATGTATAGCACATTCAACTATGAAATTTGAATTTATAGCATTAGCGGCAACAAGTAAAGAAGTGGAATGGATTAGAAATTTGTTATTGGAAATAGAGTTGCGGTCATAACCAATGTCATCCATTTCTTTATATTGTGATAGTAAGGCTATTTTGTCTAGAGCATACAATAAGGTATACAATGGAAAGTCTAGACATATTAGCTTGAGACATGAATATGTCAAGAAATTAATAACTGATGGAGTTATTAATATTATTTATGTTAAATCAAGTAACTTGGCGGATCCATTAAAGAAAGCACTTTCATGAGCTTTGGTTGTTAGTACATCTAGTGGAATGGGGCTAAAATCCGTTATTGTAACCCAACTTTGTCTAGAACATCACTAGTTTAAAAAGTTTAATGAGTGATAACAAGTTATTGATAAGTGGTTGTGAAAGCACTTTTAGTTCATTCTAGGATGATCAATGCAAGGCTGCTACGTTTAGTAGGTTGAGTTTAATCTCTGAATGAGGTTATTTATAGTTATGTATATAGTAGCAGGGACATGAGAATTAACCTCACCTATATGAACATGAGAAGTGGTGCCGCTTCTACCAAGAGTTGGGTTTTCTTTTGTAAATGTTCATGAAACCAGGATGAAGCACAAGGCCATAATGGTGCTTAATTAGTTCAGAAATTTCTTTAAGGAAATAAGATATAGTCATGTGTGTAATGATTCCGGTTTTAACATAAGAATAGTTAGTTTAGACTTAGTTCACCATCGCATTCGTTATAACTTTCAATTACTTACACTAATTAAAGGTTTAATTTGAAAGACACATTTATTGTATGCATGATTATATCAATACGTTTGTGGTTAATTATAAAAAGAGAATTGTTATTATATCATTTACCATATTTTTTAAATTTAGAAGGATTGTTAGAGATTTCAACAATAAATTTAAAAAAAAAATATATATATATATATATGTATATATAATGGTGCGGCGTGCGCAGTATGTATGTGGCAACCTTTATAATTGTTGTATAATCCACCCTTTTACTCTTGTACCTTTCGGTTGAATTGTTGCTACGTTTGATTAAAAGACATAATGTTTGAGAGCGTTATACTTAGACAGTATGACTAAAATTAAAAGGATGCAACCAGTCAATATTAATTTATGAAATTGGACATGTCTTTTGGGTCAACACTTTTAATAAAAGTTGTATATCTTCAACCAGAATGAATGGGTGCTTTAATGACTATAAATACATGTTGTGGTATAATGTTTCACACACAATTCAGAAATTTGTTGTCTACACAATTTTTTTGCTCTACAATTTCTTTCTAGTTATTTTTTCAGGAAATACAATTCGGTTTTGCTAATCGAATATTTCATACTTTGTTGTATCGTGAAAGTGATTTGTAAGAACCCTTTAGCAAACTCATTCGAGTGGGAGCAAATAACACTTTAAGGAAACGATTCAAGTCGTACCTCAAAGTCATCCTTCAGATTATTCTCTATGTTTCTACATTACTCAAACAGGACGCGCGTTGGGCATCCATGTTTATAATTTTTTCATTTTTTATTTTTGTCATTATTATTAAATAAAGTTATTTGATAATTTTTGGTAAAATGCAAAGTTTTGAAATCCTTTTTATTAATTTTCCTAAAGATTAAACCAACAACAAGAGAGTCAATCAAAATAAAAGAAGAAATGAAATACGGCATCACAAATAAGTTTCACTTCTAGCGAGACGACTTGGAAGTCTGTAAAGTATATAAAATAAAACTCCTAATTCTCTCATCTAATCCAACCTCAGCTCAGTCTACCTCTTTGCCATTCTTGTTCCAAATCTGTAAGGTCTAGTGAGCGAAATCATAACTCAATAAGGACATAAGTCTTATCAAAGATCATTGTCAAGGCTAAGCTCAATGTCACAATCACGTAATTCAATTATAGCATGTTATCATCATAAGGGATACATATTATATTTCATAAATGTAGCTTAACTTCACAAATAGATATGCGTGTCTCCTACCATGTAATTTATACCACCATAAGAATGCTCTATTATACAAACTTACCCTTATAACTCAATAATCCTAATTTCCCCTTTTTGGCTACCATTGATCTCCAGCCTAAATCACCCAATAATCCACAATTATTTGACGATATTCTAATATAACGTGGTGTATCAGATACAGCACAAGAATTTATCAATATGGTGGGACCTACTTATTAGAGATGACTTTGAATTTATAAAGAAATAACTAGTAAACAAATCAATGGAACCAAAGATAGGCAAGAAGGCTCCACGTCGTCTACATAATCTTTTATATCATAACCTTTGCCTTTTACCTTATCAATCAGTATTACTTGACTACTTATTTGTATGGTTTGCGCCCCTTCTTTGACCGCATATTAAACAAGAGTATTAAGATTTCTTTTCCAAACCCTCACAAAGATCACTTAGCAAATATAGCAACCCAGAATATCTTGCATGGACCTTTAAACTATCCAATATTCTTAACTCCATTCTCCAAGATATATATAAGAGAGATCATGCTGCAAAACAGCACATATCCCTGCAATTGCATTGATCGTAACGTCAACCTGCTGAAATGGCACCTTTCCTTTTATTTCTCTTCCCTCTCCTTGGTCTTTCATGTAAGTATACGAAACCATGCACCTAATTAGATCATCACCTTGCTATATAGTAATAAGTTAATAACCCTAAATTTCATGTTTCACTACATTTTTTTTTTCTGTATTTGAATACAGTTGCAGAGATCTCAAGCAAAATTGGCATAAACTATGGGCGGCTAGGCAACAATTTGCCGTCTGCAAATCGGTCTATCGAGCTCCTCATGGCCATGAACGCAGGGCGTGTGAAACTCTATGACGCAGACCCGGAAATCCTAAAACTCTTATCTGGAACGAATCTCCAAGTCTCAATTATGGTCCAAACAATGAAATCTCAACCATTGCATCAGATCAAACCAAAGCCGATGAATGGGTCCGAAACAATGTCCTCCCCTATTACCCCGAAACCATGATCCGGTACCTCCTCATAGGCAATGAAGTCCTTAGTTACAACTCCTCGGACCAAGATCGCCAAATGTGGTACGATCTAGTCCCTGCCATGAGTAAAATTAAGTCCTCCCTCAAATCACAAAACATCACAAACATCAAAGTAGGTACCCCATTGGCCATGGATGCGTTGCAATCAACATTTCCACCATCAAAAGCCACGTTTCGGGCTGATATATCTGATACGGTCATGGCTCCGATGCTGAGATTCTTGAACCGGACCAAGTCCTTTTTCTTCATTGATGTGTACCCTTTTTTCCCATGGTCTTCAAACCCTGGCAACATTAGCCTAGACTTTGCATTATTTAGAGGAAACAGTACCATGGAGTACACTGACCCGGGAACTGGGTTGGTCTACACTAACCTCCTAGACCAAATGCTTGACTCATTGATCTTTGCCATGACCAAGCTTGGGTACCCCAACATCCGGCTCTGATCACGGAAACCGGCTGGCCTAGTTCTGGGGACATTGAACAACCCGGTGCTAATATACACAATGCCGCCACATATAACCGCAATTTGATACACAGAATGGTTGCAAAACCACCTCTTGGAACACCAGCTAGGCCTGGTGTTGTCATACCTACATTCATATTTTCATTGTTCGATGAAAATCAAAAGACAGGACCAGGGACGGAGAGGCACTGGGGTTTGTTGCATGCTGATGGAACTCCCATTTATGACGTTGACTTGACAGGTATGGTCCTCAAATTCCTCGAGTAAACCAATTTTTATATATGTTTTAAAGAAGTGATTTCTATACACCCACACTCTTGTTTATTTCTTGCATTTAGATTAAATAAATCAAACGAGAATGAGAGAAAGAAATAAACAATGACGTGCAAAATGAAAAAGTGTGGGCATAAATGGTTTTCCATTTTTACATTTTACTCAAAAGTTTCACATACTTTCTTTTTTTTGGTTCTATTTTACATACTTTCTTAAATGAAACTTTCAATCGCATGTCTAGTGTATACCCTTTCTCTAGTAAAGGTGGAATAAACTTTTTAGATTGTTTAGCTGATAAGGTACAAAGAACTGTGTTCTTTCTACATTTTCAAACTTTTTGATATTTCTCTTTAACGACTTGATTATATATGTATATATATTGTAGGGAAGCGGCCGTTGGAGGACTACGAGCCCTTGCCGGAGGAGGAAAACAACAGGCCATACAAGGGCGCGGTGTGGTGCGTGGTGGCGAAGGGTGTGAGTGTGAATGACGAAGAACTGGGGTCGGCTGTAAACAATGCGTGCATTGCAGGGAATGCCAGTGGGGCGTGTGATGCTCTTTCACCAGGAAAGGAGTGTTATGAACCGGTTTCGTTGACCTGGCATGCGAGCTATGCTTTCAGCTCGTACTGGGCCAAGTTTAGGAGCCAGGGAGCTACTTGCCATTTCAATGGGCTGGCTGAGCAAACATCTCTGGACCCAAGTAAGTTTTTTTTTTTTTTTGCTCTTCTCCGAAGGGAATGCCAATTAATACGAGAGATTTTTGTTTTTTATTTTTTGTTTACTCTGACGGGAATCGAATCATGAATTTATTTTAATTTTAATATATTACTTTACATTTGTGACTATTTGAGTCGGGTTCAAATAAAATTTCCAACCAACATCTTCTTAATTAAACTTTTTCTCACGCTATTTTCATGGGAATTAAGATTGATTAACTAGTATTCTTCTTGCAGGTCATGGATCTTGCAAGTTCCCTAGTGTGATTTTTTGAAGATTATCATAAAATGCTGCTCTTAAAAATAAAAGCAGCTGGTCAGGCTAAAACAATATTGCAAGAGATGGTGTCTCAATTGTTAGATTTGAAAGCATAACTGTAACAGATGAACGTTAATTTGCTTGTTATTAATTTATATGTAACTGAGAAAATGTTGCTTTTGTTCAATGCAACTCTTCAATTATCCGTTTTTGTTCAATGCTGATGGGAAGTGTCCCAGCCCCGCAAGTGTCAAACACTTCTAGTTTTGGTCTCTATGATGACACTATGCCTCTTTTGACAGCCGAGGCCATACAAGTACGCTATACTCATGAGGGTAGATCAATAGAACCAATTTTCATTTCCAACGTTAATACCAGTCGTGCTGGAAATAAAATATAAAGAAAGAGATAATAAGAGAGAATAGAGAGAAACAAGAGAAAGGTTGAGGGGAGAAATAAAAAAGTGTCATTTCTTCTCACTAGAATGTCTATATATAGATATAGAATTTACATAGAAATGATCGTAACTAATTAGATATAAGTAGTGTTATTCACACTTTTTTTTTTTACTTCTCACATATTCTTATTAGTTTTTTATCCATTAATCTTCTTTAATTAATTTTATCATATGACCAAAAATTCATACGAATGTGTAAAAAATAAAATAAGTATGTGAATAGGATCAACCTGGCATATCACATATATTGGCCCCAGCCGTATATTGCGGACAACCACATAATTGACAAACACAGCTACTATATAATGACATATGGAAATTAATGGAGGGTCAGGGGCCACAATGACGGTGACAACATCAATCAATCAATGAGTAATAAGACCATGTACCTAATAGCATAATGTGACTTAGTATATGATTTGGTTGTATTTCTCTTCGTTGCTAAATAAAAAGTTTTATGTTCAATTCTATTCAATGATGAATTTGAATCATATTATTACTAATTTGTTGTAAGATTTAGCTCACTCTCCCACCCTCTTAGTGTACTATCAATTGTCCAAAAAAAAAAAAAAATCAACATGCGCTAGTCAAGTGGTTGGCAAAGGCCTAGCGCCAGGCGTCTAGCGAGAGACTAGGCAGTTTTTTAATTTATATAACGTATAAATAAATGTCTACTTATACTTAAATAAAAATACATAATTGTATTAAAATAAATAAATTGCAAATAGAATGACATAGAGATTATAAAGTATTAGAAAATATTGAAAAATATGGGAAATGTTCATCTAAGTATTTAACAAATCTTTTACAATTTCTTGAAAAAATAAATATAAAATAAAATTTATTTTCTATCTAAATGAGAGTTGCGTGCGACTTAGCCAATGTTTAAGTGGACTAAGCTAGCGTCTAGTCGTCTTTTTATTTTAATTTTTTATATAATTTTCAAATGTTTAAGAATTAATTGAGGCAGTCGATCACCTGCCTAGCACTTAAGCGACAAGAGTGAAAGTTGTGTTACTTTTTTTAGTAAATTGTAAAAATGGTCTCTCAACTTTAATTCAATTAGAGCAATGGTCGTTCAACTAAAAATCCATTAGTATTGATCCCTCAACTCATCAAAACAGTGCAGATATAGTCCATCAACTAAAAATCTATTAATAATAGTTCCTCAACTTTAATCTAACTGGAGATATGGTTTATCAACTTTAACCTAATTAAAGAAATGATTCATCAATTTTAACCCAATTGTAGCAATAATCATTTCAACCTAACTCATTTTGGTAAAATTTTAATGAAGTTGACGAAAATGATCCTAGTTACACGTTTTGATGAGTTGAGGGACCACAGCTCCAATTTGATTAAAGTTAAAAGAACATTTCTACAATTTACTTTTTTTTTTTTTTTTTTAATAAAATGTTTGCTGGTTTGGACTTGGTATATAAAGGTACAAGACAAAACGTAGATAAAGGTACAAGACAAAACGAACATCTAACGTGTTTTGATAAAGTATGGCAATTGATGATCTCACTATCAAAACCAGTTGTGTTGCAAAGGGGCGAACACTTCAAAGATCCCATCTAATCGTCCCACTTTTTTAGTACTTTGGTCGACTAAAGATCTCAATTTCCACACTCCGACGAACACTATGAAGCTCGTATCGTTGTTCTTGTCGCTGTGACATCTCTCCTTCACACTCTCAGTATATTACGCATAAAATCTGTAGAAAGTCAGAGACGCACGATTACAAAACACACAGAGATATCAGCTATGCTTTCTTCATCTGCTGCTTCTGCAAATCAAATTGGCGCCACCTTTTCCTTGAGGCCCAACTTCTTGTTGGCAAGCTCTTCTGATTGTGGGGGTGCCCTTCAATTCCTGTTTTCTAGCTACAGTTTCAGAAGCAGAAGTGTTTTTCTTCGAACATGGCATGGAAGGCGAGGTGGGTTTCTTCCGAATCGCGGGTTTCGAGTGTTTTGCGAATCAAAGGTGATTCTTGAACACCCTTTTCTGAGAATTTCATGAATTTTTTAAATTTTGGTTGGTTTATGTTGAATTTGTATCATTTCCGCTTTTTTTAATATGTTTTTGTTCATTATGTTACTACTTTTATAATTCTATTAGTGCTGGTGAGATTGTGACTGCATTTGATAGTATTCTGAGATAGGAGCTGTGTTGAGATTTCTAGACATGAAATCGGGTTTAGTATATTAGTTTCGGTTATTGTTGAATGTACTTCTGACTCTGGGTGCGTTACAAACTGAGTAGGCAATCATGTTATGTGCTCGTTAGTTAGTAATTTGAATTGTTTTGGTTTGTTGCTGGTTGCACCGCCGTTTCTGTGACATTCTTACCACTATTCCTAATGTCATGTTTTAAATAGGGAATCAGACACCGGTAGGTAATTCACCTTGCAATGTGGTCTAACGATCCCGAGTATTTGGATTGAAACACAGCCAGAAGGTACTGAATACTGACATATATTTGTATCTGAAATATACAGTTACAGACAGAGGAACTGCTGATAAGAAGGTATTCACCGTTTCTAGAAAGTGCGTTCCTAAACAGGAAGGGTTCTTCTGTATCTGATGAGTGGCAGGCAGTTCCTGACATTTGGAGATCTTCAGCCGAGAGATATGGTGATCGTGTAGCATTGACAGATCCATACCATGACCCCCCTTCAAGTATGACTTATAAACAGGTTAATTTTCTTTTCCGATTCTAATTCTCCCGTACATATTTGTTTTACCTTCACTGTTTGTTCCTTTATCTTCTTTTGCGTGCTTCATCCAATTGTCTCTATATCCAATTGCCTCTATATCGCGTGGTTCAGGAAAACCGATACCGATTTTATCATTTCTTCTTCCGATGTTAATACAAAGAAATGATAGTACTATGTTTATAACTTTTGTTTTTATTCCAATTTTGAAATTGCAGCTGGAAGAGGAAATTTTGGATTTCTCTGAAGGCCTAAGAGTTGTTGGAGTAAAGCCTGAAGACAAAATTGCACTTTTTGCCGATAATTCATGTCGTTGGCTTGTAGCAGATCAGGGTACAGTTCCATTTTTGGCCTACCAAATGTGCTATTAAATAAATTTTGTATTCTTCTCTATGTATGATTTATGGATTTTAATTATCCTCATGTTTTATGTTGGTTTAGGTATAATGGCTACTGGAGCTATCAATGTGGTAAGAGGTTCAAGGTCTTCAGTGGAAGAGTTGTTACAAATATATGATCACTCTGAAAGGTGTGGACAAAGCACTTTCTTACTTGCTTGTTCTGCTTATTCGAGTCAATTTCCACCACCTTTGTTATATTAATATATGAATTATTAGATGTATATTTTACATTATATTCACCGGTAAAATTCATTTCCAATCTTGACACTCTACATGGTTTGTCTCATCGGTTTCTATTTGATACTCTTCTCATAATTGTGCAGTTGTAACTTTTTATAGTAACATGATTTCACAGTCGATCTTTTTTTAAGCCTTAATGAGTGCAAATGTGTTCTTTCAAATAACCTTAAGCATTTTTAACACATGTTTCCTTCTCTTTTTTCCTTGATGACTCCATAAAATAATCTTAAGTTTCATCACTACTACAGTGTCGCACTTGCTGTGGACAGTCCTGAATTGTTCAATCGGATCGCAGAAGCATTCTCTTCCAAGGTTGTCATGAAATTTGTAATTCTGCTTTGGGGGGAGAAGTCAAGCCTGGCCAGTGAAGAGGAGACTCCTGTTTTTAACTACAAGGAGATTCTGGATCTGGGTCGAGGGAGTTGTAAGAGTATGCTCGACTTTAATGATGCCCGTATGTCATCCCTCTGTCTTTGCTAGCAGTTTCTTTTATGCTTTAAGATAGTACCAAAGATCTAGGATGCTAGGGCGGCAGTAACCTTAGTTTAAATAGTCTATTAGGAGACCTCGTATTCAGTCTATTACTAATTTCATGCCAGTAACCAGATTATAGAGTTTCTCTTGGGTGTCTTGCCGTTGAACTCAATCATAGTTGTTCACAGTTCGATTTTATTTCTCTATTTCTGTTGTTTGTTTCTGGGAATTGTCTTCTATTCTGGTTTTCAATCAATGTAGCGGCTGGATGGCAGCTTATCACTACTGCCCTGCATCATCGTACTTTGGGAATACATATGCTCTTTGATAGTATTTGTTTAACATGGAAATTGCACTGCTTATAATTTCTGTTTCTATGCACTTCTTCAGCAATATAATATTCCTCTCTTTGGGTAAATGAATGCAACGCCCATGTGGCTTAATTTCAGGGGGAAAGTATACGTATGAAACTATCAACTCAGATGATGTAGCTACACTAGTATATACAAGCGGAACAACTGGGAACCCGAAAGGTGTCATGCTAACTCATCGAAATCTGTTGCATCAGGTTTGTATGTTGAATACTCTTGGTATGATCAACAAAGCACTAGTATCTAGACTGTAACTTCACTGGATTAATTTATTGTCATTTAACCTTTTCTGTTTGATACGTAAAACTGCACTGACGAAAACATGCATCTCCCCGTTATATCAAAAGTACTACAAAAGCCATTTAAAGAATAAGAAAAAGGTCATATTTGATAATCAATGTGAATGTGCAATATATGGTGTACTACCGAAGAAGTTGGAAAAGCTACCAAGTACATAGATTTAGCTTGTTTTCAACTCATCTTGTCCTCTCTAGAGCTCTAGCAATTCGAATACATGATGAGCCCTACATCATAGGAAGAATCTGACATTAAAATAAAATATACAGACGCAAACTCTAATAAAATGGGTACGTATAATTTGCAAACTTTGTGAGTGATATGGAACTCATATCACGGCCAAGAGGCCGTCCAACTTATGATGTATGGCAAGATGTACTAATAACGCCTTTGTCTCTGGAGACTTCTAGGCTGTTGCAAAGATGGATTTTGGCTGCCTTCCCTTTATGTTTAATTTGAACCATAAATGATTGTTAGAGGTAGTTTAATTCTTCCTTTGTTCCCTCTTCTTCCTTTGCATTTTGGATGACATTCCCCTGTTTCTTTTTGTTATAATTGGAGCCAATAGATGTGTATAATTTTTAACTTGAGGCTATTTTCTATGTGCTTTTTTCCCAGATAAAAAACCTATGGGATGTTGTGCCTGCTGAAGCTGGGGACAGATTTCTCAGCATGCTTCCACCTTGGCATGCCTATGAACGAGCTTGTGAGTATTTCACATTGACGTATGGAATCGAGCAAGTATACACAACTGTCAGGAACTTGAAGGTATTACTGTTTTGAACTGTTTATTTTCATGGATGTTAAGTTGCTCTGTTTCCAACTTTCCAGCATATTATAGTCTGAAGAAATTTATTTCTAGAGCTGGACAATGTTCTCTCGAGAAAGTACATGATAGGGAAGTCATGCATGTGGCTTGCACATTGCCCCAACCATTTTTTTTTTCTCAAAGGAATAACTTTACCTTAACCTTCTCCGGTGATTCGACAATTTATAAGAATATTGTTTGTGACAGAAAATGACAAACTATTTGTTTCACAGCCAGTTATTCGATACCTTTTCTTGCTTTTATGGTGTTCTAATTGATATGATTATTGGTTTATAGGAGGATTTGCTACAGTATCAACCAAATTTCATAATTTCAGTTCCTTTAGTGTATGAGACACTTTACAGGTATGTCCTTTTTCTTGGAAAGTTTGCTACTGCAGAGGTATGGTTTTAATTAATGACAAAGTAGAAAACTGTCTTATGAGTTTCCCTTTTTTTGTTGTTTGAACATGTGTCGATTTTTTCTTTCACCTTGTTCGCTTTGTTTTCTTCTTCTTTTTGTATTCATTTACAGAAATATGTTTCAACATTTAGGGTTATCTGTTAGTCATTATTGTTCATTTAGGGTTCTAAAGAAGTTTTCATATTTTCATCATGCAGTGGGATTCAGAAACAGATCTCTACGAGCTCTACTGCTCGTAAGTTTATTGCACTTACATTCATAAGGATCAGTTTGGCATACATGGAGTTTAAGAGGATTTATGAGGTTCAACCACTGAGTACTTTGTCTTGTTTATGCTATTTTCTATTTGCACAGGCCATAATATACTGATGAAACAAAAGGCCTAAACATAAACTGGATTTGTTCTTCTGCCTACTTTAACGCACCTTGGGCCCGGTAGCTGAATGAGTACATGTGCATCCACAATATAGACATCACGTCTTCATAAATGACTTAAGTTCCATGACGTGCCTCACTGTATTAACAAGTTAGGCATCACGTGTCTCAGACACAGCAACCGTCCTCAACACTTTTTGCTGTCAAAACAGAACATATAAAGGAGAACAGACCCTGTTGATAGAAAGCTTATGCCCCGCCCTTTATAGTAGTGAAAGGAATATCAATAGAAAAATTTTCAACGGCAATTTGATCATTTGGGTCCCACATCAGCTATGCATTGAGATTTAGAGTAGTTTAAATACAGCCTAGGAATTCAAATCTCAGCTGGAGATAACCCTTTTGGAGGATGTTGTAGAACTGAGGCTCTAATACATTAATGATAACCCTAGAAGGGTCTAAATAGAATGGTGATCACAACAGTTATATAACTCTTTTATATTTAAACTATTTGTTCATAATCTTGTTTACCGTCCCATAAAAAAGAAAGTTTTTTAGACTGAATGCATTTGAATCTTCTGGTAAATTTTTTTTTAGTGGCATCTTGTTTTAATTGCCTTTCTTGTGCCAAACTGATTAACAACTGATTTCACATTCAGTTATTGATCTTATTATGTCTAATGTGTTATTAGTTAACAACTCGTTTCCCACCCAAACTTATTGGATCGATTGATTTGAATTTCGTTTGTAGGGAACATATTTGACGAGGAACCAGAAGCAAGCATCTTATCTTGCTTCACTGTATGATTGGCTATGGGCAAGAGTTGTTGCTGCGATATTATGGCCTTTGCATATGTTGGGAAAGAAGCTTGTCTATAGTAAAATTCATTCTGCTATCGGAATATCAAAGGTCATCTTTTTTCAAGTCATTTATTGTAGTCACAACTTCTTTTTATTAGAATTTGACAGTGTGAAAAGTGGGTATTTTGTGGTTTTCTTTCGTGGATTGTGTGGTTTGATTTGTAGATCATCATTCACAAGCCAACTGAATACGTTGGTTAAAATATCTGAAGGATCAGTGTTTTAGTCAGGAAACTTTTAGAGTTCTTGTAACTACTTATTTTCTACATTTCTTTCTCATTTGCAAAAGTCTGTGTGTGTGAGAAGATTTAGATTGTCTCTTCATTTTTTTGGGTCTTCTAAGTATATCTCATGGATGCTTTTAACTGGAATGAAGTGAACTAAGGAAATCTTTCCTTGGCTTCCTGCAGGCTGGTATTAGTGGAGGAGGTAGCTTGCCGTTACATGTTGATAAATTTTTTGAGGTTAGACTCTTACACACATATTACTGGCCAAAGAGAAGTTTTGGGCAATCAACTCTCATTCTAGCGATGTGCACTTGCAGGCAATTGGTGTGAAAGTGCAAAATGGATATGGTTTAACCGAGACTTCTCCAGTTATTGCTGCTCGCCGGCCAAACAATAATGTAAGAACAACAATCTAATTTACATATAAATAAACGATACGTACTTGTTGGTTAATGGCACCTATGACAGTGCATGTGATGGCAGAAAATAAAATAAACAGGTAATATTTTGAAAAAATTATTGTTGCTTTGTTAGGGAAAAGTTCAAAGTTATATGTAAGAAAAGGTTCAAGGAATTATGACGATAACGTAAAGTGTTTGTATGTGATAAAAGGCCCAAGGTTTTTATATGTTTTTATTCACGGCTGTGAGTTTCATATGTGGTACATTGTATGATAAAGTCACAGATGTAAATTTTTGAAGGTTCTTGGTTCAGTTGGGCCTCCAATTCGACATACCGAGTTCAAAGTTGTAGATTTGGAAACTGGTGAAGTTCTCCCACCAGGTTCAAGTGGCATTGTAAACGTTCGGGGCCCACAAGTGATGAAGGGATACTATAAGGTAACATTAACTTTTGTGGATAAGAATGAGCTTTTTAATTTTTCAGTCGCTGATAAGATAATGCTAAAATTTTGTGGGTTTAAATAGTAAAATCTGATAAAAGTTGGTATGACTAATAACATAAAACTTGGGGTACTGTAATATTGGTGAAGAAAAAAGGGTTAGTAAAACTCGTTTTCCCCATTCTTCTCGAGACTCCATTATAAATAGATTACACGAGTGTAATTTAGAACCATGGAAATCTTCAATAGATGTAAACTAGGCATTATTCGTGATCCTTATAACCAGGAATTGTCTTCTTAGCATCTTTATCCTCACAGAAAAGAGGTTCAAAACTTCTAGCTACGGAGCCACCCGTTAAATGTTTTAAACTGCAACTCTTTTACAATATGAGGAACTGAACTGGTTAGTATTATCACATGGTAGGTGTCTGTTATGCACCAAATATTTGCAGGCATAGATTCCATATATATTTACATTTATATGAGTGTATGTGTACACCACTGTCATTAAACCGAATCTACCCCATCAAGATATATCTCAAGTCCAAGCAGGGTTAGCACAGTGTTTCATACAGGATTTAACACAAGATTCCGTATCATGATTAAATTGTTGGTTTACCACTGTCCCAGACGCTTTTAAGAAGAAAAGCTTAAGTTATTATAATGTGAGACCAATATTAATTTATGTTCCACACTAGCCTTAATTTTCCCCCATCTACTTGCAGACTTTCTGAACATATTTACTCTTGTAGACACGTTGCTTCTTTGTACTACTTATCCAAGTCCATAAGATAGTATTTAATGGTTTTACTCTGTTGAATTGGTGAAAATGTTGAGGTGCCCACTAGTTAATGTGTTTAAGTGCTTGGAAAGTGTTCTTGCCAATGTATCTTGGAGATTGGTGCCATTTTGCTGCTGCTTTCACCCAAAATAATCAGAATTCATATTATTTTTTCCTTGCGTGAGATGTCAATTGACCTTTTTGTATTCACATTTTGAACTAGAATCCAGCAGCTACAAAGCAAGTACTAGATGAGGATGGTTGGCTGAGTACTGGAGATATTGGTTGGATTGCTCCTCACCACTCAACAGGGCGAAGTCGTCGTTGTGGAGGTGTTATTGTCCTGGAAGGACGCGCAAAGGATACTATAGTCCTTTCAACAGGTATACAAACATATTTTAATTTTCTTCTACTACACCGCCATGTATCTTCTTGCTAAGAAGTGAAAAGAATAGTAGCAGACCGTTTAGGCCATAGGCCTATGGGGACACCCTCAGAGGCCGACCAGGTGCATTTCCGCTTCCCCATCCTCCCTCTCACCCCCCCCCCCCCCCCCGGGGTTTTTTTTTTTTTTTTTTTAAGAATTTCCCGCCATTTTTCTTCTTTGTCTGAAATCTAGAGAATTTGACGAGTATCTTTATGCTAACTTCTTGTTAAAAAAGTCTCTTTATCATAAAAGAAAGTTAATGTAGTGGATTCCGATTTTATAACTTTGTAATAAATTTCTTCTCATCTCCTTTTCCCCTTTTTTCTCCTCTTAATACCCTACTTGCCGTCTTTTGTTCTTTAATTTTTGTTTGCTTGAAAAATCAGGTGAAAACGTTGAACCAGTGGAGCTTGAGGAAGCTGCCATGAGAAGTAGTCTAATTCAACAAATTGTTGTGGTTGGCCAGGTCGAGTTTCAGCAGCTTTCTTTTGTTCTTTTTTCTTTTTCTGCATTGGGCTTTCCAGAACTATAGTTATCTATATTCTGCTACATTTGAGACGACATGTACTGATTTTGTGTGTCGTATGGCATTTCTTTATGTAGGATCAACGACGACTTGGGGCAATAATTGTTCCAAACAAAGAAGAGGTTTTACTTGCAGCCAAAAAGTTGTCCATTGTAGATGTTAATGCCTCTGAGCTCAGTATGGATAAAATGAAAAACTTGGTATATGAAGATTTAAGAAGATGGTAAGATTTCTTTTTAAATTATCTTTTACACAACGGATATGAATTAGTTACCACCAAAATAAAAACTCATGAAAGAAATTGTCATAATATCGTCGTAAAAAACTTCAAGAACAGAGGCCATTACCGTTAAAAACTTCAAGAAACATACAAGGAATACAGCCTATGAGGACAACATCAGAGGCCATTACAATCTAATGTTTTCTTTTTCTTATAGTTTCCTATCTATTTCATGCAGGACTACAGGGTGCTCGTTTCAAATTGGACCGATTTTGATTGTGGATGAACCCTTCACGGTAAAGTATCTTTGCCCGCGTCTTCATTCAAGTTGCAGACGTGACTGGTAATTGTCTGGTTAGTAATACCTTCTATTGTGCAGATTGATAGTGGACTAATGACTCCAACTATGAAAATTCGAAGGGACCGAGTCGTAGCTCAGTACAAGGATCAAATACATAACCTGTACAAGTAAACATCTTATCCCGAAATTCACCGAAGCAGTTTAAAGTGCATGTATATTTATAGGAAATAATAATTGCAAGGCCTAGCGTGTAGCCAGTCCAATACTTTTTCGAGTCTCTGTAGTGTAAGTTAAGTTCCTTGCTCTCTTGAAACACAACATTATAAAGTTTGTAGATTTGCATGTTGTACCCGAAAGAAGCGTATCTTGACCTGCCAACATAGCCTTCTACGTTACGCTGGAAAGATAATGTCATGATATGAAATTATTCATCTGAATGCAAGCCTAAATCTTCAAGTTTATCAGATTCTACTCTACTTAATAATTTTTTTTCGATTTTGGTTTAAGTAAATTTGTCGTTATAAGATCTACTGTGATACATTTGTATAATTCATAATCTTTTTTTTTCTTTTAGTAATCGATAATTAGTTATTATGAGAAGGGAAATTAGAGGGGTTCGAACTAGCACGGTTTTTATTTTATTGTATTGGCACCTCCATATTATGTTGAACACACTATTTAAAAATCTAATATTGAAGGTGATGAGAGTTAAAAAAAATAATCATCATAAAAACCCTGGAGATTATCACTTTAATCGGTAATTACGTACTGTGCTAAACTGAACCAGACTCGCACAAAACTTACTCGTTATAGAAGCTCCCACTGTGCATGTACTCGGAAAATTACAACTATGTAGTGTGTTTCTTTAATTTAAGGCTTATTAGTTGGATTGTATATGAAACTCCCACTAAGTCTCAATTTACCTTTTAAAATTGGTTTTGTTTTATTTTACCCACTGAAACCCATTTTCAACTCATTTTGTCTCACTTCACCTCATCCCGTTGAAAAGGTAAAATTCAAATCCAATAAATCATTAAATTCCTTTCTTTTCTTTCATGAACCCTAATTTGTTTTGTCAAGATGATTAGTCGACTAAACCCAAGCACAGGATGGAGAGAAAGCAAAAGCCAAAAGGTGTTTAAAAAGTGAAATGTCTAAAATACCTTTGAATTTAACATTAGGTGAAGTGAAACCAAAAGAATTGAAATTGGAATTGGCAGTTTCAGAGGACAGAATGAGACTAAATCAGTTTCAAATGATAACTTGATAAGTGGAGATAGCTTTAGGGGAATTCAACTAGTAAACCTTAATTTAAGGGTTGTTTAATTGGTACCACCCATATTGATGAATACACCTCACATAAAATTTAAATATCAAATGCCTTGTATGCTCTAATATGAAACGACTTATATGCCCTAATTCTTATTTCTCTCACCACTTTGACTTTTGGGTTATTCTAATCATCCGTTTCTGAAAATTTTCCAACAATTTCATCCGGGTTTTGTTCAAGTTGATTTAAAACTTGCTTAATTTTTGGGAAATTTTGGTGCTTGAATCTGTGGGGTGCTATCAAAAATGGTGACAATAAATTTGGGTCTTTGCATGCACTATGTATTGAACTTTGTTAATGGAGCATTCGTGCATATAAAAAAAGACAAGCCTCAATTTTTTTTCCTAGAAGCTACTCGATGTAATCCAACCCACTTGGAAAACAGAGTGGGAGAGCAAGACGGCTTTTCTCAGAGAAAGGGTTTTCAGGAGGGACTAGGATTCCCTCCCCTCTTCTTTTCATCCCCTTCTCTCCCTTCTTTTTGCATTCTGTATTTTGTCTTTCTCTTTCTATATAAAATGTTGATGTTGCTTAACCGTGTCCGTTCAAATATGAGAATAAGGAATGAGAGGGTTCCAAAGAGGGGAGATAATCCTAGACCTTTCAGGAGGCCTTGAGATGAGCAGCTCCTTAGTGCTTTGCCTCATGAGAGTCAAGAGTGTAAGAGTTGCATTTCTAGTTTCGAAATGGGTTTCTCCTCGGATGACCTCTCACTTACAAATAAAGAAGAATACTACCAAATCGTAATAAAAAATAAAAAATAAATATTAAAAAAAACCTAATTTAATTGCTTTTATTTTCATAAATATTTATTAAATGCCTAGATAACATATAATTAGTAGACACGTGTGACGTGGCCCAATTATATAAGGATTAGGAGTAGTGATACATCACGGTTAAGAGAAAATTTTAATGAGATGGAACACTAGATGTTATTATATAAGTGGATGAAAATTTTATTTTTCAAGTGTCCCTACGCTTATATGATGACATATATTGTACCATTTTGTGTTCCAAGTATGCTAAATAATCTCTCCAGGTTAACTGGTGGAGCTAAAAATAAGCAGAGAATCCTTATCCGTAGCAAAATAGGACTCTTTTTCGTTTGTAGTTTTAAATCCATTCTAATACATATATGGCCTGAATCACTGAGAAAACAACAATTTTCTCCATACTTTCTTCTTCCTCTCCTCGCTCCATAACAATCTACCGTCTCCGCAACTCAACGACACAACAACCCTAAGTGGGGAGGTCATGCTGATAAACACTTCTCCCTCCCTCTCTCTCGACGATGAAGAAACTTAAAGCGTGCTGCAGGCACCCACCAAGCAGCAGCGACGGATCCCTGAAACTAAAAGTTAATGAAGAAGAAGAGCACGATCATAAACCCTACATCCTTCAGTTACCAGACGATGTAACAGTGCAGATCTTCTGCAAACTCCCAATCAAAACGCTCGTCGAGTGCAACCGTACATGCAAGTCCTGGCGTTGTTTGCTATCGGACCCTCAGTTCACAGAAGACCTATTTTCACGAACGCCGGATTGCCTTTTGTTCAACAAACTGAATCACCCCAACTGGAAAGGCCAGTTTCTGGTCGACTTCGACAGGGCTTCAAACCGAAACCAGGTCGTGCTCAAGCGCATCAGTAAAATCATCTACCCAAATGTCAAAGCTAAGGTACATGAATATTCCCTTGTGGGTTCGTGCAATGGCTTCCTCTGCTACCGCGAATCTCTCAGTGTACCCTTCGATGACAGAGGTCCATTGTTTTTACTTGTCTAATCCTGTCACCGGTGAGTCTTTAACTCTTCCAACACCTGCCGAACCTGCAAAGAGAGATTGTTTCGGGTTTGGGTTTAGTCCCGTTAGCAACCTCTATAAAGTAGTCCGGATTATGAGTCCGTTTGAAGGGTCTTGTGATGTAATGGTTTTGAAAGTTGGCTCTGGGATTTGGAGAAAAACTGGAGAATCCATCTACAGTTTCCATGGAAATTGTGGGGTTTATCTCAATGGATTTCTTTATTGGATTGCTCAAAGTCGTAACAGGGACTGTCCTTTTCTATATGCATATGGCATCCCTGTTTCTCTATGTGCAGGTGCTCCCTTTCTATATGCATTTGATGTCGAAAGAGAGTGCTTCCAACAGTTACCACTACCGCCTTGCCGTTTGCATCTGACAGTTGCTCCGCTCAAGCTCGGAGTCCTCAATGGTTGTCTCTTCCTAATTCTTAGATCAACATCTAATATGATTGAGATTTGGGTGATGAAGGAGTCTTGGACTAAAGAGCATGAGTTCACATACTCTTCTAAGTTTTGTGTTACTAATATATTGAAATTCACAAAGGAAGGGAAGATCTTGTTTACGCATGATAATCAATTGTGGGCTTACACTCCTAAGAGGGTTGTAAGAGTTGACAATGATGATTTACCTTCAAATCTTTCAGAAGGATTTCTCCATATTCCCAACTTCGCACCGCTCTGGCCATCTTTACTAAACAGAAATCAGGTCAAGCAGGAAAGTGACAAGGAATCAGAATGAGCAGGCCCTTTCTGCATATTCCAAGCTTTTTTAGTATTGTTTAGAGTTTGAGTTGACGACGTCTCATTACGAGATTTCGTATTTTAGTAGCTGATAGATATGTATCCTCTTGCTAGTAGAGGTTTGATTTTCTTCTGAGATGCATCGTCTTCTTTCTTTTTACCGTGTTTCTATTTCATATTCCGATCATAATCCTCAGAGTCGCAGTTTGCTCAGCTACCAGACACTTCTCGTTGTTTGGTCACTGAGACAATGGGAATTAAAGGAAATATATTTTTTAATTTTTAACAGTAAGTCTTTTACTGAGCTTGGCTTATACAAATTTCAACCAATATTGCAAATATATCGACATTACTTTTCCCTTCTTTATATGCTCTCACAGTGACAAGTGAGCCTTTGAGGTTTGTTCGTCTCATATAGTCTTTCTTTGTGAGGAAAGAACTCCTTAGTTGATTAGTTTGTTAGAATTTAGATTGCAATTTTCTTATGTGCGTGTTAATTTTTTAACACCATTTTGTTACGTGATAAAGGTTTTAAAGATTCAGAAGTAGCTTTTTCTGCAGAGTAATGCTAAGACTAAATTTATAGACAAAATTTTGGAAACTGAAGAACATGAAAATTGATGATTGAGTTATTACTTAAATATTGATTAACGTGCTTATTTCTATTGATGACACATAATTTAATTTGCAAATTTAGTCTCCAAACTTAGTCTCTCTAACATTACCCATTTCTGCATCATGCCATTCATATTTGAACCTTTCTTTTTCCATTAGTTTTGTGGATTATTGCAACAGTGGAGGAGTTCGATTGAGCATCCTCGTCCGCTGAGTGAGCGTCGTGGTAAGGTCTGCAAAGAAAGAGCTTCCAGATGGCTAGAATCCCTAGCGGTATGCTCTGTCGCACGTCTGCTAGCAATGACGTGATACAATGCAGTAGAGTCGTTAGAGGCTGCAATGATGGGCCTAGGCACATGAGAGTTAGGGTTTTTGAATCAATGGGCTCTGGCCGCGAAATTGATTCAACATGGACCGTCTATTGGGGGAGGGGGGGGTTATTGTTTCTCTGTAGATGGTGGCCGAGCTGATGGTTGCTTCTCAGCAGGAGGCGGCTGAACTGGCGGTGGACTGTTTGACAGGAATCGGCTGAATGAGGTAGGGATGCTCCGATGGTAGTTGTTGTCGCCGTTGTTTTTGTTGTCGGGGCTGTTGCGGATGCTGCTGTTTTTGCGTCGTGGAGATTCTTGACGGCAATTTGGTGCCTTCACGTAGCCACGTCAATCCCAATTCGCGGCGAGAGTGCCTCCAAGCCTCGGATAAAGGCTGCGAAGGGTGGTGATCAACGAAAACTTTGGATCCACGTTCCTTGACCATGGAGAATTCATGACAATTCCAGATTGCGAGAATTGGCTGTTGTTGTTCTTGCTCGTGGTTTTTCACGTGTTCACCATTGTTACTTGATGTGAACAAGGATGATGAATGAAGGATAAAGAAACGAGGGAAGATAATGAAATTTACTCTCTTCGCTTAAATATCTAAGCACACGTTCTATAACTCAATTTTACTCTCAATAAAAACACTAATTTGTGGATGCAAATTTCGTACACAGTTGACTTGACGAAATTTCACTAACAAGAGAGCCTAGAAAAAATGAGAGGGTGTCAGCCAAAGGGCCTCCCAGATGCGTAAGTCAAAAAGGTAATTTGAGAGAAAATAAGAACTTGAAAAGTTTAGAGTAGTAAGTGTCGATTACCTATTTTCTGGTTTGATTTAGCTATTTATAGACCTGAACCCTAGCAGAAAGCTGGGATGAGAGGTTACAAACCATACTAGGTAGACCTTAAAGTTATGCTAGTGTTGGTGCACACCAATTCTTGCAGTGTCCATGTTGGTAAGATCGTTAGCGCACTTGACACTCAAGTGGAGACTTTGTAGAATCGGCTTTCCACAATCATTGGTTCGGGTATGGCCTGATGGCAGGACATATCATGGCCCAAAACACCTTTCATTTTTTGTGCCTCAAAGGCCTAATACTCGCAGGTTAGACAGGTGTCACAGTATATCATGTAGGATAAATAGATGTCACGTTTCCTAAAGTGGTTTCTGATCTGCTCACAATGTCAAGAGTAAAACCGTCATAGTGAGCGTATAATCCATGTATTCTTAATTCAATCGAATTACCCATCTAAATTTTGATACATTTTGTCTCTGCGTATCATTTGTAAACGGGAAACTATCATTTTGACACTAATGCAACTTTAGAATAGTAGTCCTCAAACGCGCTTATATATATTTGGGAGCGGCGGCAAAACCAGAAAACCACAAAAATATCTCTTTATCTGATATATTTCTCACTCTGTCCATTTGTAATTTGTATAACTTGAGTTTGTAATTTTTTATTTGAATAGTAGCCTTCTAATTTTGGATTAAGTATTCGTTTGAAAAATAAAGTGGTGTGGGGGTCGTAATTCGTGATTGGCATGGGCACTTTGTGGCGGCCAGTGCTTGGAGAAAGAAGGGCATTTCGTTTGTCGCACACGAGATATTTTTTATTGTAACCAGAACATATGGAGTACATTACGTATTTTTATATAAGTGGTGAGAAATTTTATTTTTAAGTTATTAATTTCTTAACACATATATCCACTATTTATAGAATAACACGTAGTATACCATCCTATATACCGATTATACTAATAAATTTCTCATCGCACACATCAAATTGCTAGAAACTTGGGAAGGTATCCGGTAGCAGAGCGTATGGGTGTACTGTGTACAACAGATTATGGTCGAGAGTAATTTTACTCATGCTCTCGTTGCGATTTAACGACCGGTCTAGGGACATATCTGCTATTCGTGCGATTGCGGGGGACGTGGTGTACTGGGCGGCTGTTTTTTAATTTAAACAGATCATGCCTGGAACTAGAAGTTGTAATGAGGTTGCCCATGAAGCTCAGTTTTCCGTGTTAATTGGCAACGAGATAGTTTGGTTCGAAGATCAACGTGACACTACATAGGATTCACTCGTCCAAGATTTGATATAACTCTCATTTAAGGTCATTAATATATTGTTTGTTTAAAAAAGAAAATTTAAAAGATGATTTGAAAATTTTGAATTTTAATAATAAGAACAAAATAAAGGATAAAATAAATAGTATTATGATTGACTTTTTAATGTAAAAATGTAATTTTTTATTAAAGTAAACAGTACAATGAGCTTTTCGTTAAAATTCCTTTAAAAAAATCGTTTAAGAAATTAAGAGTCCCTAATTAATTAAGCAAGGGAAAGATACCCCGTCCCTCCCTCCCTCCAATTCATCATCAATAACGTTAGTAAAAGTAAAAGTAAAAAATAAAATAAAAATAAATATATGCCATTATCTCCTCAAATTCATGTTCTTGGTCCGACGTGAACAACTTCCATCGACTCGGCACAGAAAACGTTGTCTTCTAACTCTTTGCTCCGCACTCTTTCACACAACTTTTGCATTTCCTTCACGGCTTCACCTTCTTTTCAACTTCCTGCAATCAATCACCCACACTTCTCTCTTTCTCTCTCTCTCTCTGTCTGTCTATAAATACATTAAAAGGGAGACGCACAGAAGAAGCTATTCTGGGAGCTCTGATGAACCCAATTTCCACAGTTTCTGCTTCTGCTTCTGTCAACCAAATGGCCACCTTTTTCTTAGCGCCAAACTACGTCCTGGGCAGCTCTTCTGATTGCGGGCACACCCTTCAGTTCCGTTCCAACAATAATTCCAGAAGCGGACAACTTTTTCATAGAAAATGGCACGGAAGCCGAGGTGGGATTTCTGTCAGTCGTGGATTTAGAGTGTTATGCCAGTCCAAGGTGATTCCTCAACACCCTTTCGAGAGTTCTATATGTTTTCTTTGAAAACGGATTCCTTAATGGCGGTATCTGTAATTATTCGTACTATTCAGTTTATAGTTTTGTGTTCATAGTATATTAGTATTGCCTGTAACGTTAGTAGTCTTCAATTCTGTCATTAGTGGTGAGAATTTATGGTTCCACGAAAACATGATGAGACGGTATTCTGAAATTGGCTGTTTTGACGATCCTGGACTTCTTCTTTTTGTCAAGATGATATTCTCAACTACTCTTATCTACGAAGAGTGGTATTGGAACTTGGGGTGCAAGAGATTGGGCACACAGTCTCATCCACCTGACCTAACCCACGTCTGTGGCATTCATGGACTTGTAAAACAAGGTTTAGGATATAACTTTTCGTTTGTGTGGAATATATTGTATTGTAAAATTCTCATAAAAGTACTAGGTGATCAAGTTAATTTGTTGATCATCTTTGGCTTCATAAGGTTTTTGTGTTCTATGCATTAGTTTTGTTCCTTTGTTGGTGTCGTCTATGCCCTATTCATACCACGAGTTTTTCTGTAGGGGAATGATTTTGCACACCCTTTTTCACATCCTGCAAACCCCTCTCCTTTTTCAGCCATTGGATTGAACAATCAAGGGAGAATCAAGGGCTAGAATTAAGGGGACGTGGTGTAGAAGGTGAAAAAAGGTGTGAAGAAATCACTCTTCTTTATGATGTTATAGTATGGATTCTTCTTGATTACCAGAATTCTGATTCATATTGGGCCAGAGTTTTGAATTGGAGAAAAAAGTTTTATTGGCTTTGAATTTGAATTTGAATTCTTACTGAAAAGCTGCTAACTTGGACATGCTTTGAATTTCAAATACTAGATGTTACCTCCAGGCTCCGGCTAATACACAACTGTGTCTGTGGACACCTGAACAAAAGCTGTATATGCCCATCATCTTCGCTCTTCACTCTTTTGCAGATTTCTTTTCAAATATGGAATTAGAACCTGATATATGCATGCTTCCATTGTTTATAGAGCTAGTATTTTTCCAGCTAGAGGATTTGGTTTGTACTCTCATTCCTCTATCTGCTTGATTGCTTAAGATCATGCCACATCCATATAGCTAGTGTGTGTCGTCTTCTAACTTCATCACCTTATATTCGGAACTATCAAAGACTCTTTTGATCTTGTTGTAATGGTCTATTGAGTATATATTATAAAGTCTGTGTTTGTTTTCTCTTAGCTGTAGAAGCCTTGGAATGTCTGATATACAGATGGTCACACCTATTTGTATTTGTAAAAAAAAAACTATGTTACAGACAGAAGAAAAGCAGATACGACGGCATTCACCTTTCCTGGAACGTGTGTTACTAGATGATAATGATGCTTCAGAATCTGATAAGTGGAAAGCAGTTCCTGATATTTGGAGATCTTCAGCTGCGAAATATGGTGACCTAGTAGCATTGGTGGATCCCTTTCATGACCCACCTTCGAGTATAACTTATAAACAGGTTAGTTTTCTCTTTCATTTCTGACTTATCACTTTCATACTTATTTTATCATGGCTACTTTGCTTATTTTGTTGGTCACTGACTCATCACGATGGGAACTTAATGCTTTTATTAAGGGTTCATGTTTGTTACTAGTAGATGTAATTGGAGACTAGGAATACAATGAACAGAAAACGAAATTCCTCTCTTCTTTGTTGGGTTTAACAATATTCTTCGTTGATTTGAAAAATTAACTTTCATTGAATAAAAAAGATTGCCACCAACGTTGTTGAGTCTACGCTACTTTCCTACTACTACTTTTTTCTTTCATTGTTTTGTTAAGTCGTCTCTGGTTTTGTACCAGTAAACATCAAATCTTTTCTTTTATGGGTTTCTGTTGTTGAGTCTACATTGGGGTTTTCACTTTCAGGTTAT
This sequence comes from Pyrus x bretschneideri, assembly GCF_019419815.1. NCBI lineage: Eukaryota > Viridiplantae > Streptophyta > Magnoliopsida > Rosales > Rosaceae > Pyrus > Pyrus x bretschneideri. The sequence goes on along the minus strand of NW_025999435.1, from coordinate 1,330,580 downwards.
GATTTTGGGTGCTGTCTAACTTAACAGTTAACACTTTCAATGTGAAAAGGGTTTGAGTGTTGTGATTTGAAACCTTTTGTAATTTTTTTCTTGGCCATCAACTTGGGTGATTATATCAATTTGTTCTTGTATAATTTTTATGATCTCATACTGTCACTTATGTTTCACTTAATCTACTTTTGTGTTTAGAGTTTTACAGATCCATTGAGTGTCTTTCCTTTGTTTTCTTCAAAATTGCAGCTTGAGCAGGAAATTTTGGACTTTGCTGAAGGGATGAGAGTTGTTGGAGTAAAGCCAGACGAAAAAATTGCACTGTTTGCTGATAATTCATGCCGTTGGCTTGTTGCTGATCAAGGTATGCAATTTTTATTCACATTAGTCATCTTGTAGTACCTTCTCTAGGATGTGGTATGCTCATTTTCTCTATGGCCATGCTATTTCTCTGATAGCATCACTTTTGCTATTCAGGTTTGTTGCTTCACATCCTGCTATTTACTATTCGATTATAAACTGAGCACGTTTTTATAGTAAATCAAGTGTATATTCCATTCATAGCAAAATATAGTTGAAAATTTCTACAGATAAAATACATTGCCTGACACGGCCATGCTTATTACTTGTAAAGGAATTATATTCTCTCTTAACTTCTGCCACTGCTGATAGATCCTCCACTGACTGTATATTGTAAACCCCTCTTTTATCGATAAGTTGACAATGCTTAGCTGATCAATGTTAATTTTGGGGCAAAGTCATTGAAAAATGTTAATCTGCTGTACATGATTCTGTTTGTGTTAATTTATCGATTTATCTCATTGGGGGTTCCTGTCAAAATTTTAAAGCTGACTGTTTTGATTTGTTTTGATTAGGTATAATGGCCACTGGAGCAATCAATGTGGTAAGAGGTTCGAGGTCATCAGTCGAAGAGTTATTGCAAATATACAATCATTCTGATAGGTTCGGGTCTACACTCATCTTATTTAAAGTATATTACCAATGTTTATATAACTATATGATTGATAAACCTTAATTACTGTTTGATAATACATGTTAAATCTGAAATTTCCATTCTATGAAGTTAGTAGTGGGGTTTGGTTGGTTAAGATCATTGAAAGTACTTGGTCCGTAAAGACATGAATTTATTTATTTACAAAAGCATGTTTTCCTTTGTATCTTAATGAATCATGGAATAATGTTTTACTTCATTGCTCCGACAGTGTTGCGCTTGCTGTGGACAGTCCTGAGTTGTTCAATCGGATATCAGAAGAATTTTGTTCCAAGGCGATGAAATTTATTGTTCTGCTATGGGGGGAGAAGTCAAGCCTGAAAAATGAAGGAAATGTTCCAATTTTCGACTACAAGGAGATTCTAGATTTGGGACGAGAGAGTCGCAAGAGTTTACTTGATTCTGATGATAAACGTATGTCAACTATCTGTTTGCGTTATGAAGTTCCTTTTTTGTTTTACTGGAATATATGAGCACTCCTCTCTTAATCCTGTCCATTAATTGTTCAATCCTCTTTCTGTGAATGGACTACAAAATGCTTGGTGTGTTTGCAGCCTCTGATGTGAATATTCTGATTGCAGAACAGTCTGATACGTATGAAGTTATCAATCGGATGATGTTGCTACATTAGTATATACGAGTGGAACAAGTGGCAACCCAAAAGGTGTCATGCTCACACATCGGAATTTGTTGCATCAGGTTGGTTTTGCTTGTATTGTTTTTCGCGTATGTTCCTTTCATAACTCAATGAGTGTTATGAAAACGGTTTTTTGAAGAAGCTGTTCTAGTATCTATCTTTTGTTTTCTGCTCTGCTTACTCACGTTACAGTTTAACCAACTGTTTTTTGCTTTTTGTGTCTCAGATAAAGAACCTATGGGATGCTGTACCTTGTGTGGGTGGCGACAAATTTCTTAGCATGCTTCCACCATGGCATTGCTATGAACGAGCTTGTGAGTATTTCGCTTTTACGTGTGGAGTTGAGCAATTTTACACCAGTGTGCGGAAAATGAAGGTATTATTATCTCAATGGGAAACAATTTTTTTGTCTTTCAAAATTAACTTTATACTATTCTCCTGTGATTTTGAAGAAGAATTGAAAGAATTGTTAGCGGGAAATGGAGAAACTATTTGCAGCACATCTGTTTATTTACTATCTTGTTTGATTTTATATGTTCAAATTGATCAGTATTATTTGACAATTTTCATTTATTTGATAGGATGATTTGCGAAAATATCAGCCAACCTATATAATTTCAGTTCCCTTAGTGTATGAGTCACTTTACAGGTATGTCTTTTCTTCATGTTGTCTATTTGTATATCTAGACCTCTTTTTAGGTATTGTAGACTAGTTGATTTTTTTTGGTAACGTACTTATTTCTCTCTGCAGCGGTATTCAGAAACAAATTTCATCCGCCTCTACTGTTCGTAAGCTTATTGCGCTTACATTCATAAGGATCAGTATGGCGTACATGGAGTTTAAGAGGATCTATGAGGTTCATTTACTGTGAATTTATTCTCTGAATAGTTCTGTTATTTTCTATGTTCATCTCCAAGCTGGAATACACTGCATACAGTGATTATATGAATGTGGCAATGGATTTTGTTGTTTCTGTTGTGTTTTGTTGTAACACCTACTAGACCACCTAAGCTTGTAGCGTTATCAATATGCATTTACGAATTCATTCTCGTTTATAGGGAAAATATCTGACGAGGAACCCGAAGCAAAGTTCATATCTTGTTTCAGTAGCAGATTGGTTATGGGCGAGAATAATTGCTGCGTTTTTATGGCCTTTGCACTTGCTGGGAAAGAAACTAGTCTACAGTAAAATTCAATCCGCTATTGGAATATCAAAGGTCATCTTATTTTGACGTTACTATTTGTGTCTTCTTTGTTCTGTGACGACTTTTTTTATTATGTTGATTAGAAAGAGCGGGACTAATTGGGAAATTCTCTGGCTTCCTGCAGGCCGGCATCAGTGGAGGAGGTTGTCTGCCTTCACATGTTGATAAATTTTTTGAGGTTGGATTCTCACCCGTAATCTCCTCGCCAAGTATAATCTTTGGATAATCATTCTCATTGTACTGTAGTATGCTTGCAGGCAATTGACATGAAACTGCTGAATGGATATGGTTTAACGGAGAGTTCTCCTGTTGTTGCTTCTCGACGACTAAATTTTAATGTAAGAAGTACAATTAAATTGTTTGTTAGTTTGTATTGTTGAGTTGTGCTTGACATACATCGGTTGGTATTTACCTCAAGAACAATAGCAAACTAAATAAGTAAACTACTGCTGATGCTGTTATGTTTAAATTACGACTAGAAAGATTCTACAGCTAGTGCAAAGTTATTGCTCATTGACCATGTATCGACTTTATCTACTCTGACAGACATTTCTTGTTCCTACTTTTCTGAAGGTTATTGGTTCTGTTGGGCTACCAATTCGACATACTGAGTTCAAAGTCGTAGATTCTGAAACCGGTGAAGTTCTTTCTCCTGGCTTGAGCGGAATTTTGAAAGTTAGGGGACCTCAAGTGATGAAAGGATACTACAAGGTACCATATATTGTGTTCATCAAATGTTCTTTCTAATTTTTAAATTATTGAAAGATCTGCCAAAACCATTTGCACTCATTTTGTGTATCTGCCACAAAATTTCAGTATCGAAGGGTCTCTTAGTTATCATCCTCGTATTTTGCTTCTATTTTATGTTTACGTTATACAATTTTGAATTCGATTTTAATATTACTACCGGAATTCAGCATTTCCATTACCTAATTATATTATTGTGACTTTTTCTGTTCATGTTTGGACTAGAATCCAGGCACTACAAAGAAAGCATTGGATGACGATGGGTGGCTAGACACTGGAGACATTGGTTGGATTGCTCCTCACCATTCAATAGGGCGAAGTCGTTGTTGTGGAGGGGTGGTTGTTCTTGAAGGACGTGCCAAGGACACTATCGTTCTTTTAACAGGTATACAGAAAGCTTAATTTTCTTCTGCAACGTTGTCATGGATCCGCTAGCTAACAACTTGAAATGTCTTCCTAGTTTCAGTTCCATGGACTATGTGTAATTTCTTAAACACAGCGCTAAAGAAACATTTTTTGTCACAAAACTAGTGAGTCCAAACTACCGGGTTGAGGGACATGTATTTAATCGTATCTTGCCAAACATCTCGATCATATGAGTTTATACGCATGTGTATTTATTTTCTGTTGAAATCTACTCCTATGAGTCTGAATGTAATTTCATTTCCCTAACGCTGTGCAAGTCGGCATTTTTTACAGGGGAAAACGTTGAACCAGTAGAGATTGAGGAAGCTGCCTTGAGAAGTAGTCTAATTCAACAAATTGTTGTCATCGGCCAGGTTATGCCTCAGTTCATTTCCTTTATAGCTGTCTATGTTCCGCCATTTTACAACTGATGTACCGATTCTGCATGTGTTTGCATTCATATATGTAGGATCAGCGACGCCTTGGTGCAATTGTTGTTCCAAACAAAGAAGAGGCTTTACTCGCAGCCAAAAAGTTGGTTGCTGTAGATGCTGCTGATGCCTCCGGCCTAAGCAACGACAGATTGACAAGCTTGGTTTATGAAGAATTGAGAAAATGGTGAAAAATTCTTTATAGGTCAACAAATTGTTGTAGATGTTCTTGGGAATTATCGGGTTTCAATGATCGATAAATTTAAACTTCGTACGAGGCCTTTAAGATTCAGTTGTCTCAAGAATGGTATCTGTTTGCTACAATGCGACTGTCTCTCATGATCTGTCCTCCATTTTTGCAGGACTTCAGGGTGTTCATTTCAAATCGGACCAATCATAATCGCGGACGAACCCTTTACGGTAAAACATCCATCCATCCATCCCAGTAGTTCCATCAGCACTGCCTTTGGCTGTACAGATGTGAATGGCTGACAAATTATACTTTCCTGTTGCAGATTGATAGCGGCCTAATGACTCCAACCATGAAAATTCGACGGGACCGAGTCGTGGCTCAATACAAAGAACAAATAGACAACCTTTACAAGTAAACCAACAAACTTGTATCGATTTTTCCATGCGCATGGATCACATATATCATAGTAAAAAAACTCTTCATCAAAATTGTGTTGTTTTTATAAGATATAGAAATTCTTTCAAATAATGAAGGGTGGTCCCACAAGGTTCCCCATGACACACCTTTGACTCACGACAATGATAGAGGTCATAGATAGACCACACGCAAAATGGGGGCACAAGATTTCGTTTTTCTTTGATGCAGGGCAAGTAAAGCATCGGACTGATTAGAGATAGACTCGTTACTGGAGCGGATTTTGATGGGAGTTTTAAAAATTAATAGGATATTCAGTAAAAAAAAATCAATACAATATAGATGATAGTTCAAATCCAATAATATAATTAGTAAGATAAGGTTTGATTGTTGTGTTATTTCCAACATGATCGTCTCCGGTTTCTTTTGGTGAGGATCCTAGGGATCCGTAAAACGTATTCGTTCATCGTACATCTTGCGGTCAGTTTTTATCAGGTATTGTTTGTATTTAATTTTAAATAAAAATAATTAAAATGATTTTTGACCTCATGATATACGATGAATAGATATGATTCACGGATCATCAAGATCCTCCCAAAGAGAATTTGGCGAGGATCCGGATTCGCGTTATTTAGTTTGGTTGCTATTTTAGCAAATTAAATATGAATTTTTGTCATTTCGTCCAAATAAAGTATCCTACCAGCTTTTCTGCACGAGACATCCTCATAGATGAATATGGATCCAATTGTAAAATGACGAATATACGCATGCCACGACTTCAAATTTGACAAAATATTAGATTAAGTTAACGGTACAAGGTAAAGTAAAACATTAAACATCAGTCAAGGGGAAAAGTATGTCACTGAAACTTCAGAGAGTGAATTGATATTGACCATAGTTAAAAAAACTAATAAAACTCAATGGTGGACCGATGACCAATAAGAAAAGAAAGCGAGAAGAGAAGGTGGTTTTGAAAAATCGAGCTTTACCTATTAAGACAAAAACACAAGATACGTGTTATAGAAATTCATTATCTTTTGAATCATTTCAAGAGAGACAAAACTCAAATCGCAACAAACCTAACTAAAAAACAAGCAAAGCAAATTAAATATCTGACCCCGTTTGTAAAAATTTCAAACTAATTTTGCATCCACAATAACTAATATCTGCACTTTTGCAAGCTCACAATTCATGCACTTTGCAAGATCAATTTTTAAATTTTATGCACTCCTGCACGAACAGTTTCAAAATTTTAGTATTTATACAAGATTAGTTTCAAAATTTTATACATTTCTGCAATATCAGTTTCACAATTCATGCACTTTTACAATATCAGTTTCAAAATTCTGACATTTCTGCAAGAACAATTTTAAAATCCTAGCACCTCTACAATATTATTTTTAGAATGCTAGGAACCAAATTTCTAAACCAAATGATGTTTCTCCAATAGAAAATAAATACGCTAATCAATACTTAGTTAACAATCCAATCATCACCAACATCATTTGGTTTACAAAATTTAGTCTTCTTAGCATTACTCATTCACATTTTAGTTTATTAAATATAGAATTTATTAGAGATGAAAAATTAAATACGTTGTTAAAATAATTTTTTGACGTTGTTTGCTTGTTAGATTTAACAAAATTTAGAGTTTCTCTTAGAGATGATGTAAATAGTATACACGGATGGAACTATGGACTTGGACATTGTAACTTCGCAAATAGAACTCTAACGAACACGGTGGGGCTTTGTATAGAAGTAGGTGATGAATGCCAGCGTCTCACTTCCTACACCAACTGCAACTCTGCGCCCGACGCCGCGTGCCTTTTACCGCCAAAAACCTCCACGCCCAAATCATCAAAACGGGCCTCCATCTATGCGTGCCCTTACCCAACACCCTCTTGGATGCCTACGGGAAATGCGGTCTAGTCGAAGACGCGCGCCAGGATGTTCGACGAAATGCCTCAACGAGACCTTGTCTCGTGGGCTTCAATTTTCACCGCCCACAACCTAGCCAACGTCCCCCACCGAACCCTCTCCATGTTCCCTGCAATGTTCGAGTCTGATGGTTTGCAGCCGGACCATTTTGTGTTTGCTTGCATTGTCAAGGCCTGCTCTGGTTTGGAAGCTGTTAGACAAGGCAAGCAAGTGCATGGCCGATTTTTGGTGTCCTCATTTCGTGATGACGATGTGGTTAAGTCGTCCCTGGTTGATATGTATGCGAAATGTGGATTGCCCGATAATGCTCGTGCAGTTTTTGATTCAATTGTGTCCAGAAGTCCGGTTTCTTGGACTGCTCTGATTTCAGGGTATGCCAGGAGTGGAAGGAAATCAGATGCTATCGAAATGTTTGAGAGGGTACCTCTTAAGAATTTGTTTTGTTGGACTGCTTTGATATCTGGGTTGGTACAGAGCGGACACGGCGTTGATGCGTTTTATTTGTTTATTGAAATGAGGAGAGACGGGGTTGATATAGTGGACCCATTAGTTCTCTCCAGCATTGTTGGAGCTTCTGCTAATTTGGCAGTGTTGGAGCTTGGAAAGCAGGTTCATGGTCTAGTTATTGGTCTTGGCTATGAGTCTTGCTTGTTTATTAGTAATGCACTAGTTGATATGTATGCAAAATGTAGTGACATTTTAGCTGCTAAGGATATTTTTGCTCGAATGCATCGAAGAGATGTAGTTTCTTGGACTTCTATAATTGTTGGGGCAGCTCAGCATGGGCAAGCTGAGGAAGCTTTGACTTTATATGATCAGATGATTGCAGCCGGAATGAGGCCAAATCAAGTGACCTTTGTTGGATTGATTTATGCTTGTAGCCATGTTGGTTTAGTTAGCAAGGGACGTGCTCTTTTCAGATCTATGATTGAGGATTACGGGATTAGCCCCTCCCTGCAGCACTATACATGCTTTTTGGATCTTCTTAGTCGCTCGGGGCACCTTGATGAAGCTTCAAATGTTATTGATTCAATGCCGTTTGAGCCGGATGAACCCACTTGGGCAGCTTTGTTAAGTGCTTGCAGACATCATGGAGAAACCCAAATGGGAATCAGGGTTGCCGATCATCTTTTAAGCTTAAAACCGGAAGACCCTTCAAGTTACATACTGTTGTCTAATGTCTATGCCGGTGCACGTATATGGGAAAACGTAGCAGAAGTGAGAAAGTTGATGGTTGCTAGAGAAGTTAAGAAGAAGCCTGGTTATAGTTCCATTGGCATTGGAAAGGAAAGCCAAGTCTTTTACGCCGGAGAGACATCTCATCCTATGAAGGATGAGATTTTCGGTTTGCTCAAGGAGTTAGATGCAGAGATGAGGAGAAGAGGCTATGTGCCTGACAGTAGCTTTGTTTTACATGAAATGGAGGACCAAGAGAAGGAAAGGCAGCTCTTTTGGCACAGCGAGAGGTTGGCTGTGGCCTACGGGCTGCTTAAGGCTGTTCCGGGGACTGCTATTCGGATAGTAAAAAATCTTCGTGTCTGCGGAGATTGTCATACTGTATTGAAATTCATAAGCAGCATTGTGAAGAGGGACATCATTGTTCGAGATGCCAGCAGATACCATCATTTTACTGACGGGAACTGTTCGTGCAATGACTTCTGGTAACTCTATATATTTTTGGTTTCCCTTTCTTTTACAAAGTTCTGCTTTCTAATTAAAGAAGGTAGACCGAAGGTGTGGAGATTGAAGCTGCTTTCGCTTTTGCAAGTACTTAATTGAAAAGCCTTCGAGTTATAATTTAGAACATGTTCGGTGTTCGCTGTGGTTATCGTACCAGAAAAAAAAACTTCAATACAAAACTTCGCTTTGTGTCTCGTTTTACACTTCTAAAGAAAAATTGACTTGCTTAGCGTCGCCTAAATCATGATTTTAAGGGACGATAACCACACATTTTTTTCCTCCTTCTATACTTTGTTTAATTTTGATCGTTGTTTCGGTTTTTTTTTTTTTTAATTCAATGAAAAAGAAGAGCGTTTATGAGTAAAAAATAGTTTGTCTTGTTATCGGCATTCTGAAATGATTTTGTGCACTCCAAATTTTTTATATGTAGAAAGAAAAATACAGTGCACAATAAATAGATGGGTGCCTGGTGAATTCACACGATTCAACCTTCGATCGCCCTACATGCCTAAAATTCAAGGGCTTCACTTCGTGAGTCGGGAATGACATCATTTATTAGTAAGTGCTAGCGTTATTTTATTGCAATGTAGGTATGTCGTTGAATTTCATGTAAACTAAAGTATTATGAGTGAAATTTAGAATATTTAGGCAGAGTTAAAGGGAATATCTAATTGCAACAAATTATAATTTAGGGAATTTTAACGAAAAGTTTCAGATACTGTTTATTTTAACAAAAAATCATATTTTTACACTAAAAAATTAATATTCATTTTACCATTTATTTTATTTTTATTGTTAAAATTCAAAGTTTTCAAATTTTTTTCATTAATTTTTCTTATAATTTATGGAACATGTGCTTTTGCATCATTTTAATATTTTCGACATAGCGATCTTATTTTATGGAACATGTGCTTTTGCATCATTTTAATATTTTCGACATAGCGATCTTAATTTATGGAACACGTGCCTTGGCATCATCTTTTTCTTTTGTTTTTTTATTTTTATTTTATTTTTATTTTGGACATAGTGATCTTCGCAGCTAGGACTTTGAGATGTGTGGTTATCTGGTGCTTAATAAAATAAGAATAGTCGGAAGGCTTATAAGATTCCTATAACAAATTTTCTAATGCAATCCCATTCCCACTTCGGTCCTATCTTCAGGATAAGGATGGATCCTTTTTGTTCGAATTCAGGAATCAATCAATTGTGTTCATTCATCTTCAAGATAAGGACGGGTACGTTAAGCCTCACAATAGATTAACAATAATATGATTCAAATTCAATTTTGACGAGAATCAAATCTAAAACCTCTCATTTAAAAACAAAAAGAATGTAAAACTAACTTGAAAATATAGCTTATTTCATGAAAACGTAAAAAGTCTGTTTTTAAAATTTTTAAAACTAAAGGCCCCACTCTTATCCTCTTTCTTTCCAGATCATTTTTTCTTCATCCACTCTCCTGTGTCGTATCTCTTTCTCTCTCTCCCCTCTCTTTCTTACGAAGAGATTCGGCAACAAAGACCCTGCGATATCTTCCAATTGCTTCTATCTCTCTCCCTTGTATCTTTCTCTCTTATCTCATCTCTTTTGATCTCGATCTGCCTTCTTCGGCTCCAACAAGGAGCTGCTGAGCAGAGAGATATGTTTTCCTTTTAAAAAAACTTGTGAAGACTTAAAAACAATTTTGTGTCATACCAAACAAATTTTTGAATTTCATAAAAAATTGTTCTTAAGAGAAAAATATTTTCGGTAGAATACCAAACAAGCCTTAAAATTCCTACTTAACTTCTTCCGTTGTTATCTTATCTTCATGCCACCCATCCCCTCCATCCATTTGGTCAAGATTCCCAATACCCTAAGACAACACACTCTTTGACTCCTTGACATAAAAACAAATCTCTTTGTAACCAAAGTCTGGCTTTTAGTTTTCCTAGTACGCAATTGGGGTGGGATTCTTTCTCTTTTTTTTTTTTTTTTTTTTTTCTCTCCTCCTAATTGAACGGTTACGATTAAGCCACGTCAACATGTTATATTAATTTTTTATAGCAAGAAAAAAACAAAATAAGAGAATGTAAGAGGAGGGGATAGAAGATGATAGAAAGAGGAAGAAAGAAAATCTTAATCCTACAGAATTTGGTCATGCACATATCTTGTCATTAATTGATCTCATAATTATTTTTAAATACTCGTTAATTAAAAGTAGTTTTAAAAACACTTATTAATGAGTTCTAAGACAATCGATGACAAAAGTGATTTACTTTTTGTATACGTGACAAATATTTATTTCAAATGTGACTATTATGGTAAAAAATTTATATGATATGAATACAGAGTAGCAGAATACTCGTGTGGTTATTATTTTGTATCCAATTCTCTTCTGACACGTGGTGTGGTTGTTACCGTCCTGATTGAAACCGAGCAGTGAAATACGGAAGGGGATCCTCTCTGGAACCCTTCCTTTTAATTCACTAAATGAGGGGATTCGTGCCATTGAAATTTGATTTAACGGCTACAAACAGAGATCCATTTTAACAATTATAATAACTTCAACTATTATTTCAATTTTCAACAGTACGAATCCTTTAATTTGATGCATTAGAAGAAAGAGATCCAGAGAAAATTTATTTGTGTGAAATACCATACACTAGAAGAAAGGGATCCGAAGAAAATGCATTTACGGGAAATACCATGCGCATCAAGACAAAAATGTAGACCACATACGGATAAAACCGGTTTATAGAACTCTGCCACGTCATTGGAAGAGTTGTATATGTATTTGCCCATCCCAATGGCTTTGTTCACTCCGTGAGTATTCCTGTTCATCTTCTTCATCTGATACGGGCTGCTTAAGGCTGTTCCGGGGACTGCTATTCGGATAGTAAAAAATCTTCGTGTCTGCGGAGATTGTCATACTGTATTGAAATTCATAAGCAGCATTGTGAAGAGGGACATCATTGTTCGAGATGCCAGCAGATACCATCATTTTACTGACGGGAAATGTTCGTGCAATGACTTCTGGTGACTCTATATATTTTTGGTTTCCCTTTCTTTTACAAAGTTCTGCTTTCTAATTAAAGAAGGTAGACCGAAGGTGTGGAGATTGAAGCTGCTTTCGCTTTTGCAAGTACTTAATTGAAAGGCCTTCGAGTTATAATTTAGAACATGTTCGGTGTTCGCTGTGGTTATCGTACCAGAAAAAAAAAAACTTCAATACAAAACTTCGGTTTGTGTCTCGTTTTACACTTCTAAAGAAAAATTGACTTGCTTAGCGTCGCCTAAATCATGATTTTAAGGGACGATAACCACACATTTTTTTTCCTCCTTCTATACTCTCTATTTAATTTTGACCGTTGTTTCGGTTTTTTTTTTTTTTTTTTTTAATTCAATGAAAAAGAAGAGCGTTTATGAGGAAAAAATAGTTTGTCTTGTCATCGGCATTCTGAAATGATTTTGTGCACTCCAAATTTTTTATATGTAAAAAGAAAAATACAGTGCACAATAAATAGATGGGTGCCTGGTGAATCCACACGATTCAACCTTCGATCGCCCTACATGCCTAAAATTCAAGGGCTTCACTTCACGAGTCGGGAATGACATCATTTATTAGTAAGTGCTAGCGTTATTTTATTGCAATGTAGATCTGTCGTTGAATTTCATGTAAACTAAAGTCTTATGAGTGAAATTTAGAATATTTAGGCAGAGTTAGAGGGAATATCTAATTGCAACAAATTATAATTTAGGGAATTTTAACGAAAAGCTTCAGATACTGTTTATTTTAACAAAAAATCATATTTTTACACTAAAAAATTAATATTCATTTTACCATTTATTTTATTTTTATCCTTAAAACTTAAAATTTTCAAACACTTTTCATTAATTTTTCTTATAATTTATAGAACATGTGCTTTTGCATCATTTTAATATTTTCGACATAGCGATCTTAATTTATGGAACATGTGCTTTTGCATCATTTTAATATTTTCGACATAGCGATCTTAATTTATGGAACACGTGCCTTGATATCATCTTTTTCTTTTGTTTTTTTTTTATTTTATTTTTATTTTGGACATAGTGATCTTCGCAGCTAGGACTTTGAGATGTGTGGTTATCTGGTGCTTAATAAAATAAGAATAGTCGGAAGGCTTATAAGATTCCTATAACAAATTTTCTAATGCAATCCCATTCCCACTTCGGTCCTATCTTCAGGATAAGGATGGATCCTCTTGGTTGGAATTCGGAAATCAATCAATTATATTCATTCATCTTCAAGATAAAGAGGGGTACGTTAAATCTCATAATAAGTTAACAATAATGTGATTCAAATTTAATTTTGAAGAAAATCAAATCTAAAACCTCTCATTTACAAACAAAGAATAATGTAAAACTAACTTGAAAATATAGCTTATTTCATGAAAACGTAAAAAGCCTGTTTTTAAAATTTTTAAAACTAAAGGCCCCACTCTTATCCCCTTTCTTTCCAGATAATTTTTTCTTCATCCACCCTCCTGTGTCGTATTTCTTTCTCTCTCTCCCCTCTCTTTCTTACGGAGAGATTCGGCAACAAAGACCCTGCGATATCTTCCAATTGCTTCTATCTATCTCCCTTGTATCTTTCTCTCTTATCTCATCTCTTTTGATCTCGATCTCCCTTCTTCGGCTCCAACAAGGAGCTGCTGAGCAGAGAGATATGTTTTCCTTTTAAAAAAACTTGTGAAGACTTAAAAACAATTTTGTGTCATACCAAACAAGTTTTTGAATTTTATGAAAAATTGTTTTTAAGAGAAAAATATTTTCAGTAAAATACCAAACAAGCCTTAAAATTCCTACTTAACTTCTCACGTTGTTATCTTATCTTCATGCCACCCATCCCCTCCATCCATTTGGTCAAGATTCCCAATACCCTAAGACAACACACTCTTTGACTCCTTGACATAAAAACAAATCTCTTTGTAACCAAAGTCTGGCTTTTAGTTTTCCTAGTACGCAATTGGGGTGGGATTCTCTCTCTTTTCTTTTTTTTTTTTTCCTCTCCTCCTAATTGAACGGTTACGGTTAAGCCACGTCAACATGTTATATTAATTTTTTATAACAAGAAAAAAACAAAATAAGAGAATGTAAGAGGAGATGATAGAATATGATAGAAAGAGAAAGGAAGAAAATCTTAATCCTACGGAATTTGGTCATGCACATAACATGTACTCTTGTCATTAATTGATCTCATAATTATTTTTAAATACTCGTTAATTAAAAGTAGTTTTAAAAACACTTATTAATGAGTTCTAAGACAATCGATGACAAAGTGATTTACTTTTTGTATACGTGACAAATATTTATTTCAAATGTGACTATTATGGTAAAAAATTTATATGATATGAATACAGAGTAGCAGAATACTCGTGTGGTTATTATTTTGTATCCAATTCTCTTCTGACACGTGGTGTGGTTGTTACCGTCATGATTGAAACCGAGCAGTGAAATACGGAAGGGGATCCTGTCTGGAACCCTTCCTTTTAATTCACTAAATCAGGGGATTCGTGCCATTGAAATTTAATTTCGGCTACAAACAGAGGTCCACTTTAACAATTATAATAACTTTAACTATTGGATCAATTTTCAACAGTACGAATCCTTTAATTTGATGCATTAGAAGCAAGAGATCCGGAAAAAATTTATTTGTGTGAAATACCATGCACCAGAAGAAAGAGATCCGAAGAAAATTCATTTACGGAAAATACCATGCGCATCAAGATAGAACTCTGCCACGTCATTGGAAGAGTTGTATATGTATTTGCCCATCCCAATGGCTTTGTTCACTCCGTGAGTATTCCTGTTCATCTTCTTCATCTGATTAGAGCCACAGAGAGACAGAGAGAGAGAGAGCGCGTTTTAGAGAGAGAGAGAGAGAGAGAGAGAGAGATGGCAACGGACGTGGCGGTGCTGGAACAAGGAGCGGTAGGGAAGAGCCTCGGCAATGGAGGAGCGTGCTGCAAAAGTGGGCCCGGGTACGCCACCCCGCTCGACGCCATGGCTGGTCCGAGAGAGGCTCTCATCTATGTAACTGCCGTTTACTCAGGTACCCGATTGCAATTTTGCCCTCATCACAAATATTCAAGCCTTCATTTCTTCTCCGTTGAATCATGGGTAGAAACTTACTCCCCCACCCTCGTTGTACATATATCTTGCATACAATAAAATTAAAAAACAAATTAAGAAACTTACCCCTCCACCCTCTGTTAGAAGTGAGTCTTTGATCCGTCTCTTTGATAGCGGGTCCGAACGTACACCGTCCTCTTGACCCCGCGCGCGATGATGGTGGATCCTTGGGGCCAAGATGGTGGGTCCTTGGGTCCCTTGGTTCCGCGTGCCTTGAGGGCGTGTTCGATGGAATTGGATCCTCTCCGAGGCAATGCCTCGGGATCCTCCTGACAATTCCGTGTTCGATTATAGTAAAAGCAAATTTAATAGTTTAAATATCCTTACTCCACTCTAATTAACACCGAGGCTTTTTACGATAAAATCCTACACCTGACGGATTGGGCGAGTGGTAATTACCAAGTTGTTTAACTGACGAATTGGGCAGGTGGTAATTAGCAAGTTAGGGACAGTATCGGTGTTTGTCGGAAGTGGGTCTTTAGCCTGTCTCTCTGATAATTCTACAAATTTTATTGTTTCTTTAAATTATTGCTTATAAAGATTATATACATGGACTGTTTTTCTGCTTACATTTGGCAATGACGATGTAAAATTGATGTTAATTCTTCGAAATGCTATTGCAAATTAGGAACGGGAATAGAGAAGCCGGATTACCTTGCCACAGTTGATGTCGATCCAAGTTCGCCTACTTATTCCAAAGTAATCCACAGGCTGCCCGTGCCGCATTTAGGTGATGAACTGCATCACACTGGCTGGAACTCATGCAGCTCTTGCCATGGAGATCCATCTGCAGAACGGCGTTTCCTTGTACTACCTGCATTAATGTAAGATACTAAATTTCATGTTGCATGGACTGTTATACTGTTTGGTCTTAATTGGAAAAGTAGTTCTTATGAAGTTAAGCAAGTGAAATTTCTTGTTAGGCAGCCAATCTGAAATGGTTAAGGATAAACGAAAAGAAATTTGAGAAGAACACGCACAGATCAAAATTTTCAAGCTGGAACCTCCTCAGTCTTAAAATGTTTATTAAAAGCACAATTGACGTATGATGATGTGGTGCAACCTTGGTGAAGGGAAAGATCACAAATAGTTTGGAGTATCACTTATTTTTCATGATGTTGCGATTCACTATGCTTAATTTCATCTAAAACTGAGGCTTTACATGTAATCGAGCAGTTGAAGCTGTTCTACTGAACATTTTGTCATCTGCTACCTGTGATTCCTTTACCATTTCTCATAGTACAGGAGATAGAAATTTCATTAGATGATTAGGTATCTGGAGCATTTTTAAGATTGTTTGTCTAGGAATGACATCCTTGGTTGAAGTTTTGAAATTTCCCTCGAAACAAACACAAGCATTTCGATCATCATGTTTGGCCTGACCGGAGTGTCAAAATCAACTATCCGAAAGTTTAAAAAATCAGCATCTTCTTACACAGAGACCAGTGTTGTGAATTGATGGAACATATGGTAATATAAGTGACATCAACTAATGTTTATATATACTTGCTACTCCCTAGTATTTGACAAGTTCTGCATTCTTTGAATATCACTTAAGCATTACCGGCTCTTTTCTGTAAGATTCTGAGTGAGGTCTTTCAAGCTTGTATATATGTGTAGCCTAAGTATTGGACTTCTTATTAATCCTATTTTATCTTTCAGATCTGGTCGTATATATGTGATAGACACAAAAACAAACCCGAAGGCTCCCTCTTTGCATAAAGTTGTTGATCCTGCAGATATTGTTCAGAAGACTGGATTGGCATATCCACACACATCCCATTGCCTTGCTTCGGGCGATCTACTGGTTTCGTGCCTAGGAGATAAAGATGGCAATGCTGCAGGAAATGGATTTCTTCTCCTTGACTCTGAGTTTAATGTGAAGGGCAGGTATGAACTTCTGCTGGAAACCTCAATTCATTTATTGTAGATTTTGAAGAAACTGTCATATAACACCATGTGGAATTGACTGATTCCCACACACATCAATATCATAAAATTTGAGTTTATATATTGACAATATAAACGTGGAACATGAGATTGATCATACCTAACTTTTATGTGCATCCTTATTAAACATTTGAAAGAGATCGAACCCCACTTCTCTAGGCTTGGTTGCATGGTAGATTGAAGACATCTGCCATTTCCACAGTTTTGATTACATATAGCTATCCTAACATCTGACAGGTGGGAGAAACCAGGGCACAGTCCACTTTTTGGCTATGATTTCTGGTACCAGCCGCGACACAAGACAATGATAAGTACATCATGGGGTGCCCCTGCTGCTTTCACTAAAGGTTTCAACCTTCAGCATGTCTCTGATGGACTGTATGGGAGGCATCTTCATGTATACAGCTGGCCAGAAGGCGAATTGAAACAAACGTTGGATCTTGGAAATACAGGACTCTTACCCTTGGAGGCGAGTTGTATAAACTTAATCAACATTCAGCAATACTCATTATTTTCACAGTTTATTTTCCTATATAAAGACATCATGCGACTCTGGATCTGTTTTATAACTGAATCTCACTGTTTGCAGATAAGGTTCCTGCATGATCCTTCTAAGGACACTGGATTTGTTGGGTGTGCCTTGACAAGTAACATGGTGCGATTCTTCAAGACAGATGATGGTTCGTGGAGCCATGAGGTAATTCGATTCATTCTTACTGCCTTTTGAATCCTTATTTTATTTTTAGTCTTGGAGAAAATTAAAGTACTAGGTCCGGAGTACCCAATAAATCCTAATACATTTTTCCAGGTTGCAATATCAGTGAAACCATTGAAGGTGCAGAACTGGATTCTTCCGGAGATGCCTGGGCTTATAACTGATTTTCTGATCTCACTTGATGATCGTTTTCTATACTTTGTGAACTGGCTTCATGGAGATGTGAGACAGTATAACATTGAGGACCCCAAAAATCCTAAGCTGACGGGCCAAATATGGGTCGGGGGGCTAATCCAAAAGGGATGCCCGGTTGTTGCTGAGGTTGAAGATGGTACAACAAAGCAGTTTGACGTCCCAGAGATCCAGGTCTGTGTGATCTTTCATCTGATAACTTTTGGTATCAATTAGTATTCCTTACTATCACTTAAGTCTTTTTTTTCTCTGGATTAAGAGTTGGTTTGGTTGCTGTGTCTTAGCAGTCCTGTACCAAAATTTGCTCACCATTTTACATGCTGTTGTCTAATAAAAGGCATCAGAATATTGTTGATATTGTCATTCTCTCCTGTCCAATGTAGAGTGTAATTGCTAAGTAAATAACATGTACTCAAGATCCTAAGTTGATGTCTTTCCGCACCAACTCTCTTGGTTTTCAGTTTTGAACCGAGTAAGGGGTGAATAGCCGGTGTGAATTATAATGCATAGCCTTGACATGAAATGTTATCATCTCTTTGCAGCATTTCCCATGCATCACATGTTCTATCTTCTTCTCATGTATAAGTCTCGTTCACCACATGATTGTAGTATAAAAAGATAGATACAGCTGGCTTTTATGAGGCATAAGTACGTTCATAGTTGCCATACTTGATGGTAGTTCTCAAAGATATTTCATGCCGGAAATTTCGTTTTACCATTTAACATTGATTGATGAGTTCATGTCTTCCATTCAGGGGAAAAAGTTGAGAGGTGGTCCTCAGATGATCCAGTTAAGTTTGGATGGGAAGCGGCTTTATGTCACCAACTCGCTTTTCAGTACATGGGATCGCCAATTTTACCCCGACCTTCTGGAGAAAGGATCTCACATGCTACAGCTCGATGTTAACACTGAGAAGGGTGGTCTTGCATTAAATCCGAACTTCTTCGTCGACTTTGGAGCTGAACCGGATGGTCCTTCCCTAGCCCATGAAATGAGATATCCTGGTGGTGACTGCACTTCAGATATTTGGGTTTAATCGTTCTCAAAGTTTCTCTTGCAATTGCTGTCTAATTTTATCATCTGGTGCTTAAAATAATGTGGTATGAACTTATCTTTCAATAGAAATAAAATAAAACCATCCAGTGTGTGAATTATGACATCATATGTATGGCATGACCGCGATATCCATCTTTTTTTACAAGCACAGTATTGCTAGCCTCTTCGCACGCTCTCATGCGCAAGCTAGTTGGCTGTCTCTCGTTTTCATCGGATGTGTATGTTCTTTAACAACAAACATTTCTCTGTTGTCTAAATGAAAACCGTAAATTTGAAGAAAGAAAAATGTGATCCTAGTTCCTAACCTCCCTCTTAGCAATGTGGATACATCTAAAAAGAGAACGTCTCTTTTAAATTCGATAAGTTTCTCAATGTGATTGTCACAACGTAAACCCTAAACCCACTCAATCCACCCGATCGGAGTACAGCACAGGGGATTTAAACGTATTGTATCTACTTATTTGTCGGATTTTTTCACAATCATATTTGACACGTTCATTTCCTTGACTCTCAAGAAAAAGAAATGTTGTTGCCACTTCTTGTTGCATGCACCAGGATATGCCATATCATATACGCCACTTGCATTTACATAATATTGGTGAACTTTTTACCGCATTTTTTACAAGCATTCCAGAAATTAGGGTTATCTGCCTCTTTTGTTTAACCTTCTACAGAACACAAAATGCACTTCCAGTAATTCCACATATGAAATATTGCAGATATGAATTTTTGGATTGAGCGAGCATGCATGTTTAGTTTTTCCTGCCTCTAATCTGAACGTAACTTTTAGCGTCAAGTTTTAGATTATAGTAGTTGTTGTGTAATTTTTTTGGGTTGGAGTATTTTCCATTCAGTTGCTGAGTTTGATGAGGTTCAGTAAGGGATCAGTACAGACAATTTGGGTGCAAAATCTGTCACTCAGTCGCATGAAACTGCTTTCATTGATGTAAATGTTGGAGAAAAAAGTATCTCAAATCACCCCCCTAACTAAGGCAATTTCACAAGTGTTTTGTAGCTTAGACGTTACGAGCATTCACTTATGCACTTGAGATCCCGTGTTTGAATGCCATCCTTGTAAGTTAGATAAATTTAGTGTGAATTATTCCATTATTTAACAAACAAACAAAAAAAAAAACCGAACAATTTCATTTATGGTACTGTTATTGGCGCTCCAGAATATTTGTCCTGCATTCCTAATTCCATACTCTATTTTTATAAACTTGGAGGAATACATGACGACCTTTTCCTTCGCTTATTATCTTTTTATATCGTTTAACATGACGACCTTTCCCTTCGCTTACTATCTTTTTGTATTGTTTAATTGGCTTGTAGTTTTATTTTGCTCCAGAGCATTGAGAAAACCACCAACACTAACAAACCGGAAAATTTGAAAAAAATAACCAAAACTGACCTCTTTTTGAATTCACGTTAGTTTCATCTTTCAAGTGTTTGACTAATGAAACTAACTAGACATCAAATCCAGATTTGCATCAACTTCATCATAACGTCATTTGCATAAGTTGTTTGATTTCGATGCCACAAGGTGAAGACCTCAGGAGGAGCTGCCACTTTGTGAAGACCGAAGGAATCCATCTCGTGAAAGGTAAGGTTCCATAAAGGTACAAGCTGCTCCGGAGACTAGGATCTAGAATTGAGCCTGTGTGGTGACCTTGCAAGAATCTTGATTTCACTAGTGGATTGGATTCAGTGGAGAGTCCTCGGTTTTTTAACCTAGAGGTGGGTTTTTCCAACCAAAAACTTCCTACATTCTTTGTCTCTTAAGCTTGTCCACATATCTTATTTACTTGCTTATGTTTCATGCATCCTATGAATTGTTATTTGATATGTGTTAGAGACTAAATTTACATTGCATATTATGAGCAATGAACTGATTTGTTGTTGACTAAGATAAGTTGTACTAAACTAAGTTTGATTCGTAGATTTGCGTTTGATTAACTGACGAATATGTACTTAGTTGAATGATGAGCTTGACTAGTCAACACAGCAAAAGCAAGCGGAAAATGTCGAATAAGGGGCACAAAGCCCAAATATGAGACAAGCTCAGGGGATAGTTCAGTCCCGTCTCAAGGAAAAATAAGATAAAACTCAGAATGAAAATGAAGGAAAGAGATGAGAAAGGGAGAAGGAAGAGGTGTATGCAGGGAGGGGAAAGGGCAGAGGAGATGAGAGGGGAGGAGAGGAAGGAAAGGAGAAAGAAGAGAGAAGGAAGGAGTGCCTTTTGAGTGATTGCTGCCAATTAACCGTGAAGCCGCTTTCACATGGTCTAAAGGCCCACATAGAAGGAGCCACAAATTCAACAGGTTGATCATTAGTAATACTCTCCTATTATATCCCCATGTGAACTAGGATTAATCTGGTGATCCCAGATGAGAACACAATCTTGTTATGATTAGTTCGAACTGCAAGTTAGTAATTCATGGTAAATTTGTGCGATTTTGTCTGGTTTTGCTTTAAACTTTCGGTTCTGCCAAATAAAGTTCTGAATTTTAAAGGGAATTCATACTATTTTGCTTTGATTTTTGGACGATGACTTCTTATTGTTATTATTTCTAGATGATACTTATTTGTTCTTTTGCACTAAACAGAGAAATCCTACTACTTTGGATGATGACTAATTGGGATTTTATCAGTGTCAAAATTGAACCTTCTTTTGGTACAACAATCAACATCCATTTTTGGAGTGAGATTATACTAATTGTTTCATGATAAGAGATCTTATTGTACAGGCGAAATTTGGTGCCCTCTTCTTTGTCCTATGGAGTTGCTTTCAACATTGTAATTTGTCGAGATTAAGAGTCAACAAGGAAACGAAATCAAATGGAAAACTAACCTTAAGGTTCTATTTATAGTGCATAAGACTTAGGTTACAATGAGAATCGTAATCCCAATTGGAAGTAAGTTCAAATCAAATAGTAATTAACAAAATTTTTGCATCAAGCAAGGAATCCAAGCTAGAAATCAAATCCAAACCCAAATAGGACACCCAAACGAAATAGGTAACACAAACGTAGTTTCATCATCATCTTAATTTTGAGCAGTAAGTCATCAAAGATTCGAAATCAGGGCAACTTGGGAAATTCAAAACCCATTAACCAGTGAGCTACATGCTCATTATTGTAAAAGTTGCATGCAGTATATAGAAAGAACAATGCTATTCATACCATATTTTTGTATCACATTTTCATACCACCTTAGGTGGCATTTAATGTGGACAGCTACATCATTTGAATTAATCATATTTTTAAATTTAGTTCATTATTTAATAAACTAATAATTAAGAAAAACTAGTTAATTAAATGATGATTGTGATATACGAGGAGTCTTTCTCCTTCATTTCTTTGGGTTTTACAAAATTTTCAAATGATGTGGCAGTCCAAATCAGATGTCACCTAAGATGGTATAGAAATACGGTATAAATAACATTACTCATATAAAAATGGTGAAATTCATGGTAGGATCAGGCCTATTCTAGCCTCCTTGTGGCTCTGCCACTGTTGTTGATTCTGAAGTCTTCCACTATTTTCCTAAATCTTATCTAATGTGCCTTAAATTTACTTTGTTGTGGAGATGGTGGTAGATTGAATTGAAAAGTTTTATGATTTAACTAGCCTAAAAAAAAACCGCATACTAAATTATTAAAACGTCATTTTATTTTCGTCTTAGGATTAAGTTTGCATTGAGACCGCTCTGCAATTTAGATTATGTACTTACCGCATGCATGTAGTTTTTCTTCAAACATATGAAAAAAAAAAATGTTATGTTTGCCATACAATTATCTCTTCCAGCCTTGGAAAATCAACATGCAGAGACGTTTATTGGGAACCCGATGGGCACGGGGGTAGCTGTCTGCAATTTTCAGTCTCAATCAAAATTAGAGACGGATAAATGAAGAACCTGAAGAGAAATAGAGACAATGAAGATTGTAATCAACAGCTGCGGGGCACAATCGTGCCTGGTACCATGAAAAGAATGAAAAAACCGAACTGATAAGAGTGTTTGGATACAGAGAAAAGTAGGAAGTCAGTGGGACGTTAACGTAATCAAAATAATTCCACTGCTGACTTGCTTATGTGGCCCACTAAACTGAGGAAACCTATCTTCTAAGAATTCTCTTAAAGACACAACCATACACTTTTTTTTTTTTTTTTTTTTTTTTTTTTTTTTTTTTTTTGTAAAGACGGATTAGGCGAGATTAGCTATTCGTCAACAGTTGCATACGAGGCACCAACCCTCTCCCAAAGAAGAAAAGACCGTTTGTCCCCACTAAACTAAGGAAACCTATGTTCTAAGAATTCTCTTAAACACACAACCATACACTTTTTTTTTGTAAAGACGGATTAGGCGAGATTAGCTATTCGTCAACAGTTGCATACGAGGCACCAACCCTCTCCCAAAGAAGAAAAGACCGTTGCACCCAGAAACCCCCCGTTTTCCTTCATCTTCCTTCGCCTATTCCAATCACCACCATGGTTGCCATTCATCGTAATTGCAAATTAAAAAAAAAAAAAAATTTCTTTTCAAGATGAACAAAATAAGACCCATATGGAGATGGGAGTCGCCATCTTCGTTATCTTTTACACCTTCGACAACCATCCTCACCCACCACCACGAACACCACCAACAGCCACCATCGTTCATCAGCTTTAGAACCGATGATTAATTGTATCTTATGAAATCGTTGAGTAATCAAATTCATGGCACCTGTAAAAATTGGTTTTGGTCGGTGCACTAGTTTGGTCGAATTTGCAAAGTAAGGGCGATAGTTTGGTTGGGTTTGCAGAGGAATGACGATGACGGAGGAGAGAGGTTGGGATTGACGGAGTGGCTGGCACAGGGAAGGAGGAAGAAGATAGGTGTTTGGTTATCAAGATAGCAAGAATTTGGGTGTGAGTTTTAAAGACAGGCGGTGATAATTATTGGGCCACCTAATAAGTTAGTAATAATTTGGTACTGATAAGGCATTCCCTAAGTTTTATCACCTTTGTTATATAGAAAAGTTAATGCTTTGTCTAACAGACTAACTAGTTAAACGAAATCATAACAACTACAAAAACGCTACTCTTATCATCTAATTCTATTATCATTTATACTATCTTGCTAATAGAGATGAGACCTATATGCGTTGGCGGATCTATCGCATATAGGTCTTATCTCTGTAATCTATCTCTATTAAAAAGATGGTATAAATAATTATACAACTAACGGTAAGTATAGCATTACTCAACTACCATACTCATCTAAATAGCAATTGGCGCCTGGTGCTTGGCGGCGTAAAGTGACAAATTCTCAGTCAACCGGAAAATGACCCTCCCCGATTCGATTAGTATTTATTTCTTTGAACTAGCAAAAGCCCAGTTACGAGCAACATACATATTTAGATTCAGGGCATTTCCACGGATCCAAATTATTAGGCCTGGTTCATTGACATCCTATATTAGGGGTGGTGCGGATTGGTATGATTCGGTTTGACATAAGGAAAAAAAAAAAAAAAAGCCGATTCAATTAGTACTCAACAGTTCGGTTTGGTTTTGTACCTCCAATACTGTCATTAAAACTAAACCAAACCTAACCATAGTTAATTAGCTTGACTCTGTTTAGTTTGGTAGGTCTAAATCTATTCAACACAAATAAAAAAGTTCAAGATTTCAAGAATTTTAACCTTCTAAACATTCATATATCTCACGCATTCTAATTCAATTGAATGATTTAGGTTTTTCATAACGTAAAAAAGTTCGTCAAGTGGGATAGAAATAAGTTTCAATTTGGGGACTTTAACGAAAAGCTTCTGGCACTATTCACTTTAACGAAAACTCATATTTTTACACTAAAAAGTCAATCCTAATACTATTCACTTTACCTTTTATTTTATCCTTATCGTTAAAACTCAAAGTTTTCAAGTCCTTTTCATTATTTTTCCTTTAAAAAAAAGGGTGATTTTGTATAAAATCAATAAAAAGTTACAATATTGACAATATATCAACAATATTTATGTTATTTATATATAGATCAATCATGTATTATGGTACTCAAATGCATTTAAAAAAATAAAAATTAAAAAATATGCCACTGCAGCTGTTACGACCTTCAACTAACACTAGGGGTGATATTGATACGATTACCGTACCAAAACTTATGTATCAATTACCATACCCAACTTTTGCTATGACAAAATCTATTACCTTTATCGTGCCAAACTTTCGGTATACCGAATTTTGGCATGCCAAATAGTTATGTTGGCATGGTATGGTAATGGTAATTACCACTTTGTTTTGGGTCACTCTTTTTGCCCAAAAGTTGGAAAATTTTCCAACCCAATTCAAGGCGCAAATGTATTTTTTTGTGATAACTTATCCCTAATTTTATGTTTTTATAAATTTTAAACGAGTGAATTAATGAAAATGCCCTTAGAGACCGTCATTTCGTGAAGCGTATAGGTTGTTATTTATCATATTCCTGAAGTACTCAACAATACGGACTCGTAGGCACAAGCAGAAGCGAATGTGGAGTTACGGTTAAAATTTTATTGAACTACAAATCCAAAAAAGTACCTTTGTAAAGATTACTATTTATTATTTTATATATTTCTCATAATTATTATATTATTATTTTGAGATTATTTTGTTATCATATTATTATTTTATTATTAGTTGAGAGAAAAGAGTGGGAGTAATGGCCAATCAAAAAAAGAAAGAGAGGAAAAAGATGATTGCTGCCCAATTGGAAGAGAATGGCGGAAAAGAGGGAGAGCAACCAGAGAAGGGGGAGAGACCAATCGGGAAAAGGGAAGAAAAATGAGTGACCAATCAGAAATGAGGAAATGAGGGAAGGGAGAGAAGAAAGGAGACCACCCAACTTGAACCCTTACCTGATTAGGGTTTTGATCCGATTTCTGGCGACTTTTCCGTTGTTTTTCCGTCGAATTTCCGACATGTTGAAGCCATCCAACACCACCACCCGACTCATCAATCTTCCTTATTCAATTCCCATCCAAACTTGATAGCGTATAGCCCCAGTTTCATGAGGAACCGAGTGAATGGCGCCGAGGGTCTCACGGCGGCAATTTGCCATTTCTGAAACAAACTTCGTCAACCACCACCATGGGTCGAATTCTCTTGAACCCATGAATAGTCCTAAGCCTTGGTTGGAAAGGCGAAGCACTGGAAAAGCCAAATCGACAACCACCATTTTCTAGGGTTTCTGGTAGATTCGTGGAGATTTGAAGCTTTTCCTGGTCAAATTGGACTTGGCCACAGGAATAAAACTTGTTCTACTCATTGAGATCTTCATTCTGGTAAAATTTGAGAATTTTTGGAATTAGTTGAATTTTTCGACGAGTCGGGGCAGCCGACCGCCACGTTCGGTGGCGAGTGGCCAGTGAGTTGACGCTGTCTTTTTGAGTTAAATTTGATGTTCTTATGTCAATTTGATAATTGTTTGTTATAGTTTGATAGTTTGAACCTAGTATGGAATACTACGTCACTTGACCATTTTATGATTCGATGATTCGACCGTTAAATTGTCACCAAACTTTAATATGTTATAGGACGTAATATTTAAAGACATTAGAAACTTATGGATCGGGAATCCTACGTATGGATCTTCCCAAATTAGATTTGTAAGTTCATAACATCAAATGTTGGCCGCCACTTAATTTTAGCGATTGGTCGAGATCCGACCATTGGATCGTTCCGAAACTTTAGGATGTTGGTTTAGAAGCTTATTGAAACTCTTGGGAAGTTATGGATTGGAAATCCGGAGTGCGGATCTCCTTGATCGAGTTACGTAGGGTTGTGAACCCTACCGTTGACCTTTGACTGACGATTGACTTTTGGTCAATGGGTTACCAATTTCTAGAACGTCCTTGGGGATGCTTTTTATGTAAGTTACGTGTTCTATCGATAAGAATTCTGATACGTGATTTGATAATTGTTCTAAGCGCTGATCGGTTGAGATGCCTCGATATTCATGCTAGAGAGTTGTACCGCGGACTTCAGGTGAATAGGTCTTTTCCTTTTTATAGTATATATATGATCGATAGTTTCCAATTATGCATTTGAAAAAGAATTTCTTACCTATGCCTAGATTAGACTAAAGTTTATAAAAATTAGCAAAATGATGGAATTTATGAAACATGCTACATCCTACGAGATGCATAGGTATGCTTATAATCTTTGATGCCATAATTATATATGTGGCTATGAATGTTATTATGTTGATTAGAATTATTGCATCATTATGGCATGTTTATATTCATGTAGTTTGCTCATCATTGCTGCATCCCGGTGTTAGTGCTCGCCCCGGGCCATGGCAAATCCTTCATGTGTATGTTCACCTCTCGCACCGCACACTCACCTTGGATCCAAGTAGGTGCCAGTCCTGTCGTACAGATCGTATTAGGAGACTCCGACTCGTAGGTGACTGCGCATAGTGCTAGTCTTCACATGATCGTAGCACTAAAGTGTATATTATGATTAGACCTAGTCCTGTCGTACAGGTTGTATTAGGCGACTTCGACTCATGTGTTAGTATAGATTGATGAGCAATAGGTTCAGTCGTACAGGTCCCATTAGGCGACTCTGACTGGTGTGCTTGCTTAGGTTGTTGAGCACCTGATTTTACTTATATTACTGTTGAGATTTTGTGATTTTGGGATGTCATGCCTTATTTATGTTTTGCAGATTATGGTAAGTATTTTCATATCATACGTAGTATGTATATTTTGGAAACTATACATGTTTTACGATTAGGGGTTATAACATTTTCAAAGGTTTTTATTAAAACTTTATTTTTAGGCCCACTCACACTTGTTTTTTGCCCCTCCGGGTTTTAGTAGCTGAGCTTTCATATCGACGAGGATTCTTGGCAAATCTTAGGGTAGACGGTTATCTTCAATGGTATAATTTCTCACCCTATTTTACGGTACTTATACTCTGACATCACGTGTGAAATGGATTCATTCCCGCTCACAGCGCACTCTTATATTTAGGCACTTTTAGGTTTAAATTTATTCACATATTCCACCACACTACACTTTATGGCTTTGTCACCTTCCAGATGTCAGTCATCACGGCTCGATTTGGAGTCCAAGTGGACATTCCGAGTCGGGATATGTCATTTTTGGCCACTCTTTTGGGTTTCTAAAACCTTTTTGTTTAATTATGAGAATTTATACAGATTCATTTAAGAAAAAAGATGTAAGTGGATGGAAGAATTGTTGAAAGAACTTAACATCCCTTAAAAAATTGTACGCAGATTCCTAGACTCTATTTTTACATTCTTTAAAATTGTACATAAATTAACTTGATAGACAAAGTCAGGGAGAGACAACCCAATTTGATGAAGGATAAGATGAGATGGAAAATGAAAAGAGAGAGTCACCGAAAAGGGAGAAACGAAGATGAAGTCGACGACAAGATGAAAGAAAAGATAACGTCGCAACGGCTAGAAGGCTTAGGTTTTTTTTTATTGAGAAAGCAAAGGTCAAAGGATGAGAGAATGGTTTTGGATAAATGACTAGGAAAAAAAAATATAAAGTGCATAATATAATGATAATAATACCTAATTATATATATATATATATAAACAAATAAATAAATAATATAATATTAATAGTATTAGTATGGCCGGAAATTGGGAAACAAAGGCAAGAGCGAGACTTGAACCCTTTTGGTTTGGCTGGAAACTGGGAAGCACCACCACGGTGGTTCTGAAATCTGATTCCTGTGCAGCTCCCTGCGCGCAGGGTTTTTTTTTTTTAATTTTTATATCCAGGCCAAAATGACGTTGTTTTGGGCGTGGCATTTTTTATTTTATATAAACAATGTCGTTTTGCGGCTGATCAAATAAATAAACAATTAAACGCAGGGACCACGGGTCCCCATCTCGTTTCAATTATACCCCCCGTCTTTTTTCCCAGATAACAAATCCCATCCCCCCACCTTTTACCCCCTTTTTCCCACACGACATAGCCCCTCCAAACTTTACTTTTCAAAATTGTCCCAAAACCCAGCACGAAAGCATGGTAGTCACCCCGTTCTATTGGCCACCAAGCTCCAGTTGCAACTCATCATGCCAGCCGCTCCAATTGAGGTAAATTTTTAATTTTTTTTTAAATTTATATTTATTTCAAACCCTAATAGATTATTGAATATGAATTTTTGTTTAATTGATAGAAGATTATTGGGTAATACATTATATGGTTATTGATTATGGATTATTATATGAATACTATGATGATAGAAGCTAATGCAATTACCAACAACTTGTTTGGTTGTTATCTCTCTGAATCAGTTTACTAATTTCTGCTACTTTTATCAATATGATGTGGGATGCTAAAAAGCCTTTCTAAATTTGGATTTTTGAGGTATGGTGATGTTTTAGCAAAGTTAGTTGTTTTTGGTCTCGAGGGAGATGGGGTTTGTAACGAAGAATAAGGATCATATTAGGTAGTTAATGCTATTTGGTAATTTGGTCTAATATTTCCTATGGTTGATCCTAAAGGAGTGAATCTGTTTGTGATGGCTAGGGCTGATGAGGAATCGGGAATAGATTCCTATTTTCCTGGTGCTGGGGTTAGAGAGATAACTTAGGCGGTAAAACCGTCCATAGAATTAAAGTTGCGGAAATAGAAGATATATAAAGATCCTAACAATTCAATATATTGAGCGATAAAGAAATGAGGCTGATTAAAACGGAATATCCATGGATGACAGATGATAACGTAAATACATATAATTAAGTTGAACATATATGATATATTCATGAAAATAATGAATTAAAATTAATGATGCAAGTAATTAATGAAAATAAGTTTTATTAAAACTTACTACAGTTTACAAACTGTTTTTGCCTAATGGCAAATGATGAACATAGACAACATGGAGTTCGCAGGCATCTTTAATAATATGACTTATAAGTGTTTGGTTTTCTACTGAATATTTTCTTCTGTTCTTTCGAATGCGCAGAAGTTTTTTCTCGACTAAAGTCCCCTTCTTCTGAGAATGAGCTCTCCTTTTATCCTGCTGAGAGAAATGATTAATGTTGAGAGAATTGAGCCGGGAATCCCGCTTGCATGTGCTGCTAGCTGTTAAAGGCTGGCGAATGATGAAATTTTACTGTGGATTCACGTTCTGTTTTTAGAAAAGCTGGATGAACAGTAACTTGTCTGTTGCTACTGTTGATGAATAGTAACTTGTCAGGAATCTGAAATGATGACTGCTACTGCTGATGATGCTTTTTAAGATACGATCACATGGGAACTTATTACGAATTATTACAATTTTGAATTTCAAATTTCATATGGGTCTTGGGCATCTGGATAGTCCGACCATTTGACCGGATGCTGGGACGAGACGTCTGATGAGTCTGAGTATGAGTCTTCATTTTTGTGAAGCATTGCTGCTTCGGCCATTAGTTGTTGAGCTAGGTCAAGGAGTTGGGAAAATTTTGAAGATTTCTCTTTTTTCTTTGAACTGGAGGATTTGGAAGATTTAGTTTTCCCTTTGAGAGAGGATGAAGGACTAATGTCTGATAGTGATTGAACTTGTTCCTGGGGTTTTGGGAGTTCAGGAAATTCTGGGTTTTCTGGCAAAGCCTGTTTTGAAGGTGTAGAAATTTGTGGGGTTGGAAGAAGAGGAAATTCTGATTTTACTAAATCTATGATTTTTTTTTATGGTTGAATTTGTCCCACCATTTCACCCATCAGTTTCTGTAAATACCGCCACAGTTTGCTTCAAAATTCCATTTCAATATCCACGAGATTTTGTACTTGGCCATAAATAATGAAAAGAGGGAAACCTTGCTGTCGAAACGGTTGCGATCAAATTTGTTCTGGAAGCCAGTGATGAGGGCTTGACGAAGGTCATCTGGAATGAGATTGACATTTGGGTCATGAGAAGCCCACCATTCTGGAAACCATGCTGGAAATTTTAACTTGAAACCTTTGTCAAAAGTTATGAACCATGAATGACTAAAATCAGCTGTTTGGTGAAGAAAGATATTAGTCCATGCTTGGATATAATCATAATAATTATAATGATTGTTTGGGATGAGAACATGTTAGGTATGAAGGGGTTTGGTTTGGAAGAGAGGAATTCCCCATTCTTGTTCAAAAAGAAATCTTCCGATATGGAGGGAATGGTATAATATTTTATTTTCCTGAGTGGTGCTAAAAATAGGTTTGATAGCAATGCTTTCTGTCTCAGCGAGAATGGCTTGGTAATATTTGAGGCTTTTGAAAGATTCAGTTGGAAGATAATGATAATTTGGGGGAAGGAGAATTTTGGCAATGCGTTCTGGTGATTGGTTTTTATCAATATGATGTGGGATGCTAAAAAGCCTTTCTGAATTTGGATTTTTGAGGTATGGTGATGTTTTAGCAAAGCTAGTTGTTTTTGGTCTCGAGGGAGATGAGGTTTGTAACGAAGAATAGGGATCATATTGGGTAGTTAATGCTGTTTGATAATTTGGTCAGGTATTTCCTATGGTTGATCCTAAATGAGTGAA
The DNA here is from genome assembly GCF_019419815.1 of Pyrus x bretschneideri. Classification (NCBI taxonomy): domain Eukaryota; kingdom Viridiplantae; phylum Streptophyta; class Magnoliopsida; order Rosales; family Rosaceae; genus Pyrus; species Pyrus x bretschneideri. Next base: position 1,299,334 of record NW_025999435.1, on the reverse strand, counting down.
TCTGTTTGTGATGGCTAGGGCTAATGAAGAATCGGGAATAGATTCCTGTTTTACTGGTGTTGGGGTTAAAGTGGCTGGAAGCCTTATTTGATCAGTACCCATTCTTCCCCTGCAAAAATTTTCTGGTTAGAAAATCAGGAATGCAATTCTGGCTTCCTTTAATGTATTCAATATCAAAATCAAAAATACTTAATATGGCTTGCCAGCGTGCAAAAATCTATTTTGATGCAATGTTTTGAACATCTTTTTTTAAAACATGTTTTGCAGATTTGCAGTCAACACAAACTAAAAATTTTTGATTTAATAAATCATCTTGAAATTTGCTAATGCACAATACAATAAATAATATTTCTTTTTTAAAAGTACTATAATTATGTTGAGCAGAATTCCAAACTCCTGAATGGAAACGAACAATTTGTTCAGGAGCTTCAGAAGAAGTTTTTTGTTTGAGGATACCTCCATAACCATTGTTAGATGCATCAGTTTCAACTATTTTGAATGAGTTGGGAGTTGGAATGTCAAGGCAAGGCAAAGTCTTGACATGATTTTTTATCTGTTTGACGATAGAAGTATGCATAGGAGACCATGATGGAGGATTGTTTTTAAGACGATCAAACAAAGGTTTGCATTGTTGTCTAAGATGAGGATAGAATTCAGAAACATAATTGAGAGATCCAAGAAAACGTTGAAGTTGGGTTTTATCAGTAATCTGATCTGGAAAATTTTCAGCAAATTGAATGACTTGATCTATTGGTTGGATGGTAGACCTATGGATATGATATCCTAAAAATCTAACTTTGGTTTGAAATAATTTAATCTTGATAGCTGAAACAACTGATCCACTGGTTTTGATGATTCTAGCAAACATATGCAGATATTTCCAATGTTTATCTATTGATTTTGAAAAAATTAGAACATCATCAATATAAACAACTGAAAAATGACTATATGGATTAAAAATCTCATTCATAATATTTTGGAATTCACTTGGTTCATTTTTTAAACCGAAAGACATTACATTCCATTCATAATGTCCGAAAGGAGTGACAAAAGCAGTTTTATACTTATTAGTTTCATGAATTTGGATTTGCCAAAAACCTGATTTCATATCAAATTTGGAAAAAACAGTTGCTTGAGAAAGTCTATTTATTAAATCTCTTTTATTAGGAATTGGATACCTAATCCATTCCAAAATATCATTTAAAGGTTTCTAGTTAATAACTAATCGTAGAGTGCCTCTTTCTAATTCAACATTCTTCTGAACATAAAATGCTGGGCATGACCATGGGATTTGCTTTTTCGAATAATTCCTTTTTCTAGAAGCTGGTTAATTTCTGTTTTACAAAACTCTAAAACTTCTTGATTCATTTGAATGGGTTTGCTTTTGTTGGAATTTTTGACTCATTGAAATCCTTAACATAAGGGAGTTTAACAATATGTTGTTTTCTATACCAAAATGCGTTAAGGAAATCTGATATATATATATATAGGAACTTGAATACACACATGGTCTAGCAAGAAAAAAAATAGCTGAACATGGTGAAGACTTCTACATCATATTTATATTAACATATTAAACCCCAACTCAACCAACTAAAACCCTAAATAAAATGCAGCTCTGCAAATGCCAAAAAATTGATTGCAGTAACCACTTGTTTGGACCCAAAATTACACAATCGGCCCGAACGATCGAGGCTATTGAGTGAATGAACTTCTAAGCCATTAGGTGTCTGAGTCAGGATAATTTTAGTTATTGTTAAGGGATAATGTTGTGATTTTTATCATAATAATTATCTCATAATAATATATTGAATTATCGAGAGCACAGTTGGGTGATAAAGTCATGGTGATCTGATACGATGCCATGTGAATTAATACTAGTGCAATCTCGTGGATAAATGGCATGATTATCATGAATGAAGTTAGGAGTATGGCAGACTATCTTCCATGCATTTATACAAATACAATGGAGATAAAGATGAGATCGTATTATCATTGGAATTTGATCAAAGTTAGCTGGCTTAGATAAAGATGATCTGATAACCATTATTGGTTGGTCAACAAGGTGGAGGAAATTGGGTTACTCATCCAGCACGGGGTAACTTGCCTAGATAATTAGCCAATAAAGGTGCTGTTTATTTTATGAACCCATGCACGTGGAAATATGGGATAAAAGATGGCATATGCCATTTTATCCTGTTGTGATTTCACCTGATGGCGCGGTAATTGAGATTAGGATAAAAGATGGTTGTGATTTAATCAAAGATGGTTGGATGTTCACGGCTTGGATTCTACAACACGTCTAAGAGTTTGAGTTGCAATTGAATTCTACAAATACCAGCAGGCTGTGAGCAGAGACTTCACTATAAATACAAGAGGTCGTGCAACATGGAAGGGACCTCCAATTCAACACACAACTGCCTTGCGCAAAACCTCTCAAACATCTTGAGATTTTTTTATTTTCTTTTTTCCGCCGACACATCTTCAGTTTGGATAAACAGCACTGTGAAGGCAACCGGCGAACATCTTCAGTTTGGATAAACAGCACTGTTGCCGTAGAATCAGCCGTTCCCGAAGCACCTTCAGTTTGGATAAACAGCACTGCGTCGAGGCCGACTGGTTATCTATCCAAGTCTCGGTCGAGAAGGATTTTCAAATCCTTATTGGCAGAGGTCATCTCATTAGCCTTCTCGGCGAAGTGAGGTGTTACCAGGTTACTACATTCGGCACCTTGAGAGCCGAATTTGATATTGAACTTCATAGAACTAGCAGCCTTGTCTTCAGGCTCGAGAATCCAAAGGCCGAGATTTGTTCCTTCCTCGGCCGCAGTCGCAAGATAAAGAAGTCAGCAACGCGCTCAACGCAACATCAACAAATTTTACTCCTCGGCCGAGCTCGGCCGACGAGTTGGCACGCCTCGCATTCAACCGAAGGACGTAGTTAGCTTATTAGTTACTTGGTCTGCGCGCCACGTAGGCTTTGTAATTTTTAGGGTCAACACCACTATAAACCCTAATTAACTTACTCAATTACTTAAAAGACCCTAATGACCAGTTGTTGTTTAGAATAAAAATTGAATTTTTGATTATTCATATGATTGTTGATATTGATTAATTAAATTCTTGATTTGATTAGATATTACTCTATGGTCTACTCTAGGATTAAGAGTATAAGATTTTTTTTTCTTTCATTATACAGTTACGTAATAGAATGATGCTATAAAAAATAGTGTTTAAATCATTCTCCAAATATTCTGGGTAGTCCTCCTCTTCCTTTAAATATTCCGGGTATTTCTCCTCCACCTTCAAATATTTCGAGTAGTCATCCTTCAAGTATTCTGGGTAGTTCTCTTCCTTTGTATTGATTAATTATAGAAGACATTACTATATAAAAAATTTTGGTTGTTGCCATTTTTCTTTAATCTTGCACTCTTTTAAGTTCGTCCCTTCCCCTGAGAATTCCTGACTTCGCCATTGAGTAGCTGTGAGATTTATAATCAAGAAATGAAGAATAATAAGTAATAATATTGTGGAATATTCCACTGCCGTGTGAGTCTTCAAATCATAATTCTTTAGCCTAACCCACTCATGCACGATAACTTGCAGCCTTTAGGCCCGTCCATCACGGCAGTGTTGACCATGTAAAGTCCGGCATTTTATGGAAATTGAACTATGAAGCCATACCAACTGTGTTTTGACAATGAAAGTTCTCTAGTAACACAGAATAGTATCAATGATATCAGCAAATACCGACATCGGTTGTATTACAGTTTCAATTACCGAGAATCATATCGTTACTGTAAATTATTTAGCTTCTTGTTTTCTTTGTTTATAGAAGGCGTATTACATTGCCTCAAGGAGTTACCGTAAATTGTCGTTGTTTTCATTTTGGATTAAGTACTTAAAACCTCTCAATCTTTTAGTGTCATTTTAAATTGGTCTCAATTTTTTGATACATTCCAAACAATTATCCAACTTATTGAAAATATTACATCTATTAAGGCTTAGTTAATTTTTCTATTAAATGTACATGTGGTAACAATGCGTTCCACTTTTTAGCTTATTTGAACATTAAAATAATACTAAAATTAACTTAAATAAGACATGAAAATAAAAAAAATAAAAGTAAATAAACAAATTCCCAAATAAAATGAAAAAAAAATGAAAATCGAAAATTCCCAAATATCACCTTCAAGTTAACCTACGACCATTGAAACTCCATTCCTGCGTTTATATTCAAACCCACCAACGGAGCATATCATGATCAACACTAATACTAATTACCTCAAAATCTAAATTTCAAATATATGGAACTCAATGATCTAACAAGTATTGAATTGGATCGAAAATGAACCTAATGTAAGCCGTAGTTAATTTAACAGAAATTTAACTAAGGCTTAACAGATCTAAAATTTTCAATAGACTAGTTACCTATTTGGAATATTTAAAAAGGTTGAGACCATTTTGAAATGACACTAAAAGATTGAGGGGTTTTAGTGTCACATCCCGGCCCGGGTCCCCACCACATCCCAGGCTCGACTCCACCGTAACACGATATTGTCCACTCTGGGCCCCTGACCACGCCCTCACAGTTTTGTTTTTGGGAACTCACACGAGAACTTCCCAGCGGGTCACCCATCATGGGATTGCTCTTGCGTGCTACTCACTTAACTTTAGAGTTCCAATGGAACCCGAAGCCAGTGAGCTTCCAAAAAACCTCGTGCTAGGTAAAGATGGAAATATACATATAAGACTTACATGATCTACTCCTTTGGACGATATGGGATGTTACATTTAGGTACTTAATGAAAGTCCTTTCATTTTTATATAAGAAATAGGCTTTATCCTGGCGCCTCCTGAAACTCAAGTTCATTCTCATTTTACCCTGTAAACTCAAATTGTCCCACTTAACTCCTGTTTGGCATTTTTGCGGAGAATATGTCCTGGGTTGAACGAGTAAATAACTTGCTAGGGGTCGGTCAGTCCAGGGACTAAATACGCCTAACAATTTTGACCAAAAAAAAAAAAAAAAACGTCTAACAAAGCCATAAGACAAGTCGTCTCATCATTTATGGGTGGTAATTAACGTGGATCCTCATGTAGTAGACATCAAAAATAAAAAAGTCTAAAGTTAGGTATGCACTTATACCTATAAAACCAAAGGCCCATCGGTTCCCAACTTCATCATTTCATCACCAAATTAATTTGGCAGCAAATTGAAGAACTGATTGCTTAATCATGATGAACAACCAAGTAATCTTCAGTCTCACCTTAGCCATCTTTTTCGCAGGTAAACAAATTGACTTGTTCTGTTCTTTTTGTTTGCAGTTATTTGAATGTGATCTGGTACGTGTCATGATTCATGAAAAATGTTACATCGATCGTTAAACTGTCAGACATGAAATTTTGTGTTTGAACGTTATTAATTTGTGTTCAAATTGATCGATAGTTTGTAACAGTATCATTGACACATATATAGAGATATAGAGATATTTTTTGTTAACATAATGGTTATTTGATTATTCGTTTATAATTGGCATGTAGGTGCACATGCAGCTACGATCACCTTCACCAACCGTTGCACCTATACCGTATGGCCAGGGTCCCTAACCTCCGATCAACAACCACAACTATCCTCCACAGGGTTCGAGTTAGCATCCGGCGCTAGCAGTTCCTTGACCACTCCAGTCCCATGGAAAGGCCGCTTCTGGGGCCGAACCGGATGCTCCACTGACGCCTCAGGAAAGTTCAGTTGTGCCACAGCAGAATGTAACTCTGGCCAAGTAGCATGCAACGGTAACGGAGCAGTTCCACCAGCAAGCCTAGTCGAAATAAATATTGTCCCAAACGGAGGCCAAGATTTCTACGACGTAAGTCTTGTTGATGGCTTCAACTTGCCCGTGTCTGTTGCCCCACAAGGCGGCACGGGCGACTGCCAGACCTCTTCCTGCCCCGCCAACGTCAATGCTGCTTGCCCAGCTGAGCTGCAAGTGAAGGGGTCCGATGGGAGCGTAATTGCATGCAAGAGTGCGTGTACACAATTTAATCAACCACAATACTGCTGCACTCCTCCTAATGAAACACCAGCTAAATGTCCACCCACAAACTACTCTCAGATCTTTGAGAACCAGTGCCCTCAAGCTTATAGCTACGCTTATGATGATGTCAACAGCACCTTTACATGCAGCGGTGGACCAAACTACGTTATTACATTCTGTCCATCAGCCTAAAAATAGAACTAGAAAGGATATTATGTAATATCCCCTTATATCATACTATAGGAGAAATAAACTTTATGAATTTTGACACTTAGTATTGTCATGAATTTGTAATAATTTCAATGAAATAAATAAAGAATAATACTCTTGCATTCCCCTCTTTGGGGATGAGCTATTCATGACTACTTGCAAATATGTATTTTTACCGTAGAAAATTTATAATTAGAACCGTTCAATTTCTTAATTTTTCTTTAAATATTATTCCAACAAAAAATCATTTGAATCATAAATTATTTTATTTTTTAAATGTATCAAATAACCATCTATGCATCAAATAAATCAACAGCCTCTTTACATATTAGCCTAAAAATATAGGTTGTGAAAGGACAAAATTCCCTTTTATCTATTACGATACATACAATAGGACAAATAAACCCTACTAATTTTAATACATAGGTATTGTCAGGAATATGAAATATTTCTATGAAATAAGATATTGTCCAAGGACTACGTAGCTAATGCGCTGTTTCTGGCTAGCATTAGTGCAAGAACCGACGTGTTTAAATTTTTAACCCAAAAAATTTAGGGTTTAACCCAGAAACATGTTTTGTGCTCCAACTCCTCTGGGTTAAATTTTTAGTCTGAGATTATTAAAAAATGAATTTAGGATTCTTAAAGTAACTTTAAAAAAATTAAAATTTTGTAGACTATTCTAATTTAATTTTATGAACATTTTAACTTAAAAATATTTAGATTCCAATAAATATTGAAAAATCACTAAACTAACACCATGAAACTCGTCAGACACTATGAAAGAATATGAAAAAATAATTATTTTTAATTACTTTAGCCGTTGGATCTAAATTTGGAACGTTAAATCTATTTTTTTTACTGTTGGATTTGATCATATTAAATCTTAATTATTGGAAAAACTAAAAAAAATACATATATATGGTGGGCCAACCCTACTAACCCAGGGGGAATCCTGGCCTAAATTTGCCCCAGAAATGAGTTTTGGGTTAAAACTCATATTTACCCTAAGGGTTGGAGCAAGTTGGGGTAGGTTTAGAATTTAAAATTTGAGTTTTACTCTAAGGGGTGAAGTAGATCTAAAGGGGGTAAAAGCTACATCCCACCCAAAAATGATACATTTGCCAATTTTTCAGTAGTTTAGGACTACTTGGAAAATGAATGAAGAAGTTTGATTCTAAAATTTTATTTTATTTTATTTAAAAAATGGACTAGTTGGTGGCTTTGCCACGACAGTCCTCTCTTCCAAGGGCCGGGAAGGCTCACAGAGACATTTTAGTCTCCATCTGGCCACCATCATATGATTCACTAACACCAGGAATTATTACTATAGTTTAAAACTAGAAAAATGCCCACGCGTTGCTGTGGGACTTGAATGCACGAATCTTAACCACATAAATTAGACACATGTAACTTGAAAAAAAATTAAACAGAATCATGAACGAATGAAAAGAATAGATGAGTGAAAAGTGAAAAAGTAGGTTGTTTTTGTTTCAGCAGTTAATCTTTCAAGCATAAATGTTTAAAGCAACAAAGATGTAGTACGCATGTTTCCATAAGTTACAAAAGGAAGATGCAGTCCACACATATTTTACCCCTGCAGTTACGATGGCAAAATACATGCCTTGTAGCCTAGGCACCTGTTAAGTAGTTACAAAAACCAAAAAAAAAAAAAAAAAAAAAATCCCAAATGTTCAAAGCAATAAAGATGCAGGATCCCTATTTCCATTAGTTACAAAAGGACGATGCAGTCCACACATATTTTGCCCTTACAGTTAGGGTGGCAAAATACATGCCCTGCAACCCAAGCACCTGTTTAAGCAGTTACAAAAAAACTCAAAAAAAATGTTTCAGCAACATATGTTTTACAGGCAAAAAAATAGAGAGCAGTTTTGTAGCAATTCATAACGGAGAAGGCAGTCCTTCATTTTTTCGGCGGGCGAACATCTTCATCACTATAGTAAAAAACATGAATCATAGTTTAGCAAACATTGGTATAACAGATGTTATGCAGGCGTGTATGCGTAAAACAAATTATAATTTACCTATCTTTGGTTTTTTTGGCTTGGGACTTTGTTTTGAGTGCAGCTATCGACTCTTTGTTGGCGGGCTCAATCTTAGGGACAACCAATTTGTGGAATTCTCTGGCAATTCTAGGAGAATTGGTTGTCTCTGTTTACCCGGTGCGAGTTTTTTTGCTGTGAATGAAGGTACAATTTATAAGGTTAGAGAGAATCGTAATAGGTATGCAAAAAAGTGTCAAAGAGTGGTGCAAAAAGATTGGCTAACAGTTTTTGATCAGCGGCATAACACATGTACACCCAAGATAAGCAACCATATTTATTAAAATTTACACATAAGACGATAATTGAGAGGAAAACTTAACCTATCGGGTTTTCCTGGTTGATCAATGAACAATGCTCTCTTTGAAGTTTTGTTGGGGGGGGGGGGGTGCAACTATCAAAAAAACCCAATTAAAACACCAACCAACCAATAACAGAATCACAGAGATAAAATGCCTAACAACATTCGATAAAAAAACAAGAACATTAGCCTAAACCAGAATAACAAAGATGGCAAGGGACCTTCAACCCTCATAGAATCACACAGACAAAATTAAAAGGAAAAAAAAAAAAAAAAAAAAAGGTCCAACTACTGGACAATTAGATCCCAAACTAACCACACAAATAGGACAAAAACTGAAACATGGAGACATGCAACACAAAACCTGTAATTAGATCCCAATCACAAAATGTCAAACCAAAATTCCTAATCTAACTATCCAAGCAAACACAATTCTAATGGGGTTTAGAACAAATAAACCAATTATCCAATTTGAATGGCGTTTGGAACAAATACATTGACTACTCAGTTTTCTCAAGCTTTACATAAATAGACAGATACAGATACGTGCACAAAATAGAAAGAAGCCCAATTCCATTCTAAGCTCAAACCACCAAATACATGCTTAGTTACTCGACCTTGACATAAATGGACAGATAACAGATACGCACATAAAATAACAAGAAACTCAGTTCCAATGTAAGCTAAAACGAACAAAAATGAATCATATATTTAAAATCCAAGCATGAAAGCTTCACGAATATAAGTAAAAAAGGTAGATAACTAATTAGGCTTTGAAAAAAAATGATGGCGCATAATTATATACCTCAAAACGTCAAGGAATCAACTGCTTCCTTCAACAATCCAAATTTTTGAAATTTACAAAAAGTAAATCCGTTAGCAACCCTAAGACTTTCAAATTTAACGACGAAATCTAATGAAATTTCAGCTAAATGATCAAAGACACACCAAAAAATAAAACAAAAAAAATTTAGGAATATTTTGAATCCAACACAACTAATTTGGTTCTGTGAAGAATACAAAAGCTCAAGGCCTAGGTGAAATGTTGAGTAAATTGCAAGGGCCCTCGACCAAAGCTATAATTGAACAGTAATGTCATGCAACCTACAATTACTTCAATACAATCGGATATAAAAGCAAATTAAATTTGTAAAGACGCTCTCCCTCGAGGGTTTAACCCTCCCCACTCCCCAAACCCAAAACGATGACTTGGCAAAAACAATCCCTCCACTTTGTCGCCTTGAGATGTGTTCACTGAATGAAAATCATGATACTAACAGAAAAAATAGCAAGTACTCTAAACCCAAAACCCTAAACCCTTTAATTAACCCTTCGCATGTTGGGTTTCGAAAATCACATAAGGAGTAAACATGTAATCATAACATATCTTTAATTAAAAAAAAAAAAAACAAAACAAAACTTCCCACTCCCACGTTTCCATCACTCCCTTCTTTTCTCATTCTATTTCAAAAACAAAAATACAAAATTTTCTCACACACTTTGTGTGTGTCTATATGCTAATATAAATATTAAATTAATACCGAACTTGGGGAAATGCTATCAGCCTCCCACTCTTTACTGGATAAGGATTGTCTGCCCTCCCATTTTTCGTGCCCTCTTGTTTGCGTGGTCACGGTTAAACCACGTTAACATTTTATATTACTATTAATTTTTGTCTTATTATCTTTATAAAAAAATAATATAAAATATTAACGTGCTTTAACCATGACCATACAAAATAGGAGGGCACAAAAAATGGGAGGACAAACAATCATTGTCCCTCCTTACTTCTCCTCAAAAAAATCAACACTCCAGATGGATCCCCCACTAACACAACAAAAAAGTTGAAAATTACAATTAAACTAAACATTTTATCTCTCTTCCTCTCCCTCTTCGTCTGCCCTCTACCTGATGAAAACCAGAAGCACAGAGCTTCCCAAAATTCCAGTTGTTTCCATCCTCTCTTCCCAAAAATTACAGGTGTTTTTTCTTTTCTGTTTTCTGATTAAAAATTATTAGAGATTATTGGATGAACCACCGAACTGACCACCGAATCCAAAAGGTACTGGTACGTACGTACCGATACGGGATTCGGACACCATTTCACCGAATCCGACAACTATGATTTGTCTTGATTTCTATTTGGATTTTTTTATATGAAAATTAAGTATAGGGTTTTGACATATGGGTGGATTTGACATTGCTCATGCTGCGGCTAGGTAAAAAGACTTCCTCAGTTGTTTTGCCTGGATTATCATGTTCATGCCAATATTAAATGAATTTCTACCCTTGCCACTAAAACTCTCTACTTTTTTCTTTGCTTTTTGTGTTGAGGTGTCGTCTGCTTCTTCTGCTTCATTGGTTTTGTTCTTCTGCACTCCCTTGGCCCCTGGGATTTTTGTGCTTCCCTACTGCCCTGCTTCGGGATCTTCAATTTTGAATGGTTCTCGGTCCCAGCTGGCTAGAGCTTTGATTTTGTGTTTCTGCACTCTCCCGGGGATTTCTTCACTGCCCGCTACTGGGATCTTCAATTTTTGAATAGTTGTGGATCCCAACCTGCTATCTGCAGAGCTGCTATTTTCCTTCAACTTCGTCTGTAGCAATGCGCCTCCCTCAAACTACTATATTGGCATTTGTTTAACTTTTACTCGAAGGATTGAGCAATGGGTTACGCGTCGAATGTTTATGCAGGTATTCACATTTGTTCTACAGAAGTTAGGTTGTTCATAAACGAAAGAGTTGTTTGGATTTTGCTGCTTCTTGAATTTATAAATAAATGAGTCGTTGCGTAAAAAAAATAATTTGGGGTTTTGTTTTTATGTTGGAATTCTGAGTGTGGGTGTATGATTTGGTTCTCTTTGTATTTTCAAGAAACGGTGGTTTTCATTTTCTGGGGAGCGCAATAGCATTCTAGGATTCATATAGCCAACCCCACTTGGTGAGAAAAGGCTTTGTTGTTGTTGTTGTTGTTGTTGTTTGTATTGTGTGTAGGCTTCTAAGCTGTTTGTGCTTGAGGTATATAATTCAGCTTTTTTCTTTGGGTTTTTTTATTGAAGAATGTAAATTTTTTTGTGATCTGAAACTCGAATACATAGGGATTCATGATCTTATATTTTTGTGTATTTTGAGAATGCCTTTTGCTGCTTTTTTTACAGTTTTGTATCATATTTTGTGTGTGTGTGTGTGTATGGCTCAAAACAGAAAGTTACTTGGTCCTAATGTGTTGTTTATTTAGCTGCAGCCAACATTCCGGTGTCTGAGATTGGTGTGCAAATTACTGGTAATTTGGATTGGTGTCTGAGATTTAGAGAATGGCTCGCATCTTTAATTTCTTTTTCCTTCATTATTACTGTTTTCAAAATTTTTACTGCTGGGTATTGATGATTTATAGTCTGTGAGGGCTTCAATCTGTTGGAATTTTGAATGGTTATTGCTTCATCGGAATTTGGGTGGTCCAAATTTTGAATTAGAAGAAAACCCATTTGATTAATATTTTAGGTGGATTGGCTCTCTGTGTTTCGTCTGTTATTTCTTCCCCAGTTGGAAAGTGGAAGCCCCAACTTTGAGCTCAGAGCTTGAATTTCTCAATCATTCGTTTCTCTGCACTCTCATCAGTCACTCTTGATCCTCTCTCTGAGGACCTGGGTACTTTTCCAGCTCTATCAAGTAATACTCCATTTAATTGCTTAATTGAGGTTTTTTGTTTCTCTTTTTTGCTCTTTCATCAGTTCATTGGCTTTTTTGTTTCTCTTGATCCTTCTTAATTGTCATCTATTAATCTTTCCATTCGTAATGAAGCTTAATTGTCAATCTGTTTTGAGGTAGCCATGTAAACCATTGCGGGAAACGTGCTGCCGACTCGGGATTTAACATTGCAGGTTTCATTGACTTCTATCCTCTGCTTACTTATTTTTTATTATCTGATTTTAAACTTTTAACAGCATAAAGCTTATGAAAATTCAAATGTATTTGACCACGATATAATTTTTAGAGGATTTAAAAAGTGAAGATTTTTGGTGGATGTAGAAGAATGTTTTAAGTCTTAACATATTTTAATGTGGACTATCCTTTTATTTGGGTCAATTTACATTGTCGATCATTGATAATATTAATGTTGCAATCCTTGATTCCCAATGAAGAATGGCTGCTTTGTATCAATCATTATTGAAAGGAAAAGAGAGGCGAGAGGAAAATTAGCTGTGTAATAGTTTTACTAAACAAACAGAATTATATCACACATTTTGTATCCTATAACTCAGCACAGTAATCATAGCTGGTCAGTTTAATTATTAGCAGCTGATAAGTGTTTGTGAAGAAGTGTAGCCATGGGAATTTAAACAAATTCAAATTTATAGATTCAAATGGGTCAAGGTTGATTTGGCAAGGAATTTATGGACAGTTGGACAAACACACGCATGCACACATGCGCGCCGCGCACACATATATATATTAGTCCACCCTATACGTATTCTTTTGTGAAGCATTTCCAAAGTTCTACTAGCTTAGATACTGATTGTTCAGAAATCAAACATGCAAAATTTCTATGCATGTTTTAAAATTGGTTGTAGGAGTAGGCTTCTAAGTGGACATTCTGTGTGAAGGTTGTTTCGGTCAGATATGCAATAGAAATTTGCATCATTGGGGAGTCTGGTGTCTGTCAATGTTGAATGGGCTTCTAGCTTTAAAACCCCACAATTAGCAAGCAAGGCGAGGCTTAAATTGTGGTCATGTGGTTGGTAATTGATTTTTTCTCACGACAATTCCAATGTTTCTTTACGTAGAGCTCATGATTGTATATCATGGGTTTCCAATAATCAAAAAAGCTTAACACACACGATAAGATTGCTTCCACTTTGTCAAGGTGTTTTCTTTTCTCAATAGCAATGAACCATTCAGCCTACATTTATTTATTTGAGAAAACTTTAGAATTAGTCTTTGAAACTTTTACTCTAGCATCTCTTCAAGAATAAAAGAACAATTACCAAATTAAAATCCCTATAGACATTGCTTATATCTTCATCTCCGTATGACCCTAATCCAGAATTCCCAGGGATGCAAAAGATTCCACATCTGTTTGGTCATTTTGCTAAATTTCATTAGATTTGACCCTCAAATTTGAAAAAGCTTTCATCTTGCTGTAAATTTAAGTCTTTTCTCTCTGTGTTGGTCCATCTCCTTATATTTGAAAGTCTCAGAATTGCTAATGGATTTATTGTGTTTGGGAATTTTAGGATTTTGGATTTTGGTTGGTTTAGGTTGCTGCAGATGGGGGCTTTGGATGTAAGGCGGTGGTTGGCAGACACCGAAAGGTTGATTACCCTCCTTATGGAAGGGACTTTGTGAACCATCAGCCTACTGGAAGTGTTTGCAATGGCAAACTGGCCACTGCCTTCAGTTTTTCTTATTGAAAGTATTTCGTTGAATTCTACTATTTACAGCAAACCATATAAACAATGATATGTAATTCTAAGAGGAGAGATTTAATGGCATTACTATGTTTTTAGTTCGATTCAATGATGCAAACTGTTAATTTCCTTTGCAGTTACTTTTATTTCAAGACACTGCACTCTTCTTTCAATCCCGCATTCTTATGAATCCTCAAAATATTATTTTTGCGCAGAATTAGTTTGCCAAATCCACATGACGTTAAACTTTAGAATTGTTAAAATAGTATGATTTACTTGGAATCTGATGGTGTTAAACTGCAGCAAATAAAATTTTCCTGTTGTATTGAATTTTCGAAGGGCTTCCTTTCCACTTTTGATAACTCAGCAGCTGCAAACAAAGCAGAGAGTTTTTTATTCAAGAGCAACAATCCAGAACAATTTCCATGGGAAGAGTCATGGATTCCTATTTCTTAGCTCTCACTGCCATTGTCACTGTAACACTCTCTTCCTCTGAAAGAAAAATCTCAATTTTTGAGCCCTGATTTGTTAGTTATGCAGTCCTTGGAACGGAATACAAACACAACTCGACAATAGGGTCTTCATGTTGTCCCACATCGGAGGATTATTATAAAATTTATGAACTTTATTAGGGTTTACATTAGGCTTTTCATCTCCAAATAATTCTTTAAATTTGGTTCCCTTATGGCTCGGATATGCATACAATCATTGTTTGAATTTGGTGTTTATAGCATTTGATTTTCTCGGATTTTTTACATGTTTTTGTGGTGACACAGGGGACATATTCTAGGATGGAGGTGAAAGGATTTGGAAGAATCAGATATGCCTATTCATTTGCAAGGTGATTGTTTTACCGCTTAAAATACCGTGCGAGTTTATTTCACTAACATTGCATTGGTTTTTTTTAATTTGATATGTTGTTTTGGTGTGTGAAAATCGAAGAACTTTTAAATGTTTGCAAATTTGGTTGACAGTTAAGTGCAATTCATTTTGGTCAAGGCTTTGGTTTGTGGCCAGTTGGAATTCATTTTGCTAAAATAAGATAAATCTCTTTTTAAGCGAATCTGGGGTTTTGTTAGGTGTGGGGTTCTTTTGGCCTAATTTTTTTTTTTTTTTTTTAATTGATTTGGGGTTTTGTTTTGTTTGGTTTGCTAAGATTTGGTTCCCCAAAATTAGTTTTACATGCAATAAGAATACTGCGGATCAGATTGTAGGTCCAAACATCTCTTGAAGGAGATGTATATAGCTGATGAATTGCTTAAACATGATTTGGATGGTAAACCTTCTGTTGATATACCAAGCTGCCCAGTTTTGGTGTTTGTTGATATAAAAGATGAGAAGCTTGGAGGACGACTCTATAACGAATTTTGCTACCGTCTTAATAAAAAACAGGTATTATTCTCTCTTTGTAATTGTCTCTCCTTGAGGAAAGGCATGTTGAAATGATTATTTTAAAAAAGAAATCTGACCTGTATGATTGTAAACATGCTTATCACATGGGACCGAAAGTAACATCCCCCTTTCGTTTGGATGGGTAGGACATCTTTTAGTTTATGAAAGCATCCTTGAAGGGATCAATTATTTTTCCATTGTCCCGATATCACATGGGACTGAAAATAACATCCCCCTTTCGTCAGGATGGGTAGGACATCTTTTAGTTTATGAAAGCGTCTTTGAAGGGATCAATTATTTTTCCATTGTCCCGATATTAGGACATCTTTTAGTTTATGAAAGCATCTTTGAAGGGATCAATTATTTTTCCATTGTCCCGATATCAGTTGGGACTGAAAATAACATCCCCCTTTCGTTTGGATGGGTAGGACATCTTTTAGTTTATGAAAGCATCTTTGAAGGGATCAATTATTTTTCTTCTTTTGTTGTTGATTGAGGTGGGTTATAGGAACAAGGTGACGTTTTAGAGTTGAAATTGTTAGTTTTTTTCGTGATGCTCTCAGTGAAAAAACATACTAAAGTAACAACGCAATGGTGGTGAGAATAAGTATTCTCAGGTATCTATGGATGTGTGAGATGAATTAGGTGGATGATGTTGAAGCATCAGTCAATAAAAAACAAATAGGATCTCAGATATTATACATTAATGCATACATTAGTGCTTGAAAGATTAGCTGTTGAAACAAGAACAACACACATTTTTTGCTTTTTTGTTTAGCTGTTAAAACACGTGCCTGGCCTGCTGGACGTATATTTTGCTATCTTAACTTGAAGAGCAATATAAGTGTTAAATGCATGTTGCTTATGTTTCTCAGGAAACAGAGCATTTTTTGCAACTGTATCTTTTGTAATCAGCTCAGTTGAATGTATATAAAAGCCGAACTGCTTATCTTACCAACACCCTTCACTCATCTATCCCTTTTGTTCATTCATGATTATGTTGAATTTTTTTTTTTTTAGGTTAAATGTCTTATTCATGTGGTTAAGGCCGGTACATTCAAGTCCCGCAGCAACGCGCGGGCATTTTTGCTAGTATTTACCTAATATACATTAAGATGAACAAGAACATATACTAGCTATAGCATTAGTCAGTAGTTAAACATTTTTATTGTTGTTTCTCAAATTTATATTTGGTATCTCCTAGGATTCTTTAATGCAAGAGAACATTTATGGTTTTTTGGAGGTATAGGCACACGTTCCTTTGTTGTACTTAATCGAAGTTCTCGCGTAGATAAATTTTATTTACAGATTGATGAGTTTAGTTATGTCTTTGATTCAGGGAATTGGCAAATGATCCAGTTTTACAGGAAGCGAGTTACGATTGATCACCACCTCACATTCCCAAACATGTTGAGCTTGATGTGCTGGGAACGGTGGTCTTGCAAATATTTTGGTATGGACGTAGCAGCTGAAGATGACGTTACTTTTTTTCTTGTAGCTCATGAAATGAAAGGTGTGTGTGTGTGTGGATTTGAGCCTCAAAGTTCCTCTTCCAAGTACTGTCTTCTACTTGGTTTTGAAAATATTCAAGTGACTCGATTCATTGGGTTCCTTCGACATTATGTATATGGTTGGGTCAGGTGTACGTAGGTTGGGCAATTCTCAAGTGCCCTTTCCTGTGCCTCGGTTGGTCTTCTTTGGGGCCTTTTGATCCTGTTCTTCTAGCTAGCCAAATGACAAATCCGAGGCTTCGAGTTGTTATAATGCTGTTCCTTAAGCTGGTACTCTTCTAAAAGCCAAAACGCTTCTGACTACGGGCTGGTTTAGTATTGTTGTGTTTTGAAAAAAAAGTTGCTTCTGCTGTGCTGTAAGAATAAGCAGTTGTGAAACAAAGCAGCAGAGTGTTTGGTGAACTTTTTTGTAAAAGTGTTTTTGAAAAAAAAAAAAAAATAGTAGTATTATAGTGTTTGGTAAACTTTTATGTAAAACAGATGTGAAAAAAAAACCGGTTTTTTAAAGTTGGGTTTTGCAACTTCTTGTTTTTGGCTTTTTTTTCACCAAAAATTGTAAAAAAAAAACTGAAGCTAAATGTTTACCAAACACAAAAACAGCTCTCAGCTTTTTTTTATACCAGTTTTTTTCAGAATCACCTCAGTATCAAACCAGGCCTACGTATGATAGAAAAAGTTAGAAAAGCTTTTGATTCATATAAATGCTTTTTGGAGAAGCTTCTTCAAAAAGCACTTTCAAGTACATTCTAAGGATTCGGCCTTTAATAAGAATTTTAACGCGAATTAGGTTTAGTGATATTCCTCTTTACCTCTCAGACGAGAGTCCGACATCAATTTATGTAAACATGCGTCCTTCAAATCCCTCTTAAAATGTGTAACATGTGAATCCATGCTCCAATCAATAGATCCAGGGATGGCTCCCCTGTCCAACCGTTGCCCCACTCTTTTGTCTATTTCCTCTAGATTATTAGCCCCTGTGAGCTGTGGCGATGACTTTTCACTAGCTAGTCGTCCGTATCATTTCCTCTGTCTCTTCCATCGCCTTATATTTCGTGCTTTGTTCAGGAGGGGAGGGCCGGTTGTGTTTTCTTGGATTCTTTTAATAAATTTCGACACCACACAAACAAAATAATTCAAGTGAAAGTGTGTGAGCGACGAATAGTGGGAAATAATTAAACTTGGTGGGAGGACTGTTTTCACTTCTGAAAGGAAAATCATAACCAAACATCTTTTTTCTATTCTTACACATAAATCTTTTACATGGAAAGCTAACGTCCCAATTTTAGGGTCACAGCTTCGACAAAAATAATAGACCTAAAATGCCCCTCAGCAAAAAAATAAATAAATCAAAAGCCGCAAAATTGAGTGCATAAAATAATCTAAGGGTAATTTTGTAAATTTATTTTATTTTTTAATAATGCCCTGCCTCTTCTACAGTCTTCCTCATTGTTTCATTTTCTTAGTTTCATTCATACCTCTTGACCCATTTTGGAATGGAGTTTGTATCATATTTCCATGGCATTTGATGTGAACAACCACATCGTTTGAAAAATTTGCAAAACATGGTATAGTAATAATATTCATATCATGTTTTTGTACCAAATCTGATTAATTCAAATGATGTGGTTGTCCACATCAGATATCACCTAAGGTGGTATAGAAATGTGATATAAAAATATGGTATGAATAACATTACTCTTTTGGGATTAGGTTTCTTTATCTCTCAAACCATAATTTTTTTCTCTTTCTAATCTCATCTCTCTACTCGCACCGATCGGTCGAACTATAAAAATTCCGTCTGTGTGCCATCGTTGTCATTGGTTGCTATGAAAAATAATTTGGTTTGCTGACGCCAGGTACAGTGACTACCAGAATTACTGGGTTTTCAATTTTTCAATTTTATTAGAACTAGAATCGATTTTTAAGTCGTTGGGTCCGTATCCTTTTTGGTAAGTTTTGTGATTTTCTTACTGCCAAGGACACCGTCCAGGAATGCATCTCTGAATTCATTAGCTTCGTCACCAGCGAGTAATTTTCACCTCTAATCTCTTTATACCTCTTTCTCTCTCTACTGTTATTTACTTTGCTTTTCAATCAGAATTTTTTGCTAGAAGTTTTAACGAAAAGTTCGCGGTACTGTTCACTTTAAAGAAAAATCACATTTTTACACTAAAAAGTCAATTATGGTAGTATTTATTTTACCCTTTATTTTGTCCTTATCGTTAAAACTCAAACTTTTCAAACTTTTTCATTAATTTTTCTTTTTTTGTTTTTGATTTTGAATTGGGGTGTCTAGGGCCAGCGACAAGTGCCAGAAGGAGAAGGGAAACACCATCAACGGCGACGATTTGTTGTGGGCGATGGCCACGTTAGGGTTTGAGCACTATATCGAGCCCCCCTCAGGATTTACTTGCCTAGGTACAGGGAGGTATTATTCTTTAACTTTTGCCTTTTATTCCTCCTTTTTCTTTTACTTTCAATTCTCTTTACATTTTAGCATTTTTCAAATGCAAATTTACAGTTTGGTTGTAGCATCTTCTGGGTTTTTTTTTTCTCTTCCCATTTTTAACTTTAATCCTTCAAGAAGATTGAGATTTAAAATAAATCTGGTGTTAGATTAGATATTGATTATAATCCCTTGATGTGTCCTTAATTCAAAATAATTAATGTGTATTTTATTTAATGTCTCCCATTAAATATTGAAATTTATTAATATACAAATTTTAATTTATTTTTTGACCAAACAAGAATTTTTTAATTTTTTAATTTTATTTAACATTCTTCAAACTTAAAAGACTCAAATAATGTACCTAAACGTTAGTACCAAAATATATTATATTGAACTAATGTATTTGAATGTTAGTACCGAAATGTATTATATTAAATTAATATACCTAAATGTGTGTACTGAAAAGTATGTACCGAAATGTTAATACCGAAAAGTATTATATTGAATTAATGTACCAAAATCTTTGTATCGAAATGTATGTACCGAAATGTGTGTACCCAAATGTATGCACCAAAATGTATTATAATGAATTTAATGTACCTAAATGAAGAAGACAAAATACATCGAAATATATTGTATAACAAAAATTAGTTTATCTAAATGTTTACAACAAAATATATTACGATAAATGAAATAAAAATGAAAATTATAATGAAATAAAATTAATACATTAAAAATTAGGAAGAAAAAGAGAAATAATTAAAAAAATCAAAATATAATTAATAAATGAGGTTATTTATGTATTAAGGGACTAAAATTAGATTTTGATCTTACTCCTGATTTTAATCGAAAAGTCATATTTGCCAAGGATTAAAATGAAGTTTTCTATTTAATTTATTCAATTGGGTTTTCCTTGTCAGTTCAATCTAACACTTCCTTTTCTTCTTTGTTTTTACCCTTTGGTTTGATTGGTTGGGATCATTGGATTGTCACTGACAGAGGTAATATTTTTTTATGAATGTTGTCAGACTTCACTTCTATATGATCTGATGCATAAATGTGTTTGATGTTATTTTATGAATATGTTAAATGGGTTAAGATGCATATCCTTGTTTATAGGGTATAAATAATAGTTAGTTGCTTTTTTTTTGTGTTTTGGGGATTTTATTAGATTTGAAAAAAGACGGAGACAAAATTAATTTCGAACAAATTAAAGAATGCAAAATTTTGGTTATTTGGTTATTGATTTATTATGGTAATGAGCTATTCAACTTTTTTATTTTAATTGTGAGAGTTTTCTTACTTTCTTTCTGTGTTAGGTTTCCTTTTTGGATTCGTTCTCTGAAAGATCCCACATCGACCAATGGAGAGGGGCGATGTCCCTTATATGTAAATGCTCCCCTCCTTATAGCATGAGGCCTTTTGGGAACTCACTGGCTTCAGATTTCATCGGAATTCCGAAGTTAAGTGAGTTTGGGCTGGAGTAATCCGAGGATGGGGGACCTACTGGGAAGTTGCTCGTCAATATGTTTTGTTTGGGATATTATTATAAATACTTATTAAAGTATGTATTCTACAAAGTCTATTTATAATACAAGTTATAATGTATACTTAAACAGTGATAGTTTATACTTTGAATAGGAACTCACGAGTTGGATCAAGAGACTTGATCAATTTGGTAGTTACGTGGACTTACGTTGTAGCTTTGGAACCAGGTAGGGGGTGCTTGGGAAACCTCATAAATATTTATTCTTTTATTATCTGATTAATACATATTGATTGATATTTATCTATGTGGTTGGATTCATAAACTCATTGCCTATACGATTACTTGGATGGATTGAGATACATGCTTTTCATTCACTTGTTAAACAATGAACTGATTACCTTGAGTTGAGATTCTTGTGAAGGAGATAGGGAAATGGGCATTGAGGAAGGCTTTTGTGTAGTTGAGCTTAATTGTTGGCAGGTACCAGGTTTTAGGTGAACTCCAAAGTGCACACTAATTTAAGGGTAATACGGGATTGGCGAAAGGGAATTAGGCAAGAGCACTAACAAAAGGAAAATATGGTGTTTGGGTTCAAGTTAATAGGGTTTGAAGAGAGAAACTTTGTGCATTCATACATATAATTTTTCTTATGTGTTTTTAACTACATAAAAATAATATACTCATGGTTATATATATATATATATATATATATATAGAGGTATAATGTCCCTATTGAGCTTTATGCTCAACTTAATTAAATTTGTGCAGGTTCGGAACTAGAGAATTAAGTCATGTGCTAGAGATGTTACTTGTTGTATGATATGTGTAAATAGAAATAAAATAAAGAGCTTGGTGGTGTTTGCTCTTTTGTTTGAATAAGGAACAAAAAGCTTTATGTAAATTTATGTAAAGTGTACTTTGTAAAACTTGAGAATTATCTCTTGGTGAATAAATGTGAATTATGTTTGAACAGATTTATATCTTCTAAATAATTTTTTTTTCTTTCTTCACTATTTAACTATGGATCAATTTGTTCTTAAAGATTTTATTCTATATTAAATTGTGAATCATGCCTTAATTAGAGTTTTAAGTTAATACTCCGATTAGGGTGTGACAACCTGTAGCTCATCAATCTAGGCTAGCACACGAGTCGGAGTCACCTAGTGTGACTTGTACGAGAGGTTGGGTATAAATATGTACGCTCAAGTACCACGAGCACGTGAAGGCTGTGCGATAATTCTCGGGTTACCTACGAGTCGAACCACCTATTGTGGTCTGTACGACAGGCTGGCACCAGACTTGGATCCAAGGTGAGCGTGCGATGCGAGAGGTGAACAATCACGTGAAGGCGGCCCTAGCCCCGGGTAGGAGCACTAATACCGGGGTGCAGCCATGATAAGCTCCAAATAAATGTGTGCAAACCAATGCAATACAACTCATTCAATCACAAAGTAAACTCACCTGAACTTACTTGTGCATCCCGTAGGATCGTTTGGCATTTCACAATTTCATAACAATGCAACATTTTAAATATAACAATATTTAATCATGGCATGATATGCATAACTCAGTTCAAAGCAGTTGTGGAAACTATAAAGTTTACACACACACACACACACACACACACACACACACACTATAAAAAGGAAAAAGACCCACTCACCTAAAGTCCTCGCTACAACTCCTTAGCATAAATATCGAGGCGTCACGAACGATCGTCGCCTGTGGCCAAGTCCAATTTGGCTGGGCTTCAAATCGCCACGAACCTGCCGGAACCTTAGAATTTAGGTGTTCTTGATTTGTCCTCAAATCAAATCTGACGCTCCAACCAATGATTAGGCATTGTTCCTGAGTTCAAGGGAGGGCTAGTGGTGGTGGCAATTGAAAGAAATCATTGCAAAAATGGTAGATTCACTGACGTGCACCCCTCGAAGCCGACATGGGTGTTCTTGTGAAACTAGGGTCCAAAAACCTATCAATCATGGGTGGAAATTGAAGAAGAAGGGCCGGTGAGAAGTTCCCAGGTGGTGGATGGCTGCAATTTGGCAGAAAAATCGACGAAAACCAATTGGAATGGCTACGGAACAAGTCGGGTCGGCGAGGAGGAACCGGGTCAAGGGTGATCCGGTGCTCCTTCACCCTCTCCTTTTCCCTCATTTCTTCTCTCTCCCATTGGTCACTCACCCTCTCCCTTCTCTCAATTCGTCTTTACCTCTCCCTTCTTTCTCTTCTTTGTTTTCCATCTCCACCGACTATCTCTCATTCCCTTCAATCTCAGCCACACATGTGGCTTTCCAAATTTTGCTCCTAAAATCTGGAGCATTCCAGAAAATAATAAATTTATAATTTTGTCCTTGACTTCATTCGTTAATAACTCCTTCGTTATAACTCCAAATTGCGTTCCGTTTACGCCCACGCGTTCATATCGACGAGTATTACAAGGATACGCCAAGAAAATGGATCTTACATGACTCGACATTGCTGTCAACAAAAGTCAATGCATTTGCCTCGAAGCGCATATTTCGTAAATTCACTTTTTAAAATTATAAATACTATAATTTTTAGGAACGGGTCATTAAATCTACAGTCTTTGAAAAAACAATTTTTTTCCTATGGATATAATGTGATTAGTTCCTTTGAAAAATGCAAGTTTTTGAAAAATTTCAACTCTGCAAGTTGTGAAAAAAAAAAAAAGGTTTCCAAATCATGTGCTTTCACGTTTCGGCATCTTGCCATTTCTATTTCAAGGATTTCTGCACTAAAGGTTAGTGATCTAAAATTTGGGAATTGTTAACATCAAATTTTAAGTATCTGTTTTTTAAGTTTGAATAAACTTTGGTATTCCTTGTAGCTTTAATCATGTTTAAATTGAAGTCCAAATTTCAGTGGTTTGTTCATAATTAGTGTGTTATGTTGTTTTATTGTGTGTTTTATGTGTTTGTTAATTTATGGGAAAAACTCTATATGCTGTATATTGTGACTCCTAAGCCCCTTGTACTCAAAGTTGCTTCCTAGTGCAACAAAAGCATCGATATCTAATATTCACTCTTTGCCAAATAAATTGACCAAACAAAAGGAAAATATTTGTAACTCTAGAACATACACATAAATGGTACTGTATGAAATATCCCACATGAATGTTTATTATTAACATCACTTTCATATGTTAACTATTTGACAATTCATATTCCTCATGTTCTCTTTTCTTTTTTCAAAAATAAATTATCGTGTTTTTTTTTTTTTTTCTTTTTTTCACTCGGATCAAAATACATAAGACTTAAACCTGCATTTTGGTTGGAGATTTTACAATTGCACCTCTGTTGTCGTTCAATACGATTTTTTTTTCCTTTTTTTTAATGAACTAAAATTTATTCTCTTTTGCAATTTCTTTGTATTGGTCAGCAATAACGAAGTTCGATTGGGACAAATAAATGTTCACAATTGTCAAGAACAATCACAACAAAGATTTCGTAGGAGCAATGAACAAAGACAAAGACGTCGAGTTGCGAATTCATCATCAATGGCTCAAAATTCAATGCAACAATGTGCCTATTATCAAACTCGATTGAACTCCAAAAATATAGTACAAAATCAAATGGAAGAAAACCAAGAACAATAGGATCAACATCAATGGGTAATTATGATTTCTTTCTTTTGGACCCTAATAATTATATATTTGTAAATTCATCTAATGTATGAATATTTTTGTATGAATTATTAAAATCATCATATTAAGATCAAACAAAGCATAATTTTACATCGTCATCCATTTAATATTTGTGTTATCTATACAAAAAATTTCTAATTTCTGTACATACTTATATAATAATATATGCTAACTACATTTTTCATGTACCATTACATTTCTTGCTTTAGAGCAACAAAATGCACATGTTATTGATGAGAGAGAGCGCCAACAAGAACAATGGGGGATCGTCAATATAAGGGGCGAAATTCAATGACTTCAAGGCAAAGACACGAATGTTTAGCACAACAAAGATCCAATTACCGAGTTCAACAAATTCAACACTCAAGCAAAGATCCAATTACCGGGTTCAACAAATTCAACACTCAAGCATAGTGTCACAACGAAGATCGAATTATCGGGTTCAACAAATTCAACGCTCAAGCATAGTGTGATTTGCTGAAGGTGACACCGATCAAGTTCAATGCCCAAACATAGTGCAATTTGGTGAAGACAGTAGCAATCATGTTCAACGCCTCAACATAGTACCATTTGGAGAAGGCAGTAGAAGTCAAGTTCCAAGAACAATGCGCTTAACTTATATAAGGCAACTGGCTCAGTCGAATTGGACACACTTGCCTTAGGGTGGATTTATCCAAAATTTTACTAATAAATTAATAATGGTAATCTTGCAAACTACCATATTCCAACTTTTAAGATAAAAACTCTATATCACCGTTACTATAAAGACCACTTATTACCTTTCTTCAATTCTACTTGATTATTACAGAATATACAACAGAGCAATCATTCTGCTCGAATGCTGCAGTGAATTATGCTTACCCGCCCATCATCAATGAATGTATTAGTTTTTTTTATAATAATAAATACAAATTCAATTTCGCTCTATAATTCATAACACACATGTATCATTTTCTTCTGAAGTAGATGATTTTCATCTCATCAATGAAAATGAGATCCAACTTAACGACGATGTTCCACTTCGACATCATACTATGGCAGCAAGGGCAAGTCATAATCAGGCTAGAAACTTTAATGAAAACATGGGAGTTCCAAGATTTTACATGCCAAATCTAATCACATGTTTAGATCATGCCCATTTGTTCTTTCATGAAACCTCTGAAATGTGTTGCTTGCGTGGAAAGATTGCCCTACTAGCAATAACATCCCCTCCTAAAATAACTGAACTTTTTTGCAACCAATCTACAGAGGGAAAACATTTTCGACAAAATATACGAGCTTACAACCACATTTTTGCCTTCACTTCAATGGGAGTTCATGTTGATGAGAGCCTAGCAACAAGAAGACGGGGTATTTATACATTTCGTGCTCAAGGTTCCATGTATCATAAGATAGGAAGTCTCTCACCTGTTGGAGATAGTAGACCGAGATTCCTACAAATGTATATATATGACACAACTCATGAAATAGATAATTGGATGAGAGAAAGTGAAGCACTAAATAGAGATGTCGTTCAAAAAATCCAAGAAATCTTGAATCAATATAATCCATTTGTGCAAACATTTCACCACCTAGCGCAATGTCAAGATTTGCAAAATTGCAGATTTATTATGTCACATCCCAGACCGGCTCAACCGTAACACGATATTATTCGCTTTGGGCCTTGACCATGCCCTCACAATTTTGTTTCTGGGAACTCAAAGGAGAACTTTCCAGTGGGTCACCCATCCTGGAATTGCTTTCACCTGAACTCGCTTAACTTCGGAGTTTCAATGGAACCCGAAGCCAGTGAGTTCCCAAAAGGCCTCGTGCTATAGAAGGTGGGCATGTACATATAAGGCACATCATCCCATCTCCGTTGATCGATGTGGGATGTTGTAATCCACCCCCCCTTAGGGGCCCGATGTCCTCGTCGGCACACTCGCACCAAACAACAGAGTGGCTCTGATACCATTCTATTACATCCCACATCGACCAACAGAGAGAGGGTGATGTGCCTTATATGTACATGCCCACCTCCTATAGCACGAGGCATTTTGGGAACTTATTGCTTCGGATTCCATCGGAACTCCGAAGTTAAGCGAGCTCGGGCAAGAGCAATCCTAGAATGCGTAACCCAATGGGAAGTTCTCGTCTAAGTTCCCAGAAACAAAATCATGAGGGCGTAGCCTAAAGTGGACAATATTGTGCTACGACGGAGCCGGTCTGGGATGTGACAGATTATCAAGGAGCAGCCTGCAAATCAACAACAATATTGTTTATCATCTACATCTCAGGTTACTGCAATCATAGTAAATGGTGAAGGATAAGAAAACATTAGAGGTTGGGATATCATTGTGCAAATTATAGATGGTCAACTTAAGAATATCAAAGTTTGTGTCGGCTACTATGACCCTTTACAATATCCATTGGTGTTACCTTATGGAACATATGGATGGAATGTGAATACTCGAAATAACAACTGCAAAAAAGTGACATGTTGTGACTATTATTCTTATGTTCTTCAGGTAACCAAAGACCTTCATCTCTATACACATAATATTAGTTTTTTAAATTATATTATGTTGAGCAAATTTTTTATTATTTTGGATCTGTGAACGCGACAAATCGCTTCTACTTTGTGGTGCTTGCCTGTTGCAGCAATATGTAGTTGATAACTACATAAAGATCGAATCACAAGGGCTTAGATGGATGAGTGATAATCAACACACAATTTGATCTGAATTTTGTCAAGGACTACAAGACTCATTAATTGTAGGACAAAATAATGCAGGTATAAGACTTATCAATTTATACAATAACATATGCGCTTCATTTTCATGTTCTATCATATCAAATGATACTTATTAATAAGTTATAACAAAATAAATATAATCAGACTTATTAATGATTTATAACAAAACAAATAGAGGAAATATCAGTTGTTGTAGGACTATATTACCATCATCTTTTAGTGGTGATCCCCGTGACATGTATCAAAGATATCAAAATGTAATGACTTTGGTTCAAAAGTATGGAAGACCAGATAGTTTCCTAACAATGACATGTAATCCAGTTTGGGAAGAAATAAGTGATGAGCTACTACCTAGCCAAGCACCACAAGATCGACTAGATTTGCTTACAAGGGTTTTTCGTGCAAAATTCAAAGAGTTGACGAATGATGTTATAAAAAAAAGGTGTTTTGGGTAGAGTTCTTGCATATGTATATGTCATTGAGTTTCAAAAGCCTGGTCTCCCTCATGTCACATGCTTCTCATGTTAGAAGAAAATGATAAGCTTAATAATCCTGATGATTATGACCAGATGGTACGAGCTGAAATACCAATTCCAAATGAAGAGTGCCTGAACTGTATAATGATGTGCTAAGGCATATGATACATGGTTCATGTGGAAGGCACAATTCATAATCACCTTGTATGAAACGTGGGAGTGTAAACGAAATTATCCCAAGCCATTTGCACCAACTACAGTTCAAGGAAATGATTCTTATCTAGTCTATCGTATAAGAGACAATCATGATCTTGTTCCATTAAATCATAATGCACATATAATGGTGGACAATCGGTGGGTTATTCCGTATAACTCATGGCTGCTCCTCAGATATAATTATCATATTAATGTTGAGATTTGTTGCAGCATTAAAAGCGTTAAGTATTTGTACAAATATGTTTACAAAGGTCTCAACATAGTAGCTTTCGAAGTTCATTCGGAACCTATTCAATATGAAATAAAGTAGTTTGTTAATGCAAGATGGGTTTGTACACCTGAAGCTTTATGAAGAATATTCAAATTTGTAACTAATCGACTTTATCGATCAGTCAAACGACTACAAATTCATCTTCCCGAAGGACAAACTGTTCACTTTTACCCTCACCAAAGAGTATCAGATATTTTGGCAGATGACACAGACTCGAATACTATGTTAACAGAGTTTTTACCAAGAATACCACTTGTACGAAAGCACGACAATACTTATATCGAGAGTTCCCTGAACAGGTTAGATGGAGTCAAAAAGATAAAATCTGGAGTGAGATGAACAATAACCAAAAAGTTATCAGCCGAATATATGCATTCTCTTCGAATGAGGGTGAAAAATTCTACTTGCGCATCCTTCTTAATCATCTTAAAGGACCAACATCATTTGAGAATTTAAGAACAGTGATTAACATCGTTCAACCAACATTTAAGAAAGCAGTGCAACAATGAGGTTTGCTAGAAGATGATGATAACATCAGACAGTGTCTTCATGAAGCCTCTAACATTCGTATGCCGTCAGCTTTACGAACGTTATTTGTTACCATCTTGATTTACTATGAGCCATATGGAGTAAGAAGATTGTGGGATGACTTTAATTCATTTATGGTAGAAGATTATTCTGTTTCAAGTACCATAAGTAATAGTTCTATCTTGAACAAGTTTTTGCGAGACTTAAATGAGTTATTAGTACAAAATAGTCAGTCTTTGTCTGCTTATGATCTACCACAACACACTTCTAAGGATAATACAGGATGAACTTTCACTTGACATCTCTGAAAAAGACCTTAATGCGCTGCATAATCTAAATGAAGATCAAATGGCGGCATATGACTCGATTGTATCTACAATTCAACATCGAGACAAGGCCATATTTTTGTGGATGGTCCTCGAAGGACAGGAAAGACATACTTATATAGTGCATTGTTAGCAACCTTAAGGAGCAATGGTTATATTATATTGGCAACAACATAATATGGAATTGCAACAACAATATTGCCAAGAGGAAGGGCAGCACACTCAAGATTTAAAATTCCTCTCAGTCCAGATGCATATTCCACATACTCTATTAGTATCTAGTCAGATTTGGCAAAATTGATAAGAAGAACATCAGCTATTATTTGGGATGAAGCAAAAATGACACACCGATTTGCATTTGGGGCTCTTGATTGAACATTCACATATATAATAGGAGTTGACTTGCCATATGGAGGAAAGGTTATGATTTTTGGATGAGATTTCCCACAAATTCTTCCTATTGTTCCAAAAGGTACAAGATCTGAATTAATGCAAGCAAGTATTATTAATACTTCATTTTGGGGACATGTGAAAATCCTTCGTCTTAGGAAAAACATGAGATCCATCAACGATCAAGATTTTTCGGAATTCTTACTTTGTGTTGGTAATCAGGGAACAAGAAACAGTGATTGACGACATGATGCAATTACTATCATCTATAGTCATACCATGGAATGGCGAAGAATCCATTTTCCAATTGGTTAATCAAGTTTTTCCCAATTTGGAATGTCATGTAAATGATGCAAAATACTTGGTGGAAAGAGCGCTTATAACTCCAAAAAATGAGGATGATGACAAACTCAATGAAATGATCATTGATAAATTTCTGAGGTTTGAACACATCTTATACTATTCCGATTCAGTTAAGGATGATGTGAGAAATTTGTATCAACAAGATTCTTGAATTCAATTTCACTTGGTGGCATGCCCCCTCATCAATTAACTTTAAAAAAAGGTGCCCCCATAATGCTTTTAAGAAATCTCGATCCGATGATGAAGTTTTGCAATGGTACAAAACTAGCTCCGATAATCTCTTTAAAAACCACAGAAAGCGCCGGACTCCCATTTCAACTGATGAGAAAATAGTTTCTTGTGAAATTGAGTTTTGCACTAACCATAAATAAATCACAAGGCAAACATTACCAAATGTGGGTATCTATCCACCAGACCACGTATTCAGTCATGGACAATTGTACGTGGCTTTATCAAGGGGAATATCGTCGTCTTTAACAAAAATATTGGTGAAGAAAGGAGAATTACACAGTCACGAAGGAGTCTTCACAAGAAATGTTGTGTACGAAGATATTTTGCTTCCATCAAATATACGTTAAAGTTACATTCATTCTTTTAATGTTGAATTCACTTTTCAAATCTACGTAGATAAATATATTTAAATTGTATAAATTGCGTGTAAAACGTCGTGATTATAAAAGAGTCTTCCGCAAGCGCATGAGCTCGTGCAGGAAGACTAGTATTTATATATACACGCGCCATTTAACATAGCCATAGCCATTTAAGCATGCACATCAAAGCACCGCCCAAACCAAAAGCCTTCAATTCCACCAAACTTTCAAATTTATCAAAGCTCGTTTGTAACTATTTTTAAAATGATTGTAAGTATTTTTTTTTAAATCTTTTTAAATTAAAAAAATACTTGAAATACTTCTTGTAATTTGTATATTTTTAATTATTTTAAAAATATTTTCGAACGAATTTAAATTGAAAGAAACAAAAAGCAAAAGACTTCTTTTTTTTTTTCTGCTTTTGAAATTTCTCTTTTTTTTTTTTCCAAACGAGCAGCAGGAAAACTGTTGGGAGTTGTTACACATATCATTTAAGGCCTCTCTTTTTCATTCAACTACTTCAAAGTTCTTTTTAGATCCAAATTAATTGCTCCCACAGGAGTCACCACAGTCATTTAGTTAGGGCTGGTTTTTACTGTGATGTGAGAATAAACAGCTGTGAAATAAAGTATCATAGTGTTTGGTAAACTTTTT
Organism: Pyrus x bretschneideri; assembly: GCF_019419815.1. Classification (NCBI taxonomy): domain Eukaryota; kingdom Viridiplantae; phylum Streptophyta; class Magnoliopsida; order Rosales; family Rosaceae; genus Pyrus; species Pyrus x bretschneideri. Next base: position 1,268,262 of record NW_025999435.1, on the reverse strand, counting down.
TATAAAAGTGCTTTTGAAAAAAAAAAAAAAAAAAAAAGAACAGTATTATAGTGTTTGGTAAACTTTTATGTAAAACAAATGTGAAAAAAGTCGGTTTTTCAAAGCTGAGTTTTGCAGCTTCTTGTTTTTGGCTTTTTTTCACCCAAAACTGTGAAAAAAAGCTGAAGCTGAATGTTTACCAAACACAAAAACAGCTCCCAGCTTTTTTCATAATCAACTCGGTACCAAATCAGACCTTAGTACTAGGAAGTGGTGCCCGCGCGTTGTTGCGGGATAAGAAAATTCGCAGGTAATTACAACTAAAAAATTAATAAAAATAGATTCAGCATAATTTCTAAGTTTTTGAGTTTTGACTAACATTATATTAATTTATTCAAACAAATGCATTGAGAAATAAAGAGTAAGTGAAATTGGATACATACCTGGGTTGAGAATTTGGATAACATATATTCATTGTCTTAGTTTGACCAATATTAGAAAAGATAAGTTTGTTGCAATTTAGTACAACAAAGATGGAAATTGGTGTTTCATGCAATAAAATATATCTAGTGATAGCGTTACATAAGAGTTTATTTGCCATTAATATAATTTTTAAAACATAATTAAATGCCATTCTAAGACGGATCAAATTTATGTAAATTGATAAACTCAGTTTTGATTATCTAGAGTAAGAATCATCATTTCCATCTTTTCTCTTAAGAGGAATTAACTATTACCAATTTATACACATACTTTCTTCTGCTAACTTATTGTGAATACATGGCTAATTATTTGGTTGTCTAGTGAAGGGTTTAAGGCCAATGTTCAAAAGTATAAAAAGGCATCGTTCCACTAAAGATATGTTCTGTCCATATTTTCTAAATCTGTGAAAGAACATATTAGACTAAAATATATGGAGAGGGTATATCTCTTATGGAAATGTCTACTTTTATACTTTTGGATATTCAATCTAACCTTTCAATATGCAAGCAGGTGATTTGTCATGTATTTAGATCATGTGAAAAGAATATAGTTTGTGTGTATATATATGAGTAATATCTAATTCCCCTAAAGAGAAAGCTTAGTAAAAATTGAAATTAAATTTAAAATGTCAATAAAACAAAATTAATAAAGTAATAATTAATTTTACATACCTTTGAATGTTCGTGTCGTCATTGCTTGAAAACGTATTTGTCAACGTTGTAAGTTCGTTGCTGAGTTAGCAATTTTTTTTTGTTTCCTAAAATTATAAAACAAAGTGTTAAAAAAAAAAAACGTTTTATAGCAATTAATAAATAATATGCAATAATTAGTTGACATGGATGAAAAAATGGAGTCATACGTAGGATGAAAGAGTAAAAACCAAATTTGAATAAATAAAAAATAATTTGTAATCCATTATCATGCATCATTATCTATTTTATGCTAAACATAAAAGATAAGGTCTATTACTATGAGTGAAGCTAGTGTTTTTGGCATGGGTGTTCTAAACCGTAAGGAATTGAGAAACTGAGATTATGAGGAATTCTGATCAAAGAATTGAGAATTAATAGGAATTGGATCCTATCTTTTCTTCTAGTTTATTACTATTTGGTATGTACATAATGAAAAAGTTATCTTGTTGCCAAGTTTAAATTTCACCAACCATAGGTTTAAGTGGCGCCCAGTCATTGTTCACATAGACATCACGTCATCAGTTAACGGGAGATTTAATAGTTTGATTAACGAATGTATGAGATTGTCCCAAAATTTACACTTTAGGTATGACTCTGGAATAAAAAAAACTTGATGTACTAAATGTTGAAAATCACAAAATATGAGAGTAGTAAACTGAGATTTACCCAAAAAAATAAGAGAGACGAGTTGAAAAGCCAAATGCAAGGGATGATCAACACGGGGTATGCCCTGCCCAATATACATACATACATATACATATATATATATATATATATATATGTATATTTACCCTTTTTCTCCCACTTCGCATCATGACCTCTCACACAGATTGGACAATCTTTTCTGTCCTGCCCAATATATAGGACAAGAATTGTCTGCCCTCCCACTTTCAATGCTTTCCTATTTTGTGTTGTCATAATTAAATCACGTCAACATTTTATATTGTTTTTTCATATAGATAATAAGAAAAAAAATGAATATTAATATAAAATGTTGACGTGACTTAATTGTGACCACACAAATAAAAAGGTATAGAAGAGCACCAAAAGTAGAAGGACAGATAATCCACACAAATAAAAAGGTATAGAAGAGCACCAAAAGTAGAAGGACAGATAATCTTTGTCCTAATATATATACTATATATATACATATATATATATATATATATATTTCTGCAACTTCGCATTTATTATCTCATTTTCAAGGAATGGGCCTGTTTAACTACCAGGCAGTTATAATGGCAATGGCATCCCCCATTTCCTCTATCTCTCTCTCAGAAGAGTACCAAAAATAAGAGGATAGGAAATCCTTATCCCAATATATATATATATATATATATATATATATATATATTTCTGCAACTTCGCATTTATTATCTCATTTCAAGAAATGGGCCTGTGTAACTACCGGGCAATTATAATGGCAATGGTATCCCCCATTTCCTCTATCTCTCTCTCAAAAGGAAGGGGATCATCAAGACGTGGCATAATGTAAGCCAAAAGCAACCAAAATATGCTTCCAGCATCACCAATATCCATAGACATATATATACATATATATATATATATATATATTTCTGTCACTTCGCATTTATTATCTATTTTTCGAGGAATGGGCCTTCGTTGCTACCACTAGGCAATGGAATGGCATCCTCTTCCCATTCCCTACTATTTTTATGATCACGATTAAGTCATATTAACATTTTATATTCCTATTATTTTTTGTCTTATTTTTTTATAAAAAAATTAATATAAAATGTTGACATGACTTAATTGTAATCACAAAAATAAGAGAAGATGGAAAGGATATGAGATGAGGAGAGCAGACAATCCGAGTTCCTTTTCTTTTGACTCTTTATAGAAATGGAAGGGGATAATCAACACGTGACATAATGTAAACCAAAAGCAACCAGAAAGGCTTTAATTACTGGACATGAGAGTGATCGGAGGAGGAAGAACGGATGATGCACAGGTAGATATAAGAAAACATTGAGAGAGAAATAAAATAATAACATGCACAAAAAAGAAAAAAGAAAACTAATAAAAAAGATTTGAAAATTTTGAATTTTAATGATAAGGACAAAATAAAGGGTAAAATGAATAGTACCAGGATTGACTTTTTAATGTAAAAATATGATTTTCGTCAAAATAAACGTGGATTTTTCATTAAAACTTTAAAAAGAAAACCCACTTTCAGAGAGAGAGAGAAGTTGCAATAGTTGAGAGAGTTAATGAGAAAAGCAATTATATATATAATAAACAAAACAATCACCAATTGTTTTACCCCGTGGATAAACACATTGGTTTTTGGACAAAAAATGATAAACAAATAGACTGCAGGACAAAACAAATTATTATAGCTGTCAGGAGTTAAATCCAGCCACATAGTTTGTGGCGCAAAAAAGGACAAAAATTATAAAAATAATTGTTCTAGGGAAAAAATGATTAAAAAATGTGCTTGGGTTTTGAAAAGCAAAGAACCGCAGATGATGGAGAACGGCACCGGAAAGCAGAAGGGGCAAAATGGCCAACTCACTGCACAATTCCAGAAAAGGGTAAAAAATTGCTCAGCAGCGAGGAACAAAATTGGGTGGGGCACCGTTAATGAACAATACCCATCTGCTGTGTATAGAATATTAACTTTCAGGTTCTAACTTTGATTGTTTGATGTTTGTTCGTAATTATGGTATGCTGGCCTATTTTAATGTCAATCAAACTCATAATTTATGCTAATTTTTAATTGTCTCACGAAACTAACAAGTTACTACAGAAGAACCAAAACAACACAATAATTTTATTTGTATTGTGACAATGAAATGCATAAATGTCAGAGGAAAAAATTAGAAGACATCCGAAGTTCGAATATTTTGCCAAACTTCTTATCTATATATAAAGCCAATACTAAAGGTGAATAGTGTTTTTGCTATCACCAAGCTTCAACAAAACAATTGGACAAAAATGCCCCCAAGACAAAAAACTTTCAAAACATCTCAAAATAATGCATCAAATAAGGCAGTGGTATTTTTTTCATTTTAATAGTGCTTTTTTAATAGTTAATTTTTTTGCTTTTTTTTTTTTTAATTAGTACCTTCCAATATGCTAGCAATAATATGATTCAATTTCTCTATTTTTAAACACGTTCAAAGCATTTTAAGAGGCATATAATACATGTTATAAAAAAAAGTATTTCGCATGCTAATAATAATGTGATTAAATTAGTTGTCAAATGATTGTTTATTTATTTATTAACAAACGATATTATCTACACTAAAGGGAAGGGGGTGGGCTTAACCTTAGAATAGGCTAGCAATAATGTGATTCAATCAGTTGTTCATTCAATTTGTTTTTTACTATGGTTAAACACGTTCAAAATATCTTAAGAGGCATGTAATGCCGGTTATAAAAAAAAAGGTCTTTCGGACACGGATAATAATGTGATTAAATTAATTGTCAAATGATTTTTTTTTTTAAACAAACGATATTATCTACACTACATGGAATGAGGTGGGCTTAGCCTCATAATGGGCTAGCAATAATGTAATTCAATCAATTGTTCACTAAATATTATTTTCTCTATTCTTATTGTAAATTCTATAGAGACCGATTTTATTATGTGAATTCAGCTATTTTAATTGATTTATGAGGGGTTTCTTTTAGCATGATCTAAGATTATTCATTTACTTAAAATATTTGACTTTCCCCTTGTCAATTTACACATATACATACATTTAAAACGTGTAAATTGTGCGTAATATGCTGTGATTAAAAAAATACATTCTCGTGCGTGCATGAAGGCTAGTTCAAGTGAAAGTGAGTGAGCATCGAATAGTGGGAAATAATTAAACTTGGTGGGTGGACTGTTTTCACTTTTGAAAGGAAAATCATAACCAAACATCTTTTTTGAGTTTTTCTATTCGTACACATTTTTGTTTAAACATGTCTGTTATTTTCTTTTGATTTATGCTTTTTATTTGACTTATTCAATATGATTGTGATACATAAAGATAGAAATAAAGATAAGTGTTTAGTGTTGAATAAAGTAAAATCATCGCACACAAAATAAATCACAACTTATATCAAATTGTTCATGTTTCTAATTGCATTGAGGTTTTTTTGTATAAAAATATGGGATGTGCTATCCACATACCATATTTTACTTCTCATACACCCTTTGATAATTTCTGTCCGTTGATTTTCTTCAATTTATCTGATCCGACGACCGAAAATTAAAAAGATGTGTGAGAAGTAAAATAAGATGTGTGGATATCACATTCGAAAAATATAAACACTGTTGATAACATGCTTGACTAAAGTCAAAATAGGGTACTATCAATGCAATTAATATGGTACACTATAGCCCACACCTTATCGATTACTTGAATAAATATTTTGTGGTTATCATCTCCCATGTTAAAATTTTTTAACCATGAAATTATGTTCATACAGATACAAGTTCCTCTATAAATGTTGAAGTCACTTGCTCTTGTGTCGCACCATACATGAGATCTAAGTTCTCAAGTTTTCATATACACTTTCAATTTCAGTCCTAATGGCATTTCATCTCGCACTCTTCTTCTCTCTTCTCAAAGTAAGCCTTCAGATTTGAGTTTTTACAATAAATCAGTGATTTTAATACTCATATTTTACTGTGCGTCTAGAAAAAATTATACAATATTCGATTTAAAGCGCAAATGTATACATATACATACATATATATATATATATATGTCACTCTTGTCTACATGTATATGGAACAGTTTGTTGCTACGTTGGTTTAATTATCCCTGCTTTAACTAATTAAATTTAGTTCACATTGTTCTGATCTCATTCGTACGTACTAATTAATCACTAGAGTGAAAATGTTGCAGATGGCAGTGGTGGTGGCACTGGCAAGCCAAGATGCTCATCCACCATTACCTCATGAACTCTACTGGAACTCGGTCTTGCCAAACACACAAATGCCAAAAGCTATCAGTCAACTACTCCAACCTGGTTTGTATTAACGACATAATTTTAGAGAGCTTTTCTTCTATCTACCATAATATCGATGATAGGATTTCATGTTAAAAGTTGTTTGATCTTTTGGCAAATATAATTTTGAAGGAGGGGCTGGAGTATGCCGCCACTAGGTACAGAAAAACCGAACTAAATACCAGGCCGAAAATTGCTCTGGTTGTTCACCAAAAAAAAGTTGGTCTGGTTTTGCTAAAGTTACCGGAAAAATCGATATCAACCAACTAATTACAGAAGTTCTTACTGAAATACATCAAAATATTTACCCAAAGGACTCACTAATACGTACTAACTAAAAGTTCATTTGAAATTACTTTTAAATGATTGAAAGTTTTTTTTTATGAAAATGTTTTTGGAACCAATTTTTAATAAAACGATAATGCCAGTGAGATTAAATGTATAGACTAAATTTTATAAAGAAAATGACATGTAAGTTAATAGTTAGATTATTATTTAAGTGTTGATTAACGTTCTTATTTCTTATTGGTAACACATAATTTAGTTTGCAAATTTGGTCTACAAATTTGATCTCTCTAACTTTACCTTTAATAAAAATGCAAGTAATCCTAGTAAAAGCACTTGAAGTGTTTTCTAAAAAAAAAAAAACACAAGCATCATTAGTTGTTTTTGGAATCTACAACCGTTTCTTTAAAAACACTTTTAGTCTTTTTAAAAGCAATTCCAAACGAGTATAAACAGCCAATATTACAAATGTTTATAGGGAATAATAATTGGTACTTCAAAATTTTCATTTTATACTTTAAACTTTCTATATTTAAAAAATATATATATTTATAAAAAATGTCGAATGAATTTTTGAAATCTTAATAGCAATTCACTATTTATATGCATTTACTATATTTAAATACATAGGGAGCTTTCACATCAAAAGACGCGTGTCAACATGTGGTCATAAGCCAGGTCGTTTATTCTTGGTCTTTCATATGATATAAAGATCGAAGTTTTAACGAAAAACTCACGGTAGTATTCACTTTAACGAAAAATTATATTTTTACACTAAAAAATCAAATCTGATACTATTCATTTTACCATTTATTTTGTCCTTATCGTTAAAACTCAAAATTTTCAAATCCTTTTCATTAGTTTTCCTTTTAAAGATTTATCCATATAAAAATAATCAGTCAAATCGGAAACTATATTGTAAACAAAATGGAATAAAGCAAGACGAACAAAATGTTTCCAGCAAACATGGAAGTAGTCAACAACAAGAATCAAATGGATAAAAGGAAAATTATTGAAAATGTTTTGAAAATTTTGAGTTTTAATCAAAATGATAAAAATGTATTATAAGTTAATAGTATCAGGAATAATTTTTTAAGTAAAAATGTCATTTTCTTTAAAAATGAACAGTACCAGAAATGTTTCGTTATAACTCCCATAAGTAAATGATATCCGATCTGCCATTTGTATATATGAAGAATTCTTTACTCGGGATTTGAAACAAATCATAACTCGAGTGGTCGAGCAACCAATTTGATCCCTTACAACCAATCTTAAGAACCACCGCATATATATTGCAACACAAATTCTTAGAGGCAATACATGTGCAAGAATCAACGTGATCAATCAATGGTTGAAATTTATATCTGTTCCTCCCAGTTTCTTCATTTTGATTAAATCATTTGACATGATCGATTATTTAGAGTGTTGAATTAATCACTCTTAAAATAATTTAATGCGGGCATTAAACTATTGTGAATATCACTCTCATTTTTTACGTTGTTGCTAAACTAATTCGCAGACTTCATGATTAAAGAAGATATGAGAATCCCTGTCGAACTAGGGAAGGGCACTGGTTTCGACCTCATTGCAGGAGAAGAAAACCCTAGACCTGCTGGAGGCACAAATGTCGATCTTGTTGGGAAAGACGGGACGAAACCTGCATATGTTGGAGTAGCTCAAGAAGGAAACGTATTTTCTTACCCTGGTCATCATGCACATGACACTCATGGAGGCACAAATGTCGATCTTGTTGGAAAAGATGGGACGAAACCTGCATATGTTGGAGTTGCTCAAGAAGGAAACGTATTTTCTTACCTTGGTCATCATGCACATGACACTCATGGAGGCACAAATGTCGATCTTGTTGGAAAAGACGGGACGAAACCTGCATATGTTGGAGTAGCACAAGAAGGAAACGTATTTTCTTACCCTGGTCATCATGCACATGACACTCATGGAGGCACAAATGTCGATCTTGTTGGAAAAGATGGGACGAAACCTGCATATGTTGGAGTTGCACAAGATGGAAACGCATTTTTTTACCCTGGTCATCATGCACATGCCACTCATGGAGGCACAAATGTCGATCTTGTTGGAAAAGATGGGACGAAACCTGCATATGTTGGAGTTGCTCAAGAAGGAAACGCATTTTTTTACCCTGGTCATCATGCACATGCCACTAATGGAGGCACAAATGTCGATCTTGTTGGAAAAGATGGGACGAAACCTGCATATGTTGGAGTTGCACAAGATGGAAACGCATTTTTTTACCCTGGTCATCATGCACATGCCACTCATGGAGGCACAAATGTCGATCTTGTTGGAAAAGATGGGACGAAACCTGCATATGTTGGAGTTGCTCAAGAAGGAAACGCATTTTTTTACCCTGGTCATCATGCACATGCCACTAATGGAGGCACAAATGTCGATCTTGTTGGAAAAGATGGGACGAAACCTGCATATGTTGGAGTTGCACAAGATGGAAACGCATTTTTTTACCCTGGTCATCATGCACATGCCACTCATGGAGGCACAAATGTCGATCTTGTTGGAAAAGATGGGACGAAACCTGCATATGTTGGAGTTGCTCAAGAAGGAAACGCATTTTTTTACCCTGGTCATCATGCACATGCCACTAATGGAGGCACAAATGTCGATCTTGTTGGAAAAGATGGGACGAAACCTGCATATGTTGGAGTTGCACAAGATGGAAACGCATTTTTTTACCCTGGTCATCATGCACATGCCACTCATGAGAATCAACTCCATAAAGATGACAACCCACAGGCAACTCTATTCTTCTTGGAGAAGGACATGCGTCCTGGGACAACAATGAACTTGAACTTCACTAGAAATTCGAATACGGCGAATTTCCTACCGCGCAAAACAGCAGAGTTGATCCCCTTCTCGTCGAACGAATTACCTGAAATTTTCAACCAATTTTCAGTGAAATCAGAATCTGTGGAAGCCAGTATAATTAAGCAAACTATTGAAGAGTGCGAAGCTGCAGGCATAAGAGGAGAGGAAAAATATTGTGCCACCTCGTTAGAATCAATGATTGATTTCACCACTTCAAAGCTCGGAAGAAACGTTCAGGCATTCTCGACGGCGGTGTTGGAGAAAGGAGGAACCATGTCCATAATTTCTGTGAAGAAGCTTGCAGGTGACAAAGCCGTTGTGTGCCATAAGCAGAATTATCCGTACGCAGTGTTTTACTGCCATGCAACAAAACCTACAAGAGCTTACGTGGTGCCCCTGAGAAGTTCTGATGGGGTGAAGGCTAAAGCAGTAGCAATCTGCCATGTGGACACATCGGAATGGGACCCACAGCATTTGGCCTTCCAAGTGCTCAAGGTTAAGCCCGGAACCATTCCCATCTGCCACTTCCTTCCTAGTGATCATGTTGTTTGGGTTCCAACCCCCAAATCTACATTAGTAGTTGAACCCATCAGTTCTACTTGATTATCCCCATCTAAGAAACCTTTAATTTGGAGGTAATTGGTCGTCTAAATAAAGAGGATCTCTATTCGATTCTCGATTTCTGCTTCTTTGTTTGTTAGTTGTGATTGTGTTTGTCTTTTGCTTTTATTTTGTCTATTCCACGAAGAGTTTTCATTGTGGAATGAAGGGTGTAAGCTTGATATCTATATTGTGATTATTAATTTGTAATATATAGCTTTGTGAGACCTAAAGAGCGTTGGTAATGCTGCATTAGTTACTGATAATGGGTAACAATGAACTTCGAATGTTTGATAAAAAAATATCACGTTTGATAAACCTATATATGTGGTACTTTGCCTCGAGCAATTTCCACATCAATGAATTGTTTTTCACTTTCAAGGATAACTCAATAGTTAGCGAGGGCTCTAGTCTAAGCTAGTTCCCCTAGTCTCATTTATCTTTGTTACGCGTCTTTAACTCAGTAGCCTAAGTCATCGAGCGAGCATCACTCGTCATATGATGAGTACCATCAGTATCCGGATACCATGTTGGATAAGAGGAGAAGCAATATGCATGCCAGCAAAAGCACAAGAAGTATCGTCATCTGACCGAGTAGATTGAGGACACAATGCACCAATATGGTTGCAGGCCCAACACAGAGGCCCACGGTTGACAGGGGCTGGTTCAAGAATACCATGGCGTTGTTGCTGCACAGCACGACGCTGACCATATCGCCTACTACCACCATGCTGATTGGAACGTCCACCACCATTATTGCGAGGAGCCTGATTGTAACCAGAAGCACCATTGTGTCGAGAAGACTGATCATCACGTCCATTAGACGAACCACCAACAGAATTACGGGTAGAATAGAAAGCAAAAGGAGACGAAGCAGCAGCCTGATACATAGTGTGCTTGGATTCAAAGACCAGGAGACGAGTACGCAAATCATTAAACGACAGCAAAGGTGGAAGGTTGGTCAGTGCCACTCAGGCCCCAAACCGTTAAGCATATACATCGCCAGATCTTCATTCTGAACAGGTTGACCAATGGAAGCCAACTGATCTGCCAAATGCTTGGTCAGACCCTTGTATTTCGAAATCGTTTTATTCCCTTTCTGAAGAGAAAGCAACTGAAACCCATTATGGGTAGAATTGGCAAGGGATTGTTGAGAAAAATTTCTGACGAAGATGCTCTCAAATCTCACGAGAAGTAGAAATCCCAACAATAAAAGAAAGAACGATATCAGTAAGAGTAACACGCAACATGCTCACAAGTGTCTGATCAGTTTGGTACCACACAAGGTAGTCGGGATTAGGAGTCGTAGTGACCACAAGAGGAACCACTATAGAAACAACATTATACTCAACAAAAGCAGCATGAGAGGCAGCAGGCGCAGTGCTGGTGATAGGAGGAGGAGGACATAGATGAGTTCTATAGACAAAACGGCAAAAGTTTTGGCCAATCAGAAAAGGCTTAACCCAACTTTCCCAAGGGAGATAGTTGTTTCAGAAAGTTTAACATAAACCAGGTAGAGATATTGGGATTGGAGACGTAGAATATGAAGTTGCGGAAGTAGAGGTGGTGGTGGCATAGGCGGTGAAGGTTGTGGTGGCGGGTGGTGGCAATGAAGTATCTGGTGGTGCTGGTGCTAGTGACAGCCATGGTGGAGAGAGGTGGTGGTAGTGGCAGAGACTCTGGCGGCAACGACAATTGTGGATGGGATGCTGGTTTTGATGACCATGGTGACATACCTGATCACTTTCTTTCTCAAAACTCTAACTTTGTTCTATACCTATGTTGTGTTCTCTATTTTTGTGGGTTGTGTTCATGGGAAAGTGAAACACATGAAACATCAATTTGACGTTTTATAGACCATAGGTTAAATATTGTAATTTTTATTTTTCATTTTTGGAGTTTCTCCTTTAAAAGAAACCTACCAAATGCATTTAACACATTTTGGTATTTGTAAAATGAAATTTCAGTGCAAATGTTACCAAACAAGCCTTAATCCTAGAAGATTTGAAAAAACAAAATGATAAATACTTGTTTGGTAAAAATATATGAAAATAGTAATATCGGTAAAAATTTAGTGGATATGGTGATGGTGGTGGCAATGGTAATGGTGGCAAGAGTGTTGGCGACGGCCATTCTAGTGGCAAGGGAGAGCTAGTGACAATGTTGGTGAGAGTGGTGGTGATGCCAATGATGAAGGTGGCGGGAGAATGATTGATTTTATCTATTTTTTGGGATTGTATATAATATTGAGAAACACCAAAAACATCAATTTCACTATTTTTTAAAAACATAGGTTACTGGTTTTTGTGTCCATCTCTTGTGGTTTTCATTTTTTAAATTTATTTCATTTTTAAAGATGGTAACAAATGCATTTTATACTTGTTTCTGTATTTGAAAAATGAAAATTATTTTCAAAGTCGTGATCTTACTAAAGTAGGGTTCTCGACCATCTGCAACCTTATGTTGTTAACATAATATTTTTTAACGTTTGACACGAGAATTGACGTTAAAAAGTTAGGTGACAAATAGTCCATACAGAGTCAAACCTTAAAGTCCCTATAACACAATATTTCTCAATAATTTATTATCAAACTCTGTATTTACATGAGTTGTTTTCCGCTTACAAGTCAAGAATACACTTATCAAAAAACGGTTTTTTTCAACACAAAGTTGGCGGTCCATATGAGGGAGGGCCCCTAATTTCAGTAACCAAATTATTAGCCAAGACTTTAGCCTCCTTTTTCATTTTTTTATCCATTGAAGGTATGGTCGAGAATCAGTAACACGTGGAAAATAAAATACATGGCTGCCGCCGGACTATATTTACAGGTTTGGTGAAGTGCGCATCCCACTACCATCTTCTCATAAGCAATTTTAAAAGATAAATATTACATGACCCCCTACAAAGTTGTTCAAAGCGTGAAGAAAATATAACCCAAGCACAAAATGCAGAGGCCTAACAGAGTGTTCCTTCTGCTAATCATCGGCCTTTGCTACCTCACCTGCACAACTGCCTCGGGAACGAGCCCTTCGTCCACATCGTGCAACGGTTCGATAGCGGAGTGCGACAACGAAAGCGAGCTGCTGATGGAGTCGGAGATAAGTCGTAGGTTTCTTCAGACGAAGAAGTACATATCGCCTGGGGCTTTGAAGCCAGACCAACCAGTTTGCAAAGGCGGCGGTAGAGGTGAAGCGTATAGTAAAACAGGAGGCTGTCTTCCTCCTCCGTCTCACCCTTATAAAAGAGGTTGTTCTAAGTATTATCGTTGTAGGTCGGACTCGTGATCACGGAGGACATGAGCAAGTTCGAATTTTTATTTGGTTTTGATACATAGGGGCGATCTACTGGCGTCACCTTTTTTTACAAAACTTTTGACATACGTTTTTAATGAGGCCGGCTTTGTAATATATTTCTACGATCCGAATCATCTATCTATTAAGTCTTTCCTCAAAGGTATGTCTACCAAAATAACTCAAACATCACACCATGACCATTCAGGGTTTAGGATTTCTTTGTAGAACCTGTACTAGTTTATTTTCTTCGCTATGGTTTTAGATTTGTCTAATCTTATCTTTGCAACGGCAGTGGTAGATGTGAAGCGTGTAGTAAAACAGGAGGCTGTCTTCCTCCTCCGTCTCAGCCTTATCAAAGAGGTTGTTCTAAGTATTATCGTTGTAGGTCGGACTCGTGATCACGGAGGACATGAGCAAGTTCGAACCGTCTTTTGACATGCGCTTTTTATGGGGCTAGCTTTGTAGTATATTTGAACGATTCGAACCGTCCATCTTTTAAGTCTTTCCTCAGAAGTATGCCTACCAAAATAACTCAAATCTCAAACCTTATGATATTAAGGGTTTAGAGTTTCTTTGTAGAACCGTACTAGTCTATTTTCTTCACTATGGTTTTAGATTTGTCCAATATTTTGTGAAGATGATCTATGAATGATGTTTTAAAAGATAAACGGTTCAGATCGTTAAAATACATTACGGAGTAAACCCTGCAAAAAATGTGTCAAAAATTGTAAAAAAAATTGGTGCCATAGATCCCCCCTATCTATATAGGTACAACACTTCTATCTGAAGCTATTTCCCTTGAGTTTTCAATGATTCTTCTTGTTTTTGCTTCAAGTGTTCAATAAACTCATCCCATAGTTTAAAGAATAAAGCTTCATATCGATGTAGCACACTCCTCGTAGATAAGGGTTATAGGCATCACTTCGAAATTGTCATCATGCATTTCTTTACTATGATATACTAGATAAGATTGCATGATAACTTTTCAAAATAAAAATCCTTTTACCCACCATCTATATTAGGAAATTTAAGCATGTCGAGGAATTCTAAAATGGCGACAATCCATGATAGTGGTGGCAAGGTTGGTGGCGTCAGTGATGTTAATGGCGGCCATAGTGGTGGGACTGTTGATAGTGGTGGTGACTGCATACAATAACTCACATGACGTCCGATGAAATTCTTCCGGGCAACATAGGGTAAGGTACAACTGTTTGGTCAACATGAATTCGACGCCTACTTAAACGAAAGCTTCCATACCTCTCGGACATTAGAAGAACCATCTGCAACTTCAGCAACCAAGCTAGAAGCCAACACCCCTGCAGAAAGGAATTCCAAGAAAATGTGTTTAAATTTCTTACTGAAGCATAAGTAAATACTAAACATAACTTCATAACAGTCGATAACACCATTGTCGCAACTTTGAGGCCTCTGAAACACATATTCATAGAACAAACATATTCTGCAACTTGTTCTTATCGCATTTCGCACAATCCCATCAACCCAAGGAATAGGGTAGGCAAGAAATAAGAAACAAAAACTTCTACTGTGATATAATTCCTCAGTAATTTTATAAAAATAATTAAAACTAGCTCACCATCTTTCTCGACCACAGATAGGAACCTCCGAGTTCCCCCGCCTACTCCAAAATAATGCTTCTTTGCGGCCATGTAGACTACTCCATGAGAAGGAGTTAAGCACTGTAAAATAAACATTATTACACTTAAAGCCGCTCCAAGTTCGCAGTCCAAAATCATAAATAATGACAGATCAATAAGAGAATACCTTTTTTATGAGTTCATATAGATGTGGGAGGGTAGAAATTGAGTAAACTGTCTCCGCCATTAAAATAATATCATACTGAGCATCTAAACTTTGCTCTGAACTAACATTAAGATCCCTCTCGTCGTTTTGTGCGTAAGGAAGAAGTTTATGCATTTCACGCCAGTCACCAGCAAAAAAACCAATTTCGGCCCCCACATTAGACTTTGTCACTTGCACTGATGGGGGTTGGAAGTTTGGAATATTTGAATTTACATTGGGAATGGTGAGGCACCGCAGGACCTCCGCATTGAAGTCCTGGAAATGAATGGCAGCTGCACCCTGATGGGCGATAATGAAGAATATTAAGAAATCTAATCTACAACACTAAATTGAGAAGCTTATGAAACACAATTTCACCTCAAGGCTGGCAAAGATACCGGGAAGTCCATGGCCACAACCAAGCTGAAAAACATGACAGGAAACAGGGTGAGGCATAGTAAGAAATGGGAGAAGGAGATACATGGCGGTGGCCTCAACTTCTATGACAACCAGGAAATCAGTCAGCATAGATAATCACCTGTAGTAGTGCTTAATGATTTTCTTTGTTGGTTAATGATCAACGATAGCAGTTTAATTTATTCCATGTCAAGGGGCACCAGTGAACACTTAATTCCATGATTGTGCAGATGTGAAGCGATGTACTTATTGTCGCAAGTAAGACTCCAAGAAAAAAATAACTTCAATCTATTTCTAGAGAGTGTAAACTCAGGGTTACTATTCTAATTAAACCCTTGGTTAGTTAAAGTATTGCAACAAAAGTGCAGTTCATTAGGAATTGTGTTGAAATTCTCCACTTCCAAGCTATTATATTAGAGCCTAAAAATTTGAACTAGCCATCTAGAAAGTTGAAGAGTTTCCCTGCATGATGTATGAACATGAGATTAATGGAATTAACACTTAGTGGGGAAACCCACAAGCTGAACAAAGCGAGCAGGATGCAACCAGAAACAAAACTAGTTTCTGCTTGTAAGGATATAATACATTTCAAGGTAAAGAAGCTAGTATGTCTCATTTCACAAAAGCACCATTATGAACTGATTACTAATACAAGTTACACTCGAGAATTAGACTACCAGGCAGGAATCATATGAACTAAACTAGCAGGTGAAATGTTAGGATCTGAAATGTTAACAGGTGAAGGAATTGTGAGACAGTATGCATTCACCTGAAAATATTAGGATGCCCACCTCTAAAACGCGTTTACCGGCAAATGATAAATGTCCATTTTGAACTTCAGAGCGTAGAGCTTTAACTAGATCAAGAGAACCTTCCCACAGCTTTAATCCCCCTACAACCCGCCAAAACCAAATACATAACATCACAAATAAGAATACAATAAAAGACACAATTTTTAAAAAAGAATACAATAAGCTCAATTAAACATCATTTTAATTATTGAATGACTACTAACAAAACAAATGAAGATGGAAGAAATGTACAACCTTCATATTTCCCAGGAACTAAATCGGAGTTGGATAGCGTGAAAACGTCTTGAGTACTAACCCGGCCCTGCAATCAAATCACGCACGACCACTAAGTTACACTCAAATCAAACTTAACTTCAGAAACTACCAATTTATACTAAAATCAGCTTCTTCTTTTTTTGGAGAAAAGATTGAAGGGTAAATTGCTCCATTTTCTGAGAAACCAAACAGAAACAGAAAGAAAATGGAAAAAAAAAAGTGACCTTGAGCAAAGTAAGTCCGCCCAACTCCACCGGCTCCACGGTGTACTTCACAGACGAAGAAACCTATTCCACATTAAATCAATCATTTGTGTGTTTAAAACTACAAATTACACTAATTAATTCTTAATCAAAATAAATTAATAAGCAGTAATTAACTAATTAACACCTCGGAGGGAAACACTTGGACGGAAGGAGGTGGCGGAGGAAGAGGGGGCTCTGATTGTTCAAGAAACCCCGACCGTGGCGATGAAAACAGCCGAAACGGTTCGAAACTTGGTTTCTGAGAAACGCGGAAATGAAGATTCAGCAAAAGATTGAGATTTCGTAATTGGGGAATCAGTATAAGGGAAGGAATAGGCTAATAGGGCAGAAGAGAAACTCACCTCAGACTCCATTGCTGCCTGCTCTCTGCTCCTCTGAGCTTTTGGAGGGTTTTGGGTTTTTGTATGTCTTGGCTACAAGGTTTTTGGGTTTTCTTATTTTATCAATGTAATGCAAGCCCAGGCCCAAATTACAAGTTTTCCCTTCATCTGATTTTGCATTAATATTTTGGCATTATCATAAGAGTACTTATAACTTCTTTGTAGCTCAGTCATTTGATATTACGGTCTAAAATTATTTTTATTCTCTAAGATTGTGGACTGTCTTAGCGAAGCGTCGGCTAATCTTCTTTCAAAATTTGATATTTTTATTTTTTTAAATAGATACTTATAAAGCATTTATCCTATGCTCCAAATATTTTTTTATATATTCCTCATAAGAATTTTTTTTTTTTTAAATATAGAAGATTGCACATTGAGATTTTTCTAGTGCTAACAACAAATTTTTTTTTTATTCGAGCAATAATTTAATCTAAACTACAAGAGAGACTTTGATTTTGAGTTTAGAAGAAAGTGTACAGTGCTCTAAACAAATTAGCTATGCTCAAATTTGTTTTGATGATTTGACCACTATCTTAGTGTTGACATGAATCAAAAGTAACTTCACAAGTCCATAATGAATGGTATGGTGAAACAAAAGTTTCTTAAGCTAAGGGGCCGTTTAATAACCAATTCATTTTCATTTTTTGTTTTCACTCTTTTGAAAATTGAAAACTATTTTTTTTTTTTTTGTCAAACGATAGATTTTGTTAGATTAGTCACCGACGGGATTTGAACCCATGCTATCATGCAATGCCTCGACATCTTTCCACCACTGTAGTAAAGGCCACATTCTTGAGTTTTCAAATTTTGGTCTTGATTTTCAGTTTTCATTTTTTTTTTTAAGCTGAAAATTAAAAGTAGTTACTAAATAACATTATTTCAGTTTGTAAAAATTGAAAAGTAAAAACTAAAAATTAAAAACGAAATAATTAGCAAACAGTTCCTGATATGTCATTTCGCAGTCCAAAAATACGTATTGATTCGGTCCATATGTATTGGAAATTTTGTGGAATACGAAACCTCGATCAAAGGCGTAATCTGGGTTAGCCTAAATCTCAAACTTCGCCATTCAAGGCGTTAGTGGGTCCCAACTCAAAGTGTCGGCACACATAAACAATAGAAACCTGTAAAACTTCACTCTTCTTTCCAAACAAATCATCTACAGCGAGATAGGACTTGTGCATTGACGCAGTGGACCTAGTGGGGCTCGGTAAAATATAATTTCAAAGAAAATCTCATGGCCTCGAGATAGAACAAAAAGCGTCACGCGTTCAACAATTTCACGTCAAATCAAAAGGGAATTGTACCGCTGAAAACCCTCTACACAATAATCTAATTTCTCATAAATTGGTGTAATTCAAAATATCAATTTGATCGGATGATTCAATGCTAAAGAATAAATTACGAGACTTTTTTAAAATTAAAATCTAAAGATCTCGGATTTAAAACTCGTTGCTGGTGTGAAAGCCTGAATTTTGGTCAGAATAAGGCTAAAATGCCTCTGTAAGTATTTCTGGTCATTGGAAGTGATGAATAATCGTGACTTGTCATCAGTTGTCTTCTTTTTTTGAAAAAAAAAAAAAAATCAACTTGCAAAACAAAACAAAAAAAATACTAATTTGAATGGATATATATAGATGCGCTCTCTCTCGTATTTAGATAGCTTTTTTTTTTTTTAGTTTGATGACATGATCATTTACCTGGAATGAGAAAAGTGATGAGTTAGAAAAACTAGAAACAAGAGCGAGAATGAAGGTGCATGAGATCAAGCAAAGAAGATTTTTTATTTTTTTTATTTTTTATGAGAGAAAACAAAACAAATAGAAAATAATTACATGGACTTTGCCTTTGCCAAATTTGCCTTTTGCTTTTGCCTTTTTTGGGTTCTTTATTATTTTGTTGGCTAAAAGAGAAAGGGTCTCACTAGTGCACCACTCCATAAGCACGTAATGAATATTTTGCAATGCGTATTGTTTTTTTAGTGTAATGAATGAATGATATCATTTGAATTTGGGAGTTTTAATGAAAATTTTACGGTACTGTTCAGTTTAACGAAAAATCAAATTTTTACACTAAAAAGTCAATCTTGGTACTATTCACTTTACCTTTTATTTTATCTTTATCATTGAAACTCAAAATTTTCAAACCTTTTTCATTAGTTTTCCTTTTGAATTTTGACCCCGTGACTTAAAATAATCCCATAATTCATCCTCATCTTCAGCTACTACTCAGTATCGGTGTCACACGTTTTACGTGCAACGTCCGCGCACTTCAAAACCCCCGACAAACTAACCGAGGTCCCTCCCTCGGTAATACCCTTATTGCACATCTCCAACACCAAAATCATGGATCTTTTAACAATGCCAAGTGGTTCAGTTAAAATGCAGTAAAATTTCTAGTCAACTTTGCTTTCTGGCTTTGGATTCAAGACATGAGCTTACAAAAATATAGATGATTTCTTGGTTGAAAGCTTTAAAATGGCGCGTGTCGTCCGAAAGTGGTCAAGGTGGGCTACGGTGCCTTTAGCCTTTTTGAGCCCCAATGGGGATTAGTCTACTCTTCACGGTGTGAGATGCCTCGGCTTCAGCTAAAAAAAATCATGATGTTGTACCATATTCCAAGTATTTTGTACTCCACAACTTCATATAGAATTTTCATCAAAATAAAAAGCAATTTTTCATTTTTTTTTCTTCGATAGTTTGGAATTACTACGTAGTTCGGGAAATGAATAGTAAATATTAACTCTAAGAATTTGAACAGTTGACTCTAAGAAATCAAAAAGTGAAGATTATTTTAAAGTAAGATTACTTAATAAGCTGGACTACCAAAGAAAAACCCAACAATTATCATTCCACAATTCATTTGTCATCGTCCAACCACCACCACCATCATCACCACCACTTAGAAAGGAAACAATGTTCTTTAAAGTTAATTTTGTACTTGCATCAGCGCCAACATTGGCCCTATCAATACGCATCCTGTCCTGCATTTCACGTTACTCATGCAGTGGGGGCCTTTCTTTTAATTTATTTCCATTTTTCTACCTTCTTCTCAATAAATTTTTCATTATGATCAAAATACAAGTGATACACTGTATATTTTTATATAAGTAGTGGTAAATTTTGTTTTTAAAGTTATTAATTTTTTAACACACATATTTCACCATTTGTATAAGAACACGTGGTGTAACAACTTGTGTACCGATCACACTGAAAAATCTCTCATTTTCTGACACAAACTCTCATAATCTCTTTCCTCTGCTATGAGTGGCTTCGGATTTTTTGTCCTCAGCAGCAAACACCAATGGAGAAGCTACCGACAGTAAAGTGCTCTCAAGAACTCTGGTTTGCCCTTCTCATCTCCTCCGCTTTGTGCATTATATTTCTTTCCTTCGATTACTCTACTTTCTCTGGTCTCAATATTTTGCTCAACAAAAAAGTCGACCCAATTGGGGTTTTGAGCAACTCTATCACAGATTCATCATGTTTTGGTCGTTACGTTTATATGCACGACGATCTTCCTGAAAAATTCAACTCCGACTTGGTAAGAAACTGTAGGTTTCTCACCAGAGGAACTGACAAGCCAAATTTATGTATGTACTTTGAGAATTATGGTTTCGGTCCCGAAATCCAAAACTCGGAAGGGGTTTTGTCGAACGGGAGCTGGTTTTCCACGAACCAGTTCTTGCTGGAGTTCATTTTCCACAACAAGATGAAGCGCTATAAGTGTTTGACAAACATCTCCAGTCAGGCTTCGGCCGTTTATGTCCCGTTTTACGCCGGCCTTGATGCGAGCCTCCATCTCTGGGACTCCAATCTTACGGTTAGAGATGCCTCGGCGAAAGAACTTGTGAGTTGGCTTGCGAGAAAACCCGAGTGGGCGAAAATGTGGGGGAGGGACCATTTCTTGGTTGCCGGGAGAATTTCTTGGGACTTCAGGAGGCAGACGGATGAGGTTTCGGATTGGGGTAGTAAGCTCAGGTGGTTGCCAGAGTCTATGAACATGACTATGTTGTCGGTCGAAGGGAGCTCTTGGAACAATGACCTTGCTATACCTTACCCGACAAATTTTCATCCCGCGGAGGAGGTCGATTTGGTTCAATGGCAGAACAGAATGAGGAAGCTAGACAGGCCTTACTTGTTCACTTTTGCTGGGGCACCGAGGCCTGACCAGCAGAGTTCGATTCGGGGGAAGATTATCGATCAGTGCGTAGCTTCGAGTAAATGCAAGTTAATCGATTGCAGTTTGGGCGGTAACATGGATTGTGACAACCCGTCGAGTGTTATGAGAGTGTTTCAGAGCTCGGTTTATTGCCTGCAGCCCGGAGGAGATTCATACACCAGGAGATCAACTTTTGATTCCATTCTGGCTGGTTGTATTCCGGTTTTCTTTCACCCGGGTGCCGCTTATTCCCAGTATTTGTGGCATTTGCCGAAGAATCATAGCAGCTACTCGGTGTACATTCCGGTGAGGATTGCGGATGATATGCCAGGCAGCATTGAGGAAATCTTGCTTGGAATTTCAAAGGATAAGGAATTGGCCATGAGAGAAGAGGTTATTAGGCTCATTCCGAATCTGTCATACGCGGATCCCAGGTCTAGATTAGAGACCGAAGATGCATTCGATTTGTCTATCAAGGGAATTCTTGAGAGGATTGAGGATGTTAGGAAGGTGATTAGGGAAGGGAATGATCCGAGTATTGGTTTCGCGGATGAGGATAGCTACAAGTACACATTTCATCAGAAACAAGAACAAACTTGATTGAGTTCAACTGTTCTTTCTGTTTAACAAACAGAATGAGATAGAAGAGGAGGTGCAGGCCTACAATGGCAGATCGCGCGTCGAAAGATTCGAAACTAGATGAAACAGTGCCAGTTCTTGGTTTTCAGGTCGTTACTGCAGCTGCCAAGAGATTGTAAAGAAAGATCGAAAGCAAAATGCTATGTTAGAGGTCCCTATTTCATAGTCCTCTTTCAAAACATGTACCTATTTAGCACAATTATAAGTTAAAAATGTAATTTTTTTTAAATTTAAACCTAGAATTATTCTTTTCAATTCTCTGAGGAACCGTCTGATAATTATTTTGTTTTTTATTTTTTGTTATTTTTTTAGTTTTTAAAAAAACTGAAATCTTAATTAGTAATTACTTTTGATTTTTAATTTTTGAAAACTGAACACCAAAAACTGAAAACTACTTGTGTTCTCAAAATTTAGCCTAGAGTTTTCAAGTTTTTTTTTTTTTTTTTTTTTTTTTTTTTTTTAAGAAACTGAAAACTGAAGGTGATTGCCAAGCAAGATTTTAGTTTTTTGAAAAGTACTGAAAACCGAAAACTGATTGAGGTTGATTGCACTTATATACATGCTTTTTGTGTGCTGTATTGTGATTGAGCAATGCTTGACTACACAAAGATAAGTAGGAACTTCTACTCAAAACTCTTTGTATTTAAATCACAGAGTTTTGTACTTATGATCAAAACCGCTCATAATAAGAGTTACTCTGTAAATATTATCTTTGCAAAAAATAAATTAAAACTAAGGTCTTTTAGTCAATCTATTGTAGTAAATATATAGACATATCATAATGCTTTTATTGATTCCGTCCATCTATTTTTATACAGTTCTATGACTAAACGACTTTAGTTTTAATTGAATTTTTTGCAGATGCAGTCTTTATAGAGTGATTTATAATATAAACAGTTATGATCATAAACATAAAATTTTATGAATCGACAACGAACATTTTTAAGTTAAAAACTCATACTCATCCTTTGAGCAATCAAGTATTTATTCATTGTGATTTGAACAGGCAGCCAGGAGCCAGCTTCCCTCATTTTCTTTTTCTGTCAAACAATCCGTGTTATTGACTTGTGGACGAATAGAGACGTTTACATGAGTCGGTAGGATATTCAAGAGCCAGTTTGTGATACCCAAATCCAGTCACACACGAAGCGATTGCGTGCGCTGCTCCGTTGTACGCGGAGTAATTAAGACCACCACTTGAGTTTAGCGGTCAATCTCAAAATGTTCTTTGTCTAATCGAATGACTAATATGATCGGTACACGCGTGTAAACGCTCAAATAGATCAGATGCAATATGTTTTATGATGATTCAATGATTGCCCAAGTCGTTTGTTTAAAGTATGAAAAATATTTGATTCCTTACGTGCAAAAAAAAATTGCCCAAGTCGTTTGTTTAAAGTGTGAAAAATACTTGATTCCTTACGTGTGTAAAAAAAAATTTAATTTTTGTAAATGTAGTTTTCGGTATGGCCATGGCCTTTGACAAACTCAAGGCATCGGCAGCCAGCAAAATTAGAGAAGATTTTTTTAGTGTACCAAGAAATTTCATAATGCAAGTGGTAGAATACTTGAAAAAAAAATTCTAACCATTTGTATTATAATACTTTCAGTAAGTAAAGATTTTAAGTGGGTTCGCTTGGACCATGATATGTAGGAATGATCATTTATTTTTTATCCGAGATCTTTGTGCTTGCATGATGCTACAAATCTCCATCAAAGCAGTGTATAGCTCAGTTGGTAGAGCATTGGGATTTTAACCTAATGATCGCAAGTTTAAGTTATGCTATATGGCAGATATCAGGTTCCAACCGAGTTTTACGTGAAATAGAGTGCAAATCCTTTTATTGCTAGGGACACGGATTAGTCTTTAATAATTGGTTAATCACAGCAAGCAGGGTTCATCTGACTCAGGAAAAATACTTTTTATTGGCTGTCAATAGGCAAAGCAAAACATAATTACGCTCAATCTAGCACTGGCAATGAGGAAAAAGAGATCTTTTGCCTTGACAACTTCAGACGAAAAGTGAGTAATCGGACCATGATAATGAAACCTAGCAGCCTTAAGAGAATTGGACAATTTGATGAACTACTTGTCTCGACACGCCTTTCTCTTGTCCAAACCAAAATGGTGTACCTAATCGTATTCCAGGTACACTGAAAGATTTCTCCAAAATTAGGAGGAGGATTATTCATGTCAAGTCAAAATTGCAAAAAGAAAACACAATGATCAAACAATGAAAAAGTAAGAACATTTTATTTTTATGCTGTATATAAAAGAAAGCGGTAAATCTATATTTCTTTGAATGCTGGAGTAAGCATCATACAATTTTCTACATACAAAAGGCAGTAAAATTATGATTAATTTGAATGTCTTCATATTCTTCTCTCTTTTTACATCAATCAATATTCTTCTGGTGCCTCCGGAAACATGAATTTAGTCCAATCCTCATCCGCAAAACCAACGCTAGGATCCTTCCCTTCTTTAATCACCTTCCTAACATTCTCTATCCTCTCAAGAACTCCCCGCACAGCTAAATCGAACGCGTCTTCGCTCTCTAATCTCGACCTGGGATCTGCATACACCAGCTTTGGTATCAGCCTTATGACCTCCTCTCTCATTGCCAATTCCCTCTCCTTTGAAATTCGAAGCAAAGTTTTCTCGATCATGCCTTCTTTCAAATCCTCCACTTCCTTCACCGGAATAAACACCGAATACTTAGTATGTTTCTCCGGCAGATGCCATAAGTACTGCGTGTACGCGGTCGCAGGATGAAAGAAGACCGGAATACAACCAGCAAGTAAAGAATCAAATGCTGATCTCCTTGTGTGTGAATCACCTGGAGGCTGCAGGCAGTAGACCGACTTCTCGAAAACCCTCATAACTGTAACGGGGTCGTTACAATTAATCCCAGGAGAACCACAATGCACGAACTTGCAGTTGTTTGATGCTCGGCACTGATTGATAAGTTTTCCCCTGATCGATTTTTGCATGCCAGGCCTCGGCGCACCGATGAAAGAGAACAAGTGAGGCCTTTTGTATTTCTTCACTCTGTTCTGCCATTGAACAACCTCACTGTCGTTTGCAGGATGGAAGTTGGTCGGGTACGGTATAGCAAGGTCATTTCTCCAACAACTTCCTTCAACCGACAACATACTCATGTTCATCGACCCCGGCAAAAACCTTAAGTTAGTACCCCAATCAGAACCATTGTCGGGCCTCCTGAAATCCCAAGAAGTCCTCCCGGCAACGAAAAAATGATCTCTCCCCCACATTTTCTTCCACTCAGGCCTCCGCGTAAGCCAATTCACAAGATCTTTCGCGGACGCGTCCCTGACATTGTGATCAAAATCCCACAAATGGCGACTCGCATCGAGGCCGGTATATGACGGTACATAAATGGCTGAAGCAAGATTGGAGTTGTTTGTCAAGCATTTGTACGTCTTCATCTTGTTGTGGAAAATGACTTCTAACAAGTAGGGATTTGTGATGAACCAACTCTTGTTTGCCAAAACCTTTCCGGGCTTTCCGATTTGAGGACCAAGACCCGAATTCACAAGGTGATGACACATATTGTCACCAGTATTCGTACCTTGATCACTAAGGGCCTTGCTTCCTGTCGAAAGGGACTGGCAGTTTGCGAGGAGATCGTAGTTGAACCGTGTTGGAAGATCATCGTGGATGTAAATGTAGCGGCCAAAACACGAATCTTTGATGTAGAACGGACGAACATGTTTATTGACCAACAAATTCACACCACTGTAGACACCCAATATTGAAGTTGAATAATCAAAGCAAAGCAATACAAAGAACAAGAACAATGAGACTAGTACACCAAACCATTTTTCTTTGTAGTACTTTCCGGCGAGTGGTTTCTCCATTCGACCTTCTTCGATCACACAAACCTCTCCGCCAGGAGAATATATCTCCGGTGGTGAAGGATTCACCGGAATAGTCTCAAGGGAGAGGAGAGACAGAAACACATGAAACAAAATATATGGTGTGGGAGAATACTGATTGAAAATTTGACAGTGAAATCTTTTGTTAATTATGTGAAGGGATCGATGATGAAATTTGGAAAATGAGAAAGAAAGGGAGGTGATCTGATTAGGATGGGATTTGCATGGTAAGCGGACAAAAGGAGAAAAAGCAAATGATTCCAAGAAAATGAGGAAGAAAAAGGCAAGAAATCGAAAAGACAACAAAAAATGAATGAAAAAAACGATGGAATTACTTAATAAAGACTTTCGATTTTTGTTTTTACAGAGTGCTGTTATTTCCACCCCGAAAAACAACGTATACTTACATTTACTATGTAATTAAGCATAGATCCCTAGAGATACTTTCAAATAACTCAAAGGACATTGGCTATATCTAAAGGTGTTTTGTGACAAGTGTCCCTGTTGGATTAGCCAACAGGAACAGAATGATACACGACCTTACAACTGCAGATATATACAACTCTGCCACCATTTACGATGAACACACCCCTCTTCACATGAATCACAAATTTCTTGACAGAAAAATACCTGCTAGGCTGCTACTGTACCTGAAATGGACATGCTGGAGGGGTGCTGTGGGTCTTTTAGGAGAGGATTGCATCAAGGTGGGGCCTACTTCGGGACATAGGTGGCAGAAGGGTTCATGCAGAAAGAAGAAGACGAAGGAAAGGAAGGAGATGGATGGCATTATTTTATTTTATTTTTATTCTTTCTGTTGTACAGAAGACAGATTGAAAATTCTACGTTTGCAGGCAGGAGAAGGAATTTCGAAGGAGTATTTTTGTCATTTGGAACTAATGGTAAATGCACCAGTCAGTTTCCTACAATTCAGCCTATACTGTAGCTCAACAGCTGTTATCTGTTGGATGATGGCCACGTATTGAAGAAAAGTGTTACCAAAGTTTTTTTATTCCCTTATTTTATTCTTCCGTTGAATCCCGGCGAAGTAGGAAAACCAATAACGTGAAGAATCGGTTTATGAGGAAGAAATTGGCAGTGTTTTTAAAATAAACAGAAGTATTTTGATTAAAATGTTTTTTAAATCAATTTTTTTTAAAAAATTTAAGTAGATCACGAAAAGGTACTTTGAGATTATGATGATTTGAATGCATAATTTTTTAAGCTGATCTTGCAAAAGTGAGATGAGTTTTGAAACTAATCTAGCAAAATTGTTGGATATGATGCACTATGAACCATAGCCTTCGTCTTGCAAGAAACTTTTGGTATACTTAAATTTTTGGTGTATCTAAGTAGATAAAAAAAAAACACTTTCAGTGCATCTTCCAAGAAATTCAAAATAAATTTTACCAAAAGCACTTATAGTCATTCTAAAACACTTCCAAATAAGTCTTTTTTTTTTTTTTTTTTGACCTAAGTAAATTATTTTTTATGTTGATAAGTTTTCTAATTTGTTTTATAGATGAAAAAAATGTACATGTGATGTTATTATAGTTATTATTATAACTGTCTTTACATTTATAAATTTATCCCTCTATTTTTTAAGATGAGTTTTCATCTTCTTATTTCTCTCTCTGTTTCTCTTTACCTCCTCTTTTTCTTTGTATCGTTTCCTAGATTTATGAGTTTTTTTTCTTTTACGAGAACTATTAGGATTTTTTTTTTTTTTTTTGGGTTTTCTATTCTTTTTTTTTTTTTTAAGTGTTTGCTTTTGAGGTTTTGATGCATAATTTTTTAAGCTGATCTTGCAGAAGTAGGATGAGTTTTGAAACTAATCTTGCAAAATTGTTGGATATGATGCACTATGAATCATAGCCTTGGTCTGGCAAGAAACTTTTGGTATAATTTTTGGTATATACTTTGGTTTGCTACCTTTCCAGTTCTGATAGATAGATGCTTGTGAAACCTCCTATTGTAATTTGGGTATATATGCTTTTGGTATGTTACAAAGGACTACAAGAACATTTTCGTGATGTGTCATACTCATACCAATGTTTCTTTGTCGAAGAAGTGTGTCTTTTGCAAGTTCATCCGAAGGTGATGAAAGATTTTATCAACGTGAGTGTTATCTTTTTATTCGGTTGGATGTGTTTATTTGGTAGAGATTTTGAGTCTTTTTGTTGCATTTGTAATCGGCAAATTCTCGAGGACGTCAGTGTTTTATTGGCCAAGTAAAGTTCCAGTAGATATTTTAACACAAAGCTGAAGCCAAAGAAATTCCTTTCAACCAAGGAAGGGTTACATGAACATGGAGTGAGCAACAATGTTGAAAATGTTGGCTTTATTATCACGCATCGGAAAAGGAAGCTTAGCTTAAAAGATATTGAATCATGTATATTATCGATAAGTACATAAAGATTTAATCAGATATTTAGAGCGGGGTGAATACAATGATAGAAGACCGTCGATTGTTTCACACAGTTTTTAAACCCGAGGATTTCTTTAACGTGGTAAAATTCCACACACCATGAGGAAAATATACGAGCCCGCTGCCAGCCACTAATTTCAAACAACAAATAACTCGTTTGAATGTGCTTTTAAAATATCTGAAAACGCTTTTAGTTAAATTGATTTTAGAGTTTCAAAAGTATTTTAAATGCTTTTTGAAAGAAGCACCATATATGTGTTTCTTGCAAGAAGCACTTAAAGTGCTTTTTCATGATTCACTTGGATTTTTACTAATGATTGGTATCAAAAACATTTTCACCAAAAGTATTTTCAGTCATTTTAAAAGTACATCAAACGAGCCCAAATACAACTCATAAAAGACAACCTACAAACTCAAAGATCACCTTGTGCTCTTGTCTTTATACTTGCTTTTCTTTGTCTCCTCTTGATTGAAACACGATCACCTCAGAGCACGAAAGTAGGCCATTATGAATTATATATGAATGCTAGAAGAAAGTATTTCACTCAGATTTCACTCCTCTAACCTAGCATACAAATTCCTTGTCTTAAACTTTTTCTAGCGCAAAATTATGGTGCGCAAAATGGAAAGCCTGGTGGAAACTCAGCAGTATATAATGGATATAATCAAATTAAACGACCTACAATTAAGTACTTTAACCCTAAAATAAGTTGATTCTACTTGGTCTCACTCTCCTAATGAAATGTAAATACTCAGTTTATGTTTTCCCAAAATGATGCACATGAAGTTTACTCAAGTCATCCACGAAATAAGATTGCATTTGATTGTCCTTGACACGCAAGTCTTCAAATCACGAACCTAGACACTAATCTATTACATACATTGTGGAGCCAAAAATAATCAAGAGGCGACACGTAGATTTTTGCACAAAAAGAACAAAATTGCCCTTGAGGAGCACCAACGCGCGAGCAGTGGACAAACATTCCACAATCAAGTCAAAAGTGCCCAAAATAGGTAACAAATTCAAAGTTATTTCATCCATCCTTATCCTATATTTTCTGCAAGGTAATTATTTCATAACCTCCAAAATATTCATTCCAAAAATGTGTTAATTGGCTAATTAATGGATTAATTAGGTAATTAATCCATTAATTGCCAAATAACTCACACATTAAACCACAAAATGCACACAAAAAGCATCCCAAAGGCTGGCCACCTTTTATCCAAAGGGAACTGGCCATGCCCTATAAATACTACCCATTTTTCTCTAAAAATCTAAGTCCACACTCTTGCAAAACTCCAAAAACTCTCTAAACACTTTTCTCTCTAAATCCTAACTTTGACATCAGAGGTTCTTCGGCCAAAGCCCCCCCCCTCCCAATTCATCGTGGGTGCGTGAGGCTCTTGGCCTTGATCCTAAGGTGTTAATTGTTTTGTAGGTACAATTTTGTCCAAGAAGAAGGAGGCGGAAATTTGCATCCACATACACGTATACTTATCTAGGAAATTAGCCAATCACAAAAGCTTGCACATTCAAACACTTGGCTAGTGGTTTCTTCATTTGGTCTTTAGATCGGAGCAGCACTCTGCCGAAGAACATCTCTTCAACGGAGCGTGCGTATGAGGACTGAGCTTTGAAATAACTTATGGCCTTCACCTTAGTTTACTTGCAATCTAACTCATTTCCAGTTAAATTTATTTGTTTTTGTTTGGTAATCATGATTAAGGTATAACATAGCACATTAGTTTGGAGCCATAAATATTCTGAAAACAAAGTACAAGCAACTGTGATCGAGGTTAGATGATCGAACGAGCATGTAGAACAAACTTGATCAGCTCAAGCAACCAAGGTGGTTGTGTTCTAAGAGACGGATATAGATGCTTGACATCCAACTCAAGTAACTCGTTATCTTTCCAGTTTTGACACACTCCAACTCAAGCAAGCGTCAGCAAATATAGACTAGCTAGCAAAACAAATTGGTTTACCTTTCAAATATCTTATTTATTTATTTTAATACAATCGATATTTCTACTCTAAACTAGACTTAAGGGTTCCGACAACCTGTATTGCGGTAATTTAAATTTACTAGACGAGCAATGCGAAAGCAACCTGGGAAGACAAATAACATGTAAGAACTGGAATAACTTTCTAAGCTCAGCTGCGATCGGGTTGCTGCAGCAAGCACCTCAGAAGTAACAGCCGGCATTATTTTGCAATCATTTTGGTTTCACACAGCATCCGCAGCATTCAATCAAGTCGGCTTATCTATAGTCTTAGGAAATGTGACCTTACTATTATCCTCGTCTGCAAAACCAATACTAGGATCTCTCCCCTCTCTGATCTCCTTGCTAACGTTCCCAATCCTCTCAAGAATTCCCTGCACAGCTATATCAAACGCGTCTTCGGTCTCTAATCTTGACCTGGGATCTGCGTAGACCAGCTTCGGAATCAGCTTTATAACCTCCTCCCTCATTGCCAATTCCCTGTCTTTTGAAATTCCGAGCAAGATTTTCTCAATGCTGCCTTCTTTCAAATCTGTTACATCCCTCACCGGAATATAAACAGAGTACTTGGAATGATTCTTTGGCAAGTACCATAAGTACTGAGTGTATGCGGTAGCTGGATGAAAGAAAACCGGGATACAACCAGCCAGAAACGCATCAAAAGTTGATCTCCGAGTGAATGAATCCCCTGCAGGCTGCAAACAATACACTGAGCTCTGAAACGCCCTCATAACAGTAATCGGGTTGCCACAAATTTTTTCAGTGCAATGTAAGAAATTGCAATTAGTTGAAGCTTGGCAGTGTTCGATAAGTTTTCCCCGGATAGAACCTTGCTGGTTAGGCCTCGGTGCACCGGCGAAAGTAAATAAATAAGGCCTTTCTTGCTTTCTCACCTTGTCCTGCCATTGAACCACCTCACTGTCGTTGGAAGGGTGAAAGTTTGTTGGGTACGGAATTGCAATGTCGTTTTTCCATCGGCTTCCTTCGATTGACAACATAGTCATGTTCAAAGACTCGGGCAAGAACCTGAGTTTGCTACCCCAATTCGAACTATTGTCTCTTTCCCTCCTGAAATCCCAAGAAATCCTCCCGGAAGCAAAGAAATGGTCTCTCCCCCACATCTTCGTCCACTCGGGTTGTCCCGAAAGCCACTTGACAAACTCCTTGGCCGAAGAGTCTCTGATTTCGATGTTGGAATCCCACAGATGGACACCAACATCCATGCTAGGATAGAACGGCACATAAATGGCGGAAGCAAGAGTTGAATTTCTTGTCAGACACTCATACTTCTTCATCCTGTTGTGGAATATGACTTCCAACAAGTAGGGATTTGTGACGAACCAGCTCGCGTTCGATAAAACTCCATCGGAGTTGTTAATTTTAGGACCGAGTCCCAAATTAACAAGGTGAGGACACATGTTTGGGACATTAGTCATGCTGGTTCCGGCACTAAGAGACTCACAGTTGTTGATGAAATCGTCGTTGAATCTCGCAGGAAGACTGTCGTGAATGTAAATGTATCGATCCGAACACGGATCTTTGGTGAGGCTAATGTTCAAAACTCGAATTGGGTTTTCTTTTTCAGTCACCAAAACATCAACACTCAAAGAAGTGGAATGATCAAAGGAAAACAAGACAAAACACAAAGCAAAGGAGATAAGGATGCCAAACCAGACTTCTTGGGTGCATTTTCCAGTGTGTACTTTCTCCATTTTCGTCTTCGCTCCTGAGCAACAGACTCTCCAGTTACTGAAGTCCTATAGGCGCATAGCAGAACATAGAAAGTCAAAGAGAGAGTAGAAAAGAATCCGGGTCCGAGAATCACGAACATTTGTGAATCTTATCCGTTTATTGTATATTATGCAGTCAGAAATTATTTGAATATTTTTATTTAAAATTAAACATAAACAGTATCTGACAATAACTGACCACACGATATATAATAAATAAATACTATTTACGGATCATCAAAATCTTCATCAAAAGAATCCGAAAAGAATCACGTTGGAATAATAAAAAGCTTAGTTTGTGAAAAAAGAAAAAAGGAAAAAGAAAGTCCGACTTCATTAATACTGTGAATGCGTATTTATGGAAAGATTTGTTCGTAACACTAATTCATTTTGTTAATTATTATATATAGTATTTTCATAATATATAAGCAAAGTGACACTAAAAATGTGTCATTTATTCTTTTATAATGATATAATGTACTAATTTGTGTTTTGAGTGAACGAAAAGATTTTTCTAGGGAAGAGGGAATCTCCCTCCTTCAAATTCTCTTTACCTTCAGTCTTCTCATATTTGTACAGTTACAGTTAAGTTACGTTAATATCTTATATTGATTTTTTTAAAAGAAGTAAAAATGAGAAAAAAGGAAAAAGAAAGTCCGACTTCATTAATACTGTGAATGCGTATTTATGGAAAGATTTGTTCGTATCACTAATTCATTTTGTTAATTATTATATATAGTATTTTCATAATATATAAGCAAAGTGACACTAAAAATGTGTCATTTATTCTTTTATAATGATATAATGTACTAATTTGTGTTTTGAGTGTACGAAAAGATTTTTCTAGGGAAGAGGGAATCTCTCTCCTTCAAATTCTCTTTACCTTCAGTCTTCTCATATTTGTACAGTTACAGTTAAGTTACGTTAATATCTTGTGTTGACTTTTTTTAAAAAAGTAAAAATGAGAAAAAAGGGGATAGAAGAAGAAGGGAGGACAGGGATGAAAAAATCAATCATATTCATTGAAAAAAATTTTAATATGTTCGGAACACAAAATGATACACGTATCATCTCAAAGAATTCCTAAGTAAATTTGTTGTTAACTCTCAACAGAATTCCTGGTGACAAGAGTCGCTTTTCCTTTTCATTTTCCCTTTTTCCTTTTTTCTTTTCCTTTTCCTTTTCCTTTTCCTTTTCCTTTTTCATTCTTCTGTGCGTTGTCTTATTATGGTAAAAAAGTAGTGAATAATTAAAAAATTTGTGTTGATAAATGGAAAATAAACCCACGATTTAATGCTTGTTTACCGGTCGCGTTTATGATAACGTGGTAAAGGAGTGTCGGTGCCCAATATTATTTACCCACGTGTAACGTCAGTACGTAAATCAGCCGACAAACAAACGGACGTTACTCCATCAACCTAACTTTTTGCAGATCTCCAAAAGCCGAGCATACCGAACGAATTCCTCGTGGTCAAGGTCATCATCGCCCAACTAACAACACTTGTATGGACCGAATCAAAACTGTACCCATGATTTCTCTAAAGTTAATTTGTACTTTGTTACCACGTAGGCCACTTTGGCCCCTAGCCACGATAATTTTTTACTGTGTTTTAGATATAAATAGTATATCACGTATTATTATATAAATGGTAAAATTTTTTAATGTTTTTAGTTATTAAGTTTTTAATACAAGCTATAACAGTTCCCATATTCTCTAAATTTTGAGGTGATTGTTCTGGGATAAATTTAGGGGTCTGTTCAATTGAAGTTTTGAACAATTTTAATTCTTTTAATGAACGTAAGGGTGTTATTTGGTACTACGATCTAATAATATTTCTCTTCACTTGTAAGTGAGAAGTTTCGATTCTTGCCAAAGGAAAATTTGAACCACATTATTGTTAGCTCATTATGAGAGTAAGCCCAGCCCTCCCCCGTGTAGATAATGTCGTTTGTTAAAAAAAAAAAATATTAAAGAAGTTTATAATATTTCATATGTATTCAATCAGGACTTGTTGTTTTATTAGCTCTCCATATATTGTTAAATACACCTCACATACTTAAAATACCCTACATTATCTCAAAAAAGATATGAATATTTCAGAGTCCTTCATCTCTTATGTTGCAGAATCCTTAGCATTTTTTATTAATAAAAAAAACATAATCACAAGACATTCTTGTGCTTTACTTTTTAGGGTTTAAATAATCATTTTATATAATTCATTTAACAATAAATATTAAGTGGATGTATTCAACAATTAGTGGGATGCTAATAAAGACTTTTAAAAGTTGGAAAACTCGAGAGAAATTGAGAGATTTCATAATGTATTTTAAGCAATCATAAGTCTCACTCTCAAAATTTTACTTGGAGAGAGGCTTGAAGAATTGTGTGTTATTCCTCATGTCTTGTGCTTTTATTAAGGAAGAGAGAAACTTTCTTCCTAAGTAATACAAACACTAATAGGAAAGATATTCAAGATCTCATAGAATTCCTCTATAATCGCTAATTATGATGCACACAATCACACATGTTTTATAATCCTAACTACAACACTCCTCCTTGAGTGTGTAAATACTTAAATAGTCAGTGCATCAGGTCTTCAGGTAAAGATGAACTCGTTTTGTTTAATCAGTAGAAGTAGCAAATGCAAGTCTCATATAGAGATTGCATGTAAGAGTAAGTCTCACCAAAATCTGACTATGGTAAAACTTAATGGGACAAAATCCATAATCTAAGGAGAAAAATATGACTTAATGCAACATGTCGATACTTAACATGCGGAGCTACACCCACAGCTAAGGTAACCTAGGTAGGTTTTGTGCGGATTCCTATAGTTTTAGCACGTCTATTAGGCTATTAGCATATCAGTTAGTCGACTGCAGCCTATTGTCACCATATGTAGCCCACCCAGTTCTGATATTATCCAATATGTATGTCATCATAAGTAATAAATAATATTTTAACAAACTTGGTTTATCTATTTTCTTTTAATTGCATTTATATATATATTTTTTTTCTTTTGAAAAAAAAAATTAGAGTAATTCGTCTTTAAATTTTGATCCAAGTAAAATTTTGGTCTCTAAATTAAAAATATGTGAATGTAGTCCCTGAACCCATCACAGCATGATTTTTTTTTTTTTATTCAAGGGTCAAAATTCCAATTAGATATATGATCTTTTTTTTTTTTAGTTAGTTGGAAATTAATAAATGAAAAGCCATATAATTGTTTTCTTTATTACCTGAATATTTTTATTATCATGTTGATTATAATGATATGTGGACACAAAAAAATTTGATCACATCATTTTGTGGTAATATTTTTAGCTAGCCGACCCGTTTAAAAAATCATAGCTCTGCCCTTGATCTTCAGGATGTATCATTGCTTGGTTTAGTCAATACATACGGTGTTGTCTTCATAGATCATTGTTGGGACTCAATGATGGATGAAAAACTGCAAATACTTCAAATATGCTCACCAAGAGCTTTCAACCATTTTTCTCACGTTTGCTGTAGTGAGTTGTAGTGAATTTGGCATGATTCGAAGATTTCACAACTTAGATTTATTTTGTGGACCTCCAATAAAGACATAACTGTTTGAAAATGTGCCTTGAAGCGAGTTTAGTAAGTAATATGCATTAACATAACAAACAAATCAAGTATCATTATGAGGATTATAGGGTTGTATTCGCTCAAGATGCGCAGGGATAAGCCCAAATCCAAAGTAATGAAAAAATGTCTTTAAAGCCAATGCAGTGGCGGTGTGTAGGCGCAATGTTGTATCTTTACCAACATATCAACAACGAAGGAGATGTCCTGCCTAATGCAATGAGCTAAGTAACAACGAAGAAGATGTCCTGCCTAATGCAATGAGCTAAGTACAATAAAGGCTAATCGAACTTAGATATGGAACTTCAGGTTCCATAACCTCTTCAAGGGTCTCATTTGAATCTGGCGGATGGATGATCATGGTGTACTCAAAGCAACACATTTTCGGTGTGGTTCAACTAGTGGACCAGAATACCGTCAAGAGTCCATTGAAAGACAAGATAATGCTAGAGGAGTCCACCAAAACCACTAGTGTCATATTGGACTTGGTACAAAACATGTGCCACAAAGAGGAAATCATGGTGGTTGGAATTGCACATCAACCAAATCATACCACGGCATGAAAGAGCTATAAAAGTTTTAGATCTTAGGGATCGTACATAGTGTTTGCTTCAAAAGATGACTTTAAGATTATAGCTAAAGATATAAGAGAGGTTTGCTGAAGAGCAATTGAGTTTGTGTTGAAAAGTAGTTAGGTTGATTGAAGAATCACTCAAGGCTTTGTTTAATTGTAGAGATTGAGTTTGACAAAGATCCTAAGCTTGAAGGCCTCAGGTTATATTTATAGGTAGTGGAGAGTGAGCAACCTTGATCATACGCTGAACTAGAGCATGGGTATATCTATAATGACTGTGACTGTGATTTATGGTTGGTGGCCTTTAGCTGTATCTTGAAACGATTTGAACGATCGCGGTAGTGACATCAGCGTGTCGGATGACGTGTATGTATGCATTTAAGGAGGCGATATATTCTCAGCCTCTAGTCATTTGCATGGCAATCATGCCTCGAAAAGAACCATGTCCAAGCTTTCAGACAAGTTAGAGAAATGAGATGATCGTCCAGGCCTTGGTTTGGACTTCGAAGTTAGAGAGTCGAAGTCGTATGATTTTTGCATAAATAAAAGTGGATATGCCCATAATATGCCTTATTTTTAATTGTGACTTAAACAGAAGGTCGACGCGCAATAAACCTTTTGTATCGTGGTACTTCCTAGATAGTGCGAAATCAATTTTAAGGTCAGTGGTTCTCCATTCCTCAACCAAAACCATCTTTCTATTACTTTAGGTGATTTCTTTCTTATTTATTGTATTTGTTGTGTTTTGTTTATGAAACTAGTTATTGTAATTTTTCTACAACGGACCCTTCCATTTCTCCAACCTTCATTGTGCTGGTGAAGCCTCGGCAAAGACCAGATGCACAAACTAAATAAATCTCTTTATGGCCTAAAATAACCTCCTAGAGCATAGTTTGGACATAGTTTGGAAGATTCACAAGCCCCTTAAAATGTTTTGGGAATAGACAAAGCAATTCCGATCATACCTTATTCTTGAAGCATAAGAGGGTAAAATCACTACCTTAATTGTTCATGTAGATGGCATAATGGTGATAGAGGATGATTTTGAAAAAAGAGTTGCACTGCATGTTGAATTGATGGCCAAATTGTAGTGGACCACTTCTTGACCCAATAGCCCATTAAGTGGGCCTTTTATTTAACCCACGTGGAACCCATGTGATGTGGCTAGTGAGTTTTTAATTGGCAGCAGCTGCTGGCCTTTTTGTCTGAGTTGAGCAGAAAAATAAAGGCAGCAGAAAAACAGGTGGTGCCGCAGTCCCACTTTGAAGAGAAGAAGAAGGTGCTCTTCTCTCTGGATAGTAATCATCCATCAAAGTAGTTGTTGTAATAGTTTTGAGCTTTGTATAGAGAAGAAATTAATCATTATATTTTCTTTCTCTATTTGTTTTTTTTGGTGAGTGAGTGCTTTTGGGTGTATTAGGATTTTGGATTGTGAGATTGTCAACATTTTGTCAACTCTCATTTGGTTGATAGTGGATTATTGGGTGGGCTCTTATTGCTCTGATAACGTACTCCAATTACATTGACTGTTGAGGAACCTCGTTAAAATCTTGGTGTCTTTTATATTTTGTTCTTGCATTTCATTTGATATATTTCCTGTGGATTAGCTTAAGTTGGTTCCAATTGGTTTGGTGCTATCCTAGCACAACACTACAAATATATCTATCTTAGGAATTTGAGATGAAGGATTTTGATCCCTTAAAGTATTTTGTAGGGATTGAAGTGTCTAAATTGTCAAAAGGCATTTTCCTATCTCTGCGAAACGTGACAATGTAAAGAATCAGAACTTGACTGTTGAAAAATCAGTAGCAGCTCCTACTGTTGGCCAATCACAGATGGACATATGTTCAAGTAATTGATTTTTTAATCACAAATTAGACACATGTCCATCTATAATTAGCTAGCAGCAGGAGCTGCTGCTGATTTTTCAACAGCCAAGTTCTGTCCGTAAACCAATTGACACACCTCTGGTGATTAATGTCTAGCTGTGTGATCATGTTGATCAACAGTATCCGCTCCTTGTTGGAATGCCTGTATATTTGGCATGCATTTTGATTAGACATTGCATACGTAATAAGTGTGGTTAGCCATTAAGGAACAATATCTACCCCTTGTTGATCACATTTTAGAGAAGAATAATACATAAGAAAAATTCTCTAATATTCAGTTTACCTCCTTATTTATTAATTGAGTTTTGAAACCTAAATTGAATAGAACAAAAAGGAGGAAGTACAAGTAATGGCTTTCAACATATTTTACATGCACTATAAATTACTCCAAGTTTTTTAGTCTATACTATCAGGAAATTTGAATATCATTCTCAAGACCAGCAAAGTCAGCACTTGGATCCCTCCCTCATTCATCACCTTTCTAACGTTCTCTATTCTGTCAAGCATTCCGTGCACAGCTATATCAAATGCATCGGGAATCTTTAATCTTCCCCTGGGATCTGCATATACCAGTTTTGGTATTAGCCTTATGACCTCCTCTCTCATGGCCGCCCCCTTTTCCTTCGAAATTCCAAGCAAGATATTCTCAATTCTGCCTTCTTTCAAATTTTTCCATCCTTCGCGGGAATAAACACTGAATATTTGGTATGATCCTTTGGTAAGTACCATAAATATTGAGTGTACGCGGTAGCTGGATGAAAGAAAACTGGAATGCAACCAGCCCGAAACGAGTCAAAAGCTGATCTCCTAGTGAATGAGTCCCCGACTGGCTGCAAGTAGTAAACTGAGCTCTGAAACGCCCTCATAACTGTAATCGGATTGCCACAAATCTTTTCTGTGCAGTGTAAAAAATTGCAGTTATTTGAAGCTTGGCAATGTTCGATAAGTTTTCCACGGATAGAACCTTCCAAGTTAGGCCTCGGTGCACCTGCGAAAGTAAACAAATAAGGCCTTTCTTGTTTCCTCACCTTGTTTTGCCATGCAACCACCTCACTGTCCTTTGTAGGATGAAAGTTAATCGGGTACGGAATTGCCATGTTGTTTTTCCATTCGCTTCCTTCTACTGTTAACATAGTCATGTTCAGGGACTCGGGCAAGAACCTGAGTTTACTTCCCCAATCAGAACTATCATCCCTTTGCCTCCTGAAATCCCAAGCAGTCCTCCCAGAAGCAAAGAAATGGTCTCTCCCCCACATTTTCCTCCATTCGGGTTGTCCCAAAATCCATTTGACAAAATCCTTGGCTTAAGCATCTCTGATTTCGACGTTAGAATCCCACAGATGGACACCAACATCCATGCTAGGATAGAATGGCACACAAATGGCTGAAGCAAGAGTGGAGTTGCTTGTCAAACACTCATACTTCTTCATCCTGTTGTGGAATATGACTTCTAACAAGTAGGGATTTGTTTTATACCAACTTTTGTTGGACACAACCCCTTCCGGGTTGCTAACATCCGGACCAAGCCCCAAAATTACGAGGTGTGGACACATACTCGGTTTGTTGCTACTACTAGTACCTCGACTAAGAGACTCACAATTGTTGAGGAAGTCATAGTTGAATCTTGCAGGAAGACCGTCATGGAAGTAAATGTAACAATTCAAGCATGAATCGTCATCGGTGTGATTGAGGTGAACTTGTTTATTCACCGAAAGATTGAACACATTGTTGGCTCCCAATGAAGTTGAATACATTAAGCAAAAGAAAGAAATGCATAAAATATAAAAAGAGACTATTATGCCAACCCAGACTTCTTGGGATACCTTTCTGGCCATTGATCCCCACCACCATTGAATATATCTGGTTACTGACTCACTCAACTCTCAAAGAAGAAGATGAAAATGTGAGAAGAGGGTTTGGTTTATAACCTTATGGCTTCGAACCTACGTTACATTCACTATTAACCTAATTCCAAATTCGTTTTATTTTTATTTTTATTTTTATAATCCTGATTAAGGTATAACTAACACACAGTAGTTCAAGCAGTATTGTAGTCGATGTTAATTAATGATGTGCCAACTTAATTCTCACCTAAACTCCCTCTAAATCCTCTCAACTTTTTTCTTTGATTGTATACTGCTTTCAATCTATTTTCTTGCCGTAATTTGACTCATTTTTTGTACACTTGTACAATAAAATATTGTATAGTAGGTTATTAGCAGTATAACAACTTTTCGTCTAGCGGGATTTCTTTTCTTAAAGACATCGTTTGGTGTCGAGGGTTAGATTGGAATAGATCATGTAGAATTTTTACAGTATGTTGAAGGATGAAAATTATAATTTTGACCCACTTGAAGGTAGGAAATGGATTACTGAAGGAATAAGTTTCCAACCATCCTAATCCTCCCCAAAATGATGAAATTAGAAGAAAGAAGTTTCCTTCATGTCTAATCCCTTCAAAATGAAAAATCGTTCTCGTCTACCTTCAGTATGTCTTGAACTTAGAGATT
Source organism: Pyrus x bretschneideri (assembly GCF_019419815.1). NCBI lineage: Eukaryota > Viridiplantae > Streptophyta > Magnoliopsida > Rosales > Rosaceae > Pyrus > Pyrus x bretschneideri. Next base: position 1,227,733 of record NW_025999435.1, on the reverse strand, counting down.
TAACCTCATCAGTTCAATTTTCTATACCAAATAAGACCAAAAAGACTCCAAGTTAGAATTCTTTCTGTTGATCGAGTAAAAAAATATTTGATTTTCTCAAAAGCAAAGAGATACATTATATTTAGGAGTATGTTATCCACACACCCCTTGTTAATTTATATTATTTGATCTTCTTTAATTCATCAAATCCAACGGTTAAAAATTAGAATAGTGTGTGGATATCACACCCCTATATTTAGACGAGAAACTAATCTCAAGGTATTTTTAGATGCAATTGTTAAAAGCATTACAAATACAATACCAATAAACATACTACTTTTTAGTGCATTCTTAACAATTCAACCTGAGTCTCATGACACTTCAAAACTCCTCATCCAAATGCACCGTTTGGTTGGCTGGATGAGATTGGATCTTAGGGATAAGATTAAATTGATAGAGACTTGTAAGACATGACTTGTAACTCATGTATAAGGATATGTTAGATAACCCACTCTATTATGGATTCATAACTCATCATGTCTAATCCTATCTATCTCACATTTTGACACAACAAACAACGAACTGGACTCAAGTTCATTTTAATTTATCACAACATATCTCATCCAACCCACGAAACGGGAAATGGTCTAAAACGGTTTTAATCTTTCAGAAGAAAACTACCTGGATTGCACCAAATCGTCAGGTCAACTATCTAGTGGTACTGCTACTGCCATAGCCTTTTCTTGTAAGCAAGTCCCTTTCATAAACTTGTGTATAAATACCTTAATTAAAACATACTTCCAGTTTGTTATATTTCTAATTTTGGAAGCGGAGTTATAATACAAGAGACCATGACTCCAACTGAAGCAAGCATATCATGATATGCTTAACAAGATAGAGTAGCCAAAAGAATTGGTATAGGATGGGCGGAAAAATAGGTTAGGATTAGAATAAGTTAAGGGTTCGACTGCTTTTGTTGTAAACATGGACTTTAAAGACATCTTATTACAGATTTAATTTCTTACGTGTGCAAGTAAAAGCGGAGGAAGTCATGAGTTAAACTCGTTCACTTTCTTTTTATTCACATAACTGTTAAGTAAACAAGCGCTTATTTGTCAGCGGTAGTTGTATTTGAATCATTTGTTCGTATATTGGAAATCTATGTCATAAATTAATAAAACAAACAAATAATCACTTGTACTAAAAAAATTAATTTAATTAAAAACAAAACTAAAATTATAACACCCATGTTTTCTACTACTACATCTTCCCTTCACTCCTCTAGCAGTAAATTGCTATTATATTTGAAGATGATCAACAACAAAAAATTAACAATTTAAATTGTAATCATTCAATCATTTTCATGTGACAGAAACATTTACAAAGCAAAGGAAAATTCTTACAGGATTCAAAACTCGAGCAGGCTAGACTTTTTTTTTTTTTTTTTTTTGTAGCTATCTACGAGATTCGAACCTAAAACCTTACACTTACAAGTAAAAAAGAATACCACTAGTACTAAGTGGCCGGGTGGGTTGGACTTTGAAATGTAACTTCATTAGAAAAGTGATTTTTCAAAATTTTCAGTAGAATCTCATATCTTTTCTATGATATTTAGACTCTGGAGTCTCTCACAAACACGAGAGAGAGAGAGAGAGAGAGAGAGAGAGAGAGAGAGAGAGAGAGAGAGAGAGAGAGAGAGAGATGAACTAAAAAATTTGTTTGGGCTGGACGGTATATGTGTAATTAGATGTTTACGTTAGGCTGGTGGGTCTAAGAGAAATATAGTTCTAGAAATTGAATCTGGAAGGTCTTTAGCTTGAAGGACTAGTTCTAGAAATTGTTGGAAAACCAGTTCTAGAAATTGAATCTGGAAGGTCCTTAGCTTTAAATGTCAACACCCAACAAGTAACTGTTGGAAAACTAGTTCTAGAAATTGAATCTGGAAGGTCTTTAGCTTGAAGGACTTTGATTTCATTTATAAACAACTGAGAAAGAGCAGCCTCGATTATATCGATGTGCTAGAGTATGAGTAGATCGGTCATTTCACTCTGATACAACAATTGTAGCTGGTGACCTTATGCTGGGTTTTAAGGCGATCGCAAGATTTTTTTGGTAACGTTACCTTATCTAGTGATGAGTTTTTCGTTATTTAAGAAGGCAAGAAATTATCGGATTTGGTGTGCCCGTATTAAAATAAAGTTACACGCTAGTGGACCGTATTTTTATTTATGACCAATTCAGAAAAGCTGTATTGTTCTGTATTTGAATGATGACGTGGCGACAGACATGCGCATTCAAGTCAATTCTGTCAACCGGCGGCGTCTCGACTCGGACGTCCTCTCTCTCTCTCTCTCTCTCTCCCTCTCTCCCTCTCTCTCTCTCTCCTCTCCAGTCTGTCGTCAAATTTGTTCCATTTCTCTCGAACGTTCCAATCGGATCCCAAAATCGATTCCAATCCAGTCCGCCCAAACCCTGACCCGACTCTCCATCATGGAAGGAGGCTCGACTGCCGGTGGAGGCGGTGGCCCGGCGCCGTTTCTGCTGAAGACGTACAACATGGTGGACGATTCCGCGACGGACGAGATCGTGTCGTGGAGCTCGAACAAGAAGAGCTTCGTCGTCTGGAACCCGCCCGAGTTCGCCCGGGTTCTGCTCCCCACCTATTTCAAGCACAACAACTTCTCCAGCTTCATTCGTCAACTCAATACATACGTAAGCACTTTGCCTCTTAAGATTTTGATTTCGGTGAATTGTTGAATTCTTGAAAATGTTGAAAGCATTGTACATTTTGCCCCCAATTTGCTTCTGTTTGGATGCTGCTCGGAGAATTTTCGTGTTTTGTAATTCTGTGTTTGGGTGATTGGAGATTTAGTCTCTTCTTTGTTTGGATTATTGCTAGTTTTCACTTCCCTGTTTCCAAGTATTAGCATTTTTAGGAAATTGCAGGGCTTTTCGGTTGCTCCAATTTTAGGGAGATGATGTTTTCCTCTAAATGTGCAGACTTGAAAATGGTGGTTGATTGTGGATTTAATTTGTATTTTCTGTTGCTTCCAGAACATTTGTTCGTCATCAAAAATTAGGAAAAAAAGAGGGATACTTTAGGAGGAAAACTAACGAAAAATCCTCAAAAACTTTAATTTTAATCAAAATGACAAAATAAAGGTGTAAGTGAATAGTATATGAATGACTTTTAAAGTGAATAGTACCAGAAGTGTTTCATTAAGATTTCCTACTTTAGGTCTGTAGTTTCGATTACGTGGGAGTGCATCCAAAAAGCCCAATGTATATTTCTAAATTCTTGATCAATGAAACTGTTATCAAAATTCTTTGGCACCTCTCTCCTTTCTTTTGTTCCCCTTTTAGAACAATACATTGCTTTGCAGTCCGGACTATAAAACCTTTAGTACATATTTAGTGATACATATACCAGATGTGCTTCGGCTGCCTATTGAGGTTTTCAAGCAACAAGAGGTTACAGGGAGTGACTATCGTGAACTGACTTTCAGATACATTGTACAATAATTAAACCATAGGTCCTTCCTTGGTTGTATTTTCGAATGCATGAATTTCAGTGTTTCTGGCACTCATCCTCTTTCAGATACATTGTACAATAATTAATGTATCATCTCTAGGTAATCATCTTTTTTATATTGTCGGAAGTGACTGTCGATATAATTTAACTGAGTATGTTTGGACATGAATTTGTCACAGGGATTTCGAAAGAGTGATCCTGAGAGATGGGAATTTGCTAATGAAGACTTCATACAAGATCAGAAGCATCTTCTTAAGCATATCCACCGCAGAAAACCCATTCACAGCCACAGCAATCCTCAAGGTTCTATGGTTGATCCTGAAAGAGCAGCTCTTGATGACGAGATAGAGAAGCTTTCAAATGATAAAGCTGCACTTGAGGCAAGTATTTCAACATTCAAACAGCAGCGATCTGCTGCAAAGCTTCAGTTGGAAAACTTAGCACAGCGGGTGAGTGGTATGGAACAACGGCAGAAGAATTTGCTGACATTCTTAGATGAGGCTGTTCACAACCCTAATTTTATTGAACACCTCTCTAGAAAATTTGAATCTATGGATTTCTCAGCATATAATAAGAAAAGGCGATTGCCTGACATTGAAAACCTACAGCCAGTCGTGGAGAATGGTTTTGTGGATAACCAAAGTAGTTCCATATCTGAGTTTGGAAATGTTTTCCACCAAGACTTCTCAAGTAAACTTAGACTAGAATTATCACCAGCTGTTTCAGACATGAACTTGGTTTCGCTTAGCACGCAGAGTTCCAATGAAGATGGGGGTAGCTCAACTAGGAAAATATCTGAAGAACTTAAAGGAGCACAGATGAGAACAGAAGGGCTTTTATTTGCACCTGAAACCTTAGAACTTTCAGATACCGGAACATCTTTTGCATTCAAAATGGATTCGTTGTTATCGCGGAAGGCACCAACTGTTGGAAGCCCTATACGTCATTCCTTGCAGCCAGGTTTGCCTTCTAATGAAGAAGGTGATGGTAATATATCCTGCCAGTTAAATCTCACTCTTGCATCTACTCCATCGCAAGTCAATAATAGTCCTTACTCAGCTGCAGTACCCCAAGTAGGTCAGGATATCAACAAATCTGCAGCATCAGAGCTAAATGACAAGGGCAAAGAACCAGATTTAAGAGCCTTTACAAACAAAAATCTAGCTGATGATGACAAACCTAAAACTTCCTCCCAAGAAGCCACACATAACAATCAAGCGCCTGCTCTGGTTCCTGTTAGAGTAAACGATGTTTTCTGGGAACAGTTCCTAACTGAAAGACCTGGCTGTTCAGAGAATGAAGAAGCGAGTTCTAATTATAGGGGAAATCCATATGATGAGCAAGATGATGGAAGGTTCGGCCATGGAATGTCCAGAACAGTCAAGGATGCGGAAACACTCACTCTTTAAGTACTGCAGTCGTGGTGAAGCCCTGATCCAGGTTCACGACAAAGCTCTCTCCCATCTCCCTTGATTTGTAAGATTCACATTATATAAGATCTGAAACTTGACATGACATTGCCTGTTATTGGTTGGATAAGTTCATGCCAATATGCAATTAGTTCTTAGTCATCACTGGCTACTGTTCATTGTCATGTTAGCGTATTCTGATAAAGCTGTGTCAGTGTTACCAGTGTGGTATTGATGCATATGCTGCAACAACACACTTTTAGTGCATGGTTATAGATTTCTAACTGATAAATAGTTGGGCAATTCACAATTTGTCTGACATTAGATTCTGTTTGTGTATATCCTTGATGTATCCGTTTCCCGTGCTAAATTTTTGTGCACATTAAGTGACCGCATGGAAAAACAAAATATCGATCTCAACCTGAAACTTGGCGTTTTGTGATGATCTGTTAGTTCATACTGAATCAATTTTTGACTGCTTCTATCAAAACAATTTGAGGATATGCTAAAAGCCGATCTTTTAGTCTATAAGTTATATCATTGTTTTCATTTTTATTTTACAGGTCTCTGTTCTACATTCCAACAATCAGAATACATCGATTGTTCAAGCAGTTATGTTGACAACTAGTTTACATTCTCGTAAACACCATGCGCTTGGCCCCTTATTCTGTCATCGCCCGCTCTTTAGATTTAATTTGGTTTCCGGATGTGTAGAGATGTATTGAGATTGTGTGAAATCTAATCTGCTTTTTTGGGTATGCTCATTTAGTACCTTTTTTTCCGCATTGCTCAAGTTTTCCTCAATTTGGTTCAATATTTGGTGTGTTTTCATAAATGGTCAATATACAATACTGTAGCAACTATATTTATGTTAATAGCCGGCTTCGAATCGTCGTAATATGATAGTTATGCAGATTTCTTGTTACTTGATATGGTTTGGTTTGAGGAGCCTCTGGTTACGTTGGAGACCTTCGTTTTCATGATTGTAATCCGGTTTAGCCGGGCTTAATGAAATATTGTCTTTCCGATAACAAAAAGAGAATGTATTATAAGGCCTGTTTGATACTCATTTCGTTTTTAGTTTGTTGTTTGATAGCCATCTTCGACACTCCATCTTTTAATGCAGAAGACATGTCAATTATTCGAATGAACAAGTGAGCCTGTCAAAAGTGTTCACAGTGGATTAAAAGTAACAATTGATTTATTCTTCATACAAATAATCGCAAGATTTTGGACGATCTTCCACGGTTCCACCCATCCTTAATTGTTAAGGCTAGACCCAATTCCAAACCAAAAAACCCAACCCTTCCACTCATTTTCGGGTTGCCAAGGCTGTCCAGTTACGACCCCAGCCATGTCAATTTTGGGTCCAAACTCAAATTCAAGGGCGCTACTATAACTTAGAGTAACCTCATGTGTAAGTTAGGATGAGTAAGCGATAATCGGATCTACACTAGTTTCCTAGTTTGTGCCGTTGGTTTCCTTTTCCACAATTGTGAATCATTTGAACTAACAGGTCTGCCACACTTATGAGTAGGAGCAGATGATTGACTAGCCGCCATCGAATGTGACTGACCACTAGGTGCGGCAAACCTACTTTCGAGGGTTGTCCGATGAACGTTAATGGTGTCCTGTCCTTCTGGTTCTAGGACAATGGTTTGACATCTGTTAGGCACATCTATCTTTGTTTTCCCATTTGCAACTGGTATATGTGATCGGATCATTTTTGCTTGATCAATGAAAGAATTTAAATGCGATACCCAACAGATTAATAAAGTGGGTTCACAAGATATTGAATCGCCATTAATTGCTTCGTCCCACATGACATGTCTATGCTAAAACAATGATCATGTCTCATAGCCCATTTAATGAACCCTCCAACCACTAAGAATATCACTTTCCTTTCCTTTCCTTCCACAGTCCAACGACCCTCCACAAAAACAAAGAACCCACAAAGCAAAAAGGAAAAAGAAAGAAAAAATGCCCAAACCCACTCTAATTTTCTACGTATCCCTCCTTTTAATCCACACCCACTTCCCAATCTGCAATGGGGTTTCACTCAAAGGGAGCGGAATCGAGGCTGCCATGGCGGGAAGAAGTGGCTGCAGCGAGAAGCTTGGGGAGTGCATGACAGAGCCGGAGATGGAGTCAGAGAGCAGCAGGAGGATTCTGGCAATGCAGACGAAGTACATAAGCTACGGGACTCTCAAGAGGGACTCGGTTCCATGTGGAACACCAGGGGCTTCCTACTACAACTGTCACGCTGTGGCGGCCAATCCGTACAACAGAGGGTGCGAGGTCATCACGGGATGTGCAAGAGGTAATTGACATCAGAATTCGCTGTAATTACAGGATGTGGAACCCTAGTTGGGAGAGAAATGGAACTAGAAGTGCTTTCATTCAAATCTGGTGATGTTGGATTGTGTTGGGGGTATTTTGGGTATGATTGTATATTTGAGAACCCATGTTTTGAAATGTTATATACTAGATCATGTATGAATAGCATGGTTTTTATGGGAGATCTGATTTTTTTTACCCTTTTTATGAATGTGGGATTGGTGCTGGTTACATGAATTTTGGGGATTTTGGTTTTAGGGGGGTAAATTTGGAGATTTTAGGGTTTATTTTGTTTTTATAAGTTTCAATGATGGAGAAGTTCTTTACTATGTCGAAAACACGGGCTGATATACCGAGTGACATAATATAATTGATTAGAAATTGTAGAAAATAAAACTTTGAACAATTGTATTATGACATTTGGTGTATCAAACTGTGTTTCAAGCACACTGAAAAATCTTTCCAGTGATAGATGGTCTTGCGTGAGGGATAAATATATTGCATGATTGATTGGCCACTAATGAGACAATAAACCCCAAAAGAGAGATTAGATTGATGAATTTCGGGTTCTAGAAAGAAAAAGGTTAAGGATGCAGAAACGGTTAATAATAGTAGACTAGTTAGTGTGGTATGATTTTCGCACTTTTTTTTCTTGTGCACATCCTTTTTTTTTTCCTTCTTTTTTTAGCTTTTGAATTGAATAAACCGAAAGAATATCAACGGATAAAAACAAGAGCAAAAGTGCAGAAAAAGTAAACGGAAGTATGAAAATCACTTTCCAAATCAAAACATGCAAGAGAGAGCTAGGTGGGTGGGGGTGCTTAACAAATAACAGTGCATATCGGTGTTGGATATTCTCTTGAGAGTAAGACTCACAGGTATTCTGAGTGGATGACAGAGACAAAAGGGAAGGGAAGATTTTCAATTAGAACCTATTCAACTTCCGACTAATATTTCTCTTCACTTCTAAATGAGGTTTTAGCTTAAATCTTCCGGTTATCATTATAGCAGAACATGACCATGCAGTGCTGCCTTCGGCGCTTCAGTTTAAGATTTTCCGATGCCAAACATTGCTAATTGTTGAACGTTATCTTCCAACCGCAAACATGACTCAAGTCGACATCTACAGAGAGAGCAATGCCCCGGAAAATGTCCAGCCTTAACATCTCAACGCAGCGAATCTGCTCCGGAAGAGCAGTTTTCGAGCTTGAAATCTCCTTCAACTTGACTCAAACATTTGCAGGCTTCTTATGTAACCTATTCCACCAATGAACTCGTCCCCATCAGAATCAGATTTCCTAGTAGTGCATGATACTATGTTATCTAAACTTAGTTTGAGCACATTGTTGTACCTTTTGCCTAAGAATCTGATCGATGTACCTTCCAGGAAGCAGTCCGTCAGGAAGTTCATTGGAAAAGCCAACAAAGCCAAACCCTCTGCGACAGGCCTTTCACTCATCCTCAAATCGATAAAAATGATCCATGAGTTTGTCTATCGTAAATCATTTTGTTCATTCCGTGAAAAATCTGCCAACATTTTTGTTACGTAGAGGGTTGGTTTTACAAAATACCTTAAAATAGTGGCCACATGGTCATCTATCTATTTTCATTCTTAGGTAAAAAAAGTAAGAAGTTATGTTAATCTCAAAGACCATTTTGAATAAATTCTCCCATCAAATCCAAGTTTGTTTACAAGTCTTTCTAGTAGTCTGCTTGGCTGCTACTTGTTGCTTGCTGTTCAAGTTACTCTTTTATGTGGATACTGGAAGCCCAAACTTTGCGTATAAGATATATCCAACTTTGGTAAAAGTCAATTGATCGAAATAGAAGTGGGACTGATTAGTACTCTAAAAATATTATTCTGCACTTTTCATAAATGCATTTTTCTTTCTATTTGTAAAAAAATTAAAATACAAAATTAAAATTTTTTAAATACTAATAACAATTAGGGATGAGCAACGGTTATAGTGGACCGGTAACTGTGGTTATTTACCTATAACCGTTTAAGCTTTTACCCACATAACCGTTTACCCATTGGGTATTTACATAAACGGGTATACCCATACCCATAACCGTTTATAAACGGTTAACCATACCCATTTACCCATAACCACGTATCCGTTTACCTTTTTTTTTTTTACCCGTCTACCTATTTTTTTAACAACTTGAAAATTAAAAAGAAATTTGTCATAATTTTCTTTTTTCTAACTATTAAATACCGTTATAAGTACATTTATCATGTATTTTTATATTAACGGCAATATTATTTATGAATATATGCGATGTCTCCCAATTATTTGACGGTCAATCTATTACAAGAATCATGCATGATTGTAGATTAATTAATATTCTTGTATACATAGATATATATATATATATATGTAAGTACGCATCAATATGCTAAAAGGCTAATTTGATAAATATTTGGATTTTTATTTAGAAGCATATGTTCATCGATCCAAGCCATTTAATCGATTTCTAATTTTGGGGTCAAATATTTATTGAAAACTCGAGGCCAATTAAATAAATAAATATATATATATATATGTACGCATCATTTAATAATAACATGTTTCTAAATACTCAAGGTAATCATTATCTTGAATTAGTCAAATCTCCAAAAGAATCCAAAACAAAACTGTCGAACACTAATGCTTTAACACATTCAATCACATATATTAAACATTAGCCCGTTCTATCAACTATATTTTTCTCTCAAGTGAGGCATAAATATATATATATATATATATATATATATATTATATGGCCCTTTATAACCAAATATATCTCATGATACTAAACCTAGTTAGAAACCTTTTTTTTTTTTTTTTTAGTTTTACATATATTAAAATAAACAGTTAAATGAGTACCCGTTTATAACCGCATGTAATACCCATATATAACCGCTCATTTAAATTTCATGGGTAAACGGTTATACTCATAACCGTTTATTTATCTAAACGGTTACCCATAACAATAACCGTCAAATTTAAATAGGCGGATAACCACGGTTACCCATAACCAATGGGTATTTGCCCATCCCTAGTGAGGATCCTTCTGACCAAACCCATCGAGTCGTTGAAATTTTATCCAATGGCTACAATTATTATAACTTTTAGAGGGGCCCCCTATTTGTAGCCGTTGGATAAAATTTCAACGGCCCGATGGGCTTGGTTAGGAGGATCCTCACCCTTTGCTCAGGAAAGGATCATGATCCTCATGTTTTGATATGGGTCTAATGTATTGCACAGTCATAGGTAGGGTCTAATAAGTATAGCAATTAAAGTGTCCATAATTTGAAACAAAGTTGCATCGATTGTTGTTGAATGTTTTATCATGACTCTTCTAGAATTAACATGGAACTTTAAGTTACACATCAAATCGCATCATTTCATTTCATAAAAAACTCTCATCTTTTTTAGTGTAAAATATATCGTTGTATTAAAAAAAAAAAAAAAAAAAAAAAGTTACTCATCAAATCTCGTCGTTTCATCAAAAACTGCAATTCCTGCAAATTAGTATCTAAATTTTAATTTGAATTTGCATGAAGCTATGAGAACTGCAAGTAATTTTACATGTCTTCGTTGAGTCGTTTACAACAGTAAGCTTCATTTTTGCTGGTATTTGTTACATGATTCTAGTCTACATGATTCGCAAGCATTATACATTGATTGTCTTATGTAAGTAATTGCTCAAGAGGCTTTTGACATTGATTGTGTTAGCTTTGGGGGCTTTTAACATTACCAAAATGGAGGACTACATCTTACTGTTAGAATCATGTAAAATTACTTATTCCACCATGATAGGTAGTTACAATACGATAGGTAGTATAGCTTATACAAGTACTTATATGGCAGGTAGTTTAGACTGTAAAAGCACTTATATAATAGGTAGTTTAGATAATAAAATATCAGTTGAAATATAAGTTTATACCGACTAATATTATAATATGATAGGTAGTTTAGCTTGTACACGTACTTATATAACATGTAGTTTAGACTATAAAAATATTTATATGATAGGTAGTTTAGATTGTAAAAGATCAGCTGAAATTTGGGTTTATGCCGACTAATAGGATACTTGAGTTGAAAAAAAAAATAGAAAAATAATATAACTAATAGCGAGGCCCCACAAGAGATTTATAGGTGTTCGAAATTTTAGAAATGTCCTAAATTAATTTTAGAAATTATGTGCTGCGAATAGAATGACTCTAACTTTAGCTTATAGCACACAGTTTTTTGTGAAAAAAAATTTGAAATTTTTAGCTTTAAGAAATATTTTGCGTTGGAGTTAAGGAAAATATTGCAAAACCTTTGGATGTGATCCCACCGATTATTAGGTCATGAAACTATTTTTATTGATTCTTAAAGTGAGAAAATAGAAAAATATCTTTAAATTTGGATTTTAAATCATTGATTACAAGTGTTTAAAAATGAATTATAATATATTTTGCACGGAAAAAATATATTTTGAAAAACATAAATATGATAGTTTGTTGTTATGGTAAGAGAAATAAAAGAAACATTAACAAAAAAAAATAACAAATTGAAAAAAAAAAAAAAAAAAAGGATGGATCGGTATGAAACTAGCGACTTTTGTCTGATACTAGTCACTACCTTTTGAGCGATTATCCACAAGAAGAGTAGCTAGCAAAGTACCGATCGTATCATTTTTTTTTTCTTTTTTTTCTTTTTCCATTGAATAGCTATAGTAGAGTAAAATAGTAATCATAATGCAAAGTATCAACGTAACAACAAAAAGTACTGACACATGGAGTCCTATTCATGGACCTAAATAAAAAATAAAAAAACTAAAAATTGGACTAATCTAATTGCTAGGCCATAAAATTGGGAATGGGATCCTTTCCGGATCCCTTTCACCAAATCTACCCAATCACCTAATTCGGACCCTTGAAATTTAGTCCAACGGCTAAGGTTATTATAACTTTTAAAGAGGACCCCCTGTTTGTAGCCGTTAGATCAAATTTTAAGGGCCTTGATTGATTGATTGGGTGGATTTGGTGGAAGGGATCCGGAGAGGATCTCTTTCCTTAAAATTGGACCTATTTCAAGTTAGTTTATTTACACATAACAGATTTGTATGAAAGAAGTTAATTTAAACCATATATTAATGAAACTCTTTTTGTCAACTATAAGAGGGTGAAAAAATATTTTTGTCTTCTATCACAAAATAAAATTATGGACAACAAAGTAATTTGCACAAACTAAATTTTACAGTTGTTTTTAAAAGCATCATCCACCATGGAATCCTAACAAATCACCTACAAGAACTCCAGATTTTTACGGGTGTATTGTTTTATGAAACTTCGAATTTCTATGGCACTTATTTTCAAAACTTCAAGTTCGAGTTTAAGTACGAACTCTATGTTCATGATACCTGCAAACAAACACAATATACATATGTAGTGAAGGGGAATAGCTTCGGGACTTATGTGTGAAAAGAATGAGTGACGACCCAAAATATGGGGCTGTTGTGGCTTACAGGTCCCAAAGAGTGGTTGTTGGGTTGTTGGGCAACAAAGGAGAAGTAAATGGGTTAACAGATTATATACCAAATTATTGGGCTAAGAAGGAAAAGTGAAAAAGAAGGCCTAACCCATGAGCTTGTTATTTCATGCGAGCCAAAAATAAAACAAGGCCCAAAAGAAAAAAACCAAGTGGGACGGTTTGGTGCATATGCCCAATTGGGTTGCGAGTCGACTGCAGGCAGCCCAGGTCCGTAAGAAAGGTGATGCAAAACGGCTTTGTTTTGGACCTTAGAGTTTTGGAGCAGGAACGACTTGGTGGCTCGGGCAGCGCGGCTTCAGGATGCGGCTCCCATACGTGTAGGGTTTGAAAAATCCCATTTTTTTTCTTCTCTTATTCACGCATATTCAATTCACCACAATTATAAGAACAATAAATTTAAGCTGAATCTACAATTTGAAAAAAAAAAAAAAACGTAAAATTAGAGTTCATGCTTCATGGTGAATGTTTCATGTAATCATTGCTGAAAAAATATTGAAATTGAAACCATGTTTTATAGATTACTTGGATTGCTTGATGAATATTGTGAACGGTTTTGTAGTAAACAAGCATTCAGTTCCTTAGCTCAGTGTCAGGAGCGTGTTTAACAATGCGTTGTGGCCTAAATTTAACTGAAGGAGAGAGAGGGGGGTGCAGCTGCATAAAGAGAAAAAATAGGCTTAGGAATTACTATGATGATATTTCTCCGTACCTTGTGCCTTTTTAAAGAAAAATAATGGGGTTACTTGCCCTACAAGTAATACAAGGTTGTGCCTTTTTGTTTTTTGTAATTAATTCTTGAATTATTTCTCACTAACATTAGTAATTGTTGAGACTATAAATACTCAAGTAATGATTTATGTTGTGAAATTGGTGTGAATGCCCACATAAAAAAAAACAACCACATATGGCTAAGGGTGGAAAGTGGAAGAATAGAAGTCAAAAGTATATTGCTTAAATAGTAAAAGTTTGGTTTTTATTGTTTTGATGTGTAAGCCTTTTACATGTATTAAAAAAGACGTATGCTTATATCGTATGGGTAGTACAAAAAAATGAAAAGCAAAAAGTAATAATCATGTTTTCCTCATTTGTCCATCTCTACGTTCATTTCTCTTATTTGATACTAGTAAAGAAAATAAATAGAATAATACATGGCTCCCGTTTCACTTCAATCTCTAACAACTTTGATAATATATATATATAGGTACGCATCATCTGATAATAACATGTTTCTAAATGCTTAAGGTAATCATTATCTTGAATTGGTCAAAGCTCTAAAAGATTCCAAAACAAAATTGTCGAACACTCTAATGTTTTAGCACATTCAATTACATATATTAAACATTGGCCCGTTCCATCAACTATATTTTTGGGAAAAGTAGAATTCTCTACAGTCTTTCTATATCATTTAGCATCTGTGTCTTTTTAAAATTTGATTAAATTACTTTGACCAATAGTTGTAAGATCCCACATCACTCAGGGGAGTGATCCTTATATGTATATTCTCATCTTTACCTAGTACGAGGCCTTTTGGGAGCTCATTAGCTTTGGGTTCCGTAGGAACTTCGAAGTTAAAGCGAGTTCGCACAAAAGCAATCCTAGGATAGGTGACCTACTAGGAAGTTCTCGTGTGAGTTCCTAGAAACAAAACCGTGAGGGCGTGGTCGGGGCCCAGAGCAGACAATATCGTGTTACGGTGGAGTTAAGCCCAAGATGTGGTGGGGGCTTGGGCCGGGATGTGACAATTTGGTATCAGAGCCTAACCTTGGTTGTGGTGAGCCGACGAGGACATCAGGCCTCGAAGGGGAATGGATTGTAAGATTCCACATTGCACAGGGGGGTGATCCTTATATGTATATTTCCATCTCTACCTAGCACAAAGCCTTTTGGGAGCTCATTGGCATCAGGTTCCGTAAGAACTTTGAAGTTAAGCGAGTTCGTGCGAAAGCAATCTCAGGATGGGTGACCCACTGGGAAGTTTTCGTGTGAGTTTCCAGAAACAAAACCGTGAGGGCGTGGTCGGGGCCCAAAGCGAACAATATCGTGCTACGGTGGAGTCAAGCCCGAGATGTGGTAGGGGCTTCGGCCGGGATGTGACAATAGTCACCTCAATTTTTTAAAATTAAAATAATTTTTGAATATATTCTTTTATCTGCATGATGCACTTTTCCTTATTTAGCAGAGATATTATTAATTAAACTATATTTTCTCTTCTTCCAAATATGTTTTTTCGATCACATTTTTTTTTTGTTAAGCAAACATTTAATATTATTTCTTTTTTCCAAATGGTTTTTTTTCTTTTTCAAATAGTTGGTGATCAATATAAAGTTTTGTGTAATTTTTAAATTTTTTCTTGTGAAATTATAGTTTTTCTTTTTTTGCTGTTTTTTTTTTTTTTAAGTACAGTTGTTGACAAATTATTATTAGGTACAATACATTACGTATATAATATCTGCGGGTACGTTTGAATTTACAAAAATCATTAATTGATACATTTATATGCAATTTTGGTACGTTTAATTTAATACATTGTTAATATTGGTACATTATTTTTATTTTGTACACATTGTGTATTGGTACGTTTATATTATTTTCAATCCTATTTTCTTTTAATGTACTAAAAGAAAAACTTATTTCGGTACGTTTGATTTTGGGGGATTTAAAAATATTTTAAACTATTTTGGAAAGAAAATATCTTAAATTGTAGATAATTATTGCTAAATTGTAGCATTATTGTGAAAATAATTTTGAATCTAACCCTTTTTTTTTTTTTTTGACAATGATCTATAACGGAGGAGAGTAATCAAAATGCTAGATTATAGGAAATTTGTTACAACACAATGTGCATATAGCACGCAAATTATGAAGAAAACAAAGTTTAATCAAATCACTAAAAGACATGAATGTTTGATCTAGAAAATTCAAAACTGAGGCACCTATATCAAAAGATCCCTATATTTTTCTCTCAAATGAGGCCTAAATATGTGTATATATATATATATATATATATATATATATATATATATATATTATGGCCCTTATAATCAATTATATCCGGGATACTAAACCTAGTTAGAAACAAAATTTTTTTTTTTTAGTTTTACATATATTAAAATAAACGGTTAAATAGATACCTGTTTATAACTGCAGGTAATACCCATAATCATCCGCTCATTTAAATTTCACATGTAAATGGTTATGCCATAATCAGTTTATTTATCTAAACGATTATCCATAATCGTAACCGTCAAATTTAAATGGACGGATAACCACAATTACCCATAACCAATGGATATTTGACCATCCCTAATAACAATTCTCGAAAAAATATTTAGTTGGCCTACTATATTCTTTTTAGTTTTTTACTTTCAAAATACGAACACGAAAATAATTATTTACAGGGAGATGCCCACCACATTCCCATCATCAAACGCCGAGAAAATATCTGATAAGATATCGTGCGTTAAACATGATTAACGTATTAGTATAATACATGCCCAATAAAACTACAATATAATAATAATAATAATGGCTGCTTTTCTTATCACCCACCCACCCACTTCTCAACTCACCCACCCCCCGCCGGCACCAACGCCAGCAACGCGCCACCAACGGCGACGTTTCAACACAAACGAATATTTTGTCTATGTCGTCCAAGAAACGCAATCTCACTAAAACATTCAAAAATCCATACATAAAAAATCAAACAAATTTTCAACTACTTCCAACTTCTAAATATGCACCCCCGTCTGTGTTTACCTTGCAAACGGGAAGGAGTGCAAAAGGAGAAACCGGGCGAGTCTAAATTATATTACCCTAATGCATTCATTATAAATTCACAAACATCAATGGCAATCGGATAGGTAGACGCAAAAATAAACAAAATGAATCCAATCGTAACACCGAGGACGAATCGAATCAAAACTCGAAATGACGGTAACTGGTTCATTTTTTTTTTTGATCCATTTCTTGCTGGTAAAATGATAGATATCCGGATGCAGCACCACAAGTGATGCTGCAGCAGAAATTATCTCACGCAACCACGTCCCATTCCCTTATTCAAGCCCCAGGTCTTCCATTGAGACCTAAATCATCCCCTTCCCTCATTCCCTCCGAAGCCCACCAACACAAACTCTCTTACAAAATTTAAAAACCTAGAAATTCTATCGCATTTCATCACAAGTAAAAAATAATCAAAAGCCAAAAACAACCCGTCGTCTAGTTATAGTTTTCTTTTTCTCATTTCTTGTCTCAGTGACGATCCCTCTTCAGTACCTGTAGTGAGCTGGCTTGTATGGACCCTCGACCGGCACGCTGATGTAGTCAGCCTGCTCCTTGGTGAGCTTGGTGAGCTTAGCTCCAAGCTTTCCAAGATGAAGGGCAGCAACCTTCTCATCAAGGTGCTTAGGCAAGACATACACCTTCTTCTCGTACTTGCCGGACTTCCTCTCATTCCACAACTCGAGCTGAGCAATCACTTGGTTGGTGAAAGAGCAGGACATCACAAAGCTGGGGTGTCCAGTGGCACAGCCCAAGTTCATGAGACGGCCCTCAGCCAACACAATGATGCCGCTGTTGGTCTCGGGGAAGACCCACCTGTCGGTTTGAGGCTTGATGGTGATGCGCTTCACTCCGGGGTATGTCTCAAGACCGTGCATGTCAATCTCATTGTCAAAGTGACCAATGTTGCAAACAATGGCATTGTTCTTCATCTTCTTCATGTGGTCAACCATGATGATGTCCTTGTTACCGGTGGTGGTAACAAAGATATCGGCCTCAGAGACAACATCCTCAAGGGGAAGAACCTGAAGGCCTTCCATAAGAGCCTGGAGGGCACAGATTGGATCAATCTCAGTCACAACCACGCGGGATCCAGCTTGCTTGAGGGCAGCAGCACAACCCTTTCCAACATCTCCGTATCCACAGACAACGGAAACCTTTCCGGCAATCATAACATCGGTGGCTCTCATCAAACCATCGGGGAGAGAGTGACGGCATCCGTACAAGTTGTCAAACTGTTATGCACAATCACAAAAAAGCAAAACCCCATATACATATGGATCTAATTAGATCTAAAGCAAAACCCCATCAGATCTAAATCAGCAATGCACAAATCCTAGGTCCCAAAAAACTCAGATCTAAATAATATAGCAGAATTGATAGCAAAAAGGAGATCTGAGAGACATACCTTGCTCTTGGTAACAGAGTCATTGACATTGATGGCGGGGAACAAGAGAGCGCCGCTGGCCTGCATCTGATACAACCTCTTGACGCCGGTGGTGGTCTCCTCCGAGACTCCGACCAACCTGTCCTTCATCTTGTGGTACCTCTTGGGGTCGGTCTTCAAGCCATCTCTGATGATGGTCAGAACGAGCTGGAACTCCTGGTTATCGGTGGAAGACGGGTCGGGGAGCGTCCCGGACTTCGCGAACTCCTCCTCGGCCTTGACTCCCTCGTGGATCAAGAGGGTGGCGTCACCGCCGTCGTCGACGATCAGATCGGGTCCACCACCTGGGCCCCAGTCGAGGGCGCGCTCGGTGCACCACCAGTACTCCTGGAGGGTTTCGCCCTTCCAGGCAAAGACGGCGGCGCTGTCGCGGGCGATGGCGGCGGCGGCGTGGTCCTGGGTGGAGAAAATGTTGCAGGAGCACCAGCGGACCTCGGCGCCGAGAGCGGTGAGGGTTTCGATGAGGACGGCGGTCTGGATGGTCATGTGGAGGGATCCGGTGATGCGAGCCCCCTTGAAGGGTTGGGAGGGTCCGAATTCGGTGCGGCAGGAGACGAGGCCGGGCATTTCGACCTCGGCGAGCTCGATCTCGAGGCGGCCGAAGTCGGCCTGGGACATGTCCTTGACCTTGTACTCGCGGCCGCTGCTACTTTTCTCGACGGAGAGAGCCATTGCGGGTAACTTAGGTGGTAATCTCTCTCACTCTGCAAAACTAGGGTTGTCTTTGCGAGTGAGGGATCAGTGCGAGGGTAGAGTGAGGGATTCAGGGGCTATAAATAGGGAGGGAGGGGGAGATGGACGGTGGAGATTTCGGGGTGGGAGGAGTTGGTGGATCTGGTAAATAAAAGTGAAAAGTTTTTTTTTTTCTTTTTTTTTTTTTTGGAAACGAGAGTGAAACGTTATTTGGCGTTGTAGACGGAAGATGATGCGGGACCCAGCTTTTGCGGGTCGTGGCTTTCTTGGATGATATGATTCATCGATGGCAGATAAGGGAGGCCATGGATTTTCTTGTCTCCAATCGTTAACGTTAAAGTTAGTGAGATGTTTATTTAAATTTTATTTTATAAATCGTGAAAGGGAGATTAATTATTTAAAATTATACTTTATAAGCGATATGTTGTTGTTGTTAATAATTGAATTATAATTAAGTGTGAATTAACGTATTTTTTATTGGTGTGACATCACATAATTTACAAATAAGATCGAAAAAATTGATTTACCTAACATTACTTATCTCAAAAAGTATATCTTTGTCTTTTTTTCTTATTTTGAGACATGTGTGGTATCATTTAATTTTAATTTAACTTTTGTCAATATTTGATAAAGAAAAATGTAAATACTAAAAATAAAAAAATTGAAAAAGAACGGAAAAAAAAAAAACCAGAAACCATCGAAGTCCACCCACCCAGGCCCAAGCCACCACGCCATCGACGTCAACCCACACTCTCACTCGCCGTCGTTAATGGTGTGGGGATGACTGCCTTTCATGGTTGAGAGAGAGGGAGGGAGGTTTATGTCGATCGCGTGGGGGTGGCTATCAGGCTTGGTAGATGAGACTTTAGTTTATTTGTTTTTTTCTTTTCAATATTTATTTTTTAATTTACTAAAACTTAACGCCTTAAGTTGAAGTTAAGTGTTACGACACGTGTCGAAAAGGAGATAAGAGACACAAATAAGACACTAACCGTTAGATCAAATTTTAAGAGCCTGAATTTATAGATTTGATGGAATAAATCCGGAGATGATCAAATTTCAAGAGCCCGAATTTATAAATTTGATGGAATAAATCCGGAGATGATCTCTTTCCCGCCTTTAGTTCTACCTTAATTGAAAGAATTTATCTCTGTATATTTTCCATAACCCAAAAGTCAATAATGTTTGGACGGTCCAAGGCTCCAATCCATGTGGTTTGGGTCCAGTAGATATAAGATAAAAAGCCCAGGACCAAATATAATGTGATTGGGCCTAATGAAGTTTGGCCCAGACCAAATGAATTCATAATTTTATATTCTGTTTAATTAGATAAAACAGAAAAATTCATGGTTTCATGTGATATTTGTGTTGGTTTGGTAAATGTATAGTGTCGGACAGACTGCCAGGGGCGTCATTGTTACGACAATTTGCGTCGGTCGAGTCGTGGGCCCCACCTTTTTAATAAAATAAAACAAAAGCCCCACACTTTTTGCCTTCACCGACTGGTTGGTAATGATGGTACGTTCGAGTACTTGCTCAGCATCGATGAAAATATGGAAGGATGTTCTACTGTCTTTATTTCTCTTTTATTAAGATCATCAAACTAAATCTTTGACCATCCATGTAATATGGCCCTCTTTCTGCTAGCTCGCACCCTATTACAACGTTCGAGAGAAACTTATTTACAACGGAGTATTATTTTTGTGATGTTCAAAATCAATCAGGCGTTTAATATTTTGGTTTTTATAAGATATAAGTAATTTCTCTAGAATATCGTCTTAGTGAAATCCCGATTCCACGAAAGTCTTTCTCAACCGGCTGTAATGGTACTAGCATTAGGACTAAATTTGTGTCACTGTAAGGATTCTTTGTTTTGGAGAAGTTTTGAGGTTCAATAGGCGAATCACGTGTTCGTGTAGACGCTAAACGTCCATGCATTGCATTCCTCCTAATTTATCATGCTAATCTTACCTTACTTTGGCTCCACCCTCCTTTCAGATGATTTATCTAATGTATGTATTTGTTGAAAATAAATTTCACATACTATCAATTAATTTTATTACAAGACTGAAACTTTCGTACGTCATACGTCGGAAATATAGAACAATTTTTCGCTAGTAGCTGCAATATATGTACACACTCATTCCCTATTATATACTTTATGAGCTGGAGTTGTAGATCTTATTCCTGTTATGCTTTATTTATGTAACGGTCGTACTTTTAAGTGAAAAGAGTGGAGCTAGCGTGATGAAATTAATGTCAGTTTGGCACAATGTCGGGGGAGAGACATGTGGGACCACTGACTTTAGATTTTGCATCTGAACGGAAGCAAGCCGTAGATCTGATCTGATGATGTGCTGGAGAGGCATATCAGCATGTGCATGGTGGGGTTTGCGGTGGTCAGGTCACCGTTTTTTCCAGGAGCCCCTGCTCGTGTAGCCATTTATGTCCTCGTCAATAAGAGCAAGCTCTCCTTTCGTTTTGCACCGTGGGTTCGTATATTTTACTCGCTAGATTTAGAGAGTTTCCATTCAAGTCTTGGTGCATCTTTATTAACTAATTAGAACTTGTTTGTATATGTTTTTGAAATGATTGAAAGCGTTTTTAGATAAAATATTTTCACCAAAAGAGTTTTCGGTCATTTTAAAAGAACATCCAAACAAGCTCTCAAACAACAACAAAAAAACATGAGATCAACTTATATCTATTATATAGTAATAAAATATGAAAATTTATAGAGTCAATTGAGGAACAAAATTGTGAAGTACCAAATTTTACCTTTCAAATTGTAACGTAATTCAACGGACTTATAATTAAAATATATTACAATATAAAGACTGTTGGCGATGTTGTTACGTGACTTGGAAAAAAAAACTCCTCCGGTGGCCGGGGGTTGGTGCGTGTTTGGTGGGCTGCGGCCAAAACGGTCCGGTGTCTTCCTATCAGAGTCCACTATTTTATTTGGTTTTAATTGGAAAAGAAAATTCCACTTGTTCGAATAATCAACTTTTACTCTTACATGTTAAAAACGCACACATAAATCCTAATTAATTAATGAATTAATGAAGAAAATAGGTGAGATTTGGTGGTTATAGTCCATCATCCAATGGAAACACCACCCTACACAAGTTAAGAAGGAAAATGTCGACATCTATGGGGTTGGTTTGCATGGTAATTGACCAAGTTGCCCATCACCAACCCCCACAAAAGCCCCCATCTTCTACAATCCCAACCTTTTTCTAAACCAAAATAAACCAGCATCTCACCAACTCCTGCAGTGATGGTGACTACATTATTCCATTTCCTCCATCTTCTTCCTCACAACATTGCAGTTTTGCTCATCATTTTCAAGTGGTGGTAATACTCATCACTTTACTTATTAGTAGTCTGACAGTTTTTTACACGATCCATTAGCCCGATACAAAACGACATAAAAATAACAGATTTCGGGTCAACCAATTAACAAGTCAGGACATTATCGGGTCACCTCTTAAGTTATTGTTTACCAGATCTAGACATTATGCATGATAATTTATTGCATGACCTGTTAACTGAACACAAAACGACACGACCCGTTAATGAATTGGGTCATTATTGGGTCATTTGTTAAGATAATGTTTTTGATCTGACACGACTCGTTAAGATAATGAGTATGATATGGAAACGATACGAACACAACAAACATGATCCATTTGACATGCCTACTTATTGTTATTGGATGTTTTTAAATTTTAAGATTTGTTTTATTAACTATACAAATATGTCTTGATATTCAAACTCATTCAATGATGATAAATAAGCGGGTAAACATCAACATCACTTGAAGTTGAAGATGACGAGCAAAAATGTTCCCACCTCATGATGAATTTTCTTCTTCACAAGTTGGTAGTGAACCGTATCACCAACTCCTAAAACATACTTTTGTCTCAAGGTCCGGTCAAGAATATAGTCCAAAAGGCAAGTTTCAGTGGAGAGCTATGATCAAAGTTTGAACGTGAATGAAAATACAATGTGATTCAACAATTATATTGTTTTTTGTTGGTTTTAGATGTCTCTTCTACAATTGTTATCTATAAAACAAATTCAGCAGTAGAATTCAAGGGCATTTGGTAACCATTTGAACTCTTAGTCTATAAAATACCAACAATGTAACTTCGTTTAGTTTGGATAAATTGCATTTTATCTTCTTAGGTTTGGATGTAATTGCAACCTCATACAATTAATATCTTTAAAAACACTTCAGTCACATACATTTAATTTTATTATTTTTTTCACTTCAATTTCGTACAACTATTAGAAAATCTATTAACAAGCTTCTGAAGATGAAATATCAATCTTAATTTGTAGGAACATATAAAGAAAAAAAAAAAACCTCATTGGAATACTATATAGGTTATTGGAAGTGTGCAATAAATGCCAGTTATAAGAATATATTTACAAACATTTCATATATTAAATTTATTTAGTGTAATTAACATGCAAGGTTATTGTTTACAACTGTCTCATTAAGAGTTATATGCCTAAACATGAGAGAATATAATCTAAAGAAATCGTATTCATGAGACATTTCTCTCTCATAGAGCCATACTCATATCTAAATGTTCCTGATTTTATTTGTAATGATATGCACATACTATGTCTTCTCATTCAAAAGAGTGATTCACGTCGAGTCATTTGTATGAAGTCACTATGTGGATGCTAAATGGAGTGTTAGTTCAGTAGACACGATCAAATGAGAGTTCTTACATGAATGTTTTACTTTTATTATATGTCAAATTAGAAGCTCTATAAATCGATGCAGTAATGTAATTAATCTTTAAACATGAGGTACTATAGCCCCATTGGACTTTTAGTAATTTTATTTTTTTGAGTACATCAATATTTTTACATTAGGAGGAGGGAGTGTTCAGCTAAGCCACATAATGAGCAGTCTAATTTGTCATCGAATTCAGCATCCACGAGATTCGAACCTATGACCTTTCACTTATAAGTGAAGAAGAATACCACTAGACTGTAGTACTGAGTGAGCATTAAGCTCTTAGTTTAAGTTGTGTATAACAACTTAAAACAAAAGGCCCAAAGTCCCAAAGACAATACAAAAACATCCCAAAACTTTTGGAAATGAAAACTTAAAACAAAATACCCAAATTGACCAATTTATTAATAGACTCTTATGAAATACGATTAAACCAATCTTAAATCGGTAGGGTCAATGCAGGTTAGCTCGTTGTACACCTCTAAAAATGTTTGAGAAATAAAAATAGTAAAAAGAAGTTGAAATCTTAAAAGTCCTTATGAATAACAATTGGCCGAGTGCCTTTTCAAATTAAGTTTTCATCGAATTAGGTTTTCATCTTCAAATTATCGTGTCTCGAATTCAAATCCTTTTCGTTTCTATTCTAAATTATAATATTATTAGCTTGTAATGAAAAAAAAAAATCCTTTTGAATAATAAAAAGAAAAACCTAATTGACGAAAAAAGAAAAAACAGAAAGGCATTGTAAAATGAAGGATGAAGCCACCAATCCACATTACCAACCACATAACCATCCCAAAAGGACTAAATGGTATTTTCAGCAAATCCAAGCCCTATAAACCCCAATCGTCAGTTTGCCACCACCATCCCACAACCACCTCTCTCTCTATCTCTATCTCTATCTCTATCTGCCTCCGTTTTTCTTCCTCCTCCTCCTTTCTTCCTCTCCGATCCGTCCCCATGGAACCAGTAAACGCGTGGGGCAACTCCTCCCTCGAGAGCGTGGACCCCGAGATCCACGACCTCATCGAGAAGGAGAAGCGCCGCCAATGCCGAGGAATCGAGCTCATTGCCTCCGAAAACTTCACCTCCTTCGCCGTCATTGAGGCCCTCGGGAGCGCCCTCACCAACAAGTACTCCGAAGGCATGCCCGGCAACCGCTACTACGGAGGCAACGAGTTCATCGACGAGATCGAGAACTTGTGCCGCTCGCGCGCCCTCCAGGCCTTCCACCTCGACGCCGCCAAATGGGGTGTCAATGTTCAGCCCTACTCCGGTTCTCCCGCCAACTTCGCCGCCTACACCGCCGTCCTCGAGCCCCATGACCGCATCATGGGATTGGACCTTCCATCCGGTGGTCACCTGACCCACGGGTACTACACTTCCGGAGGGAAGAAGATCTCGGCGACCTCGATTTACTTCGAGAGTCTGCCGTACAAGGTCAATTCCTCAACTGGGTTCATCGATTACGACAAGTTGGAGGAGAAGGCCTTGGATTTCAGGCCAAAATTGATAATTTGCGGCGGCAGTGCGTACCCCAGGGACTGGGATTACGCAAGGTTCCGCGCCGTTGCGGATAAGTGCGGTGCTCTTTTGCTCTGCGACATGGCTCACATTAGCGGCCTTGTTGCTGCTCAGGTATGTGCTTTTTTGTGAATCTTCTGTGTTATTGGTTTATCAGATCTGATGGGTTTGCGTAATTTTGATATTTATGAATTGGGTTTGTGTGATTAACTTGATTGGTTCAGCAGATCTGGTTTTTAATTTCGATTCGATTAGATTAGATTGTTATCTGTATTCATTCGCATTTCTTCTGATCCAATCGGAATACCTTTGATTTGATTTACTTATCAATGTTTTGGTTATGTTGTGTTTGCATCAAAATCTGTGTTCCGGAAATTCTGATAAATTTGGGTCATTTCTTCACCGGGATGCAAATGGAAATGGACGTAATTAGTAAAAACATATGTGTTCTTAAGGGGATGAAATTGGAAAAAATAATTTTCTTTTGGTTATTTAAATATGAAGTAGATCTGCACTGCACGTGTTTTATTGTGATGGAAAAAGTACATTACGTGTTTTATGTAATGGGGTGAAATTTTATTTTTTAAGTTATTAATTTTTTAACGAATATATTCCATCATTTGTATAATGACTGGTGGTGTAGGATGTGCCGGTCATACTGAAACCTGGATATTGACTTGTGTCGTTTTGCTAGATTCGGATTTTCGGATTTTTAATAAACAATGAAGTTTCATGAAAATCTAATTTTCGTTTTACGCATCTGTGTTTCAACTTTAAGCTATAGCAGGGTAATATTCAATTTTTCTTCA
The DNA here is from genome assembly GCF_019419815.1 of Pyrus x bretschneideri. Taxonomy (NCBI): domain Eukaryota; kingdom Viridiplantae; phylum Streptophyta; class Magnoliopsida; order Rosales; family Rosaceae; genus Pyrus; species Pyrus x bretschneideri. The sequence continues at coordinate 1,201,942 of NW_025999435.1, read as the reverse complement.
ATAGTACAGTGGTATGGAAATTGAATGGCTGAAATTGAAATAGAAGATCTAATAGTTGTGGAAATCAAATCCAACGGCTAAGTGCTACGAAACATTGAAACCACACCCGTAAATTTCATTTGCAACTCTAAATTGCATTGCATTTGGATAATTAGCGACATTGTTTTTTGTGCATAACACATAATCGTGCAGCCTTGTTTGTAGTATTGAATTATTGGCTTTGCTGTGCTCGTAATAGTTTGTATGTTTACCGTGCTTATTTCCCTCTTTCTTTGGGTATAGGAAGCTGCAAATCCCTTTGAGTACTGTGACATTGTCACAACCACAACCCACAAGAGCTTGAGGGGTCCTAGGGCTGGTATGATCTTCTACAGGAAGGGACCAAAACCACCCAAGAAGGGCCAGCCCGAGGGTGCAGTTTATGACTTTGAAGACAAGGTCAACTTTGCTGTTTTTCCCTCCCTTCAAGGTGGTCCTCACAATCACCAAATCGGTGCCCTAGCTGTTGCTCTTAAGCAGGCCATGACACCCGGGTTCAAGGCATATGCCAAACAAGTCAAGGCCAACGCTGTTGCCCTCGGGAACTACCTGATGAGCAAGGATTACAAGCTTGTCACAGGAGGAACAGAGAACCACCTTGTTCTGTGGGATCTCAGGCCTCTTGGTTTGACCGGTAAAGTGTTCAATTTTCTCGAATGATAAATGTGATGGCCACGAGCACTTCTTTTTCTCTTAATACAATTCTAACTCTTTGATGATGTTCTTCAGGCAACAAGGTTGAGAAGCTTTGTGACCTGTGCAACATTACTGTGAACAAGAATGCTGTTTTTGGTGACAGCAGTGCCTTGGCTCCTGGAGGAGTAAGAATCGGTAAGAACTGCTGTATAAATCGGCTTTTCCATTGCCATACAAAATTTCTGCATGGAATGAAATTTCACATGGTACTTATCGACCATGGTAGTACGGTATTCATAGACGTCCTTGCTACATTTGTCCTGAAATAAGTTATGTGATGTTTTAACAACAGGTGCCCCGGCTATGACCTCAAGAGGTTTGGTTGAGAAGGATTTTGAGAAGATAGGGGAATTCCTTCACAGGGCTGTAACTCTCACCTTGAAAATCCAGAAGGAGCATGGAAAACTACTCAAGGACTTCAACAAGGGTTTGGTGAACAACAAGGACATTGAAGAACTCAAGGCTGATGTCGAGAAGTTCTCCGCCTCATTTGACATGCCCGGCTTCTCCTTGGCCGACATGAAGTACAAGGATTAAGCGTAGGTATCCGCTATTCTATTATTTTCTCTATTATTTCCGGGCCTTGCGAATCAAGTAACCTCACCTTATGGTGATCCGAAAAATGAAAGGTGAAAAAAAAACTTTGTATTGTTTTCATGTCATCGATTAGCTGTTGATTTTTCTGTTTTTCCCCGATATCGATCTTAAAGTTGTCGGGATGGCACGTGTTACAGAGTTTGAGATGAAATCCTCTCGGTAACTAGATGCGTTAGGTTTGTGTTTTCATATGTTCATCAAGAAATAAACAATGCTGATGGGGGTCAGAGTTTGGAAAGTGAAAGATATGACGTCATAACTTCATGTATACTCATATGTACTGTTCTTTGTTGTCATATATAATGGTGATTGCCGTTATAGTCAACAAAAAATATATTTTCAAAATTGGTATCAGCATGCTGCTGTGGGGTGCATAATACTTTATGGGCAAAAACCCAAATGATTTCTACATGCCTTTTTTCTTCTCGAACCCATTTTTCATCTCTTTGACACGTTTTTCTGGCCGTTAAATTGAACAAATCGAAAAGGTGAAACAAAATATTCACGGATTCTTCGGAAAATCTTTAGTCCATTTTTATTTGACGTTATTGTCACTCCCAAACTTTTGCACCCAAAAACTAACCAAAGTGGAGAAGAAATACGTGAGAGTAACAAGCAAAACGCACAAAAACCAAAAACTAAAATAAAAAACAATGCTTGGTAAAATTAAAAACCGAAAAATAGATAACGCTCGGTAGAATTTCCCTCTTTCCTTCCTGCACTCTTGTTCACTTATTTATTCGTAATGGTTATCAAACGGGCCAGAAAGTATTTGATGGATTTATGAAAATAACCAAAAGAGGCTTCTTATGGGTTTATACACAAATGATACAAGATATCAACTGAAAAATGAGGTGAACTGCAAGTATAGTAATAATCCCGACTCTGTCGAGATGGCAAAGGATTTAAATTAAACCCAGATGTCGATTCAATTTTCTACCTAACTACATATTTCCATTATTTTACAAATTTATAAGGTTTCGTAACTTTCGGGCTTCCGAATCTCTCGTTCGGAGTTTTCAACGTGCTGATTCATTTCAGCTGCATGAGGCTCGAGGACAGTGTATACTACGCGTTTAGGAAGCTTCAATCAAAGATCTCCTGGGCTTCGATTATGCTATGCTGGCTGGAAAGAAGAGGGAGTTAGAGAAGTTAGAGTGACACCGAATAAGAGATGCGTAAAAATATAAAAGGAAAGACATCCGAAGCAGAAGTTTTAAAATGTTAGCCATACTGATCATCCTTTGCCACCCGATAATATTTTTCTGCATGCTGGCGCTGGCCAATTAGTTGAGCGAAACGCTCATCGTGAGTAATTACTATCAGCTGGAAGTTCTCCTGGCCCTTCCGGTCCTCCATAATTCTGCAGAAAGAGGATAAACGGGCAAATGTGAATTGAGAATCCATTTGCTATTTGAGAAAGAATGTAGTCTGCCTGTACCTGTGGAGAGCAGCGGCCAGACTATCAGCATTCGGGCCATCCAGGTTTGTAGTTGGTTCATCTAGTGCTAGTATTCCGCAGTTGAGGCAGAAAGTTTCAGCCAAAGCCAATCTTATGATGAGGGAGGCAAGGACCTAAAGCCAAAACACAGGTTTTAGCTTTCCGTTTCACATAATATGGTACTATGTTAAGTGAAGCGCTCAAAGATTATTTACCTTCTGACCAGCACTACACCTTCCTCTCATTTCAAGCTCTGTATCACCAGTCTGCATGAGAACCTAACATTATGCAGTGGCAACAATGTAAGAACAGGCCAAGAATTTAAGGGGCTGTTTCGTTTCCTTCATGGATCCAATTTTTAGTTTTCAAAAGAATGTAGCTAAATTATTTATTACTCATTAGTTTCAAAAACTAAAAATTGGATCCAAGAAGGATAGCGAACAGGCCTAAAGGATTTGTAAGAACCTTAAAAGAAAAAAAGGTAATACCTTGTAACTGTAAGAACGAGTCCCAGCACCATCAGAATCTGAGTGTATACAGATGTAGTCTATATCTTGTCCTCGGTATGTTTGCTGCCACAACTCTCTTATAATTTTATTTATTTCCTCCATCTTCATGCTGTGGAAGCGCATTAATGCTCTGAAGAAAGAGAAAAGAAAGATCAGAGATCACATTATAACGAAGACGTATGCAACATTATAACGAACATGTGTGCCAGAGAGCATTCACCAATTGAGCTTTATTCACACATACACACAGACATGAATATGAATAATAAGTCAGTGAGGCTGATTTATAACTCATAAATTTGACCACCATGTCGTGCCTGGTATAGGCTGATTTTGTGATACAATCTGCTTCATACCCATGCCTTAATTGTGTCGTGTCATACCTAATGGGGTAGATATTCGACTGTAAATAGGCACTTGTACCCATGAATGCATAGCAAGTGAAGGCATAAGTTGTGTTATGTCTGTTCAGCATAAGCCATATTCACGTTGACCCAAGTTTGCTTTACAACTTTAGCACCGATATATGTGGTGGGGCATAGCCTAATTGATCCCAAATTCCCCCTACCCAAAACGTCCCATGATCAAACAAGCAAATAAATTTAAAAACCCAGAACAGGTGCAAGAAAAAGAAATAACAATTCATGATGAGATTAGTGGGAATTGATGACAATATGATAGTAGTGGATGCTTGGTACCAGTTCATTTCACAGGCAGTACTATGGTGCCAAATAAGTATAATTTCTCCAGTGACCAATTTCTTGATCTGGAGAGGATATCGCACAACTAACAATAAAGGTAACAACCTACATCGCCACCACAACAACCAAAGACATTGATAGTGTTGGGAGTACTGACTTGTTTCGAGGAAGGAAGGAGAACAAAGAGTAAAATGAATACAGAGAATGCAGCAAAAGAATGATGCCCAATAGTACAAAGATTATTCAGCCTCAGAGAGCGCAGAACAACAGGACATGAAACAAACCATCAAAACCTAATTCTAGAAGTATATTGATATTCCACTAACATTTTTTTTTGGTTGGAGTTAAAATTATGACACAGCAGAGTAATTTGGAGAATTAATCCTCAATTTAAGTAAGAATTTTGTGGTTAAATAATCAAATTATGAAGATTCATTAAATCTGATTCCAGAAGCTCACTTATCAAGCGCATTGTAGTATCTGTCGAGGTCCTTGTTTGCCATCTCAGTTGTCTGTCACAAAACAATTAGACTAACAATAGAAATATATGAGTAATCAGGAGAAACATTTTGCGATTCATGAAGATGCCATACCTTTAGTTGGATTAGCTGATCAAAGTACCGCTTGTCAATGTCCTTGTAATCTGGGTTTTTGAGATCAATTTTATGCTTTGAAATTTCGCTCTGGTGAGCAGAAATGATCCCCTCATTCTGGTTTAACTGCCATAAAGGAAAGTTCTCTAAATAAAAAAATCGCAAGAAGCATGGACCATTAATTTGGGACAGAGGGAGTATATATTTATCTTTTCAGTCTAATTAGTGCAATCTTTTTTTCTGTATAATTTGTTTTATTTCTCAGACACTTAAAAACCATGTTTTGACTCGTTTCGGCAGTGAATTTTTGGGTGATTTCTTCAAACCAATCAGTACTGAAATGGATCACTTGAGAAGTTGTAAGAAATATAGACATGGTAGGAGGATTAAACAACTTGAAAAGTTTGAGCAAAAGATGAAGGAAATACAAATAAAAATGGAAATAGAATCAACACAGAAGTTTCAACTAGAGATGCTATATAATTATATTTTAAACGAGCATGCAATAAAGACCACATTTAAGTCATTTTCAGCTCTTGGACTTCATACCGTCTATGTATAATGTTGAATTAGAAACTAGAATGGTCACCAACAATCACACTTATATGCACAAAATTCTGGATAAGTGAAAGATTTAGAGTGGAGATCTTTTAATGTTCAAACTTGCTCTCATCTTTCTTATCTTAAAGACCCTTTTATTTGGGAATTTTAAATGAAAAGAAATTAAACAAAATATGCAAAGTGCAAAAAGATACCACATCCATGCAACTATGTTTACTGCACTTTCAAAATTTCTGTTCTTTCTATCCCTACTTATATATTCAGTTCTATTTGTTCTCAAAAAGTTTTTAACAAATATGGCTGTAATTGAGATGTAGAACTATGGATACCCTTTTCAGAAACTCCTCCCTCTCATGAGAGAGCTTTTCAAGTTCAGCTTGAACTTTGGGCTTCCGACCAATCTTCAGCATTTTGTCTTCCAGTGACTCAAGCTCATGGGTAAGTTCCTCTACTTCAGCTTTCGTTTTCCTGTAACTCAAATTATCCTCAATATTTCGTCTTACCTGATCTTGTTTCCCTCTTAAATCTTTGCTTTTGTTCAACTCAGCTAAGATTTCCTTCTTTCTAGTTTTACAACTTTGAAGTTGAGATTCAAGCAGATGTTGCTTTTCTTGGATTTCCTGCAACTTCTCACCTTTCTTTGAATCATTATACCTGGTAGGAGAATAAAAAATTGATAGAAAAGATCAATAGTACAAGATCCTTAAAAACAATCACTCGAAACTTACTCTTTAATTTTCAAATTAATCATATTTAATGCCTCAACTTCCTGCTCGTATTCTCTTTTTCGTTCAGCTTGCTCATCATATTCGCGATTAAGTTTAACTTTTAAGTCATTATGGTAGCCAAGTAATTTATCTTTCTCCTTCGATAAAGGGCGAAGAGACTCTGCCAAAAGCTGAAAGTTCAAAATACGTCATTATGCATTAGAAAGTAGAAAATCACTACTCCGATCACAAGGACCAGAGAGTTGATAAAATGTAAAACAGATGAGCTAGGAACTGTTGGTAATCGACATGGTAAAGTACTTCACAACTGTTACTTATTCAACATGTAGTCTAAATTCTCATAAACTTTAGCCCTCTTCTGAAAATAGTCAAAAAGTACTTCACAACTCCTAGAAAATAGTTCTTTCAATAAACTGGATCACATACTGTTAAACTTTTTCCAGACTCATTTCAGTACACCACAACAAGAATCAAGACTTTTTTTTTTTTTTTTTTTTTTTTTAAACTAGTGTAGGGTCTTTGACCCAACTAAAAGTCCTTTCATGGCCACTTTATAAGACATCAAGAACAGATATCATCCCATACACAAAGCAAAAGCAATTTAAACAAGGTTTGATTAGTGGCAGCACATACTTGATTTCCTGCGATAGATCAATCTTGATTTTTATGTTTATTTTTTATCATGTAAATCAGTTGTATTGATAAGAAAGAAGGGCAAGAAAAGACCCCAGTAAACAGAACATAATTTTACCAAGTGTAAGGAATCTCTGATTTTTCTTCCCCTGAGAATCAATTGACTCTAAACACACCTACTGCCTAAATTTCTAGCACTTAACAATTCCAAGAGAAGTTTGACACATATTTCTTAACTGATAAAGCAACTTCTTCAACCTTAGGCCCCAAAAGTGAAGACAATCCAATGGTTAACAGCTCTAAAATATGAAAGTTTTAGAATGTATCACCATGCTGTGTTCCTAACCAATTGACGATAAAGAAAAAATGTACTATTGAAGTTACCAATTGTGTTTCTCAGACAGAATATGCTCAGCTTCTTATCTGCTGTTATTATTATTAGATACTTTCTTAGTTAAACCTTTGAAGCCCAGTAGCTTTTCCATAATATATAGATAATGAAAATAACCTTTTCATCAAGATCGACTCGATTCTTTTCTTCCGTCAAACGCTCCAACTCTTCTTCTGCCCTTTTGACATCGGACAATAAATTAGCTGCTTTGACTTTCTCTTCCCTTATGTTGTGCCACCGATTTCGGACCGCGCTCAAATCATCTTGTAATTCCGTTTGTTCGGTTCTCAACTGCATTACTTCTCTATGCAAATTATCCCTGTATCCACAAACAAATTAACCAAAATAAACAAGAAATAAAAAAGATTAAATATTGCACGATGTCAACAAGAGTTCGATTTTAAGATCAGAATCTAAATGCTGGAGAGCAAATAAATGTAATTTCCATCTACACGAAGCTACATTTTAAGACTGATTTTTATTTATCGATCAAATATTCTGATAACAAGAACAAGTAACCAAATCATTAGATATTGAGAAGTTATACTTTGTCTCTAGCAGATTATCCAGCTCTGTCTCAATATCTTGCATAGATCTCGCACCATGGCCTTGTTCAAGTTTATGTGCCAGCTCATCAACTAGCTTCTGTTCTCTTTGTATATCTTGAAATAGTCTGTCAGCATTTTCAATGGGTTCCATCAGGGCCTGAATCGAGTCCTTTTCAGCCTTTACTTGAGCCGAAACTGCTAACGCCTACAAGATCAAAACAGAAGGTACCTTTATTGTAAAGATTTCGTGGAAAAGAAAACAGCAAACTTCTATTATTCAAATTATGAATTCAGGCAAAGACAAGAACATAGAGAATTACTAGATAAGAGCTTATAGAAGAATCAAGTAAATAATTTTTTGGTCCTTTATGGCCATTAGTCTAATTGTCACTCTGAAACAGCTTCTAACAATATCGGCGAATGATTCAGGGCCTGCAGGAGTTTAGAATCTTAATCTGAATGTTTTCAGCAGAACAGCCAACACAATCAAAAGAGAAATATCAAGCTGCTTAAGCTAGCCACTTTGATTTTTATTTTTTCACGCAACCCAATATGAATGAGAAAGAGAGAAGGTAAATGTGCAGTGGTAACAGAACACAATGTTTCTTAATTTTTTTAGGTTCAATTTTGGTGATGATGTGCTATAATGTGCTACCACATGTGCTTATTGGCCATTCGCTGTTGGCCCCTGAATAAATGGTTTGACCATTATATGTGAAAGCAAGGAGTAATCAAATTAATAATTACATCATCAAGGGCATGAGACTTTTGTTCCATCTCTTGAGTAAGGTCATGCAGTTCTCTCTCTGCATTGGGGATTCTTTCCTTCCCAATGTTAACATATTCTTCATAAACCATGCGAAGCCTGTCCAATTGCTGAAAAAAAGAGTCAGCAGTCGAGGACTCTGCAGCCAGCACTTTTAATTTCTCAGCAGAACTTGCAGCATTCATTCTTTGCTGTATAAGAAAATATTTTCCAATTTTAGTCAGATAATATTCCAGGAAAAAAACAATGAACCTTTTTAAAAAATATGAATGGTGATGGATGCCAACCTTTTTAACAAATTCGTCTTCCTCTTGTAGAGAAAAAGGTCGTTCACAGCAAGGGCAAATATGATTGGCACGGGCAACTCTTTCAAATGGATCAAACATTTGTCGCATACCATCCGCAAAATTGTATTTCCTACAGATGAGTCACCAGATTCAGAGGTAAAATTGGAAATATGCTGAACATGTTGATAAAGATGCTATTACTTATCACTTAATATTAGCCTACTACTAAAAATTCAAAAAACAAGTACCTTTTCTCGACATCTCTTTTCTCCTTGGCTGAATCCAAGACTGTAGGATAGTAATCAACAGTAAAAGATTGCTGATCTAAGGCCTGAAGTTTAGACTCAATATATCTCCTCTTTGCTGCATTAAAACAAATAAAAAAACTAGATATAATTTTAAGGGAATACACAAGTCAGAGCACGGGAGACAATGGAAAAGAATATCTGTTTATTATCCCTAAATCTCATTTACTATATTCAAAAACTTATGTAAAGGGAAAATCTTAGTCGATTGGATAGCACCTAATGCTCTAATACATCTTCCACACTACTCAAAAGAAAGAAAAAAAACCGGTGTATGTGCGAGCGCCAATGGCTCACATCATGTCAGTCTTCAGTATATATTATCTTATACATTTATAAGCAAGGTCAACTTGGTAAAAAGAACTTATGTGTGTAAACAGTGTTGCAAAGTTTATGCAATGGTTCAATAAATAAAATTTGATTACACCTGAATTAAGAACAAAATTATTATCATAATATTCTAAAGATCAAATACTTACAGTCCATATCTTTCCGATGCTTGTAGATGTTATTGTTAATTTCTTGTATTCTTGTCTGCAACATATTCACCTCATTCTCCGCTTCACGAGATTTGGTGCTCAAGTCATCAAACTCCATGGTAACAGCACTGCAAGGAGAACATAATGAAAACCTCAAAGTCCAAAACCATAAATTCAGCAAGTTCTAAACCCTGAGAGTCGTAACTAAGTGGAAGTTTGAGTTCTGTCATCATAAGTTTGAGTTCTGTCATCATTCTGCATGTCCGTAGAGGTAGCAAATTGTTCTCATATGTCCGGAAAAAGCTAAAAAACCAGGATTTTCTTCCAATTTTTTTTTTATCATACTATGATTTCACATTTTGAAGCAACAATCACGTTGGCTGAAACCCCAAACTATGAAAAAAATCCCTTTCACAAATCAGAGACGCGATTGGCTTTAAATGATTAATCCCCTGTTTTAAAACTCACTCTCCCAAAATATGACCATCAGCTGCTTATATAATCTATAGATAATTATACCGAACACTTTACTCCTCAAACATGACCCAACCTTCTTTCCTAACCAGTCAAGTAACTGATGGAAAAGCTCATTCTTCGCAACATATATCTCTCAGCATAAAAATGCATGGAACTTATTCTGGGAAACCGATCAGGATATCAATGGAAGTAAAATTAACAAAACAAAAATCACTACTGCAGGTCGTAAACACAACTTAAATTGATATGGATAGAACAAAATAAAGAGAAAATGTTAAACCATTAATGGAACATAAAAGGATATCACAAATAGAGAATGAAACCACTACAACAGCATGCTGACATCAAATATCACTAAATAAGCTTGAAATATGAATCCAGAAGCAAGAAAAGGCAAAGTTGTGACTCAACATCCCACTGCATGATGAACATTACACGATCATGATTTCACATTTAGGGTGACAAGCAGCGGAGCATTTTTAAGATGTAAAAAAAAAATATGGGACAAACCTCAATACTTTACTGATTTCGCCTCTCAAATCCTTCTCTGGAGGAAACCTCCCTTTTAGCACTCCTCTAACTCTCTCCCTGTTTTCATTAATACTGGAAAGTATAATAAAGGGACATTATAAGCAGTGGAACGGGGATTCATATGAATAACACAAGCTAAGAGAGAGAGAGAGAGAGGGGAAGAACAAAGAGACAGATAAAATAGGTTTACATCTTTCCATGTTGCCTTTTGCGGTTCTCCAAATCATTCTTCTTCATAGACAGTTTTGTTCTGTCCTCTGTATCAACAGCCATGGCAACTTTCTCTTTCTTAGCAACTGTAATCATTTGCTCGATGCTAAACATCTCATTATACTTTTGGCGTATTGTTGATTCAAATTCCCTTTTAGCATACTGGTTTGTCTTTCTCTCAAGCTCAATATGCTACAATGACAAAGAAGAATTACTTGCATGTACCTTAGCCCGGTTATTTAAACCTAAGATTATGAATCCCAATCGAGACTACTAAGCTGTCATCCTCACCATATTTTTTTCTTTTTCATCAATGTGAGAAAGATCAACATTTGAAACTTCAAGTTCTAAAGAATCACGCTCATTCTTTTTTTCCTCTATGCGCTTCAGAAGGCCATTCTGTATGAGTCACAATTAGGAACGCCTACACAAAACATGAGAAAAATACATTTCGGAAGCAATCTAGTGAGTCTTAAATGCAAACCTTTATTTCTTCTTTGGCTTCTTGCTGAGCCTCAATAGACTTCCAACGGTCTTTTACATCATTGTAGCAGTCCCATGTTGTCTCAAGTTCTTTTTCATTTGACATCTGAAATAACATCCATTTTAGTCAGTTCTTACCCAAATAATGGACCAAGCAGAACTTTGAGTTGTGAGAAAACTTTACTTTGAGGTGAACTAGTATTTACTTTGGTATTAAAGTCCACTTTGTGGACACCATGCCAACCAATACAAACATACGTCCGTCGTGGAATTACAAACATGGATACATCCCATGCAAATGCTCAGTTTCAAATACCAATTACCATAATGAGATTTCTCAAGAAATTAATTTTAACACAAGATTATAGGGGTAAGCAATCAAATCCAATGATATTTTCAATATGAGATCCATCATAGTATAGCCACATCAACATTTTTGACCGAGACAGCTTTTTTGAATTATAATCGGAAGAACACTCTTTTGAATTCCAAGTTAGCTTGGGTCGGCAAGAGTTTTTTTTTTTTTTTTTTTCTCTCTCTTATGATACTTTTATTTTATTTTACACTTTCCATAATATTTGCTAGTTGGTCCTACAGTTTATAAAAAGCAAAAGCACTTGAGCCACATAATCTCATATTAGTCATGACTCCAGCTTTAGTTTCTAGCCATATGGTTTGGCTACATGTGGCCTTGGTTGGTTTGCAGAGCCTCATAGCCTTACGGTCTGGAATAATCATTCAGCCAACAATGGGTGTTAGTTGGTGAGCTGGTTGGTTATGGCTCTAGGGTTGAAAGGATGGCTTGCTGCTAAATAAGTGTCTACCATGGGATGTTTGAGAGATGATTGGTCATTTGTCCTCTGGGACGACTGTTTCTTTCTTGCATAGGGAGGGATCTACCATGGGACATGGTGGCTAAAGTAGGCATTATGTCACTGCATAGCAGTCAGCCATGAAGGGAAGGGAACTTTTCAATCACATCCTAGATTCTAACTATAAGATCTTTTCAAGAAATCTAATTTCAAGCCCAAAACCTAAGCACAAGGCCCACAACTTGCATTTGCCTACATTTGGGAGCATACTTTCTTAGCCTGCAAGGAGTCACCAAAATGGGCAAATCCATGTCACAGTTCTTACCCTCCAAAGATTCACTAAAATGGGACTCCTTATCGAATCCCATATAGTAAGAGACCATTAGACGAGTCTTATTCCAAATATATGATGAAGCATAGCTAGGGTGACAAATTCCTCAAACACAAAATGTCATCTGCTTTCTCATGTGAACAAAACACTTCGAGGGTTCTCTTGGTTGTTTTACTCCACTTGCATCCACACCATTTTCACGTGAGATCATTCTTAGAGGATACAAGCTTCAGGGGGGCAAGCCTACCAAGAGCCATAGGTGAGCTTGTCTTCCTCAAATAACAAAAAGTTATTGGTATGGTAATGTTGAAAATCCTAATAATAAACCATAAAATAGAGTAAATTACATTTTGCACCCTCAACTTTGGGTTACATAACAAACTCATAAAGCATAAACAAAAAAAATTATTGGTATAGACTCTAACTCAATGGTTCTAGATACTTGGTGGTCTAGTAATGTTGAAGATCCTAAAAATAAACCATAAAATATAATCAAATTCCTGCTAGGACTGTTGATACCAAGTTTCCAGGACGTACATATATAGGAGGAAAGTATTCAAGATAAATCATCCATTAGAATTAAAAAGACGACATGGAAAGAAAGGAGAAGTTACCTTCTTATTTTGCAAATCCTTTTCTAGATCCAACAACCTTGATTTTATTCGATTGGTGAGGTTCAGAGCAACTTCATTGCTGAAGGGAGGATTAGGAAGAGCACCCAAATTGTGCCTTGAAAAGAGCTTTTGAATGATAGAATCTCTCTCATTCTTTGAGCACAAATGAACCTGAATTCAAAAATCAAAGATTAACATGGAACCATTTTCCACGGTTCAATAGATTTCTAGAATATTAAAATGTATGTGATTCGTTTACTTCAGCTTCGTTTTCGAGCTTGCTAATCTCCCTTATAGATTCCTTAAGCGTTTTTTCAAGGAAAGTAATTTTGCTCTCTGCGTCATTCTCTTCCCTTTCCAACTTCCTGATTTTAGTTTCCAAAAGCGCAATCTTTTCTTCAAACTTGGTTTTCCATTCCTTCAATTCTTCATCAGTGTCTGACCAATACACCAAAAAAAAAGGTGACATTCCCCCAAAGGCAGCATCAACAATATCCTCCATAAATAAAACATGAAAAAAGAGCAGCAGTAAAAATTGAACTACTATGATCAACCAGAGATGGTTAAATGAAAAAAATTACACAAGCATCCTACTACTGCTAGGTAGCTATACCTTCATTCTCCTCTTCAAGAGCCTTGTGCTTCTCCTCCCGCTCGTTAACCAGGGTGCTTCTCACGGCAGTTTTCTGTGATATCTGGTCCTCCAGCTTCTTCAAATCCTTTAGTTTTGTGTCAGTATACTGAATTTTAGTATTCACATCTTGGATCATTCCCTCCAACCCCTGCATCTCACTTTTCAAAAAATTTGCTTTTTCTTGAGCTTGAGAAATTTGCTCGCGAAGCTACAAACACAAAACCCCGTATCAGCAACATCAATCCCCTTAACGCACACATGTCAGACATTAAGCCCAAAACACCCTTTTCGTATCTTGAATAACCATGATTTCTAATAATTAAAACAAAGAGAGAAACTAAGGGACCCATGTGGAACTTCTGTCACATAGAGCAGTGTTTTAAACAGACTAAAAGAGAAGGAAGAAACAGACACACGATGCAACTTAAAAAATAAGAATACAGCAGGATGGTCACAGGAAGCTGTCATCAAAAGCTTGTGTTTAGTGAAGATACGAAAGAAACATATTCTATCCAAGCGGACATTCAATTTCCCAAGTACTTCCATCGATACTTCAGATTTTGGGCATACCAAGTACCCAAATGGATACAGCCCTGATGTGGCAGGATACAGATCAGATATGTCATTTGGAGTGTCCATTGACTTTTTGACACTAGGCTTTCAGATGCCTCAATGCCGCGCAATCAATATGGTCGATATACCAAAAGGGTATTTTGCATTTCTTTTCAGATAGAAATGGGGACTCATTGCGATTTAGAAAATTAAGTGATCTCATAGACCGGGAAAAGCTGTCTACGATCCGTTAGAACAACAAAAAATGCATATCAGAATTATCACAAAAAGAATTAAATCAAAGAAAGGACTAAAAGAACCTTATATGCAATATCTTTTTTGGTTTGAAGATTCTCCAACTGTAGCTTGTAGGTCTTTATCTCTTGAGCTTGATCCTTGTGAAGTTTTTTAATTACCTCCAATGCCTTAGTATATCTGATTAAGTAGCAGATGCGCATGAGTGATAAGTTTGAGCAACCGTCATCAAAGAGTAAAACAAAATCAAAGTACAAAATTAATGAAAACTTAGGGATCTTGCCATACAAACAATCGAATGCATACATACAAGTATCAATGAAATGTTCATACACAAATTAAACTCAACTATGGAAAAGAAAGACAAACAAAAACATCGAATGAACAAAAGACAATACCGGGTAGCAGAGAAGATATCATCAAACTTCTTCTTCAATGTTGAAGGATCCTGCAAAGGCCAATTGGCTTCATCTTGGTGCACAAATATAACATTTTCTAAGATAGCCTTTGACACACCCATTAAAGCAGGGATTTCCCTATCCATATCGGCACATCGATAACTAAGGCAAACTTTCTGCAACTCAAAAACAAAGAATAATCAACAATCTCCACAAACCCCGAAATTCGAAAACCATAAGAATTTGAAGTTTTGATTGAAATTTCAAAACGCAGTTGTAGTTGTACCTCTCCAGTGTGGGGATTAATGGTCTGAAGGACGCTGTCAATGGCCTTGAACTCCATTTTCGAGGCCTTCTGCGTGAGCTGAAACGACCTAATGCATACCACATCTTTGCCGGCAGCGGTCCTGAAGCGGAGCTTAATCTGGGCTTTGGTCTCGGTTTCGCCGGCGACCTTAGGGTCATGGACGAAGCTGTGGCCGGAGCGAGCGTTGGGAGGCAACTCGCCGGAGCAGGAGAGCTTCAAGCACTCGATAATGGTGGTTTTGCCGGCGCCGTTGGGGCCGACGATTAGGGTTAAGGGCTTGAAGAAGGTGATGACGTGCTTGTTCTCCGGGTCGAAGCTCCGGATTCCCTTTATTAGCATCTTGTCCACCGTACTCATCTTCGCTACTTCTCTTTCTACTCATGCACCAGAGGGAAGAGAGAGAGAGAGAGTCGGAGGGAAACCACAGCGGAAAAGGGCGGGACTGATAATCTGAGGGTGACAGAGGCCGAGTCTGAACTATGGACTGGGCCATGTAGAGTAACTCCAGCCCTATTTTTAGGCTGACCCAAAGCCTAAAAAATAGTCTGGCACCAAAAAAACCCCTCCACCCTTAAAAATAGACCAACCTAAAGTCCAAGCCAATTTGTAGGCCGGCCCAAAATGGGCTAAGGTAGGAATCGGCCTATCTGGCGTCATGTTGACGTCAGCTGACAACACAAATTTTTTTTGCGTCAGGCGTGTGGGCGCACATCCCAGACAAGGCGACAGGCGTCGGGCTTGCACTGCAAGCGCACTAAAGGGGTGTAGAACATGGGCCACATGGCTAAGCCTCGATCGTTGGATTTCCAACGACTAGTATTTTGGGTTGTTGGATTTCCAACAGTAAAAAAAAATTTGATATTCAAACCCAACGGCTAGTAACGTGGTATAATCTAGACCTTTCGATTTTCAAATCAACAGTTCATATTTTTCGACAAAAAAGCTTAAAATAAATAAATAAATAAAATGTCATAAATTAATAATATTTTTTATAAATAAAAAAATGTTAGAAATTAAAAATAAAATATACTAGGATATTTAATTTTAGAGGTGGAGATGTATTTAGCCAATTATTACTTATTGCAGTCAATTAATATGCATTTGGATGAATTAAATAGATTTTGGGCCATCTCATTTTTTAGGGGTGGAGTTACTTTTAAACTTTATAGAGCCCACATTTTATAAAAAAGAATGAGTCATTTTTATGTTGCACACATTTTTTTAATTTTCAACTCTCAGATTGATAAATTGAAAAATAATAATTTAAGATGAGTGTTTGAGTGCAATTAAGTACTAGGGTTTAGTGAAATGACTTTTTAGGTTTGATTCTAGTCAAAAAGTAAATTTAAAACACATTATTACTAGCTCATGATAAGGTTTTAGAGCAACTCCACCGTTGCTGGGTGTTCGGGGGACATGCCAGAGAAAAGGGGCCCAAGGCTCTGTGGACCGGCTCCAGCGTGAAGGAGCTCAAGTGGAGGTGGAGGCCCGAGCTCTGAGGCCATGAAGAATTGCCAACCCGAGAGCCTGAGTGGATGTGATGTTAGGCCTGACGTTAAGCCTTTTTATATTTTTTTTCTGTCAGGCGCGTGCACCCCACTCGTGCGTAGGGGCGCGTCGCCGACACAAAATCAGAAAAAACAGTCACTTTTTTAGTTACTGCTGGGAAGCCACATGGCTTCCCACGGTCCGTTCGATCTCAACGGTTTTTTAACTTGAACCGTTCGATCTCAATGGTAAAAAAAATTAAAAAAATCTTATTTAATATCCACCGTTCGATCTGAGATCAACAGTGGATATTAATATACTTTATAAATAAAAAAATAAAAGAAAAAATAGTTTTAAAATTAAGAAAAGTTACCGTTGTGACACGTGGCACAACCTGGAGTGTTGGAATTCAAATTTTTTTATATCCAACAGGAGAGATTAATCAGTTAAATAAAAATTTAAAAAAATTGTAAATAATTCGAAAAAATATCTGAATTTTTTTTTTAAAATATTGTTTTTATTTGTCTATAAATACCTTCTCATTATCATCTACCTTACACCACAATTTCATATTTTCTCAACTACTTTCAATCACATTCATTTCTTTCTCTCAAAGTTTCAATCCTTTTTTTTTTCAACAAAATGACTATTGATACAAGTACGAATTGGTCGCTTCTTGTAAATGTTGCGTTGTGTACTAGTTGGGTTGAAGTTACTTATAGTTCGCTTACGGGTAATGAGATGCAGTTGCGAGAAATGTGGAGTCTTATTCATACCAATTATCTTGAGAAAATTGGTGGGAAAAGAACCAAATAATGGATGTCCAGTCGTTGGAAATTACTTAGCCAATCGTTTAATACGTAGAGAGACGCCTTGGCACAAGCTAGTAGTAATATTTGAAGTGGGAAAAATTACTCGGATCAAGTACCAATATATTATTTATTTGTTTGTACTATACCTAAATTTACATTATAATTATTTGTTTGTATTATTTATTTGTTACCTACTTACATTATAATTATTTGTTTGTATTATTTATTTGTTACCTATTTTCATTATAATTATTTCTTCTTCCGCATTGTGTAGGAACTTCAAGCATAAGCTTGGTACGCTGCCAAAACCAAAAGTAAAAATAAATCATTCAACGGTTGAGAATGTTGGAATATTGTCAAAGATTGTCCTAAATTTAGAGTTGTGCCTGTCGGTCCAGAAGTTTTCATAAACAGCACCCCTCTACACTCTACACCTGATCATGTCTCGCATGTTCATGAAGATGATGCAGAAGAAGTGCCCGAAACGCCTCTCCCTGAACAAGTGTTGGGTTCGACCCGTTATCCAATTAGGTCTCAAGGTAAGAAGGATTCAAAGAGAAAAATGACTGCTTCCAAGAATAATTATGCAAAGTTCATGGAAGAACTTACTCGTGGCGAAATATGAGGCTGATAAGGCTAGAGAGGACGCAAAAGCTGCAACTATTGAGAGAGAATTTCAGGCTAATGAGAGAGAAAGAGAGCTACTTAGTCAAGAAAGGGAACATGTTAGAGAAGAAAGACGGGTTCAACGAGATTGTGAGATTACGAACATGCCTTTAGAAGGGAAGTCTCCAAATTCTAAATTTTTTTGGAAGTCAGAGAAAGCGGATGTGGTGCGAATGAGGCATGCAAGAGAAACGAGAGCAAGCCAAGATGGTCCTAGCACCACAAGAGAATATCATCCTAGCACCACAAATTGGTTAAGTGATGATGAATAGAGTAGTTTTTGTAATCGGAGCCCATAATTTTTCAATCACTTTAGGTTGTAATTTATTATTTATTAAATATAGTACTTTATGTTGTTTCCAATTTATTGAATATTTATTCAAATGAATTTGGTAAGTTATTTATACTAAGAGAATATTTATTGAAATGACAAAAACACACCAAATAAAATCACATAAGCATACCGAATAATAAAAAACTCACTAAAAAAATTACATAAACATACCAAATAATAAAACACACCAAATAAAATTACATAAACATATCAAATAATAAAACTCACCAAATAAAATAACATAAACATACCAAATTCAAAAAAACACACTAAATGAACTTAATTATCTTCAGCTTGTTTCAATGCACACTGGTGCTCTATCAAGTCAATTTGCCTAGCATTGTGCATGTCTAACATTTGAAATGTAATATATCGTTGAATGAGCCTTTTATTGTAACGTTCATCTCTTTGTAATGGCTCATGTTGCACGGGCTCATCGGTGGCGTCATAAGCACAATATATACGTGTTCTTGAATTGTTCATCGTGTCTGGCTCATATTCATCAACGGTTTCATAATTGTACTCATCTTCCACAATCATGTTGTGAAGAATGATGCACCTCATCATGATGGATCGAAGCGACTCTACATCAAACAATCTGGCAGCACCCCCGACGATAGCCCATCGAGCTTGGAGGATACCGAAACAACACTCCACATCCTTCTTGCACCCCTCTTGACAGCTTGCAAAGTGTTTTTCCTTTGCACTTCGCAGACGTGGCACTGTTTTAACAAATGTTGACCACCACGGGTAAATGCCGTCAGCTAGGTAATATGGGCCGTCGTACATACGTCTGTTGACCTCATACGTGAGTTTTGGTGTCTTTCCTTGCAGCACACCGTTGAACACTGGGGATTGAGCAAGGACGTTAATGTCATTTTGAGCTTTCGAAACCCCGAAAAAGGCGTGCCAAATCCATATATCAAAAGATGCCACCACCTCCAAAATGATACTTTTTGCTCTTTTTTGTCCCCATAAGCTCCTTGCCATGCACTTGGACAGTTTTTCCACGTCCAGTGCATACAATCAATACTTCTAATCATCTCTGGAAAACCACGCATCTCGGCCTTCTTCAGAAGCCGTTACAAGTCCATGTTTGTAGGTTTGCGAAGGTACTCAGCGGTGTAGATAGATTATATTGCTCCGCAAAACCTCATCAGGAACTCAAGAATGGTTAATTTCTCCATTCTCGTTATCTCATCCACTTGGTCTGCAGATACTCCATATGCAAGCATCCGCAGGGCAGCAGTAATTTTCTGCTGAAGAAGGAGACCCATATCACCAAAAACATCATTCTTTTGCACAAAGTAAGAATCACGGTTGCAAACAGCAATCATGATTTTGTTGAACAAATGTTGTTCCATTCTAAAATGACGTCTAAAGTACGTATTAGGAAATGCACTATTAGGGACAAAATAATCGTCCAAGAGTTCCATACCTCGTCGTTGCCTGCTTCAATCAAGGTTTCCGGAACGGCTGTGCCTGCAGATCTGAACCACAGCTTGGATGACTCGACGGGAATGTGAGGCTTTGCCTATTCTTACTTCGTCATCTCTCATTCTACGCTCCTCATCCTCTTCCCTCTCATTTTTTGCCACTTGGTGATTGAACATTCATTCTGATTGGTTAAACAATTCTTCCTCTTCCTTATCGAGTTCCCACATCATCCTTGAGGAAGAAGAAAATATTGTAAGAAAGAAGCAGAAACTATGAATAATAATACAGATTTTTGTAAAGATGGAAGCATAAACTATGAATAATGATAGAGATCTTGAGAAAAAATTGGTGTGAGATTTGTGAGGATGAATGGTAGATTATATGGAGGATTCAAAAAGGATTAGGTTGTAGATAATACTACGTGACATGCTGTCGTTCGTTAAAAATCTGATGGAAATATATCCTCAAAGATTGTAAACAGATTATGACACGTAGCGCGACGTGATTGGTTAATAATCTTATCAGAAATTCATCACCAATAATTGTATTTTCGGATAATGACACGTGGCATAACAAGTACGATTAATAATTTTATCGGAAATTCATCCCCAATAATTGTCTTTTCGGATTTTATGACAAGTGGCACAACGAGAACGATTAAAAATCTTATCCGAATTACAAATAAAATTATTTTGTTTTATTTAATAATACTTCGGATAATGACACGTGGCGCAACGAGAACGATTAAAAATCTTATCCGAAATTACAATTAAAATTATTTTGTATTATTTTATAAATAAAAAAATACTACTTTTTATTGCCTATCGCTAGGGTTATTGAAGTGTAACGATGGAGATGCAAAATGTGATTACTGTTCATTAAGGACAATTACTGTTCATCAGGTGGATTGAATAATGAATAGCCTAGAAGAAGGCCAAACGTTAAAGTTACTCTTAAGTTCGATTATTATCAAATGACGAATTTGGCGTATAAGTGTTGCTTTCTTCTTTGCAAAAGTGCTTTTAAAATCCGAAAAGAATTTCAAGTAATCCGCTCTCAACTATTTCAAAACCATTGTTCAAAATCTCTTTAATACAAAGTGACAGAAAATGCGGGGAATGGTGGTAATGGAGTAAATGGATCACTCCCAATCCGAACAAGATGTCCACCAAAAGCAAATGCAAGACCACCACTTGATGGAAATCCCAGAGTTGGACGACGATCCCTTCACGGAAGAAGACCTCCAAGCCATTGAAGCCGCATTCGAAGCTGCGACTTCCTCTCTCCCCAAAAAGCGAAGCCCCAGTCCAGAAGACGACGGCCCCGACCACAAAACCCAGCAACGCCGCCAGTCCGAGAGTGCCCGACGCCGACTGCCCAATTCAGTTCTCGCTCTCCAGCATCCAAACGCATTCCCTCTCTCTCCTTGCCGTCAAGGTCCGTCGCCTCACTTCCATTGTCTGTAAATCTTGATATTTCAGTGTTTCTTTTTATTGAAACCCTAAATTAGTGTAGAGGGTTTAGTCTGTTTAAACATGGCGTGGGAAATGTACCAAATTTACAAATTAAATTTGTGGAGTAGGAAGGCACCTGTCAATTGTCAGAAATCAGTAGAAAATATGAGGTTAGGATTACCATGTAATGACCCTGAGTGTTGGGTTTTGGGATTGCAGATGAGTAGGAAAGTAGCATAGTGGCTTTAGTTTCGATATTTTGTGTTACGGCTTAGCAACTGAAGTCTGTGTGACACAGAGTCTAGCTAGTCTTGTGAAGCAGGGTAGGCTGCATTACTAAGCTGTTCAAGATGATTGAAATGCCGGTATGTGGTACCGAAAGAAATTGGAGTTCATGAAGTTGGTAGTACTAGTACAGTTCGTACAGAGGAGCTATACAGCGGATTAGTACGAATTTATTTTTGAAGTGTTAGCCCAATTTGCTCCTCACTTGGGCCCTGTAAGATTTCTATGAAATTTGACCTGTCCATGATGAAGCATCATAATATAAAAATGTCAAATCTGAAGATGACTTTGTAGTTTGAGTTTGTGGACGTAGCACAGGTAGTAGAAATGTATTGTGGGGGTGGGGACAGTCATAGGATCTGCAAGCAGAAAATCCTAAACAGCATTATTAGATTCCGACTTCCAAGTGAGAAGAAGACAACTAAGAACTTAAAAGGTTAAGAGGAAGAGAGATTGGTGCTAGATGACCACCTTGAATTTATTTTATTTTGCCTAGAGTGCAGGCAGGGAAAAAAAAAGCAACCTTATTGGAAGAACCATGCATGCATCAGGTCTTGCACGGTGAATGATTGTTGTTTCCTTGGTGGTTTTGGTAGCTAATGCTCATCATATTACTTGCTAATTATTTATCTTATCAATTATATGAGCTTGGCCATATGGATTTATTGTCTTCCATCATAATTTTTGTTATATGCCATATCTTATTATGTCAAATTATATTTAGGTCTTGACTTTTGTTAGATTGTTTTGTAGTTATTCTATTTGTCTAACACTTTTTCTCATACAACTAGATACTCAAATATTGAGAATGCATTTATAGTATCGCTCAGAAAGATTCTAAAGTGTCCAAATCATTGTTAAGAGACGCCCTCCTACCAATTGTGAAACTGCATGAATTTGCATGGAGGACTTTACTAGCCAGTCTGATAGGACAACTGAAACTTGGCTGTTAATTTTCTCTTGCTATAGTTGCAAGTCGTAACATGATCTATGATAACAGTCACAGAATTTGCGCAGAAATCCTTTCCTGTGAGAGTTATGACGCTTTTGATAGATTTGATCCTCTTGGATATCCAAGCCTTTACTGCAAGTGGATTGTCTTGCAGGATGAACTATATTTTAAGGTTGTTTAAGAATCCCCTGATTGGGTTTGAAGGTTCTCACTAGGAAAAATTCCACCTCAAAAGGGATAAATCGGACCATCAAACAAATTATGTAACAAAACAATATTACCTTGATACTTGAGCAAGGGTTTTTAACAATTTGACACTGTTTCGGTGCAGTTAGTTTTAGGATTTGGCATGATCCTTATTTTTTCAAATGTAGTTATGTGGAATTATAGTGACCATCAAAGGTTTTGCCCACTTTTAGTGCGTTTTGTTTGCTGGCAAATGTTGTACTGTGCATAAACATTTGATTATCATTTCCGAGCATCCTTTTTATATTTAAATTAGTTAGTTTTTCATTGCAATATCTATTTCCTAAAGCAGCCAATGCAAGGATGAAATATCCCATGATGATGTTTGGAGGTGAGATTAAATATAGCAGAACTGCAGTTGAAGTAGAGAAAGCTGCCCTGGAGATTTTAAAGAATTTTCAAGCAAAGAAAAAAGCAGTGGGTCAAAATGCAATTGGATTTGACATCGAGTGGAAGCCCACATTTAAAAGAGGTTCGTAGTTCTTTTAGGCATCATATGTATTTTATTATGATTTTTTTTTGGTTTCTTGATAGATTTGTCTATTCTTTCTTTAGTTCCATCATGAAAATAGAATTGACTCATAAATCACATTGGCTTGAAGATATAAATTGATAAACCTGAATGTGGCAACCTGTTTCACAAGGTACAGATGATGTTGTTGAAGATCCAAGTTCTGTCTCTCTACCATATTTCCTCCCCTTTCTTATTCGAGATATTTATTTTCAAAAACCTAGTCTGTGTCTTCTTTAGCTTCCCTTTCCTACTTTTCATATTGTTAAGAATTCTACAGCCATAGGCCAACGAGGAAGAGAATGGTCACAAGGGAAAATAATCCCACAAAGAAGGGAACCTCCAGTTTCATTTAGTTAGAACCAGCGCAAATGCTGAAGCAAAGTTTTTATCGGTTTGGCCTTGATTGCAACTCCCCTCCCCCGCGCGGGCCTTGAAACAGTGACATAATGGATATTTTAATGACTGTAAAAGCAACGGGGGGTTCCGGTACCTTTGATTTATTGTGTCTTTTAAATGGAAGGGGAAGGAGGGTTTCTTTTGTGTTATACCTTCTGTATTTGATGAATCATGACGATAATTCCTCTGGAAGGCAGAGGGGTTTCCTGAACCCTTGCTATATTTTATGCATTTGAAAAATGATGGATTTTTCAGCGAATACTAAGAATGTTTAGTGTTTCGGCTGTTGATGATTCATTCTTTTTATGTACTCCGTAGGATTTTTCCGTTATTTCTTTTAATAATCGCCTCATTTCTTGTTTTCATCATAACTCACCCTATATATCGTAGTTGTATTCAAGATTGATGATGATTGTCCAACCTCATTTCATATATGATTTAAATGAGGTGATAATAGAAAAATGGTTATACTTGTTTTCACTTTCATACTATATTAAAGTTGAAAAAAAGACCTGCAAACATTGGATGGTGCAAGTCACATTATCTAACGAAATTATGAACAGAAATGTAAGAAGAAGAAAGACAAAGTGAGCTACCTTGGGGTTGGGGTTGGGTTGGGAAGGTCTTGAGCTTGAGCAGGGACTGCGGGTGTTACAGACTGAAGAAATCATTGCTAGTTGCACTTCCTTTCCGATCTGCTTTTCGACATGTTTCTGATAAATTTATGTCTTACAAACCATTTCTAAGTTGGATTTATCCAGTAAAATGTGAGCTTTTTTTTCATCTGATTCTTGAAGAGGGGTTCGGTTTAGTTTTGTGAAAAAATGCAACTTATACTCTGTGGATTGCTTAATTGGGAAAAAACTGCAGGTGTTCCACCTGGGAAGGCTGCAGTTATGCAGATATGTGGAGGCACAAGTTGTTGTTATGTAATGCACATTGTACATTCTGGAATTCCTCGAAGTCTGCAGTTACTTCTCGAAGATTCTTCAATTTTGAAGGTGTGTAACATATATTGTTCAGATTTGCTGCATCTTGCCCGGATATAGGAGATGTCTTTCTTTTCGTTTTCTTCTTCTGGAACTTATATTATGTCACATTATTCTTATATAATACCTGACGCAGGTTGGAGTTGGCATTGCCAATGATTGTCTTAAGGTTTTCAAAGATTATAATGTATCTACTAAAGCCGTAGAAGATCTTTCATATCTAGCTAAGCGGAAGGTCGTTGAAGGTTTGCAGAACTGGGGTCTTGCATCTCTAACTGAGAAGCTCATTTGCAAAGAGGTAATCATTGTTTTTTCTCTGCCATCAAATATTATTTTGTCGCTTAGATTCACTATTCTCAGCAAAACTACTGAGCGTAAGGAATCCCCGACGCATACTCCTAAACGATTCTCCCTTACTGGATCTTTTTGCTTGAATTGTGTCGGATTGTAACATAATTTTTTCCTTCATTATTTCACTTGCATTTGACCTGTATCTTTCTAAAATTCTCCTTAGGCTCTTTGTAGAATACAGTGATAAATTCATGTAGGAATTGCTGTTAATGTTTTCAAAACGTTGCAGCTTTTGAAGCCCAACAAAATTAGATTGGGAAACTGGGAGGCCAAGTTTTTATCAAAGGATCAGTTACGGTATGCCGCAACTGATGCTTTTGCATCATGGTACCTTTACGAGGTTAGTTGATCATCAAACTTAAATTCTCATAATCTGTGATCAAAGTAGAGGCTGTCGAGGACTCGAAACACGGGTGACTACTAAGCTGTCTCACTGTTAGGTGCTACTGAGCCTCCCTGATGCCGAAAAAGATACAGCCCACCACCAGAGTGAGGAACTGCTAGCTGTGTCATTGTGAATGTTGGGAGTCCCTACTTGGTGCTGGGCTTTGGACTTCCAAGACTTTGATTCATGCCGTTGGTTTGCCATGACGTGGGATTAATTTCGCAACGGTAATGATGTTCAGCGGGAGGAGAGATTTTTTAGTATGCCCGGAACACAGACACCTACAGGCTGTATCGTTGTCTGGTAACATCAGAGTTAAGTTATATAAGATACGCATGATCATATAGTATCCTGATTATGCCTAAATGCCTTTTTATCAAACTTTTTGTGATCCATTTCTTCATCACCATTCCTAAATCCCTTGGAATATGAAAGTTTCTCAACCGAACATTCCCTTAAAGAATTTTGTTTGACTACCCACGTCGTTGTGTTGTATCTTTTTACATATCATAATATAAGTGAATTTGTGTAAATCTTATATTTGAAGACATCAAATCAATAAATTAAACATATTCTATGACATTAAGTGTATTAGTAACTACGTAATCGTGTTATAATCTAACTGTATTCGAAACACAGTGGATTGAAGTAAAAACCGTAACCACAATAATAATACGGCACCTACGGGGAAACATGTACCTCATTCTTAGTTTACTTGGTAACCAAGGCGTGTACGATACTGATTATTACTTACCCCTTACGATCATATACAAGACATTTCCACATCAAAAG
The DNA here is from genome assembly GCF_019419815.1 of Pyrus x bretschneideri. Lineage (NCBI taxonomy): Eukaryota > Viridiplantae > Streptophyta > Magnoliopsida > Rosales > Rosaceae > Pyrus > Pyrus x bretschneideri. The sequence goes on along the minus strand of NW_025999435.1, from coordinate 1,175,963 downwards.
GTATGGTATGCTCCAAATAGTAAACTTTTGCGCTTATTTTGATTTGTCACCTTTCAAATGAGAACAATTTATATGACATAGATACCTTGTCACAATGATATTTCGTCCCAATGATAGTAAACTTTGGAGTTTGGTTAGATTTGCCCTCTTCAAACGAGAACTTATATAACATAGGTATACTGTCATCATGACATTTCACGCCGATAAAACAAAGACATATAGCATTGCCATATATGTCTTTCTTTCAAGACGCGTTCATGTTGGTACATACGTTTGATGAGATTTTCTTAGTATGCACCAATGTAAGTTTTGTTAAACTCTTGACTGTTAATATCTTGGATCAAGTGCCTAAAACCTCCATACTTTTTAGTGTCATTCCAAATTGGTCTCATCCATTTTAAACATTCCAAATAAGTGCCGAATCTATTGAATTATCGCATTCATTACGCCCTAGTTAAATTTTTTATTAAATTAACTAGGGTTTACTTTGTTTCCAAAATCAATAGAAAATCATGGAAGCATAGCCTTGACCAACTAACGGTCACCACCACCTCCATCAGGCCATTACCTCCAAACCCATTGCACAACCACCAACATAACCCAACAACTCAAGCCACCAACATTGAAAAGAAGGTTATGGAGGTTACTGAAACGGTATAGATTGCCTGATGCGGTCACCATTGTCTTCACTGTCCACAAAGAAGAACTAGAAACTTTACGAGTCGAGAATTGAGGAATGAGGACATCACATGAGCAAAAACAAGCTCTTTGAAACCATATCTGAATTCATAACCCTTTTCTTTATTAGAAGATTGCCCTCCTGCTGTAATTTCAATTTTGGGATTTTTTTTATTCAATTCAATTCTCGTTGATCTTTGAGTTCCATATTATATAATTTATGTGTGAGATTTAGATTTTGAGGCAACTAATATTAACGTTGACTATGATATACTCAGTTAGTGGATTTTGATTATAGAGGCTGGGATGGGCTTTTGGTGGTCGTAGGTTGAGCTTGGAGATGGCAGGGGCTTTGATATTTCCTGATCTTCATTTTTCTTCATGTCTGTTTTAAACTTATTTTTATTAGTACCGTCTTATTAGCTAAAAAGTTGGATTCATTGTTGCCACACGTACATTTAACATAAAAATTAATTAGACTTGACAAATGTGACATTTTCAATAAATTTGATACTTGTTTGAAATGTTTAAAATGCTAAAATTAATTTAGAGTCACACCAAAAAATTAGAGATTTTACATACTTAGTCCTAATCCCCTTCATCACACATATAATTTTTCGATCATACAATGCATGACATGCACTGAAACATGTATAGTAGATGAATTATTTTTGCATGTTACGTGGGTCTGGTGGCCCCAGACTTTGCCGTGTGAAGACCACTTTCCCATTTGAAAGGGACAGAAAGATGCAAGTGACAAGTCCACCTCAATGACTGCATGTGCGTAGGGCCTCTCGCGCTGAACAAATAATGGCCATGCATGCATGCCATGTGCTACCAACAGTAACATGTACTGAGTCGTAAAATGCAATGCACAATGACATGAAGAAAGCCCCAAAAGGGGGAGGGAGATATCAGACAAAATTTCTGCGTGTTATTCATACCGATAAAACAAGTCGTGTTTGTTATTTTCGTGTCATATCTATTATCTTAAAGGATCATGTCACATCAAATTCGTATAACGAATTCTTAACAAGTGATCCGATAACGACGTAATTCGTTAATGGGTCGTGTCGTTTTGTATCGAGTTAACAAATTATGCTGACATGTCTAATGCTTAGATCTGACAAATGATATCTTATTGGATTCTTAACGCGTGACTCGAGAACGACCCAACTCGTAACAGATGACCTGATAACGACTTGACTCGTTAACAGATTGACCCGAAACCTGTTAATTTTATATAATTTCGTATGAGGTTAAAGGGTCGTGTAAGAAATCATATTGGTTAATCAATTGATCAATCCTTTGATCTATATAAACATGGTACTACAATAGTTCTGAGGTTTCCTCAAAGGAAGCTTTTCGTTTTTCTTGTTGCGAACCCATAAAGGATGACAATTGGTGATTATCCTGGTGATTAAGGTCTTATTCTCAAAATTTATTGCGCTCTGAGTTTAAATCCTCATTTCTATTAGAGTAATTAGTGTAGAATATCGCTTGTATTAAAGAAAAAATGATGACTTTTTTTCTAGGGTTTTACGTAGAAAAAAGTAGTGTGTGTGTGTATATATATATATATATATATAGAGGAAATTTAGGGGAAAGGATCTCTATTTTTTATTATATACAAATGTGGATTAGTTGTGGGGTTCACACTAATCAAACTTTAACGATCCGAACCGTCTATTTTTCAAGTTGCATCACATAGATCATCCTTGCAAAATATTAGCCAAATCGGAAATGTTTAAGACATCTGATTGGGTTCAAAGAAATTAACCTTTGTTATATAAGAAACAATGAAATTTTATCTTGATAATTAAATAGGTAAAAGAGTTCGGATTGAATTGAATTTTTACAATGATGATTTATGAATCAATACTTACAAAATAGACTATTCAGATCTTTAAAATTCGATGTGGAGTGGGCCCCACACCTAATCCCATTTTTTTCAAAAAAGGAGATCTTTGCGCATATATATATATATAAAGCTTACAACGCGTTGTAAGTTTGAACGTTGCTTGCATTGTGAATTGATTCGTGTCATAACAAGATGATTGAGCATGAATTATTTTGTATAGTAAATTTAGTATATCTTCTCTTCTGGTTGGAGTATCTCATTTTTTAAGAGTTTTCTTTGATTGCAAGTTTCGCTTGTTCTGTTTTGTTAGCCACAAAAAAATTTAAATAAACCCCCAATGAACTTCCTAGTTTTGTGTGTGGGTGGGGTAAATTAGTTTAATCAGAAATCATTTAGCAAGTCAATATTATTCAAGGAATCTCATGATTTGTGTCGTTTATTGTTAGGTTCTCACAAAAAGAGTAGTCTGATCAAGTGATCTTGCATAGGAACCCTAAGGCATGGATAGAATCCTCATAAAAATACCACTAGGTCCTTGCAATGCTCTAACGCCCACATCGGATAAGGATTGAACTGTTGACCTGACACCGATGAGACTTCCAAGCCACTAATATACCAGAAGTTTGCACTCCAATGAAACCCCTTCGACTTCTTGTTCTTCTTTGTCAACGCCTACTAAAATTCGTGCAAATGCAAAAATTGTGTACTTATCTAACTTCGATCGAATAAAACAGATCACCTAACACATGATTTTCAACAAATCATGAAAATATTTACGATCATAATTAAATGGCAAAACAATTATCGGTCCGTTGAATCTTTTCATGGATAATATTACTGAGAACCTAAAATTGAACAGTTCATATCTTAGAATAAACTGAAGACATAATAATTAAGGCGAGGAGATATTCAGGGGAATAATATCATCTTACTGTATATCATTTGTTTATGAAATGTTTTCCATGTCCCAAAAGATCACCATTTTTATTTAATTTTTCCAAAATTTGAAAAGAAACCAATGTCCTGCAAGTTGTACTCTGGACAAAATAATTCACTTGTCGCAGACAGAATGGGGAAAGAAGTTGTCGGCAGGCAGCATAGGTACCGATGTCAGCACTATATCTTCAACGTTAACGGCAAATAAAATGTAGGACCTTGGCAGTTGGCAATGCTAGTTTTACTGTTTGCCCCCATAGAGAATCCAAGAACTGTAAATGATAAAACAAATTATTACAATGTTAGAACGGTAGTGCAGACACCTCCGCAAAATGTGCCGTACGTACAAATCCGAGATACAGCTTAAAGCTTTATAAGATAATCTCTTATGGGAAAGATTTTCTCTTAAAACCAATGTATATAGTTTTAATGACATCACAAATTCATTAAATACTTCACACGTATTAAAATATTATTTGAAACTATCCAAATAAATGTTTGTTGCATGAGAGTATCTCTCTTTGCACGTCAACAGTAGGATGTCAAATCTTGATCAACTGCCCAATGGATGAAGATTGGAGGTCTAGGAGACCAAGGTTAGTAATGGTAGTGGAGGAATAGAGAAAGTTTCTGTCTCATGGGTTTCTTAATTCTTTTGGTCGAAATGATGTCCTGCAAGGCTGCAGCCCACATCTCCTCCCACGACTGTACTCGTGTTTTCCTGTGTTTAGTTTTAGGGTAAATTACACTTTCATACCTTAGATTTGAGATCTATTTTAATTCCTTACAACATCTTCAAAATATTTCACTTTCATACCTTAAGTGCTATTTTATTTCAAAATAATACATCCGTTACATTTTTCATCCATTGATCCGTTAAATGCTGACGTGACTGCCAAATGTCTACCATGTGGCAAAAAAAATAATTTTTTAATTTTTTTTAATAAACCTAAATCTTCTAAATATTAAAATTAAAATATATATAAAAAAAAAACAACTGAAACCTTATCCTCCTCATCCTCCTCTCTTCTCCCCGCAACCCCCAAACCCATCCCCCCCCCATCTTCCCTTCTCTTCTCCCCCATCTTCATCTTCTTCCCTTGACCCCCTACCTGTAACCTAGAAAGAAAAAAAAAACCCATATCCCGTCTTGCCATTGCCGGGTTCGTGGAATGGGTGTGGCTTTAAGGAGTGGGGGGGGGGGGTGTAGAGAAGGGAAGAGGGTTGGTGCGAGGGTGGGTGCGAAGGGAGGGAAGGTTGCGGGTTGGGTGGGTGTGGAGGGAGGGAAGGTCGCGGGTTAGCGGGGTGCGCAGGGAGGGTCACGGGGGGGGCGGGTGTTATTTTTTTTGGGTTTCTGGTTTTGGGGGCGGGGGGGGGGGTGGTTATTGGGTTTCTAGGTTTTGGTTTGGGGGGTTGACGGGAGTGTTTATTTCAGCTTTTTTTTTAATTATTATTTATATTTAGAAGATTTAGGTTTTAAAAAAAAAAAAAAAAAAATTTGCCACGTGACATATATGTGGCAGTCACGTCAGCATTTAATGGACTAATAGATGGAAAATGTAACAGAGGTATTATTTTGAAATAAAATAGTACTTAAGGTATGAAAGTGAAATGTTTTGAAGATGTTGTAAGGAATTGAAATAGACCCCAAACCTGAGGTATGAAAGTGTAATTTACCCTTTGTTTTAAGTTTTGTTTGTAGCGTCTTGAGAGGGTTAGGTTTGTAATTTTGTGTTGTTTCGGTGATCTGTTTGTATCGCTTATGCAATTTATGTAGTCTCGTCGTTGATGGCTTTATATCAGGGTACCGGTGTTTGGATTGTCTCATATGCCATCTTTGTGACAGTCCTACCCGGAACTTTTGTTTGTGGTGGTTTATTGTGGTAGCCGTATAGGGGTTTAAAATTATTTGTATCTTGTGCATCTCCAAATCAAGAAATTGATCGCTGGAGAAATTGTACTCATCTGGCACCTGTATTTGGTTGTTCTTATTAATGAAACACACTGTCGCTTCTATCTTAAAAAAAAAAAAAAATAGTTTCATTAAGAAATATAAATATAATAAGGGACGGATCTGTGGTACCATTTCTTATACACACTTTTTAGAGCACACTTTGTAATATATTTCAAAGATCTGAACCGTTTATGTTTTAGGTCTTCCGTCAAAAATCATGCCTACCAAAAATCACTCAAATCTGAAACCATATGATAGTTGGATTAGGAGTTTAGGGTTTCTTTGTAGAATTGTATTCGTCCATTTTTTTTCCTACAAATGGATATCTTAATAGTTTTGGATTTGTCTAATTTTTTGCAAGAATGATCTATAAATGACGTTCAGAAAAATAGACTGTTCGGATCAGCAAAATACATTACAAAGTGAGCTATGCAAAAACATGTATCAAAATTTGTGTAAAAGAAGTGGTACCACGGGTCCGCATCAAGTATAATATAATTAACATAAATAACAGATGATGTGATATAATTAACATAAATAACAGATGATAATAGAAAAAGAATGCATGATAATTATTTTAGAATGCTTAACAATAATGCTCTTATTAATCTATCAACATATGCATCCTTCCTGCTATTCATTTTGTAGACACTAGAAAATAGTGATGCACTTCATTCTACATCTTTTGGATCAAATGAAAGTTTATTAAGAATGTATATAGTGCATACATATTAAATTAAACGTAACTAAGAGGCCACACGCAAAAAAGAAAGGAAAGAAAAAAAAAAAAAAACACCCTCACTTTATAACTACACAAACTAATCATGATTTAACGATACAATTCTTTAACCACAAAGAATTCATATTCAACCAACATGAATGAGAATACAACTAAACCTTGCACATTGTAGAGCTATCGTAAAAGACACCGCAAAAAAAGAACGCACCATGCATCCTCTGATGATTTCTCAATCGGCCCGAAAGCACTAATATAATTCACCGCCTATAAACATATTTTATCTTGTCATGAAAGTTAAAATATTATTCTTGGATGCTCCGATGCCTAAATTAGACTTTAAAAGATAAATGTGTATTCAAAATACTGGGAGCATGTTGAAGGGGTGACAAAAGTCGTTTTTTCAATCAGTCAATTGAAAGCGGTGAAAGAAGAGGAAAGGGACTGAACATTGTGGAGACGGGTTGTTTTCCATGAACTGTCGGCAGACTGATGCTTTCAATCATATGTGAGAAGCTTCCGTGCATAAAATACTCCACTAGCTACTATAGGATTCGTTTGGAAATATTTTTAAAAATGTTTTTAGAAAAAATATTTATAAGTTTTCAAAGTACTTAAAGTGTTTCTTGTACGAAGCATTTCAAGTGTTTTTTTTTAATATTCACTTGCATTTTTATTAAAAATTGACTTTAAAAGTATTTTTACAAGAAAAACGTTTTCAGCAATTTTAGAAACAATTCCAAACGAGTCTTTCTTTTATATGAGACTTTTTTTTATACAATTCCTTTATATGATACTTAGCATGGTAATTACGTGAAGGAAAATTTGTGAAAAACATGTTCATTTAAGCAACATCAATAGCATGCAATTAACAATTAAAGGCGGAATCATGCTTGTATGCACTTAAAACAAAACATTTACCCATGAAATTCAAAGCCTAGTAGATAGGTGAATCAAGACTCAACTCAAAACAAAGTGAGTTGAGAAATCAATACCTTTGTAGATTCCTCTTTGCATAAGCAAAGGCTAATCACCCAAAGAGAGGGCCTTCATTCCTTGCATCTTGGATCCATGGATTTGGATGGATGAAAAGATTTCTCCAAGTTCCCAAAATTGAGAACCTCTAAGTCTCCACACCAAGGTATATTGAAGAAGAAATGAGTGACCTAGAGGAAGTAAGATTGCTAGATTTTCCCCTCTAGATTGGCCAAAATTTTAGAGAGAAAGGAGAGCTTGTGTTCTCATCCTTTCCCCCAAAAATAACCCTTAGTAAATTTTAGGCTATAAAGTCCTTTATATAGTCCCTTCAAATAAGTGACCTAATGGACCAAAAGCCCTATTCTTTTACACATGGCTAGCCTATAGGTTTATTGGGCTTTCAAGCCCTTTGTTTTATTCAAGTTGTCATACAACTTGAGTTAATGGGCTTGACATTCAAATCCCATTGGGCCTTGCGGCCCAAAACTAACCCGAGGTCTTTAACAAACTTATTCGTTTGATTAATTAACATATTAATTAATCCTAGCCTTAGATAAATAATTAAACCATTTAATTATTCTTACTCATCTCCGTTGAATCTTCAAACTCTACCTTACACGGTGTACGATCCATTAGGTTCCTTTTAGCGAGGCAGTGGGCGATTCAAACTCTTTCAAATCGATTGTGAATTGAAACTTACTTTCAATTCTCCCGTTAGTGATAATACACTTTTAGGGCTTCCACAAACCATGAGTGACACCTAGCAGCATATCATGGTTACCCAAGCTAATCAGAAGAGGTGGAGAACCTATTCAGTTTAGGATTACAAATGCAATACGGTCTTTCTCTAATACAATACTCTTGACCACATTGTTTGGTTTGATAGTTTATTCATGTCTACTATCCAATGTGAATCTTGTACTTATATGATTACCTTGAATGTGATCTGGAACGCATTCCAACATCTCATTCATACTCTGGCCAGAGATTCTAAATCATATTATAGAGTATTCTCCCTCAAACAGTTTGAAGGTTAGAGATCCCTTGTTGCGCATTCACTTGCCTCCATGGCTAAGTGGCTTAACCCCAACGATGCCGTGGACACCCTGATAGAGTGACGTTGACATAATCAAAGATTAAGGACCTAACCACAAGACAACTGTGATGCCTCAGGTCAAAAGACTAATTTGCATTATCCCAACCATGAGTTCTCATGTGACATGAATATGAGAACTCTTCGTTGATCGTGTTCAGTGAACTCATTCTCTATTGAGCACCTACGTACTTGTCTTGATGTCACACACACCAATGACTCGAGACTAGTCACTCTCCCTGAGAGAAGACATAGCACGTACTGATCTTAACGGACTGTCAATGCCCAATTGACAATCCTATGATCAGGAACGTTTAGGATGTGTCAACGAAAGAATGGTCTCATGAATCTAACTTCTTTAGATCGCATTCTTCCAATCACATATTCCTTGGACTTATCGTTTAAGCATATAACATTTATATGAGACGGCTCAAACAATAATGTTTGCCCTTTAAACTACATTAGTTTGAAATGTCCGTAAAGTATCATCATATGATTGGTTTTAGGGCACATTTCCAACAATCTCCCACTTGCACTAGAGCCAATCAGCTTAGTCATCATTGATGATACCTCTTCTGTAATTCATTTCATAAATGGCTGAGTAGTAGGCCTAAACAATGGATATCTATATGTTATCCATAGAAGCAACCTTGAGAATAACGACGTCACCATTATACATGATTCTCAATCATGTGGTTCAGTCTCTCATTTGAGTTCGGACATTGATGAGACCTTGATTCCCTGGCTTGAGCTATCGCCCCATTAGTGTCATACACTTTCTGGTTGGAACCGAATGAAGAGTTCATGAATGAACTTTCCCATCCAAACAACAATGTTGTAAGCTTCTATATGGCAATATATTTTGCATACATGATGGAACACATTAAAGTCATTTACTTTTAACGTTTCCACCCAAATATCTCTTTAGTCATAATAAAGAGATATCTCTTTATCACTTCATTCATAATGAAGAGATATTCTATGATGGATTAGATTCATAATCTAATACATTTACGCTTCCATTACGTTACTCTAATTCTTCCTCATTCTTGAGGAATCCATCCTTAGTATTTCTTAAATACCTAAGGATTCACTTGACAGTTGCCATGGTTCTGATCCTGGGCTTGCATTGATATCATCTTGTACCGTTCTAGGTACGACTTATATCAATGTTTTCATACAATATGAAATACATAAATCACCTTTCTGCGTATGCATAAAGGATTCTATTTACGCATTATTTCTTTGGGAGTGAAAGGGTACATTCCCTTTGAGAAGAACAACTTCCTAGTCTCACTAGAATTGTCATTCTAATTGAAGTTTATCATCATATGAGAAACTTCCTAGCATCTCTTGTCTATTTTAGGGATTGATATAATCCAATTATATCTTGAAATCTATCATTATAGATTTCCATCCCATGTATATAGACTATGTCTCCCATATACATTCTATCATTATAGAATGTTTAAAGTCATAACTTTAACGATGAAGAATTCCTTTCATTTTCAAAATTAATATATATCATGTATATATATATTCAAATTTAGGAATATGATCAACTCCCACTAATCTTTTGTAAACCTAGTAAACAAAAGATTTATTTACATCTTTATGAGAAATCAAACAATTGATCTTTTCTCATAAGACGCTTATAGCTCCCACTAGCTTGCTAAGATCCATGATGGATGGATCTTCTTACAACTAACATGTCTTAGAAGTATATATCATATATATATATGGGTAATTGATAATGTCCAACGAACTAAATCTTATTTATGTTCATTCTTCTCCTAATGGAGAAATACATTATCTTACGATGCTACTTTCCTTGATATTTTTCAAGGAAATTAATCTAAAGTGTTACTTTTTCCTTGGATCAAATCTAAGGAGGTAAATACTTTAGACGTCTTACTCATCTACTTACATTTCTTGAATTCTTTGAAACCTTTTGCAAAGTATTCGGACTTGTGTTTATTCAAAATAAACTATAATCCAACCGAGAGTGATCTTCGGTGAATGTCATACAACATGAGTAGTATTATGTTGTGGACAAGTGCCACTAACATCTAAGTGAATTAACCTCAACAACTTTGTGATTCTTTCTTCTTTCCAAAAGAATAAAGATTCGAACATTTCGCCTCTATGCAATTTTTAACAAGAAGGTCTTGGATCCGGATCTAACGATCCAAAGCATCCATCTATGACCAACTCGTAACTTATGTTTTAGAGGTATCACAACTCAGTTGGGATTAGTCACTACCTTGCAACCTTTTGGGTTTTAAGCATCATCGTATTCTAAACAGTTAAACTACCACATCATCTCTACTATAAAGACAACCAATTAAATTACAATAATCTAATTTATTGATTAATAAAGAACAATGTTTTTGTCAAACAAAACATTTATCCATCTCTACTATAGTGACGGATTTAAGTTCCTTAAAATTGGAATGTAAAGACAATCTTTAGTATTTTCCAATTTCTTTGGTAGTTCATATGAGGAAGTAAGTACAATCCGCTTTCGCAGAGATCTATATTTTATTCACTTTCCGAATGTGAAGTACTTTCTCTTCTCTCATTTAATCTTCTACTTCTTATTAGCACACTTTTACAACAATTGTAAAACATAGTTACTAATACGGAATCAAGCATTCAAGTAGAAGAACCAACTGTTTTGAACTATTTCAAGAACATATTACAACACCTTCGAAAGGTGTGTTCTTGACACTTGCAAGACATTTCTTGCAAATACCCCTTCCAATGTCCATCCTTTCATAAAGAAAGTTTGTTCCCTTGGAGTTATTTTGCCTTCTTCATTTGACTTCCCTTTTGATTACAATAGTCATGGTCCCTAAACTCCCACTATCTCTCTTGAAACTTATTTCAAATGTGTTATACACATTAAACGATTTGGAGAGCGTGCAGTTATTGTTCACTATATAGTTTACAATAAACTTAGTGAACCATTAGGATAGGGACACAAAGGTGAAGTCCTTGCCTAGTTTCCATCTCGTTAAGTGGTTTAACACTTCAACACTCAATGATTCAAAATCATCATAAGTCCATATAAATGGACTATTTTTGTCAACCAACCATTATGTTCTAAACATAATAACAAACTTTCAAGAGTTGTTCAAGGCAACTCTCATTTCTTTATACAACAATTTGTAAGTGAAGAATCATGGCACATAAAGTGTCCATGCCCTTGTGCTTACTTCTCAAGTTCCTTATTCGTGTAACAAAGAGACAAGCACTAAAGTTTGTGTTGATTAAGGGTTGTTCAAAGCAACTCTTATTTCTTCATACAACAATTTGTATTTGAAGAATTATGACATTAAAAGTGTTGTCCTTCTCATGTTAGACTTATCTAACATATTCTTCCAATGATACATTATCAATAGGAAGATTGTGAGGATGAGACTACTTAGTTACATCTACAAGCCATTAAAGACAATCTATGGGATTGTAGAACTAAGTCCGGAAATTAAAGCGTTCGGTTTTTCTTTGTCAAGTTTTGGATAGCGTTTGCAAATATATTGGTAAACAAATACATAACGAATATAAATTGATTGATTTTAAGCCATTTGATTCGGGTCTTTAAATCAAATAGCACCACCCACTATTTTTGGCAAATTCCATATCCCTCATCGGAATTCGAGAGTTTTGGAGGAAACTCTTAGTAGGGTATGGGAGGCTCACTATTACCAAGCCCACCTCACGATGATACGATATCGGCTAGCATTAATAATAATGAGAGAGTACGCTTACTCATTTGCATCTCATGCAAGTACCCATCTTATTTGGCCTCTAGAGAATGTTGCCTCACAATGATATGATATCGGCGCCATTGCACTTAGTTAAGTTATTCCCACCATGCTTAGTTCATGAAGGGGTTCAAGAATAGCCTCACAATGATATGATATTGGCCATCCTCGTTGCCTACACTCACCTCATCATATGCGTATAGACTCCTCCTGAGTGTAAGCATGCACTTTGTACTCCCCCATGATAGGGTGAAGCCGGTGTACAAGTCACAAACGATTGGAGCCTACCACGGTGGAAGGCCACGAAGAGATATTCAAAGCATCTCTCGCTTATCAACTTAATATTGGTTTGTTGAGGGTTTTAGGTCTCATCACATATAAACATACATTTTAATCCAATTAAAACATTTTGGTCCTATTACAACTATTGGTCCATTTGATTGATTTAGTTGTATATAATACTCCCACTAAGCTTTTAAAACGGTTTTTAAAGCAAGAGTATATGATACTACTAACATAAGGTTTGCATTCATTGATGGACTATATAGTTGCCTTAGGGCCTTAGGATGACTATGAACCTTTGATTCGATTCAAACACGAGCCTAGTGTTGAATCTCGGTCTAGGGATGGTGATTGATTTTAGTTACGCGTTTAATCACATTAAGGCGTGTTGTCTTATTGGGCGTTGGACCCAACTACTCCAATTTCATGCATATCGAATAAAACAAGAAAGGAGTACTTCAAAGTAAATAAGAGCTTATGCTCTTTTACAACAATTGATCAAATCAAATTACTTTAAAGTAAAGAAGAGCTTATGCTCTTTTACAACAATTGATCATATCAAATTACAACCAAAATTTAATCTACACATTCCCATGGTTCAAACAAATTTGAAACGGCCTTTCACATAGCTCAATTATCGTAGGCTAAGGTTCATAATCACCCTTTCTTTAATTAATTAACGCTTTAACTAATTAAACTTGAATGCAACATTTTCATTTGGTTTTTGTATCCATAGAATTGATTTAAATGGAACTAAATATAATGAAAATCCAATTCTCATTAAAGAGACAAAACAATTTTTTGTTCTCATTCTATTTGGGCCATTTTGCAAAAACACAAACTTTTGGGTCAAAATACAAATACACAAAAGTATCAAAACTTTATTTAATTGCACAAAAGCACCCCACTATAGGGGTGGCCGGCCATAGGATAGTAACATAGAGATTTTTGATAAAAAGAATTTTGTAAGTGGATTTTGGTGGGTGAGATTAAAGATGGTGGGGATGGTTTGAAAAGAAAATATACCTTTGATATAATTAAAAACATTTAATCATTTCTTACCAACAAACATCATCCATCAACTAATATTCAAAATTATATCTTTGACATAATCATCACCCATCAACTAATATTCAAAATTATATCTTTGACATAATCATCACCCATCAACTAATAATCAAAACTTTATGTAAAACATAAAACTTTTGAATCAAAACTTCAAAACTTTTTGTTCTTGATAAGAACTTCAAGAAATATGAAGAACATACATGAAAACTCATAATAGCTCCATGGATGTTTTCTTTCATCAAAAACTCAAATTTTCACAACTCAAAAGAGGGTTAATATCCTAGGGTACTTAGGGGTTCCAAAAAGCACTTTAAAACCATTTTAACAAGCCTAACATGAACCCAAAAAATCACCCTTTGGATTTGGCCGAAAATCCCAAAACACTTGGCACCAACTTTTAGTTCCATTATTCATGCTCATATGAACTACATCTACAACATTTGTGATGGCAAATTTTCTAACAAAATTTACATTCAAAGAAGCAAGAATAAAGCTTGTAACAATTACAACATTCAAATCATAAACTATGAACTACAAAACCCAAAAGGATTCACCAACTACTAGACTTAGGCTCTGATACCACTTGAAGGAAAATTTGTGAAAAACATGTTCATTTAAGCAACATCAATAGCATGCAATTAACAATTAAAGGCGGAATCATGCTTGTATGCACTTAAAACAAAACATTTACCCATGAAATTCAAAGCCTAGTAGATAGGTGAATCAAGACTCAACTCAAAACAAAGTGAGTTGAGAAATCAATACCTTTGTAGATTCCTCTTTGCATAAGCAAAGGCTAATCACCCAAAGAGAGGGCCTTCATTCCTTGCATCTTGGATCCATGGATTTGGATGGATGAAAAGATTTCTCCAAGTTCCCAAAATTGAGAACCTCTAAGTCTCCACACCAAGGTATATTGAAGAAGAAATGAGTGACCTAGAGGAAGTAAGATTGCTAGATTTTCCCCTCTAGATTGGCCAAAATTTTAGAGAGAAAGGAGAGCTTGTGTTCTCATCCTTTCCCCCAAAAATAACCCTTAGTAAATTTTAGGCTATAAAGTCCTTTATATAGTCCCTTCAAATAAGTGACCTAATGGACCAAAAGCCCTATTCTTTTACACATGGCTAGCCTATAGGTTTATTGGGCTTTCAAGCCCTTTGTTTTATTCAAGTTGTCATACAACTTGAGTTAATGGGCTTGACATTCAAATCCCATTGGGCCTTGCGGCCCAAAACTAACCCGAGGTCTTTAACAAACTTATTCGTTTGATTAATTAACATATTAATTAATCCTAGCCTTAGATAAATAATTAAACCATTTAATTATTCTTACTCATCTCCGTTGAATCTTCAAACTCTACCTTACACGGTGTACGATCCATTAGGTTCCTTTTAGCGAGGCAGTGGGCGATTCAAACTCTTTCAAATCGATTGTGAATTGAAACTTACTTTCAATTCTCCCGTTAGTGATAATACACTTTTAGGGCTTCCACAAACCATGAGTGACACCTAGCAGCATATCATGGTTACCCAAGCTAATCAGAAGAGGTGGAGAACCTATTCAGTTTAGGATTACAAATGCAATACGGTCTTTCTCTAATACAATACTCTTGACCACATTGTTTGGTTTGATAGTTTATTCATGTCTACTATCCAATGTGAATCTTGTACTTATATGATTACCTTGAATGTGATCTGGAACGCATTCCAACATCTCATTCATACTCTGGCCAGAGATTCTAAATCATATTATAGAGTATTCTCCCTCAAACAGTTTGAAGGTTAGAGATCCCTTGTTGCGCATTCACTTGCCTCCATGGCTAAGTGGCTTAACCCCAACGATGCCGTGGACACCCTGATAGAGTGACGTTGACATAATCAAAGATTAAGGACCTAACCACAAGACAACTGTGATGCCTCAGGTCAAAAGACTAATTTGCATTATCCCAACCATGAGTTCTCATGTGACATGAATATGAGAACTCTTCGTTGATCGTGTTCAGTGAACTCATTCTCTATTGAGCACCTACGTACTTGTCTTGATGTCACACACACCAATGACTCGAGACTAGTCACTCTCCCTGAGAGAAGACATAGCACGTACTGATCTTAACGGACTGTCAATGCCCAATTGACAATCCTATGATCAGGAACGTTTAGGATGTGTCAACGAAAGAATGGTCTCATGAATCTAACTTCTTTAGATCGCATTCTTCCAATCACATATTCCTTGGACTTATCGTTTAAGCATATAACATTTATATGAGACGGCTCAAACAATAATGTTTGCCCTTTAAACTACATTAGTTTGAAATGTCCGTAAAGTATCATCATATGATTGGTTTTAGGGCACATTTCCAACATTACGGACATATATATATATATATATCATCAATTTAATCATCGGTAGTTTTCACTCAAATATGTAGCATACTTTCGACCTAAACAAAAAAATAAAAAATATAGCTATTGGAAACATCTATCCCACATCAACCAGGAGGGAAGGAGAAAAGCTATTTAAATAGGAATTCGTTACCCGACATGTGTGGTTATGGAGAATACTCGACGATTAATCTGTTGTTACAAGTTATATGGATGGATATAGCACGTTCTTCCTGAGTCGAATCATTTCCATCCTTACCATAGAGGGCCTGATACATTATATGCAAATCTATAAGAAATCTTATACGTGAAGGGTTTTTGTTTTCTATAAGTAGACTATGAGACTATACGAACAAGAATTGGATCACACCTAGAGCCTTTGGTCGAAGGTTCCTTTCCCTAGACTTGAGGAGGAGCTTTAGAGAAGGCAACCACCCTCGTCCGAGAGTAAAAAGCATCAATAGTGAGTTCTCTAAAATGATAAGCATACACATTTTCATTTAATACACACTTTGTTTAGTATTAATTATTATCGGTTGTTTCTATTTAATTATTTTTAGGTTTTTATTACAAATGGTCCCTGAAATTGACCCTTACCATCAAGATGATCCCTGAAATTTCCCTGAAAATACTCAAATAGGTGTCGCAAATCAATGTGATCTTTCAGTTACAATTCTGTTAAAAATTCCACTAAGTGCTGATGAGGCTGTTTCGGCCCAAAATACTATTGTTAGGCCGAGCAGCAGGTTGCGCTCGGCCCAAGGGTGTGTCAAGTACTATGGGCCGAGTAAATAAGTCCCGGGCTAGTTGGTAGGGTCGGTCGAATGCTATCCAAAGGAGTAGTCCAGATAAGCACAAAAGGGTCGAGGAAGTCCTGGAGCAACCAGGATTCCCGGCCAGCAAAGAATAAAGCCTGGAAAGAGGGAAAGTTCAAAACCTAGTGGGAGTAGGTTTGTTCGAGGTAGAGTTGAAACAGGCCAATGACTCCCAATCCAGATAGGGATGCAATTCAAGGAATGAGGTGCTATAAATACAAGAAATCATGCAATGAGAAAGGACCTTCGATCCAGCATACAATTGCCTGCGCAAAATTTCTCAAACACCTTGAGATTTGTCCTTTTCTTTTCTGCCGACATACCTTCAGTTTGGATAAACAGCACTGTGGAGGCACCCGGCGAGCACCTTTAGTTTGGATAAACAGCACTGCTGCCGCAGAATCAGCCGACCGAGAAGCACCTTCAGTTTGTATAAACAGCACTACTTCGAAGCCAACCGATTACCTATCTAAGTCTCGGCCGAGAAGGGTTTTCGAACCCTTATTGGTAGAGGTCACCTTGCTAGCCTTCTCGGCATAGTCAGGTGTTACGAATTGTGTTGCTTGGGGTACTGGACGCCGAGTGATTTTATGATTGGATACTCACAAGTAAGTTTCAGGGTTCGGCACTCCGACGGCCGAACTACATTCACCATCAAGACATACATCACATTTGAGTACCTGTGCCCATATAGTTTGGTCTCGATTTGGCGTGCTTATACTCTTACGAATATAATCACAGTGACCGAATCAGGCTCCGACGAATTGTGAACTCCGCAGAATTAGTAGCCTTGTCTTCAGGCTATAGAACCCAGAGACCGAGAGCATTCCTTCCTCGGTCGCAATCGCAAGATAAAGAAGTCAACAACGCGCTCAATGCGACATCAACAAGTTTTACTCCTCAGCCGAGCTAGGCCGACGAGTTGGCACGCCCCGCACTCAACCGAATGACGTAGTTAGCTTATTAGTTACTCGGCCTGCGCGCCACGTAGGTTTTGTAATTTTTAGAGTCAACAGCGGCACATAAATTGGCCCCACAAGATTTACCGGTTTTTATCACAAATGGTCCCTACAATTAACCCACACCATCAATATGGTTTCTGAAATTGAAAATCAATCAATGTAGTCATTGAAAATAGGTGTCGCAAATCAATATGATTCTTCCACCATAATTCTATATAAAAAAAATTGTTATGTGCTGATGTGGGTTTAATAATTAATTAAAAAAGTTGTCTAAATACCTTTTTGCACATTTTTTCCTTATAGTAGGGCTTACTCTAAAGAGAGATCCCTTCCATAAATTCTCAAAGGCACAAGGCTTAACCAAGGCCTAAGAGGGGGTGTGAAAATAGTTTTCAACCAACATTAGACGCCCCTCGGTTATAACCTCATTATCTCAAGGTAGACCTTACCGTTCTTTGCATCACCAGACCACAAGGGAAGCGTCGAACAAGCTCTCCAAGATTAAGATTGTGAAGATGTTGATTGCCTAAATGTTAACGGTGATGTCTCAAAAGTCGTTGCCAATGGGCTAAACCGTCATCAAAGGTGATATCGATCCAGGTTCAATTCGGTGAAGGATGTCAATGTGTAAAGATGGGTGTATTGCGATTTTTTTAAGAGAATAGAGAGCGAATGAGGTAGAGAAATGTGGACTGGGATCAAAGGTGATTGCAAGATTGGGTTTTTGGGTGGACAATTTTTTATTAACTATTAAATTATTAAGCCTATTTGCAATTTTTTTTTTAATTTAATTAGACTTGTGTGACTCATTTATGTGTCTGATTAGCACATAACATAATTTTTGATAGAATTGTGACGGAATGACTACATTGATTTGAGACACTTACTTGCAGGACTTCATTGATCAATTTTCAATTTCAGGGATCATTTGATGTCGCGGGTCAATTTCAATGACCATTTATAAGAAAAAATGACTTATGGGGCCGATTTATGTGTCACATCAGCACTTAATAGAATTTTTAACAAAATTGTGACGAAATGACCACATTGATTTGTGTCATCTATTTTCAGGGATTGCATTGATTAATTTTCAATTTCATGAACCATCTTAATGATGAAAGTCAATTTCAAGAATTATTTGTGATAAAAACCTTTATTTTTATTTGATAGTCACAAATAAAAAAAAGAGTATAAGTGATATATATATATATATATATATATTATTTAATTATTTTTATTTGATAGTCATAAATAAAAAAGAGTATAAATTATATATATATATATATATATATATATAGGATTGAGCCTGCGTCACAAATCAATTGAGAAGCCTCATGTTGAAGTTTTACCTTACCTATTAGGTCGATCTCTTGGAGGCGGAGCCGCGAAGTTCGGCCAATTCTTGCTAAATCAACAGACAGGACGATTGTATCATGGGTTCGATCTGGCAACGGTCAACAGCCGCCCAAAAGAAAATAAAACCTCCTAGAAGTCCGAGGGACCTTTAGTGGCTTATTATTTTGTATCTGTCCACCTCTGATTGGAAGGGAAAAAAAAAAAAAAGATAAAAAACAATTAGGGACACTGAATTTCAGAAAGATGGGCTAGATATATTAGTGTTCTCAAGTTAACCACTTGTAGTACAAGAGGTGAGAAGCTTTATCATAAAAGATCACGGTGTAAAAAAGAAATAAAATCATGTAATTATAAGTTGTAAATTGTTTTGTTAAGCTGATGGTATAGAATTTTCAACACTAAACGAGAGCATATGTATGACAATATGCATACAATAATAGGGTTGGAATGTAAACTTACCATTTATGAGATTTAAATTGAAAATCTGTCACTTACAAATGAATATCAATGTCAAGATAAACTTAAGAACGCGTAATCCATCAAACAAGCAAGACTAGCTTGTTTGTATATGCCTTCTCATTCCCAGCCCCATTCATTCAATTATTAATTGATCAAGGCAAGGCATGATAGCATCTTTTGCTGCAACATTTTCAAACTTGCAAAACTAAAACTCTGAACATCTTCCTGGAAAAGGTCGCAGTTGGGTCAGATGGTTTCAAATCCATGTGCAACATTTGCCGAAAACCTAATTAAAAAAATGAAGAAACTCATCACTCATCAGGCATGGGGAGCCTACAAATAATGAATTTACCAAATCGGTTGCCAAGTACCATCCCATAAATTCAAGTCTCTGGTTTCCCATTATACCATAATTATTCCATGTCAAAATCTCCATCGCAATTAGTTAAATGTGTAATAAATATGCATTAGTCTCTCTAGTTAGCCATGTGTTAAAAAGAGACCTTCTTCTGCTCGATTTTTTGTAGTATGCACCGAAATATTTGGTCTCTCTTGCTAGTTCCATGTAGAATTTTCGGTTCTGCGTATTATTAAGGCCAAAGACTCTCCTAATCTCCAAGCTGTCCTACGAAACCTACCTTTCAAAGAGACGGACTTCTATTAGAGTTTTTAGGAATTCATACAGAACGATATCGCATGGGTCTTTGCTGCTGAATCCCTTCATGAGAAAGATCAAACTTAAGATTCTTAGGGCAAAGCGCACCTCACCCCGAGGTGTGTAGCTTGTTTGTTAAAAGGGTGTTTGGATAGTTGTTCCCTAGTCCAATCGTCTCACGATGTTCTGAACCCTGCTCACGTACCGCTTTAAGAGGCGAACAACCCAATCCTTGGAACATACTACAAGCCCATGTGGTGAAGAGCCAACATCAATGTGCCAAACCTTTCTGTCGATGTGAGCTCTTGGAGAAGATCAGTCTGTTATCCCTAGAGTAACTTAGTGACTACAGTGGATATCTCATATACGATAGTTAGCAGTTCGCCCTATCAATCCTCTGGAAAGAAATACATTGAGGCGCTTAGCTTGCAGATTAGACTCTAGGAGAAAGAGTGAAATAGAAATCCCAAAACTTGCTTTTTTAGATAATGTATGTTTTAATAGACCGAAGCATGTGTGTATCAAGACATTTGATCGTTAAATTCTAAACTATGGGACTCTTGACCGTTAAGTCCATCGTTCATTTACCTAATTTTTGTTATGGGGCAATCACGTTTAGAACTCTTTGCCTCTGCCCTAGTCGTAAGGCCAGAGAACCTCCAAGGTGCCCTACGAAGCTTCCCTTCCATCTTCCTTCCCGGCATGTGTTATTTAATAGAAAATGACACAATGAGGTCCCTAGGACGAACCTAACATCATCATGCCTTTGTAATTTTTTGAATAATTAATGTGATATTATCCAGCACATTGATTTTTTTTTTTTCAGATTCTTTTGCGTCGACATATACTTTGACTTTGGGATGAAGATAGGTCTCTGGTTTCCACCGGTCGATTGAGCAGGAGCTGGATCTTTTGAGCTGAGTGGGAAAAAACTGTGCGTTTTAGTGGTTGGTTTTGTCTCCAATGGCATTCGCTACAATTTGCCCTAAATGTCTTGGTTATTTACACAATTAACCACAACATTTTCTTTTCCTTCCAGAATTTTGGGTGTTAGATTTGTTGAACAAATTCAACATGCGATTTGGATTTTAACTGACTACGTTGAAATTACTTGATTTGTCAATTGTGAACAGGTTGTGTTTGCTTTGAAGTAGAATGACAATCATGAATGGTACATAAAGTGTTGTAAGCCAGCAATAGCCAATTAACAAATAAAGAGACTATTTGTTATGGGTACACACCAATGTGGTATCTTTTTTATGGGATAGTACTTATATTCTCTTCTTGAGAATAACGTATTTGATTGTATAAATTTTGTAATCAGAACTGTTTACTTTCTTAGTCTTCATTTGAAGATCACTCTTATAAAAAATCATTTCATCGGAGATCATTTAGTCATTCAAATGTATGGAACAAATTGATGGTGTAGGTACTAAGTAATATATTCATGATTAACAATCCATTTATGTGATGTGTTTGGACAATTAAACATCTCACATTTGAATGATTTTTGTAGGAGTGATCTTCCAATGAAGATTAATAAATTGATTAGTTCGATCATTGATTTTATTCGGTTAAGATACAGTATTCGCAAAAATAGAAACCTAGTAAGTTGTCAAGAAATTGAAGGGTTAAATACCTTTTTAATTTAAAAACACATAGTGACTAGGCAAAATCATATTTTTATACAAACGATAGTAAGGGACAAGAAAACCGAGCCTAAGATTTTGATGTAAGAGTATTGTAACAATAAATGTTCTTATCTAATTGAACTACAAATCACTTGCAACAAAGCAAAATCATCTGTTTGTAAGAATCAAATCAGCTAAACCAGATTTATGATTAAAAATTTTGCCAAAATTGAAACTAAGTGAAAATTTGCTCAAACCAGAGGGACCAAAGAAATTTATTTAGCCCTTAATTTCATCATTTGCAATGAGGAAAGTTCCATGATAGTCAATTATTCCGAGATAAATGTTTTAGTAGCGAAGAGATCGTAGGTTGAGGTTCAACACTCAACACAGCTGGTGCTAATGTACCACCTTATAGCTTTTTTTCTGAGGTAGAGGTTGGATTCGTTTGGATGTACTTTTAAATAATTGAAAATACTTTTGGTGAAAATGTTTTTTACACCAATTCTTAGTAAAAATCTAAGTGGATCATGAAAAAAGTAATTTAAGTGCTTTCTGCAAGAAGCACATATATGGTGCTTTTTCCAAAAAGCACTTAAATTTCTTTTAGAACTCAAAATCAATTTAACCAAAAGCTCTTTCAGACATTTTAAAAACACTTTCAAACAAACCTGTCATCTTCGCAAAATTGACATACGTTACTCTTTGTACATAATTTGTTTTGGGTTTTAGTGTTGATAACACCATTTCTCCGTACATGGAAAATTATGAAAGGCTATAGGGTTCTCAAATAGATGAGTTTCGAGTGGTGGTGGAGCCATCATGAAGACAAAATTGTAGTCGATGTGATAGATTTTGTGGTTTTTCATCGAATGTATCTTTTAGATTAGGTTTATTTATTTATTAGAGAATTAGTCTTAATTATGTTTTATGATTTTCTTTCAGCATTAAATTGCTTTGCTTCTCATGTGTCACTTATTGATTAATTGGTTAATTAGGGGCACATCTGTCTTTTTCAATTTAAATATGACACATAGATTAGCAAACTAAGACAATTTTAATTGCCAAAAAAACTAATTACGACCTAGACAAGAATTTAATTATAACTTTGAAGAGTACTTTAATTCCGACATGATAGCAATTAGCAAATTAGAAAAATTAAAGTTAAATCAGAGATTACTAGTGAAATTAGAGTCCTCAATCCAAGGTTGGAGACATCTTAATCTTGTGATCACATGATAATTAATGGCCTGCAATTTGATTGTGAGACATAAGATTCCTTCCTTAGAAAAGGGTCAATTTGATCATCAAATTTCTGAAAAGGAATTCACAAACTCATTTTTCCATATTATAATCACGCTGAGCCACATTAATTTTGACAACGAAACAAATTTGATATCATCCCCTTCAATATGTAATAAATATTGGAGTTAATCGTTTTAAAATCGGAAAATGATCGAGAGATTTTTCAGTGTGTCAGGAACACGACTTAATATACTAGGTGTTATAATAAAAGTTGTTGGATATTTGAAAAAGAAAATTTTTAACCACTTATATCATGACATTTAGTGTATCAAACGTGTTTTTGACATATTGAAAAATTTCTCTCAATCCTATGATCATGAAGTAATTGATCAATTTATTTCTTTCAATTAATTAGGAAAAGGGAAAAATGTATAAAAATGGGAATAGACATCCAGCTAACCAAGAAAAAGGCCATGATAAATGAGGCCACCGACTAGGATCCGTTTTAAGAAAATGGTTTGAAAACTTTGAGTTTTAACGATAAGGACAAAATAAAGGGTAAAATGAATAGTATCATGATTGATTTTTTAGTGTAAAAATGTGATTTTTCGTTAAAATAAACAGTATACTGTGAGGTTTTCGTTAAAGTTTCCTAGTATAAGTACAGCCCCAAGCGCATAGTTTTATTGTTAACAAATTAGTTTAACTGTAACTTGTGATTAAGTAAGTAAAATCGTATATATGTACTATTCATGAACGACTTATTACTTATTTTTTTTAATCTAGTGAGTTGTGTAAGACAAGTCAATCCTAGACAAATAAACGAGCAAGGTCTAGGAATTTCTACGATCCATTAGCCTGACACAAAACGACATCAAAATAGAGGTTATGAATCAACCTGTTAACGAGTCTGGTTGTTATCGGATCACCCGATAAGATAACGAACATGACACAAAAACGAAACTAACACGATTTTCAAGAATAAGCGATCAAAACCAAAGAAAAATTGTATACAAATCTAGAAAATGAGATTGTATAAGTTATAATGTTATACACGTATACGTACAGAAAGAATGAAAGTTGCATGGTATACGTAGCTAAATGTTATGTCGGTAGCAAACGGTCAATTTTTTTCTTCTTTGATTTCCTCTTTTTTGCTGAGACATCCATGGGAGGAAACTGCATGGAAACTGTAGGATTACTATGAAACCATTGACCTTAATTAAGAAAGAAATCAATAATTTTCATTTGTTTTTCTCAAATCAAATCAATAATTTATATAATGGAAACACATTCACGTGATTATTTTGTGACATTCTTCCATAATTAGTAATCCTTGGTCGTGGAAAATTTAATCAATTAAATGATTAACAAGAGTAAGGAGGTGCAGGAGGGATTCTAGTAGTTCCACAATTTCCAATTTAATTAGTTTAGGCTGAATTATCAAAGTGTAATATGAATTATGACAAAAATATCACGTTATCTCTTGTTTTTGTAACTGTATCACTTTGACCTTTGAACAATCATTTCATATTTTACGTTATCTTCGTTTGTCAGCTTCGTACTTTTGCTCCACAACATGGACATATATATCAATATTGTGGATGATATATTGACGGAATGTCAACCATACCGTCATCAAGTCTTAATGAATCAATCGACGGAGTTGAAAAATTGCGATAATGTAATATACAGAGTTAATCTAAGCATTGAAAGCTAGAGAGCCAAAAACCCTGGCTGCAGAGAGAGAAGAAACCTAGCCGCGATGGGAGGGGGGTTCGGACCGGATTTTTTTACGTCCAACGCACTTTCACGATTGAACACCCACCATCTCTTTCGTCTCGGTGAGATCTTTATCTTCTTGGTCTTGGTTTGTCTGGGTTTCTTGTCTTTCAGATGGATCAACAACTTCTCCACTTCGGATCCTACAAGCATTTGAGGCTCTAGAGTTATGACTAGTTTCTATCTAAATCGTATAATGTGCTGGACTATTGGACTTGACCCGAGCATTATGGAATCAAGTTTGGTTCTAATCCTGATGAACACGATGATTCAGTCTGCTTCAATGAGAGTTCAAACGCGATCCATTAAAGGAAGAATCGCGCTTAGTAAAGTTGTGTGATTTTTTTGTTTTGTTGTTTTATTCAACCCTCGTGTTTGTAATAATTCCACAAACTCAGCATGAGTTGTCTCGCCTCGTCGTAGGAGAATTTGGCATTCTCGATTTAGGCGAATAAGTTAGCCATGCTATATGCAAGTTTTGTAGTTGGACATACAATGGTGTTTTGGGATCATAAGATGAATTGAAGCTGTGATATCTTTTGACGCAGAGTTCATGTATAATAAGAGAATCTTAATGAAATACTTCCAGTACTGTTCACTTTTAACGTTAAGAACATTTTTACCTTGAAAAGTCATTCTTAGTACTATTCACTTACACCTTTATTTTGTCATTTTGATTAAAAACTCAAATTTTTAAGGATTTTTCGTTAGTTTTTCTATATAATTATGGCGTTTTCTTATACCACAATTGTCAGCACTAGATGTATTGACTATTATGAATCCTCCGACGTCTCTTTCGATTGTTTGCTATATTTGGGTTTATTTCAAATCATGGTTTTGCAAGTAACCTCCTATTAGGGTCATGTCCTTCGTTTTGTATGGAATTAGTATTTTGCTCATTTTATAAATGATATATGTTTGTTTATCTTAAGAGAAAAGTAAAAACCAATGGACAAGGTGATACGATTAGAATATTATTATGATATAAAACCAAAAACCCTTAACTTATTCTCCCTTCTTCAAACTTAATTAAATACTGGGATAATGCTAATCAAATTTCTCAATCTCATCACGTTCAAAGACAAATCAGAGTGTTCAAACCTGGATACGTGTGTGTGGACAACATGGTCTCGAGGGTTTTTTTTTTTCGTACAGACAAATATAGCTGGCATTTCTAAATTCAATAAATTTCCAAATCAAGTGGCATTTTAGTAATAATCACAATAACGAGGGCCCATCTCATCGTCAAATTATCCAGCTCCCTCTCACTTTCTATCTGTAAGCGAGTAATTAAGAAAGAAAAAGAAAGTGGTCTCCAACCAACAACCACCCCTCCCTCTCTCTCTCTCTCTCTCTCTCTCTCTCTCATCATCTTTATATTAATCTCTCTGCACTCCTCACAAATTCAGGGCTCATTCACATTTCAGCTCCGAGTCCCTTCGTTTGTCTTTAGATCCGTCTCTTCTGTCCCGAAGCACAAAACCCTTTCTTTTGTTTTTACACAATTTGGGTAGTGGGTACATATATTTTCGTATATTGATTCATATATACTTTGGATTTTGGATTCTCTGTATATTTTGGTGTATGTTTTCGGCAATGGCTTCTCCGCCAGATACAAGCAAGACCATAAAGCTGGAGCGCTACAACAGCTACCTCCGCAGGGTCAACAGCACCAAGCTCCTCAACGCCTCCTCCAAGCTCCTCTTCCGCGCCACCCTTCTCGTCGCCCTCGTCCTCATCTTATTCTTCACCCTCAACTACCCTCCGCTTTCCGATCACGTCGGCGGTGGGGCCAACCACGTCCACACCACTCACAACTTTCTCTCCTCCGCTTTCTACGGTGGGGGAGTGGGAGGGACTGCTTGGGAAAAGCAGGTCCGCAAGTCTGCTACTCCTAGACGCCCCAACGGCATGTCGGTGCTGGTCACCGGCGCGGCCGGCTTTGTCGGGTCTCACTGCTCCCTCGCCTTAAAAAAGCGGGGCGATGGAGTTCTGGGACTCGACAACTTCAACTCCTACTACGACCCTTCGCTAAAGCGGTCGAGGCAGGCCCTGCTGAAGAAGCATGAGGTCTTCGTCGTGGAGGGCGACTTGAACGACGAGCCACTGCTGACGAAGCTGTTCGATGTGGTGCCGTTCACTCACATCCTGCACCTGGCGGCCCAAGCGGGCGTCCGGTACGCTATGCAGAACCCGCAGTCGTACGTGAGCTCCAACATTGCCGGGTTCGTCAATCTCCTCGAAGTGGCAAAAAGAGCAAATCCTCAGCCCTCCATTATCTGGGCCTCCTCCAGCTCAGTCTACGGGCTCAACACTGACAACCCGTTTTCCGAGCTGCACAGGACTGACCAACCGGCCAGTCTCTACGCGGCAACAAAAAAAGCCGGTGAGGAAATCGCCCACACTTACAATCATATTTACGGGCTTTCCCTCACCGGCTTAAGATTTTTTACCGTGTACGGACCGTGGGGGAGACCCGACATGGCGTATTTCTTTTTCACCAAGGACATACTGCAGGGTAAACCGATCGACGTCTACAAAACAGTGGACGACAAGGAAGTAGCACGTGACTTCACGTACATTGACGACGTCGTAAAAGGGTGCCTGGGAGCGTTGGACACAGCCCAAAAAAGCACGGGAAGTGGGGGCAAAAAGAAAGGCCCCGCCCAGCTGCGAATTTACAACCTCGGCAACACGTCGCCGGTGCCGGTGGGGAAACTGGTGTCGATACTGGAAGGGCTTCTAAGCACGAAGGCGAAGAAGCACGTGATCAAGATGCCGAGAAACGGGGACGTGCCCTACACGCACGCCAATGTGACCCTGGCGTACAAGGACTTTGGGTACAAACCCACCACGGATTTGGCCAGCGGGCTGAGGAAGTTCGTCAAGTGGTACGTCAGTTATTACGGGATCGAGTCGAGGGTAAAAAAGGAAATGGACAGCGGTAAGAAGGGCAGTCAGCTAACCGACGAATCCGGTTGATTAAATCATCCTCGTCACTGATCACATGGCCTTTGTCTAAATTTTTTGTTGAATTAAATTCCGTTTTTACTTTTTTTTTTTTTGGGACTTTTTTTAAAAGTAATTTGGGTGTGTGTTCCTGGATGTAATTGGATCCAAAATGTTGCAGCTGTTCTTGATGTATCATATATAATTTCATATAGAAGAAGAAGAAGAAGATAAAAATGTTTAGGAAAAATATGGGGGAAGGTGTAGATCTGGAAACATGGGGGGAGGAGGTTTGTAATAATGTGTGGTGGGGTCTACTGGAAAGGTTGTAGATCTCAGCCATTGGATTTGGTATAAAGAAATTGTGATTGTAACAAGAAACAATGACATCAAGAATCTTCTTTGCCTTTGCTTCTTCTTTTCATTTTTCTTTTTTTTTTTCCCTTAATTTTTTAATTTTATTTGTTTATTTGATTCAATTAACTTGTTTAACTATTCTCTTGCTTTTGTTGTTTCTTTGGTGGTCATCATGTATAATTTGGCTTTGGTTTCGTGGCCAGATTTTTTATTATGTCTGGAACAGGGTCACATAGTCATATGTCATTATACAAATTGAAGGATATTTGAAGAAAAACTTATCACTCTACTTGTTTAATAACATACGACATACCGTTCCGTCAATCATATAGAAAATCTCTCAATTCTATGGGTCGCAAGTGGAGGGGAGGTCTTAATTAGTTTTGCTTTGGAGATGATCATCAATAATGAAAGAGGGTAGGGATGTCTCTCTACAGCACTTGTTGATTAATTTGGGAGACTTTGCAGCAAAAGAAAAATTTATCGTTACTCAAATGCAAAGGGACTTCTCTTTTTTTGACGTGAATCGAACAGTCTAGCTGATTCGACTATTAAAAATAAGATTTTCACATTCCCAAAAGAGGTCAAAAAGAAGAAAGAGGGCAATATATTCCCTAATCATGTTGATTACTACATGTATAAAAGAAGAAACAAATTGGAAAGTAAGGGCTTCTAAATTCTAATTAGGAAAAGGAATTTTGGGACATCTGAAATGAATTGCGGAAAGGTACCTGCCTGACGACAAAGTATAAAAGGCTTAAAAACAATGAAAAGAAAGCTACAAGTATTTATTCAACACTACCTTATTCATATGGTACAAATACTTGTATTTCTATTGCGTAGTAATTTTGGCACTCCCGTTTGGCTACTTGCACTTCCAATAGTAAACTTAAAAGTTTATTATATTGGTTCAAAACAAGCTAAATTGAAAATGCCAAAATCACTATGGTTGTAGTCAATATCACATAGTGCTAGTAAGCCTGACAAATGGGTCTTGTTTGTCGTTTTTTTATCATATCCATTATCTTAACCAGTCGTGTTGTGTCAAACCCATTAAGATTAACAGGTTCTTAACAGATGACCCAATAACGACCCGACACGTTAATGGGTCGTGTCGTTTCGAGTCCAGTTAACGAGTCATGTAAAAAATTGTCATATCTAATGTCTAGATCTGGCAAACGATATC
Source organism: Pyrus x bretschneideri (assembly GCF_019419815.1). Classification (NCBI taxonomy): domain Eukaryota; kingdom Viridiplantae; phylum Streptophyta; class Magnoliopsida; order Rosales; family Rosaceae; genus Pyrus; species Pyrus x bretschneideri. Next base: position 1,146,832 of record NW_025999435.1, on the reverse strand, counting down.
TTATCGAGTTCTTAACGGGTGACCTAATAACAACCTAACTCGTTAACAGGTTACCCAATAACAATCCAAGTCACAAATTAGCTCGAAACCCATTCTTTTCTAATAATTTTGTGTTAAATTAACATATAGTGTAAGAAATTGCCAAACCTAAGTGCTAAGCACATAGTGTACATGGTTAATTTAGTTGGTTTTTGACCAAGAAAAAATTCACTGAAGTGGGTTTAAGATCTGTCGGTGAGAAATACTCAGCCACACAAGTTACATATGCTTATTCAACTCGTGTTCCCTGCATAACTAAGTTCTTTTTTATTAAAAATTGGATATTCTAGATATTAGCCATGGCATCAATGTTTTTTTTATTTTTTATTTTTTATTTTATCAATAATAATATTCTTACCATATTTTTGTATCACAATTATGTACCACTTTAAGTGGCACATCTGATGTGAACAACCACATCTTTTCAATTAATTAGCATTTAATTTCAAAATGTTAATCAATAATTAATAAAAAGATTGTTAATTAAATGATGATTATGGTATACGAGGACTCTCATTCTACCACCTAAGATTATTTAAGTGTTTTAATTAATAAAAAGATTGAAATTAAATGATGTAACTTATCCAATTCATCTGCCATCTAAAATGGTAAATAAATATGATATAAAATTGTGGTAAGAATATCATTACTTTTTTTTTTTTTTTAAATTGAGTCTGAAATTTTATTTTGTTTTTTAGTTCTGCCCCATCCATGTGGCAGCATCAAAATTATTGAGTTGAAATGAAGACCTGTAAAGTAATTTCCTTTTTCTTTTTGCTTTTGATAAGAATATTATGTTGTTGTTGGCTTCTTGAGAAAGAGTTCTATCTACTAATTATTGGATTTGAATTCAAACATAAATTAACCTTAAACTATCCTACAAATCATGAAAATGTAATTAGGGTCTAATACCACGATTACATGAAATCACATATAATTACTTCGTTGATCGTTGTGTTTTAAAATGCAAGTTAATGTCATTAATGTCTTGATATTATTCACCAACACTGATTACGTATAACGTACTTTCCATTGAGTGAGTTGACAATGGTGAGTGCTTTGTAGAAGACTATAGGCGTTCAAAGTTGCTTCCTGCAGACTTCTAACTCTCCACATCGACTTCAATGGACGCTAGAAGTTTCAGGTCAGCCAATATTCATAAGGTTTTACGTTTTGGTCATTCAATTTCAACCATCTCATGCCAACACTAATCCCTAAGTATTCTTAAAAGAAGATTTATATGAAATGGATTCATATTATGATATCCTACTCTAATAAAATAATATTCTGAGCAAGTTTTTATCAACATGATATTATATTATTGAACAAAAATCACAGTGATAAATCTGTTCTATACAAAGTATTCATTTATCTGACAATGACTTACATGACACGGATGCATGAACATGTAGCGATCCATGATAATAATACAAAAATATATGTTAATTTTTTTCTCTTATTCTTATGTTATTAGTACTAGACGTCACGATAACAATGAACTCGTAATATACAAATTGTATATCTTTGACATGTGTTCATTTTAACGTAACAATCACCATATGATTGAGAATCGCAGAAGGTGGAACGAAAAGAAGCATTTGATAATTCCTTTGAGAGGAACAGTCAAGAACTTTTTTCCTGCACTTACTGACACCCCCGCCTGTCCTTTGACCGTTCATTCCAGGAGGTGCAGTACTTTTTGTTTCGACTTTTGTTTCTTTGGAGTATAACAGAGATAAGACCAAACAATATATGTGAATCTTGTTTTATTAGAGAAATGAAATAAATAAAGTATGACAAATGTATTATAATTTCTTTTTTTTTGTCCCGATATTTGAAATCAATAAAAATTGTATCTGAGTTTATTCACCATCAAATAATGGACAAACTCAGGGATTAATGTTATCGATTTCAAATTTCATGGACTAAAGTAAGAAGTTTTGTCAATTTCAATGACTATTTTAGCTAAAAAGCCTTAATATGATAAGAGTAGCATTTTTATTTTACTTATGTTAGATAATTAATTGTACGAGACTGAGTGAGAAATATATTTTATGTTGGTAAGTACATTCTTGAGAATGCAACAAGTTTGCCAAGCAGGTTCATGGAAATGTGACATGTTACATTCAATTTGAAAACAAAATGACATTCGTAATGTATCCAGTCAAACCGCAATGAAATCCTTAAGTTTTCCGTCAATATCTATGGTTTTACTTCTTTCATATGATCTAAAGAACCATATTCTCCCTTTGAAAACGGTGGGATTAGTGAGGATAAGTTCTTTGCATCAACCTGCTCAGAATACTCCATCTCAATCCTCAAAGTTAGAAGACAACTTCCATATTCTTCCTCCAAATTAGAAGACAACTTACACATTCTGCCTCCAAACAAATATTGTTGTACATCGAATTGTTCGTTTTGCACTCCATTCTTGAGGTGATTGTACTTGATTAGATGAACCTCCTATTATAAGTTGTGATATTCTTGAGGACGATGCCTCTTTACCTTGTATTGTCTAGCCTTTGCCTGGCTTTGAATGAAACATATGCCACCTTTTATTAAAAAAAAAATATATATATATATTTGTAACTATTTGGCATAAAAAAGGACAATATATATGTGACAACTAAACCCTTTGTAGAAGCCAAAAGAGGACGTATATTTCTACTCTTAACATCCATCAAACCTAACTCCACTTACTCTTAGTCTTGGCATCCATTAATCCCATACCACACCACTATAATCAAGCTAGGGTTTCTTGACAGTAAATTTCTTCCTCTTACTATACATGAGCCATGACTCAATGAGCTTTTTTGACATAAGGCAGTTAGATCCAGTTCCAAAAACCTTATTTTTTAAGGATTGTTCGGACCCTTTCGGGTCAATGATTCTCAGTTATTTGACAGTTGAGGGTGTAAGCTAGTTGAATATATATATATCACGAAACTTGGATTTCTTGGTACAGCTTAGCCTAAGTGAGACTGATGATTTCATCTAATTCTTTCCATCTCTCCAAATCGGTCAACACATGAATCGTTGGTTAATAAACCACGATGACCAAGTCAATGGGAACCCCAGCAATGGATCTGTAACCTAATTATAAGAGAATTATTCAATAAATGGGATGACTTTTGATTAATTAAATAATACCAACGACCGGATAATTGTATAGTTTATGAATAAACTAAATCATTAGAGCCTCAACACTTGCAAAATATGTATAATAACCTTAGCTATGGATAAACTAATTTGACTTCGATAGTCAATAGAATTTTGGTTTAGAAGCATTAATATACAGATCTGATATGAATAAGACGATCTAATATCTTGATTATTCTAAAAGACTCAAAAATCATTATATATAATGGGACGGATTCGCGGCACTATTTTTTACAAAAGTTTTTGTGGGCTCATTCCGTAAATTATTTCACTGAACTGTCTGTCTTTTGAAACTTTTCTCAAAGATTATGTCTACCAAAAATCCAAATATGAAATCATATGATCGTTGGATTAATGGTTTAAGGTTAACATTAGTTGCTAGTTGTTAGTTGTTAGGGGGAAAAGGAATCGGTGAAGATGGAACTCGCATTCTGATACATATGCATGATTGCTTTTCTACCAATGCGAAAAACGTCATCTGCATTATATATAATACAACAAAACCTTTCTAAAGTAATACTTTATAAATAAAAATACATAATGGATTACTCGAAACACCAAATATTTAAATTGCTGAAACTGTGTCATCCATTCCAATCTGGTTTTGAGCCCGCATGGTGTGGAGGAATCCATGGAATGTGTTCATATACCCATGCGATGCGCTTATAATAATAGTCTCCCGTAAGTAGCACCTGTTTGCCTCCGTTACTATGTACAGACATTTTGTCATTCTAATTTCTAATTTTTATTAAGGTTGAAGTTCAACTCCCCAAAAAGGTAATAAAAGGTTGAAGAAATGGTCGGTGGCATAAAATATAGAGGAATGGCTTAGGGTCTAGAACTCCGCACGTATGATTAAAATCGTTTATATTATTAATTACCTTATAAAAATTATTTAAGCAAAAAAAATTAATTAAAACTATAGTTGTTTAATTAATTGTTATAGTAGATAGATAGATAGTTTATAATATTTTAATTAAATTCGTCCATTTATTTTTATACAATTTGAGACTAAAAATAATATCATATTTTATTGAATTTTTACAAAAAAAATTTACAAATTAATTTATAATATTAACGTTTGATCATAAGTACGAAATTTCGTACCTCGGAGTGTTTTAAAGAAAAACTCCTCTTCATTGTTTGGAAAGTCTCCTTGGCTGCTGAACCACCATTGGCTTCTGGTCTTTTCGTTATCCCCTTCATTAGTTTAGTTTAGTTTTTTTTTTTTCCAAAATCTTTGTAATGATTTAACTGAGGAAGAAAGCCAGGTCACTTTCAAATAAAATTATTTGGCTTTCTATCATTTTCAAGGTCAATGAATAGTGTAGATCTAGTTTTAGAATCTAAGGGAATTTTGTGATGAGAGAGATGAGGTTTAACATGTTGACTTCCCCGGTAAGTAAGACATTGCTTAATGCTTTTGCTAATTTGATCATGAGAAATGTTAATGCTGTCACAATGTTTTATAACGTTGGTATGAGAATTAACATTAATATGTGAGATGACAGAGATTTCATGGAGATGTCCCATTTTAAGAGGGTCCCCCTTTCATTTCTCTTTGATTATATTTATTATTCAGTTTGAAATACTGAGCTTTAAGTTAATTATCATTTAAATCACCAAAGAAGTAGGGATATGCCAAAATTTCAGTGAGACGGGCTCTAAAATAGATATTATTCTAACTTGATCAACTTTTAGCGCACCGTGAGTAAAATATTATTGTAAAAGATCTCAGTGTAATTAGGAATAAAACCTTGTAATTGACACTTTAAATTAATTTTTTGAATATATAAAATACAAAAATTTATCTGAAATTCTATATATATATATATATATTTTTTTTTGAACAAATGATATTATCTACAAGGGGTGGGCTAGCCTCACAATGTGCTAACAATAATGTGGTTTAAATTCGCTTTTGGCGAGAATCAAACCTAAGGCCTCTTACTTACAAGTGAAGAGAATATCACTAAACCGTTGTACCAATTAAGTAACATCTAAAATTCTATATCTTAATCAGCAAATATTTCGTCAGCCATTGAAAAGCACAAGTCTGATATACTAGCATGAGGTCCTGTTTATGCTTTCCTACCTATAATGGGTTTACTAGCATGCTTCATTTAAAAGTCAGAATATATCAGATGCCTTTAAACATTTTCAATGCCTCCCATTAGCAACTTTTTATTTTTCTTTATTTTCACTCAAGATAGATGTCAACGTGTTTGGGTCATAAATAAAGGAAAGGATACTCTTCGGATCTCTTTCTTCTAATCCATCAAATCTGCAGATTCGAATCATTGAAATTTGATCTAACGGCTAAAGTTATTATAACCTTTAAAGTGAACCCCTATTTGTAGTTGTTAGATCAAATTTCAATGGTCCGAATCTCCAAACTTGGTGGATTAGAAGGAAGGAATCCAAAGAGGATCCCTTTCGATAAATAAAAATAAGACCTACTATATGGCCAATCGAATTTTATTTAAGTGAAGGCGCACCGGCCCCACCAACAACAAAACCCAACTCGAGTAGGCTCACTAAGGCTCGGGATGACCCCTTCCCAGCACATCCCTTGGGGGTTTGGACTCATCCTCTCCTGAAGAGCCGTCTGGCACGTAAGCAACCAAGCTCGAAAATCTCACAACTCCGTAAAAGCACTAGGTGAATGCGTCACCATATACATTAAAACGACAACATAGCATCTTATGAGGGCCAAAAAACGCAAAGATGGCCACCAACCATGAAATGCAGTTATTGTCATTGTCAATGACCGATCTACTCTCACTCAGAGTAGCGATAAGATCAAGAATGCTTCTCTGGACGCCTATAAATATAGAGGTAGCGATCTCCAAGCTCAGGACAAATTCAATCTCTACGATTACAAACTTCAAGTGACACTTTAATCAAACCCATCAAAGATCTTCAGCTCAACCCAAAACTCTCTTTAAAGCTTATGTGGCGGCTTCGCCTTGCTTGGGCTAGCGGCAAATCTTACAGATACATCATCATCTCACATGGAGAGGACCAAACCAATGGAGATGAGACGTTGGTGAACTCCGTTCTCAGATCAGTGTTTGTTTCGTATGTCCCACCTTTAGCGGGTGATGTCTCATTTAGTGAGTGATATAGTCTTGCTTAGCAATGATGGTTTTTGCAGGTCTCGCTTGTCGGTGATGATTTTTATAGTCTCACTTGCCAACAATGACATTGCATGTGCCTTAGTATAGGCTTACTACGTCTGCAGTCTTTGTGACGGATTTGTACCGGAGTGCTTGTGCTGGTACGAAGTTGCTTGTTCTTGTGAATTAGGAGTTTACTATTATGCTAATTCTGCAAATTATCTCTACATTTATGTATAGGTACTCATACGGCAACCCATATAACTATGTTATCGTGTGTTTGTGTTATTGTGTGTTAATGAAAATTACTATCGCTTCTTGTAAAAGAAAATGTCTTGCCCGTGTCACTTGTAGATTTAGCCAAAATGGGGCAAACGTTGTAAGAGGAGTAATGTTAGGGAGATCAAATTTGTAGACAAAGTTGTAAACTAAATAATGTGTTACCAATAGGAAATAAGTACATTTATCAACGGTTAAGTTATAATTAAATCATCAACTATCATATCATTTTGTCCATAAATTTAATCTCTCCAATATTACTCTTGTTCGAGTTGTTGGCATTTGAATCAGCACAACGAGTAAAATTTTCTCTTCCCCTCTTCCTCACCTCTTTTTCCACCTCTTTCTCCTCTTACAATCTCTCCCTTTTCCTGTCGTCATCCCTTGTACCTCTCTGCCCCTCTCAATGATTGGACCAAACTAAGCTAACATTCGGTTCAATTCTATATTCTGGGAATTAAAACAAACTTAAAAACCTGTCCACCCCTATAAATGGGGAAGAAAAACCTAAACTAAGCGAGGTTCGACCTCTAAAAAAATCTAAAATAGTTCATGCCCAAGCATGGTATAAAAGCGGAGCATTGAGAATCAACCCACCATACTAGGGGTTGCCTTGGGTTGGGTAAACCCAAATCCGCCCATACCCAACACGATTTCAAATCCAATTTGGCTCGTTAGAATGAAGCAACAACCCGCCCAAACAAAACTCAACCTCAACCTTGATGATTGATTCAGTTGGATTGGGTTGATGTCTTACCCTCCCATGTCAACCCAAACTCAACTTGACCTTAATTAATCAATGATTCAACTTGATTGGGTTGATGTCTTACCATCCCATGTCAACTCAAACCAAACCCTATTTTATCCCAAATTTGCTCATGCAAATATTACCCATCCAACTTTATATTATATGAGTTAGATACAAGTTTTGAGATCGCTATACTTGAAGTTTGTTGTTAGGTTTCATTTGAACAATGAATAATAATGTTGTTTTTACGTTTCTTTTGGTTGAAACTTTGGCTGTCTCTTGTAATTTTATTTAACTTCACATGGTTGAAATTTAAAAATGATCTCCACTTCAAAAGTTGAAAAATCTTGCAATATAAGGTGTTAAAAGATTGAACTCAACAAAATTGAGCAAACTCAAACCCAATCCAAGTATGCCCAAACCCAACCCAAATCCAAATTGTGAATATTGCTTTAAGTTTGGTTGACCATCTAACTCGTCCAAGTTGCACTCTTATATCATTCCATGTGGAGCTTTTTTGGCACAACCAACCAAAGATAAATACCACGTCAGAAAATCATGGATTAAATCGTACTTATGTGTAGTCTTTGATTTTCGCATAATAAATAATTTTTGCAACCGTAAGAAAAGTAAAGGTGTTATGTAAAATTTGTAAATGCACTTGAAACAAAACCGTTACCGTCAAAACAATTACGAAATTATATATTAATCTTCAAATCACCTCATAAAATTATCTTCAAATACTGTGAATACATCCCAATTGTCATTGATATGATCACACGAGGAAATGACATGGAGAACGTGAATTTGGATCTTTTATGGACCTTAGTGTCCGGATCTAAGGACCAAAAAATTTGGAGTCTTAGTTTACGTGAAGGAGAAATCAGAGTACTTGTTTATACGAGATGGGTCAACAAAAGGAGTTAGTGATGATCGTCGAATTAAATTTGAGTGGTCTAGATTGTCTGATCCTTGAGTTCTGAATCTTGATAGAATCTCTATCCAATCAAAGCGGAATGACGTGGGATTTATAAGTCAAATTTGTGGGGCTAAATCATGCACAGATTAGCATGAAAAAAACATGAAAAGGGCAAAAAGTAAAGGAGAAAGGGAAAGCAGCTTTTGTTTGTTTCGACACAATTAACTGCATAATTGTGTGGGATTATGACCCTCTCCAACCACCATGCTAATCTTCTCACAACCACACACAAAAAAAAATATATATATATATATATATTAAAAGGGTCCAAGAAAATAAAAAGTGTTAAAACAAAGTAATTATACACCAGAATACATTGTACCAGCAGAGGCTCTCTCTAGTGCACATTAAAAGGGCGCATTTAAATTACACATCTGAATAAGAACTGATAGATCATTTAACCGAACAAGATCTAACGACTCTTGTTAGATGTATAACTTAAGGAAGACGATTCTCTCAGAATCCACATTATGGGAGGATCTTTACATCATAGTCGTTCATCGTATATTGTGCGACCAATTTTCGTCAGATACTATTTGTATATAATATTAAATAAAAAAAGTTAAAATGATTTCTAACTACGATGCAAATCCACAACTTAAAATGTGAAATAGTGAAAATTCAGTACTAACGAGAGCTCAAAAGGAAACACAACTCACCTAGAAAATAACGATGCCCAACAGAAACACACACTAGTGAGGCCCAACAAACAAGAAAAACAAACGCCTAAACAAAGAAACAACATCTACTGAAGGTCCATTCGTTGTTGTCTTGCCTCTTAGTATTTCTTTGCTACAAAACATCTCGCAAAGAACTAGCTACTTTGCGTTCGAGTGTTTCATAACACCTCTAACGACAATTCATCCGCATTTAGTTTCTCGTCATAGAGAAATGAAACGGAACAAACATAATGAATGGACACATCAAAAGAGGAAAACGAAAGTGAAAGTATGAACTAACGGATGCGTGTTACTCGAACACCCGACTTCTGTGGAAACACAGTAAGCACTGATCAACATTTGCAAATACCAAAGCCAACGTACGAACAAAGCATGCATCGCGATGAAAACATTGTTAGAGCTCAAACAAAGCGGTAGAAATCTTACTAAAATCCTTCACAGACATATGTTCAGCAACAATGCTGGATATCATGCAAAATGAAAAGCTTTACTGCCAATCTCCACAGCTGACTACATATGAAAACCATAACCAGCACAACTAGAATCCCAGAATTAAGCTAATAAATCCAAATGACGAAACAACACCACTTCTAGAACTAAACATAGAAAAGCATATAGACGGGACTTGTGGCTACAGCCTAAAAGCCACTTTCTTTGTTTACCGAGCAATTGTTCAATAGCCGCCACGGTAATCACCCCCTCCACCACCACCGTTAAATGGTCGAGGACCAGTTCGCTCAGTGGCATAACTGACACGAATGTTTCGCCCGTGCAAATCCTGAAATTCAAACAAGTCCATAGTCGCAAGAAGATCATTACAAGACAAAACTAACATCTTACAGGGGACCATATCCCTCAGAATCCACATATAGGACCCCAAAATTCGGGATGATTTATTTTTATGCAATTCATGCCCCCTCAATGATAAAATTCAAATTCTCACCTGGCCATCCATGGAAGAAAGTGCTGAACTGGCAGAATCATCACTGGCAAAGTTAACAAATCCAAAACCCCTAGACCTTCCAGTATCCCTGTCCGTGATAACTCTTGCTGCACATACAAAATTCAATTGTTAATTCCAGTACTTAGAGAAGGGAACAACAGATCAAAAGACGCCCAACTAAGCTTACAAGCACTTGAGGAAACTTCTTATGGTAGTAATATCGCAAAGAGAAGGACAGAAAAAAGTAAACAACCAAATATCAGCATCATATGGTGACAGTTTATTTTATTCACTGCCAGAGAGTCTATTCCCATTACTCAACATGCAGAAAATCAAAAACACTAAACTCGTTTTAGCGAACCAAAAGAACATAAAAGACAACCAGCAAAAGCAGAGGATCCAAGTATACATTGCAAAAGCAAAAAAAAAAAAAAAAACCTCTTGATGGACATCATTATTAGAACTAACCATAAGCATCGTAGAATCAATAATAATAACAGGTGAAAACCAAGAGAGCCTGAATAAAATTTTGGTGTTATATATAAATAAAATAAAAAGAACTAAGATTCCTGATAAACAAACTTTCATTTGCCTAACCCTTTACTGTGAAGTAGCATAAAACAAAGGATAGAAAGAATAATGCTCTACCAAAACTAAATATAGTGACAATGAAGAAACCGAAAGTACATTATGTTATGGTGAAAATGGTGGCCTTTCAGTAAGCAGACAATAACTAACAAACCACTTTCGTAACTTACCCTCAGTCACATCACCAAAGCTTGAGAATGCCTCCTTAAGAGACTCATCATTAGTTCCAAATGAAAGGCCTAACAAGCAACAATTTAAATCAAAATGTCAATGATAAAGCTACTGTATCTGTAAGTTGACGTCATAAATCAACATTGTCAGATAATATACCTCCAACAAAAAGCTTGGAAGACATGCAGCGCACAGAATTAAGCATTGCTGTCATGGGTGCTTGTCCAGTCTGGGAAATGTTATGCTTCAAGAGGCTCCCAATTTTGTTACAGAAAGCCATTTTGAAAGATCACAGTTTTCAGATAACACAAGAGCCTGCGCCAGAAATAATTTCCACTGTAACCATTAATCCAACAGAAGCAACAAAAATTCCATGCGTGGATTGTTAGATGCTGCAATAGTTACACATTGCAAATAAAAATAGTACATATGTGTGTGTGTGCCAAAGCAAACATGCAAAATTGTGTTAAACCATAACAAAAAGCTCGCTCAATACAACATATATTGACTATAAAAACAACATAACAGTAGCACAAAGGGTTGAATATGAATGCACATCCACTGACAAGAAGGGCGCATCAATAACCAGCAAATCTTACAAAACCAGGAAATGAATAACTGACTCAACCCAAAATCAAGTCAATTCGACACTGAAAATTATTTTCACCACTACAGAAGCATCAAAATTTGGAAAAAAAAAACACTACATGGTAAATAAAAGTATACTAACATATTAAGTGACCCTGGATATATTTCTTTAACAAGCATAAGACGGAGAATCAGTCCATCAAGAAAACAAAGGGTCTTACATTTCCACATGAACCACAAACACATTTGAAATATTTTGGGTCTCACAACCTTAGTCTCATTCTATAGAGAAAGTAATGAAAACAGTCTTTAGCCCCATAGTTTGACACACCTAACCATTTTTTATCTCTGTAAATTGTAAAAGGGTGGAAAGTGCAAGTGCTCTCTTTTCAACTTCTTCTAGTCTATTTGACTGAAAAACAAAACAGAGTCTAGGTTTCTACCATTTTCTTCAAGCAGATCGGTAGCTAAACACACAAAATAAACAACCCAAATCACAGAGTCATACAACTTCCTGGTCATAGCATATACAACCCAAAACACTGAACAAAACACATACTCATATTCCCACAAAAACAATCAATAAAAAAGATGAGAAACAAAACAAATCATACAAACCATGAATTGATAAACTACGATAGCATACAGAGAGAGAGAGATCGAGAATTAGGGTTTAGGATGGGGTTTACCTCAGAGAGAAATGGAGCGGCTAGGGTTTAAGCCGAAACTCAAAAGGCGGTGAGGGTTTGAGAACGAGCGAATAACCTGTGCATTTTATAGAGGAAGTTGGAGAAGGTTTAGATCACTTGCGGTTGCGGGTGTTAAAGAAATGCGGCCCACCCCACTGAAATTTTGTTTCCTCTTTTTTGAACTTAGCGACTTCACCCAAAAAAAAAAAAAAAAAAAGTAAAGCACACTACTTTGGATTTGGATCTCATCCGGATCTTCTTTGGGATGATCCTAGAGATTCAAATATTTTATTCGTTCATCGTTCATTGTGAGGTTAAATTTTTTTATTTAAAATTAAACACAACTACGGGCAAAACTAATAAAGGCTCACTGGAGCAGATGTCCACACTCAAGTAATTTGTTTGTTTAGTTGCAGACTATAGTTATATAATATATACGCATTATCTTTGAGGAAAATATATGTATCTAATATCCAATATACGTTCATATTACTTATACGTCACGTCAAATATTATATGAGCAAAAGTAATCTTGTTTTGTCGTTTAAACCCAAAAACCCATCTCTTGCCCATCATGTATTAATATTTTGGGAGATTTTGGATGCGGTTCCTAGCTACTAATGTTCTTTGACTGAAACCTTTGTGGTTTTTAGTTTTTTATCAAAGTCTCTGACATTAATGTAATAATGTATTCTATGCAAGTTACTATATTTTTAAATTAAAAATGAAATTTATAGCTATTTATATTAATGAGATTTTAAATAAAACCAACAATTTATGGGATTAAAAATATTAAAGATAAATTATACTCTTGAATATATTATGTATATATACACATGGGTACGTTCATCAAACTAGCCAAAAAGTTATTGTACCAAAACATGGGTACATTTTCCAAAAACAGAAACATAAAAAATAAAAAAATAAAAAAAAATAAAAAAAGAAAGAAGATATTAGGCTTAATAACATCATTGAACTTATTCTATTAAACTTGACATGGATACATTCTCAAATCAACGAAATAGAATGTACCCATATAAGCTTAAAAATGAATTAGAGAAAAGATTGAATGAATTTTATATAAAACAATGGGTACATTTTATATTTAAAAAATGGTACATTTTTCATATAACAAATTAGTATATTTAAGAATGGGTACATTTAAGATTAGAAAAAATTGAAAAATTATATGGATGGGTGCATATAAAAGTTCAATGGGTAAACATTTATTCTAATTTTATTTTTTATATTTTGTAAATGTTTGAATTGAAACGATCAGGAGTTTAATAAGGGTGTGAGTATTAAAATCCTAAATCAATTACTAATTTTTATTTTTAAAGATTATGTATGTCACATCCCAGTCTCGACTTCAACTTAGCACGATATTATCCGCTTTGGGCTCCAGCCATGCCCTCACGGTTTTGTTTATGGGAACTCACACGAGAACTTCCTAATGGGTCACCCATCCTGGGAATGCTCTCGTCCGAACTCGCTTAACTTATGAGTTCCGATGGAACCCGAAGCCAGTGAACTCCCAAAAAGCCTCATGTTATAGGGAAGGGAGCACGTACATATAAGGTATATCACCCCCCATTCGTTGGTCGATGTAGGATGTTACAATCCACTCCCCTTAAGGGTCCAACGCCCTTGTCAATACACTCGCACCACACGGCAGAGTGGCTCTAATACCATTATGTCACATCCCGATCTCGACTCCGCCATAGCATGATATTGTCCACTTTGGGCCCCGGCCAAGCCCTCACGATTTTTTTTATGGAAACTCACATAAGAACTTCCCAGTAAGTCACCCATCATAATTTGAAATCCTCCCTATCATCGTATTAGGTATAAGCTATACAGTATTAAGGTTTTTTTAATTGTTTTCCAGGTTGCCCCTACTAGAAGAAATTTCTAGCTCTGTCCTGAATACAATAGTATCTAACGATTGTTGGTTGATGAGTCCATATTATACTATATATTTTACCATAATCTTAGTTATAATTTATTGGTTATTTTGGTAGAATTTTGATACTTTACTTTATATTTTCAATATAGGACATTCGACGTCCGTGTGTTCCTTAGCTTGTTCGCATCAAAATTTCAGCAATTTCTATGCCACTTTCCAATATATTTTCAATATATGAAATGAATTTACTCATTTCATACTAATGAATTTAATATGTATCCTTTAAATATATGTACCGAAATGTATTATAGTGAATTTAATGTACCTAAATGAATTTAATGTATTATAATGTACTAATTTTTCCTAATAATTTTCTCATCACTGTGCCACTTTCCAATAATATATTGAAATTTTTGTAACATTGAAATTGTGATACATCATAATTTGAAATCCTCCCTATCATCATATTAGGTATAAGCTATACAGTATTAAGGTTTTTTTAATTGTTTTTCGGGTTGCCCCCACTAGAAGAAATTTCTAGCTCTATCCTGAATACAATAGTATCTAACGATTGTTGGCTGATGAGTCCATATTATACTATATATTTTACCCTAATCTTAGTTATAATTTATTGGTTATTTTGATAGAATTTTGATACTTTGCTTTATATTTTTAATATAGGACATTCGACATCCGTGTGTTCCTTAGCTTGTTCGTGTCAAAATTTCAGCAATTTCTACCAAACGGTTATTTTCTGGTGATTAAATAAAGAAGTAGTGCTCGTTGTTGAAAAATAACGTTTTTGGGCTTAAATGCACTTTTTGGAGCCCAAGATGACCTTGGATGGGTTTGTGGCTTTCTGGAGAAGTGTTCATAATAGTCTAATCTTTAAATCCAGCTATTTTGGGCCAGTTTTGGAGCTGATATGAGTCCGAAATGTAACTGTGCAGAATTTTGGACGAATTTACCAAGTCAATTTAGGATTATGTTTCTTAATTTATTTCAATTCTATTATGTTTCCTAGTTTTTAAAAAACATTTTCTAGTAAGAATTTTATTTTGTAGTAGTATAAATAAAGTTTTTTAGCCATTAAGGTTTTTTAGAGAAAAGGGAAAGGGAGAACGAACGCACTACTTAGAGAGCTTTTGACGATTCAAGTTTATTTACAAGGTGTTTTCTATCCATGTTCTCAATAATATTTTGTTTTATGGTTGTTGATAACTAGTTTTGGTTGCTAAGGTGAGGCCACGAGCCTTGGTAAGAATATGTGGTTTCTTTTCAATTTACTTATGATGTTATGTATGCATGTTTTGAATTATTAATCATCGGTTTAAACTATCTAATTGTCTTGATGATTAGCCACCATTAGGATATTTAAAAAAGTAATTTGATGCAATTTTGACTAGAAGGATGTCCCTAAAATTGACTAAGGTTTCTTGTGTAACATCCCACATCACCCAGGGGAGTGGATCATCTAAGCCTTATATGTATATTCACATCTCTACATAGCACAAGGCCTTTTGGGAGCTCATTGGCTTCGGGTTCCATTATAACTCCGAAGTTAAGCGAGTTTGTGCAAGAGCATTCCCAGGATGGGTGACTCACTGGAAAGTTCTCGTATGAGTTCCCATAAACAAAATCGTGAGGGTGTGGTCGTGGTCCAAAGCTGACAATATCGTGCTGCTGTGGTAGAGCGGGCCCGGGATGTGGTGGACCCCAGGTCGGGATGTGACAATTTGGTATCAGAGCCAATCCCTGGCCAAATGTGTGTTGACGAGGACGTTAGACCCCTAAGGGGGGTGGATTATGACATCCCACATCGCCCAGGGAGTGGATCCCCTTATATGTATATTCTCATCTCTACCTAGCACGAGGCCTTTTAGGAGCTCATTGGCTTCGGGTTCCGTCGGAACTCTGAAGTTAAGTGAGTTTGCGTGAGAGCAATCCCATGATAGGTGGCCTACTGGGAAGTTCTCATGTGAGTTCCCAGAAACAAAATCGTGAGGGCGTAGTCAGGGGCCTAAAGCGAACAATATCGTACTACGGTGAAGTCATGCCCGAAATATGGTGGGGGCCTGGGCCGGGATGTGACATCTTGTGGTTAACATGTATAACTTCTTAGGATGTACAACACGTCTTAAGGCTTATATGGTTTTTCAAAAGGTTTTCACAAAACTTAATGAGTTTTGCATGTTCACATTCGATCTGGACACCACGGACGGGTTACATGTTAGATATACGTTCTATGTTGGAGGTTCCAAGTAGGGCATGTTTTAAGAAAACCTAACCTTCAAATATGCATGTGTAAGTCATGAATAATTGGAAGAACTATGTAGGATTGTTAAGGTGACGGCGGAACCCTAGTGCTTAAATTTATTTTCAAAACTATTTTCTTTTGTTTTATTTACTTTGCCAATTTATTTAATTGTTTTTAATTAAATTCGTTTTTAATATTTTAGGTCATAAAATCAACCTCTTCTAAACTTTGTTTTCAAATAATTAATTAAGATTTGGTTTTAACATAAATTATTCATTCAATCCCTGTGAAAAACGATCTTACTTCAGCTACTATACTACGATAACCTTGTACTCTTGCAAGTATTTTTAAGTGTTTTTATCCCTACTTTTGCAGGTAATAAAAATCCCTATTATTGATTGCACGATGTACGAGGAACAGATAGAATGTGAGGATCTGGAAAGGATCCTCATCCCACTACTTTTATCAACGTGAGTAAACTAGCGCATATGATTAATTGAGAGAGAATCACAACTAAATTCAGAACAATTAAAGAGATAAATATTAACATCTAGGAATAGTCATAGCTCGCATGTGGCCTTTTAGCATAGTGGTAGAAAGGTGTTGAGCCATTGCATAACGGCGTGAGTTCAAATCCCATCAATGGCTAATCAAACATCTAATTTAACAAAATATATTGTTTGAAAAAAAAAATAACGGAATAGTCATATCTCATAAATAAACACCATTAATATTACAGCTCTCCCTAATTTTATTGTATTTTAATTTTCATATGTGTGAAATTACCAAAAAGATGATAACAATGTTATCAAATGGCCCATAAAAAATTGAAACATAAAATCTGAGAAATTATAAGAAGCCACATTCATCAATTAATCATTAACTTAGCATTAGATTCGGATAAAATTTTACATTGACTCACTAGTGATGATATATATATTTGTGACGAAATCAATACCTAATCGTAACTAACCTCATTAGACTAAAATAATTTCTTTATAAATATATAACCGTCATAAAAGTATTTTTGTAAATATCCAGTCAATTTCATTTGTCAAAACAAGAGACCAACAAAATTCCAGTCTTTATGGTGGGACACCATTTTTGGACTAAGTTTCACGCTTTGTGGAGCAACCTAGCTCATCCCACATGCATGTTTGGCACCCCTATTCAATGTTTTCACAAGGATTAGGGGCATCTACCTCATCATCCCTCTCAATTCTCATTTGGCCACATCTTTAAAAGCTACATTATTATCTTCTCTAAATTCCAAATGCAATACCATTCCTTATGTGGTAACACAATTACTTTACTCCTCTTGCTCACATGATCAATACTTTATTACCTTATCTCTTAAATCATAAGAAAGATTTTTTTAGTGTGTCTAGAACACGATTCGGTACATCAAATGTCATAATAATTGGTTGGATACATAAAAAAAAATTTCAACCACTTGTATTTTGACACTTGGGGTACCAGACTGTATTTTGGCACGCTAAAAATTTCTCAAATCTTAGAGAGATATCTGAATTCCTGTATACATACCTAATTAATGACTTTCGACCACTTGTATATTGAGACTTGATGTACCGGGTTAGAATTTTGGCGCAAGTAAAAAAAATCTCAAAATTTTCTCCCAAAAAAAGATCAAATTTATGAGAGAGATCTGAATTTTGGTACACATACCTACCTAATTAGGGATGAGCAAAATACTCATGGGTTTGGGTAACCATGGTTATCTACCCATTTAAAGTTCACGGTTACAGTTATGGATAACCGTTTAAACGAACAAACGGTTATGGGTATAACCGTTTATTCGTGAAATTTAAATGGGAGGTTATGGGTACTACCCGCAGTTATAACGGGTACCTATCGGTTATGGGTATTACCCGTTGTTATAACGAGTACCCATTTACCCATTTAATTTAATATATGTAAAATTTTAAAAAATTAAAAATTAAAAAAAAAAAACCCTAAATTTTCAATTTCTCCGATCTCAAACGCCCCACCCTCCGCTCATCTCTCCCTCCTTGTCGTGCTTCGTCCGTGGTTGTAAGCTTTTATGCCAAATCATGTTAATCTCTTGTGTTTTGATTTTGATATTGTTTGTATCGTTTTCGCCTATGATGGTAATATTTGGTACTTTTGTTACAATTTACTTCCGTTTACGCATAAAAGTACAACAAATCAAATGCAGGAAAGAACACAAATGAGTCAGTTTCATTGTCCTTACTACTTTTAGTAGTCTAACTTGTAGCACTCGCATTCATCTCCTTAGTTGCTGGTTTAGGTACTCACTGTATATTGCATGATGTGGTTCTGCATTGGATCGGATCTTATTGGCGATAATGGTAATGCAGAAGAGTATGTATACATACATAAATTCACATACGATCTTGTAATATCTGATCTTTAAACTTTGTAATTACTTGAAAATAATGTTATAGATACGAAGTCCTAATCGGTGCAAGTCTTGACGCATGCTAAAATGTACTTATAATGGTGTTTAATTGTCAAAAAACAAAAATTATGACAAATTTTTCTTTTGTAATTTTCAAGTTGTTAAAAAAAAAAAAAAAAAAAAAAACATGTAGACCGGTAGAAAAAGGGGTAAATGGGTAAAAAATTGATAAATGGGTTCAAAAATGGGTAAACGGGTAAATGGTTATGGTTAAATGGGTAAACGATTATGGTTAAATGGGTACACGGTTATAAGTATGGGTATAACTGTTTATGCAATTACCCAACAGGTAAACGGTTATGTAGGTATGAACATAAACAGTTATGAATAAATAACCGCGGTTACCCACCATAACCGTTGCCAATCCCTAAACCTAATGACAGAGGTCTCCAATCCAATAAATTCTCATCTTTTACCCACCTAGTCCGACAAAGTTAATGATCAAAATTTAAGGATGACTATGTTGGGGTTGTGTAGCTGGATATAAATCATGCATATGGATATACTTACTACCGCATTGAAATAAAATTACGATATCAATATAGATAGTTCACTATTCAAGCATGTATGCCTTTTGAAATAAAATTCCAAACTTGAATTCACTATGAGTACTACCCACCTCATAGGGAGTGTATGGTACGTAGACAAGACAAAATGGGATGGAATGGAATGGAGGTACCGTGCTGCGTTTGGTATGCGCATGCTGGAATGTGACAGTTGTTCGTTTTACGTTAAATAGGCGCGAGGCATAATGAAACAAAAACATTAAATACTAATTTACTCATGTTCTTTCTCTCCATGACGGCCATTCTAAAACCCCGAAATCTATGGCTTGACACTTCTTCATTGTTTCTCCACATTTCATCGATTTTCCCCAACAAAATTGACACCAAAAAATGCACAACGATTACTATAGAAGCTAAAACAAAAAAATTAACATTCCAAGATATTCAGATCATGAAATTGAACAATATTTTCTCAATTCATACACAAAAATCCAAAGCATTACACACACAATAGACAACACGCGTGCTTTCTCCAAAAGTAATCATAAAAGTCTAAATTGGAGGAATGACTTATATGAAACAAATTCTTTGTCACGTGTCGTCTTCTTCAATAATGCATGGTTATGTTCAAATTTTGTTGTTCATAACAACAAATTATTGAACTAAAACCCTCCTGCAAACGAAACACGACCTAATTCCCTCTTTAGGCACATACCACCTGCTCAAGCAAGTGAAAAGGTTACTTGGCATGCAACATTTTTTGGCTTTGAAGCACGGGCTCTTTGCAAGACATCCATTTTATTGCAAGTGGGCGTGGGGTGGCGTGAATACATAGACAACCCGGTCAGGGATGTGTTATTTTTTATTGTGCCGGAAACACAATATTGGTACAATAAACGTCATAATACAAGTAGGATATTGAAAATAATTGTAACCACTTATATTATAATACTTAATGTGTTAGACCGTCTTAGCTGCACATTAAAAATTTTCTCGACACACTAACCTTTTATATTATATCACTTATTATACTGAACTGTGTTCATTTCACATATATTCCTGGCAAGGAGAGTCTTTTTCAATTAAATAGGAAATGGATCCCTTCCTCCTAATCCACCAAATTAGGAAATTCGTGCTATTGAAAATTGATCAAACGACTGAAGTTATTAAAAATTTTAAAGTAGACCTCTATTTGTAGTCGTTGGATCAAATTTCATTGACATAAATTTCATAATTTTGTAGATTATGAGGAAGGAACACGGAGATGATCCATTTCCAATTAAACAAGCTGCTTCGTGGAAGCACCTCCTTTTGCAGCCATGGAATTTATAATGGTTTATGGTTTTGGAGGGAAGTGGTAGATCGACACGTGTATGGACAGATAGAAGGTGTGATTGGTTAGGGTGGTGCCACGTGGAGATGCAGCAGCAATAGGAGTTCAGATCTGCCGTAGAGAGAGAGAGGGGGGGAGGGAACCAGGGGCATGTGCTTGCTCGGTTGCTCCCTTAGTAAAATACCCAAATCCTCCTTTATGCGGCCGCGGTCTTCCTGTCCACACCCTCTCTTCATAGCGCGTGCTGCGTACGCACACCAATGACACCAAATATTCTAATATTCTCTGCATAAAATAAAAAAAACATTAATAAAAATGATTTGAAAACTTTGAATTTTAATAATAAAGACAAAATAAAGAGTAAAGTGAATAGTACTAGGATTAACTTTTTAGTGTAAAAATATGGTTTTTCGTTAAAATAAATAGTACCAGAAACTTTTCGTCAAAGTTCTATGAAATAAAAGATTAAATTAAAAAGCATTAGCCTATTTAGACTCCAAATTAGACCCCGGAGATTATGAAATTCATATAACATGGATTATGTTGTTTGTGTTAGGTTTATACTTATAATTTCATTTTTTACAGAATCATGCGTAAAATACGTGAAAAAACTAGTTTTCAGTGAAATTTATATATCTGATCTACTGTTTATATTGAACTAATGTTAGTACCTAAATGTTGGTATTAAAATGTATTATATTGAATTAATGTATTTAAATGTTAGTACCGAAATGTATGTACTGAAATATATGAACCGAAATGTATTAATATTAAATTAATGTAGCTAAATGTGTGTATCGAAATGTATGAACCAATATATTAGTACTGAAATGTATTATATTGAATTAATGTACCTAATGTTTGTATCGAAATGTATGCACGGAAATATGTATACCTAAACATATGTATCGAAATGTATTATAATGAATTTAATGTACCTAAATAAAGAAGACAAAATACATCAAAATATATTGTATAACAAAAATTAATTTATCTAAATGTTTACAACAAAATATATTACGATAAATGAAATAAAAATAAAAATTATAATGAAATAAAATTAATATATTAAAAATTAGGAAGAAAAAGAGAAATAATTAAAAAATCAAAATATAATTAAAAAATATGGTTATTAATGTATCAAGGGACTAAAATTAGATTTTGATCTTACTCATGGTTTTAATCTAAAAGTCATATTTACCAAGGATTAAAATGAAGTTTTCTATATTTTTTACTACTAGAGCTATAAGTCCTTTCATTGAGGCAAAGTAAATATTTTTAACTACTATAGGTTAAAGATAGGATTAAAAACAAGAATATATGTAGTAAAGCAGGAGTGGCCCCATTGAAAATAAGATGAGAGATATCAGTTAAGATGATTTGGACACATGAACCGAAGATTTACAGATGCTCCGGTTAAAATATGTGACTACAAAAGGGAGGCTTAGGGCAAAAAGGATAGACGAATACCTAGAAAGATTTTGAACTAGACTATATAAAAAAATATAGAGTACTTAAAGCTGACGAAAGACTTTGAGCAAAACCGAGCTCAATAGCTCTCTAGAATTCTTACATCCGACCCACTTAATGGAATATGTATCCTTTAAAAATTGTTGTGACATTTCTCTTGCAAAGGTCTGGTGTGTAAGAAATCACAACCATCTGGAAGGGGCTTTTTCCCTTGTGGGGAAAGAGAAGAACCCTAAAGGTAGTTTTATTCTTTACTCATTCCATACTAGGCATGAAATCGTTTGATAACACTTCTTTGAAGCTCACTGAATCGTAAGATTAATGCCTTTTAGTTTCTCGGATTTATATATTTTGCTTCTTGTCAAGTGTAACATGTTTCTATTATTGATTTATGTATCCATAAGTTATTTATCTCACAGTTGATTTTTCATGAATGGTATGGCCTTTCTCCTCTATCTTCTCATGGATTGTTGCTTATCTACTTTTCGTCTTGGCACTTCCGTTAATAAGTGTCTTATTATTGAGGTTACTTATGGGTCTTTCTTTGTGAATATTTTAATTTTGTGTTGGTGTGTTATTGGATCCTCTGGGTCTACTTTGTTAAAACCAGTATCTTCGTTGAAGATGTTGCGCAAAAATTCATGGTGTTATGGACACTAGCTGGTTTGTTGTCGGTTTATCTTTGGAGTCAGTGTTGCTTGTTGTCAAAGTGTGTTCTCATGTCCATTATATTCAAGGTTTTGTGTGTAGATGTTTTCATCAATAATGATGTATCCTTGGCTTTGGAGTGTCATCTCAATTCTTTGAGTTTGTGTGTGAATCATTCAAGATTTGGATGCATTCTTTTACTTATTCCCTCCAGCTTGTCTAGCCCCCAAATGCAATTGTACAATAACAATTAGTTTGTCCAAGTTGGTCTTTTATTTTATGTTAGAGTTTGTTTGGAGAGACCTTGAATGTTACCTCGAATGTCCTTTTTGATATTTGCATCTTTTCTTAAATTTATAATAAAAACTAACGTTTCGTCTAGAAAAAAAGAGAGCAAAGCTTGCCTATTTTAAATATGCTTACTTACTCATAAAAGGAAGTCATGAATTGGAGTAGACGAAAAAACGTGTATTCTCATTAATTGTTTTTTTTAACAAACGGTATTATCTACATTAAGGAAGAGGGGAGTAAGCTTAACCTCACAATAAGCTAGCAATAATATAGTTCAAATTCACCTTTGACGAGAATTGAACTTAAGACATCTCACTTATAAGTGAAATGGAATAACTAGTCTCGTAGTTGATTTAGTTCCTGATTTTTTTTTAAATAATACATAATCCATATCATTAAGAGCATTTCCAAAGGTGATGTCAAATATAATATGTCAAAATTTTATTTGATGGCTGATGTGGCAAATTGAATACAAGTGCTAAATTATCTTATTTTCCAATGGATGTGTCAAATATTTATTTTATTATTTTATTGAGCCTAGAGTTACATTAACTATTAAAAAAATAATAAAAAATAATTGTAGTATTTATTCTATTGGTTGTATATGAGACCCATGTATTAAAAAATTCAATTAAATATATTTGACTTTTTCTTTGTTTGCTGTCAAAAAAGGTAGCTAGAAAGTAAGGAGTTAAGTGACTCACATGCCACATCATATATGGCATATCCATTGGAAAACACTTAAATATCTTTTAATCCTATTTGGTATATTTGACATCTTATTTGAAGATGGTCTAAACATGTTATTAGTGTTGGGATTGTACCACAAACCAAGCCAAATTCCAAGTTTGGAAAGAAAGCATCCAACTGAAGTACAACTCAATATGATTTAAACTTCAAAAATTCAAACCAAGACAAGCACCTTATCACGCAACTTAACTTGGCATTGGCTTTTGACTTCTCTTTTTTATTTTTTTATTTTTTTTATTTTAATTTTTATTTTAAGCGATATTATTTATTCTAAAGAAGAGGGGATGAGTCTAGTTTCACAAAAGCCCACCACAGGGTAGTAAGAATGTGGTTTTAACTCACATTTGACGATAATCAAATTTAACCTTACACTTACAAGTGAAAATAAATACGATTTAATATTATTAAATCGTAGTACTAAATGACACCATTAGCCAAAGATTTGGAACCCAAACACTGCATCGAGAGCGTGGGACTTGATTTGGATGGATCATACTCTTTCTCTCTAAACCATGTGTTGCGTAGTGTTGGTCTCACCAATTTATGTGCTTCAATCCCCTTTACTGCTCTCCTTTTCTCTCTCTCCCTTCGCAATTCTCAACTCTCGCGTGTAACTTCCGAGCACAAAACAGAGAGCGCCCTCTCTCTCTCCTTTCTCTCCCTAAAAATACCAAAAATCATACGAACAATACACAGAGGCTCAGACTCGGACACCACCCATAATATACAAGCACTACAAGACTCTGAGAGCAAAACACAGAAGAAATCTGCTACCTTTATCATCATCTATCCCATTCTTCTGCTTCTTGTTGTATCACTTATCTTTAGAGAGAGAGATCCTCCTCTATCATTCTGCATTGCCCACTTTGCAGTGGACGAGGTAATCTCACCAGTTATTTATCAAATACCCATAATTCAGATTTCGCAGATTTTCTCATTGAAGCTTTGAATCCACTATCTTTTGCCCTTTTGATCGGTATCCACGAAATAAAAATTGAAATTTTAAAGTGGGTCGATTCTCTTTTCTTTTTTCTTTTTGAAGTTTTGAATTTTTTTCCCTTAATTTTTTGTTTGAGGAGTGGGATTAGGGTTTTTGATAGTTGGTGTTTCCTTTCTTGGTGGATTTTCTAGGGTTTTTGTTGGATCGCAACTGGGTACTGCTCCAATTCTGCAGTTTTTGACAAATTAGGGTTTGATCAGTGCAAGGAACTGAATAGTATTGGGATCATCGTGGCCCTGCATCGAATGAGCATAAGCTCCGATCTTTCGGGGAATGGAATTGTGTATTTGGCAGTGCTGGGGTGAGTACATGAACTCAGAGATTGCATAGAATAATGGAAAGTGTTGTTTTTCTGAGCATGGAAGAAGATTGCACATATTGAATTCGGTACAGGAGTGATCATAGACTTGCCGAATCGTTATTTTGAGAAAAGGGCTTCTGGGTTTTTGCTGCTTTTACATGCTTGATCTTCAGCTGGGAATCAATCTTGTTTTGTTATTTGGTAATAAGGAGTAGCTGATGATACTGTATTGGCCCATAAGGCAACACAGACAATTAGGTTGCGGTGGACTGTTTTTTGTTTCTCAAAAAACCATTCGGGTTAACTTAGTTTGAACAAAATTCTTGGTAGACAAGCTTTTGGAGTAGTTAGTTCATGGTTTTTGTTGGATTTTAGTTCATATTTGTGTTGCAGTTGTTTCTATTGAGGTGGTCCTGTGCTGAGCCTTGATTTTTCAAGTGAGTTTGGTGTGATATCTCATTTACCTTCCTGCACATCTATGTGGAAAGGATTAAAGGACTGGTTGAAGTGACTGAGAAGCTAATGGCAGGTTTTTGATGCTGGGAATGAATGCGGGGACATGGTGCATGGACAGGAGCATAGTTGCTGGTTCGTTCCCTTTCTGGAACAGTGCTGTTGGAAACTAATTCAGGAGTTTTCTTCTTTGGAAGATACTGGTTTTTGGTACTGTCAGGCTTTATGCAATGTCGCGCTGCTTTCCATTTCCTCCACCTGGATATGAAAAAAAGGCTAGGACAGATGATGTGGACTTGCTGAACAAGGTTAAAATTCTTTCCTTTTATTTTTTCATTAATATCTTTTAATTCGTATAGATAATAGAATTCATTGTAGTCATGATTTATCAAAAAGATAAAAAACGGTAAAATGAAATAATCATTCGTTAGGCACAGTACAATTGAGTTCCAGCAGTTAACTAGTATGGCTTACTCATCGATACGCAAACAAAATAAGCATCGTCATGACTGCAGATTGTCTATTTCAATAATGCTGTAGTTTAGGAACAAATATAATTAGAAAATATGAAGTAAAGTTATAAGTGCCAGTTTGAGTCCAGTAATTGCTGGGCAAAACTGGTCCTTTTGTCCTGATTTCTAATCAATTCATTTGTTGGATGCTTTTCTCGCCTGCATGTTGAAGTCCAGTAAAAATAATCTTCGTCATTTGCCAGTTAGCGACTATTAGGTTGATTTTTTTTTTTTTTTTTGTACCCAATTCATGTTCGAGTCCTGCTCTTACTAAGGATTTATGGTTACCCACCTTTGGATTTGATATCAGGGGCAGAGAATAATTGGTGCTGCTTTTCATGTTTAATTCTAAAGCTTTGATATCAAATCTAAGGGTTAGTGACCATGCATTCCTTCGTCACCTGGTGACCAGGAGAACATTTTCTATTCGTGTTCAGTGGGGCCATGTTGAATCAGCAATAGATTACATTACTCTCTAAGTTGGAACAGTACTCTGAGGCCTTTTTCTTTTCTAGTGCTAGGACTATCAGATTGCAACTCTATCTTGATGGTATGTTTTGATGCATAAACCGAGGTTATACTGAACAATGGGGGTCTCGCTTTATTTAAGGAGTCCAATACAAATCACCAGCTAGTCAAACATAGTCACGTCATATTTGTCCAGCCCCCAGTTTCATCTTATAGGCCTGAATTATTTCTCAAAGTGGAGCCAATACTTGTGACATTATTCAGAGGAGGCCTAGTCTGGCCCAGCATTGATGCATCATGTGCAAAAAAACCTGAAAGTATAGAACTTCCATTCCTCGACGTATGATTTCATTAAAGCTTGGCACACAAACTTTTTTTGGGAGCTCGTGTGATTTGGTGATACCAAACTTATGAATGTGTTTTTGAGAAGTCATAGGGTTCTGAAAATATTAGGGGTACGAATCTGAACGAAGGTGAAATGGTGGAATTTCTCTACTTGCTGCGTTTTATTGAGTTTTAGTAGGGGCAAGAAGGCAGAGTTATATAGGGGTGTTTGGTTCTCGCTGTGATTTGTGTGGTTTGGACGGAAAGAAATAAAGGGCTTTTGAAGGTATGGTGGAGTAGGGGCTGAGGAGCTATGGGATAACGGGCCAGTTTTGGTATGCTCTTTGGGCGTCTGTCTCTAATGAATTTGACTTATTCCTTTCTTTACTAACTTGGCGAGGAGTCTATGATGTTGTAGGCCTGCTAATTTTTTCAGATTTTAGGAGGGTTTTGTTTCCCTCATGCATTTCTGTTTTCCTTTAGTGGTGTTGTTTTATTGTCTTTGTTGCAATAAAATTGGTTTTTTTTTTTTTTTTTTTTTTTTTTTTGGCAAAAAGAAAAATTTAGGGCGAGGAAACACAGAGATTCTGGGATAGAATTTGTTTGGGAATCAACAGGCTCAAATTTCCCGGATTTTCGGAGAATGTTTTTTGTCCTTATTCACGTGGAGTGGAATTCACAAATATTTTAAGTTCTCTCTCTCTCTCAAGCTTAGATTTTTTTGCTATAATTATACTCAGGTTACTATTGTACGTTGTTTCTGTATGCTATTATGGACTGGTCGGTCGGGGTTTTTCCACTATATTTTCGATCCTGGGCATATCAATAAAATCTTTCCATTTCTCTTAAAAGTAAAACCAAGGAGAGAAAAGAAGAACATGAAGAAGCAGCACAAGAATGTTTTCCACAAAGAACTCTAGGATATGTCACATTAGCATTAGTGTTCGTTTTTGAATCTGGGCATCTGATGTTGGCCAAGTAAGTTCCAAAGCAGGGAAATACGGAATGGCTAGATATGCGTATGTTATTTGATAATATGCTACCATTTTTTTCTATTTGAGTTTGTATTTTCTAAGATTGAAGACCAGTTTTGGATAAAACAATGGTTCTTGTAATTGTTGGCTAGCACAATCTTCTGGTGCTGAAATTTGTATGCCGTCTTAAAGCCTTCGCAGAGATGGGGAGAATGGTTGTTGACAGAATTTTAGAGTACAAATTGGCAACTGGATTTGAATTATAGCAGACAGAGAGTTGTTTGTAAGGATGCCAGTTGGGTCCGGCTATAATTACTTTGAATTGTTGCTCTGAGCTTATCGTGTCAACCTAAGCCTAAATGTCTTTTGGAGAAAGACACGACATTTTATTACTTAAGCCTTTTACAACTTTGGTATATGATTGAGGGTCACCATTTGACATTATGCTAGCCTGCCATTGCTGGTGGTCATTTCCATTGGTTCCGTGATTTTCTTTTAAACCAAAATTTGGAATGATGTGTATTTTTATTGTTCTTTTTTACTTTGTGATTTGGGCTTTTATCATATTGTACATTCTTCCTCTTTTTCTGTTATCTCATTCCGTATTTGCTTGTCATGATCTCTTCATCCTCCTTTCTTTGTCCTGTGAAGTTTGGATTGCTGATTTTTTTTATATGGTAGGATATGATTGATGACTGGGAGATTGGAGAGTATGGATAATTGTTAACTGTATTTTGTTTTGGACACTGCATAGGAAGTTGGCTATGAACCAAGGAAGTTTCCTTGTATTGCTTGTCCTTTATCTTGGTGATAATGGTTTTTTGATGATCAGTCTTTTGTTGTTGGTTTGTATTTAAAACGTTCTTTTTCCTTTTTGGTTGTTTTTCCTGTTTTGCTTGTCTTGAACTTTGGTTTTTTGGTGGATTGCCTTTGTATGTTCTGCACCATCTTGTAAGCCTTAAGTTCTTACTTTGTACTTTACTGTCTGTTTGGCTAGTTCTTTCTTCTCCTATATAAGTTCTGAAATTTTATTTATGAGGAAACAATCTTGTGGTGGTTCTCATGTTGCAACAATTTGGTGAGTGGCAGTTGTTGGCTTAGTACAATTTTGTGGTTCTGATGCAGTATAGTGACACTGCTTTGTAAATGTCATTTAATTGTAATTTCTATTACCTAAAGAATGGTCTTTTTTTTCTCCCCCCCCCCTCTCTCTCTCTTCCGATTATGCATAAAACAAGTGTTTTTTTTTTCAAGCGAGTGATGGTAGGTTTGGAGATTTCACTTTTCGTGTACCATTCACAGAATGTTTTATTTCTCCAAAAACTATGCATTTGATAGCTTAAGAGCCAAAACTATTTGAAAACTGCAAACGTTTGTTATCCTTTGTTCTTTTCTGGTTTTTTGGGATCTTTTGAAAAGGAATGCAATTATCTTTACGGGTATGGGGGTACGTTTGGAAGGTGGACATATCAGTAGACATCAGTATTATATTGTTCAATGACTGAAAGAATTCACTCAGGTTTAGATTTGGTTGTATTTTGTGGCATTTCTTGCAGGGCAGTCCTTATTATCTATTTATTCAGTATGGATTCTTGAAACCTCCTTATTTATTTAGTTATGTATCTATTAAAAAAGTATATATGTTTATCTAGATTATATATCCTTACCTGTTAGTCTTTTAACTTTTCAACAATTACAGGAGAAACACAGAGAAAAGAAACCTAAAAAGGAAAAAAAGGACAAAGAGAAGAGAGAGAGTACAGACAAAAGTGATGGAAAGCATCGGGAAAAGAAGGACAAGAAGGAAAAAAAGAGAGACAAAAAGAAGGATAAGGAGAAAGATAGGGACCTGGTTAAAGACAAAATTAGTACTTCAGATGAGAAGAGAGTTCCAGGAAAAACAGAGGGTCATGGTGAAGAGAGATGCATTCAGAAAGAGTACAAGGGCAACTGTTTTGACAAGAGCTATGCAGGGCAAATTGGAGGTCATCAGGCAGAGAAACTCACTCAGTACCATCATCTGGCTGAGCAAAACCAGAATTCTGTATTGGTGGAGTTGGGTAGGAGGAGTAAAGATGAGGCCAGGGCAACTGGTAACTATCTCGCTGAGAAGATTACTGAATCACACCGAAAGAGGGATGACATTTTGTCCGAAATTAAGGAAAAGAACAAGGACAGGAGAGTTGATGACAGAAGGACAGATGGGCAAGGTGTCAGGGGTGCAGCACAGGTTGGTGGGAACACGATGGTTCAGAATCTTGTTGGTATGGTTGAACCTAAAGTTGAAGGACTTTCCAGACCATTGGCAAGCAATGTGGACAGAAAGATTGACGGAAAAGAAAAGGCCAAAGAGAAGGAAGGTGATGATAAACGAGGTGAAAAACGCAAGGACAAAGATAGAGAGAAGAAAAAACAAGGGAAAGACAAGGACAAAGATAAACAGAAGAAAAAGGAAACGAAAGCAAAAGAGAAAACTGAATCTAAGAATGGAGAGCCAGATAAAGAGAAGAAAAAGGAAGCGAAAGCAAAAGAGAAAACTGAATCTAAGAATGGAGAGCCAGATAAAGAGAAGAAAAAGGAAGAGAAAACAAAGGAGAAAAATGAAACTAAGAATGCAGAGCCAGATAAATTAAGACAGAGCGATAAAGAGGATCACATAGATTCCCATAGTGTCGTAACCTCCCAACTTCCAAAGGACAGCAACAAAACTGCTGGCACTGATGGAAATCCGAAGAAAAGAAAGGACATACAGACGAATGGAGTTGTGCATGGTGAGTTCTTTTTTATGACGCTAAGTATCATCGATGGAGCCCAATCATGCTATATGTAGTTGTCTAACACAAGTTGGGCCTCTTTTTGCGTACAACTAAGGGAGGTTGTAGGTGCACTTTTTTGAACTAAAATTGGATTCTGCTATCCTCTGTTTCCTTTGATTCCGAATATTAATGTTTTTCAGTTTGGTATCAGTCAATTGGCAGTGCTCTTGAATCAATTTTGTCAAGCAGGTTCAAACTTTTGTAATTTTAACTCTTTGCCGACTAATGATGCTTCCTTTTCTGATCTTACAGCCAATGATATTAGGCCCAGTAAACTGTTGAGGCCTTCCTCTTCCTCTCATTCATTGCTTGTAAATGGAAGAACATTGGAACCTTCCCAAACTTCCATCCCATATGTGTCAGATAGGCTGGGTGCAGCAAATAACATTAAGGTGGACGTTAAGGACTGCAAGATAAATGGCATTGTCGAAGCTCCGTCATTGGCTGTCTCCACTGCAAAGCTGACATCTACCGCTACACAGGCTGTTCCTGTTGCTGAAGCATGCATGAGACCACCCCATCCGGATTCCAGATATCTAAGCCATGTTTATATGGTTCCGAAATTGGACAAAGTGCCTGATCATGATGATCAAGATTGGTTGTTTGGGTGCAGTGATGCCCAATCAAAGAGACCCCAGGTGGAATCTTCACGGGTTGCAGAGACACCTGAGGTATGGTCAGAGGTTCTACGGATAGAGTCAGCTGATGTTCATGCTCTGCCGTATGTCATTCCATATTGAACAACTCAAATGGGCATGTTTCACCTCGCAACTCTGGTTCGGGCAATCCGTTGATAGTTGATAGGACCACACTAAATCGAAGCTACAAAGGCGTCTGGGCACCTTTGACGGTTCTGAGTTTTCTAGCTGCATTAATGTGATTGCAGTATTGCAGTGGTCATGACTCAACACGTCTCAAACACAAATGTCACACTCAACACGTCGCGGGACACACACAACACGTCATGGCATGCTCCGGGACGGGGCTGGCAATTTGGATTCAAGGGGCGGTTTTCCCCAACAGCTAATTCATTCAAAACGGAAAGTTTCATAAACGCGACGAAGCGTAAGGGGTGCGTAGAAAGGGAGATAGATACATATAAGGCTTGTGCATTTTTTGTTGTCATTTGGTTAGGAGCTGAGAAGCTCATCCTAATTGAGCATTTAAGAGAACTAGATGTGGTATTATTTGCAACTCCACCACAATTTTGATTTGTAACATAGAACAGCTCCTATTTACATAAGTTGTAAGATAGAAGAAGGAAAGGGGAAAGTAGTTGCATAATTCGTTTGGCCTCTCATTATTGTTCTTCCCCCATTCAGTGTTTCCATATTTTTGTATTGGTTTCATGTTTTTGGTGGAGGGTGGAGATTGTGATTAGTAACTCGCATAATGGGTCGGCCATAAATTACAATTGTACTCGTTATTCAAGAAAAACAGATTAAGACCTTATACTTACAAGAGTCAAAATAACTGATTGTGATCAATGATCGAAAAGTTTGCTTAAGTTATTTGAGTCCTTGACAACCACTTTTCAGCGTGCCAAGAAAACGGTCCGATACACCAAGTGAAAACAAATTTCAACCAATTGTGTAATGACATTTGGCATAATAGGCTGTGTTCGCGGAACACCAAAATATTTCTCCAAATAGAGAGCAATATTACTAGATTATAGTATTAGTGGTGGTTCTTAATTTCACTTTAGAGAGTTTATAACATGAGCATTTTTGCTCATCACCATAAACTAGTGTATGCTCACCATACACCTAGTCAATTGACAAATATGCTTCCACTTAACTTTGGTTAACTTTTTTTTATTTTTTTATTTTTATTTTTTATTTTTTTTTAAATTTGAAAAAGTAACCTTTAATGTGAGAGAGTTAACTAGAGTTACGTGAAATGACACGTGTCAATTGATTAGCTAGTAGTGATACTTTCCTGATATAGGTTCTTATGGGAGTGTCTTCCAAATTACCATTCTTCCTCTGATTTTTGATAGATTTGGGCCATTTTGTTTGAAGATCATTGCTTCATGGTCACAGAGTTGCTATGTTTGGCAGAGATGAAACAATATTGCGTTGATGAAGCCAATTCATTTGATGTCTTACCGCTTAATCTGAGGAAGTCACTGATTGCACAGACCCCTTACCTCAAGGACGTCACTTCCCTGGTGGCCAACAATCTCACAAGTTCTTTGAAATTGTTTGAGAGTGCATGCCGTATTGAGCCACATATTCAGAAGCATGGTGCTGCTGCTAGTGCCATAGAGAGTAAAGCATTCGTGATCAAGAGTTTGAAAATGGGTGTGCATGAAAATGGAGTTATACTGCACCAAACGCTTCAATAATTTAATTCAGTTTAGTCCCTGAAGCTAGTCCAGTCTGAGATAGTCCGATGCAACAAACGCACCCCAATAGTATTCTTGTGCAACATATTAGTAAGAAGCCAGCTTCTAGCTCATGTTGTGGTTTCCATCCTTAAAGAGGCAATAAATGGTTGTGACATCCCACATCGTCCAGGGAAGTGATCCTTAAATGTATATTCCCATCCCTACCTAGCACGAGGCCTTTTGGAAGCTCACTGGCTTCGGGTTTCATAGGAACTCCAAAGTTAAGCGAGTAGCGCGCGAGAGCACTCCCAGGATGGGTGACCCATCGGGAAGTTCTCGTGTGAGTTCCCCAGAAACAAAACCGTGAGGGCGTGGTCGGGGCCCAAAGCGGACAATATCGTGCTACGGTGGTGGATCGGGCCCGGGTTGTGGTGGGGGCTCGGGCCGGGATGTGACATTGGTATCAGAGCCTATCCCTGGCCGGAAATATGCCGACGAGGACGTCGGGCCCCTAAGGGGGGTGGATTGTGACATCCCACATCGCCCAGGGAAGTGATCCTTAAATGTATATTCCCATCCCTACCTAGCACGAGGCCTTTTGGGAGCTCACTGGCTTCGGGTTCCATAGGAACTCCGAAGTTAAGCGAGTAGCGCGCGAGAGCACTCCCAGGATGGGTGACCCATCGGGAAGTTCTCGTGTGAGTTCCCAGAAACAAAACCGTGAGGGCGTGGTCGGGGCCCAAAGCGGACAATATCGTGCTACGGTGGTGGATCGGGCCTGGGTTGTGGTGGGGGGCCCGGGCCGGGATGTGACAATGGTTGCTAGGGGTGGGCAACGTTTATGACATGCGGGTTAACTACATTTATTTCCCCATAACCGTTTAAGCCCTTAATTGTATAACCGTTTACCTGTTGGGTAATTGTATAAACGGTTATACCCATACTCATAATCGTTTATAAACGGTTAACCATATCGATAACCGCATACCTATTTTACCGTAACCGCATACCCATTTTTACCCATTTACCTTTTTTTTTACCTGTCTACACATTTTTTACCCATTTATAAGTACATTTAGCATGCATTTCCGTATTTTACGAATCAACCTTTGTAGAAAGAGGTAGCAACATATTTTTTATTTATTGATATACTCGTCTGGCTGGTTCATCACCACACTCACATATACCGTCTGAATATTGGATCCTTAGATTTTTGGTTATTGAACTCCAAATTTTCTTTCTTCTTCCATCGAAACTCATAAGAGTTTCATCTCAATGATTAGTTTCAGAGACGGAGCATTGTTTTCTAAAACAGAAATATGATAATGTCAACTTCGAAAAGGGCATATTTGGAACTTGAGCAAGACATAAACGAGCTTCACTAAAGTGCTTCGACTTTTCCAAATAATGGAGGCCCCATTTTCCCACCCAGATTTGTTAGAAGAAGGTTGGGGCAATCATATAAGAAATTCATCAGGCAAAACTAGTGCAAAATTTCCACTAGCATTAATATTAAATGCACAGTTAACCTCAATTAACCATACCCGATGAGTATTTGCGCATCCCTAATGGTTGCCCAACTTCAGTGGCTGACACGACTCCAGGGTTGCTTCTAAAAGATGTTGCTTATGGTGCTGCTGCATATGTTTATTACGAGCTCAAAAATTACCTGAGCTTTGAAGATTGGTTTAATAACGCATTCTTCCTCGTGCTCTCAAATGATTATCCAAATATGCGTCTCATCCATCTGAAAGTTGCACTAATATTGGGACAATGAGTTTCTAAGATTAAAAATGAAGTAATGCTAGAGAGATTAAATTTATAAACTAAATAATGTGTCAACAATAGAAATAAGTACGTTTATCAACGTTTAAGTAATAAACCAATCATCAAAGCCAATTTATTTAGCTTTGATCAGATTGCTACAGGGTAAAGACTATGATGATTACAAGGCCAAGTTTCTATAATTTCCTTTTTAAGTCTCGAGGACAAGGCAAATTTTCAAGGGGGGAATACTGTTTGAACCCAAATATGACTCAATTGCCTTGATCGGTGATTTAGAGAGTTAATTGAAGGTTTTATGCTTTAGTTTTGTTATTAAGCATTATTAAAGAGAGCATTTTTGCTTGCCATCACAAACTAGGAGTGGGCATGGGTTGGTTTGGGACAGTTTTGGGCCAAAACTGAAACCAAACCAACGAGCTGGTTTAAAACCGATCAAGTCATTTAAGCGAAAGTGGCAGGTTGATTTAAGTTGGTTCTCTATTTGTGTGAAGACGAAAATATATAATAGATTTCTCTTTCAAAAGCTACAGAATGTAACACCAATACGAATGATTGTTCAAAGGAAAGCACAAATGAAGCAACCCAAGGAGAGCACCAAAGCAACAGCTGCCCATTCTCCAAATGGTGCCCCTTGTTCTTCTTCACAGGGACTCTTAAATTAATTAGATTTTGTTTTCAAGTGGTGGAAATACGGTAACTCATAAATAAAATTAAATATATGCAGATCGGTTCAGTTAACCGTATTCT
Source organism: Pyrus x bretschneideri (assembly GCF_019419815.1). Lineage (NCBI taxonomy): Eukaryota > Viridiplantae > Streptophyta > Magnoliopsida > Rosales > Rosaceae > Pyrus > Pyrus x bretschneideri. The sequence continues at coordinate 1,111,519 of NW_025999435.1, read as the reverse complement.
AAGAATTTTGGGAATTGATTAAGATCGGTGCGGTTCAGTTTAACTATCGAAAATTAAAATTAAAAAAAAAAAAACCAAACTGTCAGGGCGTTTCAGGTGGTTAAGTAGGATTCTTTTTTTTTTTTTTTTTTTCAAATGCCCAGCCTTACCATAAACTATAATGCATGCTCATCATACATCTAATCAGTTGAGGCATACGTGTTAATTGATTAGGTGTATGATAAGCATACATCATAGTTTATGATGCCTAGCAAAAATGCTCCCACTGTCAAATATGCCAGCTGGCATTTTAAGGTGTGGAGTCCGTATAAAAGGAGGGCAGCTCCCGGAAAACAGAATAGATCAAATTTACAGAATAGAAATCAATACAAAAATATATTGGAGCTCTGCCTCCTTCTTCCTTCCTTCCCCCTCTTCCATGTGTAAGAGTTAAGGTTGAGCTAGCGTTAAGATTTGGGTTCTATCAGAGAAAGACAGAGAGAGATCTCCTCTTTCATTCTGCATTGCCCACTTTGTAGTGGACGAGGTAATCTCACCAGTTATTTATCAAATACCCAGAATTCAGATTTTGCAGATTTTCTTTAAACCTTTGAATCCACTCTCTTTTGCCCTTTTGATCGATATTCCCGAAATAAAAATTGAAATTTTAAAGTGGGTCGATTCTCTTTTCTTTTTTCTTTTTCTTCAAGTTTTGAATTTTTACCCTTAATTTTTTGTTTGAGGAGAGGGATTAGGGTTTTTGGTAGTTGGTGTTTCCTTTCTTGGTGGGTTTTCTAGGGTTTTGTTGGATCGCAACTGGGTACTGCTCCAATTCTGCAGTTTTGGACTAATTAGGGCAAGGAACTGAGTAGTATTGGGATCATCGCGGCCCTGCATCTAATGAGCATAAGCTCCGATCTTTCGGGGAATGGAATTGTGGATTTGGCAGTGCTGGGTGAGTACATGAACTCAGAGATTGCATCGAATTATGGAAAGTGTTGTTTTTCTGAGCATGGAAGAAGATTGCACATATTGAATTGGGTACAGGAGTGATCAGAGACTTGCCGAATCGTTATTTTGGAGCAAGGGGCTTCTGGGTTTTTGCAGCTTTTACACGCTTGATCTTCAGCTGGGAATCAATTTCGTTTTGGTATTTGGTAGTAAGGGGTAGCTGATATATTGGATATATTGTATTGGCCCATAAGGCAACACAGACGATTAGGTTGTGGTGGACTGTTTTTTGTTTCTCAAAAAACCATTCTGGTTAGCTTAGTTTGAACAACATTCTTGGCAGAAAAGCTTTTGGAGTAGTTAGTTCAGATTTGTGTTGCAGTTGTTTACATTGAGGTCATGCTTGTGCTGAGCCTTGATTTTTCAAGTGAATTTGGTGTGATATCTCATTGACGTGCCTGCACATCTGTGTAAAAAGGATTAAAGAACTGGTTGAAGTGACTGAGAAGCTAATGACGGATTTTTGATGCTGGGAATGAATGCGGGGACATGGTGCATGGACAGGAGCATAGTTGCTGGTTCGTTCCCCTTCTGGAACAGTGCTACTGGAAACTAATTTTTTCTTCATTGGAAGATACTGGTTTTTGGTACTGTCGGGCTTTATGCAATGTCGCGCTGCTTTCCATTTCCTCCACCTGGATATGAAAAAAAGACTAGGACAGATGATGTGGACTTGCTGAAAAAGGTTAAAATTCTTTCCTTATATTGTTTCATTAATATCTTTTATTTCATATGACATTCATTACGGACATGATTTATCAAAAAGATAAAAATGGTAAAACGAAATAATCATTCATTAGGCACATACAAGTGAGTTCCAGCAATTAACTACTATGGCTTACTCATCGATACACAAACAAAATAAGTATCGTCGTGACTGAAGTCCAGTAAAAATAATCATAGTCATTTTGCCAGTTAGCGACTATTAGGTTGATTTTTTATTTTTTATTTTTGTACCCAATTCATGTTCGAGTCCCGCTTTTACTAAGGATTTATATGTTACCCACCTTTGGATTTGATATCAGCGGCAGAGAGTAAATGGTGGTGCTTTTCATGTTTTAATCTCAAGCTTCGAGATCAAATCTAAGGGTTAGTGACCGTGAATTCCTTCGTCACCTGGTGACCAGGAGAACATTTTCTTTTCATGTTCAGTGGGGCCATGTTGAATCAGCAATAGTTTACGTTACTCTCTAAGTTGGATCAGTACTCCGAGGCCTTTTTCTTTTCTAGTGCTAGGACTATCAGATTCCAATTATATCTTGATGATATGTTTTGATGCATAAACTGAGCTTATACTGAGCAGTGGGTCTCGCATAGTTTAAGGATTCCAATACAAATCATCAGCTAGTTAAACATACTGTCATGTCATATTCGTCCAGTCCCCAATTTCATCTTATAGGCCTGAATTATTTGTCAAAGTGGAGCCAATACTTGTGATATTATTCAAAGGATGCCTAGTCTAGCCCAGCATTGATGCATCATGTGCAAAAGGAACCTAGAAGTATAGATTATCTATTCCTCGTTGTATGCTTTCATTAAAGCTTGGCACACAAACTGTTTGGAGCTAGTGTGTATTTGGTGATATCTAAATTGTGCAGCGTGTGTTTTTGAGAAGTAATAGGGTTCTGAAAATATTAGGGGTACGAATCTGAACGATGGTGAAATGGAGGAATTTCTCTCCTTGCTGCCTTTTATTGAGTTTTAGTAGGAGCAAGAAGGCAAGAGTTATAAGGGGGTGTTTGGTTCTTGCTGTGATTTGTGTGGTCTGGACTGAAAGAAATAAAGAGCTTTTGGAGGCTATGGTGGTGTGGGGGCTGAGGAGCTATGGGATAAGGTCCAGTTTTGGTCTGCTCTCTAGGCATCTGTCTCTAATGAATTTAGACTTATTCCTTTCTCTACTAATTTTGGCGGGGAGTCCATGATGTTGTAGGCCTGCTAATTTTTCAGATTTTAGGATGGGTTTGTTTCCCTCGTGCGTTTCTATTTCCTTTAGTGGTCCTCTTGACTGCATTTTATTTTGTTGTTTTATAGTTTTTGTTGCAATAAAATTATTTCTTTTCTCGGAAAAAGAAACATTTAGGGTGAGGAAACAGAGAGATTCTGGGATAGAATTTGTTTTGGGAATCAACAGGCTCAAATTTCCTGGATTTTCGGGGAGAATGTCTTTTGTCGTTTTTTCTTTTTTTACTTTGTGATTTGGGCTTTTATCATGTTGTACAATCTTCCTTTCTTTTCCGTTTTCTCATTCCCTATTTGCTTGTCTTGATCTCCTCATCCTCCTTTCTTTGTCCACTGAAGTTTGGATTGCTAATTTTTTTTATATGGTAGGATATGATTGATGGCTGGGAAACTGGAGAGTATGGATAATTGTTATCTGTATTCTGCTTTGGACACTGCGTTGGAAGTTAGCTATGAACCAAAGAAGTTTCCTTGTATTGCTTCTCCTTTATCTTGGTGATAACGGCTTTTTGATGATCAGTCTTTTATTGTTGGTTTGTATTTACAATGTTCTAATTTTCTTTTTTGGTTGTTTTTCCTGTTTTTCTTGTCTTGAACTTTGGTTTGGATTGCCTTTGTATATCTTATTTCTGCACCATCTTATAAGCCTGAAGTTCTTACTTTGTACTTGACTGTCTGTCTTGCTAGTATTCTCTTCTCCTATTTAAGTTCTGAAATTTTATTTGTGAGGAAACAATCTTATGGTGGTTCTCACGTTGCAATGATTTGGTGGGTGGTGGTTGTTGGCACAGTACAATTTTGCACTTCCGATGCACTAGTGACACTGCTTTGTACATGTCATTTAATTGTAATTTCTATTACCTAAAAAATGTTTTTTTTTTCTTTTACTTTCCCTTTCCGGTTATGTATAAAACGAGTCCTTTTTTTTTTTTCCTTTTTTTTTTTTTTTCAAGCGAGTGATGGTAGGTCTATTTCACATTTCGTGTACTATTCACAGAATGTTTTATTTCTTCAAAAACTATGTATTTGATAGTTTAAGTGCCAAAACTATTTGAAAACTGTGAACATTTGTTATCCTTTGTTCTTTTCTGGTTTTTGGGATCTTTTGAAAAGGAAAGCAAGGATCTTTACCGGTATGGGGTAAGTTTGGACGGTGGACATATCAGTAGACATCAGTAGTATATTGTCCAAAGACTGAAAGAATTCACTCAGGTTTAGATTTGGTTGTTTTCTGTGGCATTTCTCGCAAGTCAGTCCTTATTATGTGTTTAATCAGTATGGATTCCTGAAACCTCCTTATTTATTTATTTATTTATATCTATTAAATCAGTAGATGTGTTTACCTTGATTATATATCCTTACCAGTTATTCTTTTATAACTTGTCAATAATTACAGGAGAAGCACAGAGAAAAGAAGCATAAAAAGGAAAAGAAGGACAAAGAGAAGAGAGAGAGTAAAGATAAAAGTGAAGGAAAGCATCGGGAAAAGAAAGACAAGAAGGAAAAAAAGAGAGACAGAAAGAAGGATAAGGAGAAAGATAGGGACCCGGTTAAGGACAAAACAAGTACTGCAGACGAGAAGAGAGTTCCAGGAAAGACCGAGGGTCATGGTGAAGAGAGATACATTCAGAAAGAGTACAAGGGCAACTGTTTTGACAAGAGATCTGCAGGGCAAATTGGATGTCATCAGGCAGAGAAACTCAGTCAGTACTGTCATCTGGCTGAGCAAAACCAGAACTCTGTATTGGTGGAGTTGGGTAGGAGTAAAGATGAGGCCGGGGCAATTGGTAACCATCTGGTTGGGAAGATTACTGAATCAGACCGAAAGAAGGATGAGGGGATGGTCAGATTGCTGGCCGAGGGTACTGACATTTTGGCTGAAGTTAAGGAAAAGAACAAGGACAGGAGAGTTGATGACAGAAGGACAGATGGGCAAGAAGTCAGGGGTGCAGCACAGATTAGTGGGAACACGATGGTTCAGAACCTTATTGGTGTGGTTGAACCTAAAGTTGAAGGACTTTCCAGACCATTGGCAAGCAACATGGATAGAGACATTGATGGAAAAGAAAAGGCCAAAGAGAAGGAAGGTGACGATAAACGAGGAGAAAAACGCAAGGAAAAAGATAGAGAGAAGAAAAAACAAGGGAGAGACAAGGACAAAGATAAAGAGAAGAAAAAGGAAGCGAAAGCAAAGGAGAAAAATGAATCTAAGAATGCAGAGCCAAACAAAGAGAAGAAAAAGGAAGAGAAAGCAAAGGAGAAGAATGAAACTAAGAATGCTGAGCCTGATAAATTAAGAAAGAGCAATAAAGAGGATCACATAGATTCCCGTAGTGTCAAAACCTCCCAACTTTCTATGGACAGCAACAAAAGTGCTGGTGCTGATGGAAATCTGAAGAAAAGAAGGGACATACAGATGAATGGAGTTGTGCATGGTGAGTTCTTTTTTATGATGCTAAGTATCATCGTTGGATCCCAATCATGCTATGTAGTTGTCTAACACAAGTTGGCCTCTTTTTGCCTACAACCGAGGGAGGTTGTAGGCGCACTTTTTGGAACTAAAGCTGGATTCTGCTATCCTCTGCTACCTTTGATTCCGCATATTGTTGTTTTCCAGTTTGGTATCAGTCAATTGGCAGTGCTCTTGAATCAATTTTGTCAAGCAGGTTCAAGATTTGGTAATTTTTATTCTTAGCTGACTAATGATGCTTCCTTTTCTGATCTTACAGCCAATGACATTAGGCCCAGTAAACTGTCGAGACCCTCCTCTTCCTCTCATTCATTGCCTGTAAATGGGAGAACACTGGAATCTTGCCAAACTTCCATCCCTTCCATCCCATATGTTTCAGATAGGCTGGGTGCTGCAAATAACGTTAAGGTGGACGTTAAGGACAGCAAGATAAATGGCATTGTTGAAGCTCCGTCATTGGCTGTCTCCACTGCAAAGCCGACATCTACAGCTACACAGGTTGTTCCTGTTGCTGAAGCATGCATGAGACCACCCCATCCGGATTCCAGATATCTAAGCCATGTTTATTTGGTTCCAAAGTTGGACGAAGTGCCTGATCATGACGATCAAGATTGGTTGTTTGGGTGCAGTGATGCCCAATCAAAGAAACCCAAGGTGGAATTTCCAGGGTTCGAGGAGACACCTGAGGTATGGTCAGAGGTTCTGCGGATAGAGTCTGTTGATGTTCATGCCCTGCCGTATGTCATTCCATATTGAACAACTCAAAGGGCACACTTCACCTCGTACCTGTGGTGTGGGCAAACCCTTGATAGGACCACACTAGAACAAAAGCTACAGAGGCGTCTGGGCACTTTCGACAGTATATGAGTTTTTAAGCTGCATTCATGTGATCAGCATTGTTGCAGTGACCATGACTCAACACGTCTCAAACACGAATGTCGTCACACGTCACGGGGACACACTCAACACGTAATGGCGTGCTCGGGGACAGGGCTCACTATTTGGATTCAACGGGTGGTTTTCCCCAACGGCTAATTCATTCAAACGGAAAGTTTCATAAACGCGACCAAGTGAAATGGTTTGCGTAGAAAGGGAGATAGATATATATCCAAGGCTTGTGCGTTTTTTGTTGTCATTTGGTTAGGAGCTGAGAAGCTTATCCTAATTGAGCATTTGAGAAAACTAGATGTGGTATATTTGCAACCCCACCTCAATTTTGATTTGTAACATAGAACAGCTATTTTCATAAATTGTATGATAAAAGAAGGAAGGGGGAAAGTAGCTGCATAATTCGTTGGGCCTCTCATTACTGTTCTTCCCCATTCAGTGTTTCCATATTTCATATTTGTTTTGATTTCATGTTTTTGGTGGAGGGTGGAGACTCGGATTAATAGGTCACATAATGGGTTAGCTATAAATTACAATGGTACTGACTTAAAAATGACTGATCGTGATCAGTGTCTGAGAAGTTTGCTAAAGTCGTTTGAGTCTTTCACACACTTTTTAGTGGTAAGAAAACGGTCTGACACTAGTGTTTAAAATTTCTTTGACACGGGTCTATATGTCATTAGAAATATCCAAAGAATCAAAGAAAGATATGGAAATGGGGAGTGAAATCTAAACTTCAACTCATATCGGAGAAACTTTTAAATTTAGACTAAAATCAACATATATCGTTGACATTTCTAAGACCATCTCCAACCCTTGGGCTAAAAGCCAAATTTTTTAGCTCGAAAAGTTTAGCTTTTAGCCTAGAAACAGCTTTTCTGCTCCAACCTTTCTGGTCTAAATTTTTAACTTGGAATTATTAAAGAATGAACTTAGGCTAATTTTTTTCTTCTTAAATTTACTTTAAAAATAAAATTATGTAGACTATCGTAAATTAATTTTATGAACATTTTAATCTAAAAATATTTAAATTCCGATAAATATTGAAAAATCACTAAATTGATACATGAAACTCATGAAACACTATGGAAGAATATGAAAATCATTGAAATACTCGAACAAATCTCAATAGTAGTAGTCTTTGCAAGTCGGCAGTACTCGTTAGTTGAGTCTGCAGAGCACCCATTGGCTAGCATCTGAAATGCAGATGAGGATTGTCCGAGGTGGGCAACCGATGCGGACCAACAATGGGAAGATTATTGAAGTCTTCCCCATTTTTGGGTGAATATTGAGTTAAACAATTTTTTATAATTATTTTAGCCATTGTATTTAAATTTGGGCCGTTAAATTTTTTTTTTTTATCGTTAGATTTGATTATATTCGATCTTAACCGTTGGATTCAATGTATTTTAAAATTACATTTTTCTTAAAAAACAAAAATTGAAATTGGACCGTTAGATCAACCAACGGTCCAAAAAGGCCAGCCATTGGATGATAAAAAGAGCCATTGGGCTCATAATGGTGGACGACACAAGCCCTGACAGCGGGTCCCACCCTATCGAGCGTTGACTCAGCCTGCGTGGGGTGAGTGGGGCGCGTGATCGGGCCGAGAGTGGGCTAGGAAAGGGAGAGTCCACGTGTTTTTGGGCTATTTCTTGGTGGCCTTGGTTTGGCATTTGGCTTCTGTTGGGTTGGGTTGGGTTTTGGGGGGGGGGGGGGTGGGGGAATAAGTAGGGAAATTTGGCAAATAGCCCAGGATTGGGTTTGGACTAACACATTTGTTAAATATTGATGAAACTCATGAAGAGCTACTTATGTCAATACCAAGCTGGGTGGTGTTGGAGCTGTGATATGGGATTGGTGGGGGGGGGGGGGGGGGGTGGGTTTTGGCGGTTGGGGTGTGGCAATATCCAGGCATCACATATGTGCCGCTCCTGAAGCTGTTTGTTGTGAGTCACATCATCCAACTAACCCATACGCACGGTCTTGATTAGGTCGTGGTGGGGAGTGATTTCATGAAGGCCACTACAAACACGCAATAGGACCATTTCAGACTCGTCAGCAATAGGTTTGATTGCGGATGATGTTTTGCAGGTGGCATCCTCCTTCTCGATTTTGAATTTTATTCATGTTTCTCGTGTATGTAATGTGGTTGCCCATCGTCTTGCAAAGTTTGCTTCAACTAGTAGGAATAATTTAATTTGGATTGAGAAGCCTCCTACTTTCATTCAGAATGTCATTCTCCAAGACATATATAGCTCTTTATGAGTTGATTTGAATCAATACAACACTTTCCTTTAAAAAAAAAATTTTATTTCAAAAAAGGTACGCGTGAATAAAGTAAGTGACCCTAATTAATTTCCTTAGATTCCCTGAAAAATCAGTGGAGCAGTGAGAAGTAATTCGGTGCCATAAAGGCGACGGAAGAGGGAGGAGGCAGGAATGGGATAAACAAAAGAACCCAAAATCAGGGTCAGATTAATTTCAATTTTTATTATTATTAAGGAATTGTTTTTAATCGACGTGGTGAGTCAGATAATCTGCCATATCATATGGTACAAATATTTGTATATCTATTCTATTAAAACAAGAGCCATTGTTAATTTTTTTTCTTCATATTTTTTTTTTCAATTTTGCCATTATTTTTCGAAAAACTATTGACATGAGAAGGGCAAAATAGTAATTTTGTATCTTTTGACAAAATGACAATCATATTCCTATTTTTCCTACTTTACCCTCACTTTTGATACACAATATTTACATAAGGAGGACAAAACAATAATTATGTAATATTAAGAGAAATTGTTCACACACCCAAAATGTGCTGTCTGCTAGTTTAAGTGATAAAAATAATATGACCAATCATGCATATGCTTGTTTCCTATCCAATTGATTTTTTATTTATTTATTAAAGGTAATATTCGCCAAGAACTTGCAAGGCATTGGTAATTTATTTATATTTTATCCAATTATCCACTGAACTTATATAGTTAGCTAAGTTTCTCATACTTTTAGATTTTCGAATTGTCCATCAAACATTCTTCCATCTTAGTCAAGTGTTGTCTATGTGAAAAACTTCTGAAGGCAAACAAGTCATTTTGTCCCTCATTAAAGAGTTATGGAAGGGAGGAAAAGTAGAAATGGTTGCAGGTTTAGGTGTTAGTGAGGTAAAAAGAATATCGAGTTTCAGAGTGTAAAGTAACGATTGAAATTAGTTCACGAGTCATTCCAAACAATAAGCCTAAAAAAAAATAAAAACTAAATGCTCATAGTTTTAATTTTTAATTTTTATTCAAAATGGTCATTGAGATTGGTATGACTCACCATTTTGGTTACTGACAATGGAAATTGATAGAAGTAGCCCATATGTTTGTCCATTGTAAATCATTTAGATCATTCTGCAAAAACATTATCAACATTCTTGTCAAATTGTCACATGAACAACTAGGGCTGGTTCGCTATGGGATCCAAATTCCAAACCAAATTTTTTTTTTTCAGGACAGGGTTTCGGAAACCAAACACAACATAAATTTCAGTATTCCCAAATTTTGGAATTCCTTTTTTCAGGATTTCGATATGGTTCAGGATTCATCGACCTCTCACCTTCCCTGCCAACCCACACGGCCACACCTCATCCCAAATTCGTCAACCTCCCCATCCTTATCTCCATCCCTCTCATTCTTGGGCTTGTCTTTGCTGCCTTCGGGAAGTTAGAGGGCTTTGCGAAGTGCATCGAACAAAATCAGGTACTGATCTTCGTCTATGTGTGAGCTTTTCCATGTCTTGCCGAATGAAATCGCCATCAGAGGGCTACTCTGCTTTGCAACGATGGATTTGATGTCTTGGAAGATTGATTGGGTTCCTTAGACGAAGGCTGCAATGGGTATGGTGTTTTGGGAAGAGCAGGCTACAGGTGTGGCTGCTTTTGAAGATTGAGAAATCATTTGGAGGCCTTGGGCTTGCTTCTGCATTTGAGGGAGTCGGTGGAGAGAGAGAGGGTGGCTGTCTGTTGGAGTGCGAAGACAGTGATGTTATCAAGAAATAATAAAGGAAATGAATGGTTAGTGAAGATGGCAGACAAAGAAAGAATAAAAAAAGGAAAATGTAGTGAAGAAAGATGGTTATTGGCCAAAGGAACGGCTTGGTTGATTAAGTAATATTATAAAGCATATGGGCACACACAAAGTGTGTGAATTTTTGTTTTTTTTTTGTTTTTTTGTTTTTGAAATAGAATAAGAGAGGGAGAGAGTGATAGAGAATGCCGGAGTGGGAATTTTTTTAAAATTTTTTAAATTAGAGATATGTTAGGATTACATGTAGGTGAGGTTTTGAAGAAAAAAAAAACAGCAAAATTTGGTTGTGTGAAATTACATTTCTACCCCATATTTCTTATTCATATTCTATTTTAATTAGAGGGTTAAACTGGTAATTTCATACGGTTTTGGTTGACAATGAGTATTTTATTAATTAGTAGAGATATATATATGGGATATGATCAAGGGAAAAATATTTTTACAAATATTTTTACACTTCTTTGTAGCCTTTGGATTTTATAACATTTTAGGGTTCTTATTTATTCATTAAATGACTTGGATACTTATGTGGATTTTAACTAATATTAAAAATACAAATAAAATTGAAAAAGCATAAAATTAGGAAGAAAAGTAAAACTAAAATTAAAAGGGGAAAAACCGTAGCTATAATCGTGAAAATGAGAAAGGAGGTCTATAATCGTGAAAATTTAAAGTGTAAAAATGTTTGTTAAAATATTTGTCCCTTGAATGTTTGTTAAAAATGTTTACACACACACACACACACACACACACATATACATACATACATACATACATACATACATACATACATACATACATATATATATATATATATATCAGTTTCGGATTCCCGAACAAAGGAAAATGTGAGACCAATTCCCGTACCGAACGGTTCAGGATTGGTACCAAATTTTTCAGGATTTTCGATTTAGGATCAGGATTTTTTCGGTATGGTTCAAGATTTTTTGGATTTTTTTCCACCCCTATGTACAACCATGTGACAACTTTTTTAAGAGTAGTTTTGTCAAACCAACCCCTTTACTTAACAAGGATATTGCCAGATTTTTCATATCATGGACAAATTCAGGGACAACTTGTATCGATTTTCAGTTAGGGACCAAAGTGAGTACTTATGTCAATCTTAAAGACCATTTTGGACAAAAAACCATTTTTCATAAAAAAGGAATTTGGATTTCACCTTGTAAACATCATATTATACTGCAAATGTAAGATATTAGACTTTAACGTGATTGCATTACACTTACAATGTTTAAATCAAATAATATTGATCCCTTTTTCTGATTAAAAGATATCAGAGACTAATCCATTTAAAAAAAAGTGGTCCTTATTAAGAAAATATTCAAAATGGAACAAGTTCATTTTAGAACACTACTTGACTATTGCAAGTTCAACAGCAGCTCCTACTTCTACTTAATCACAAATGAATACATGTCTAAATAATTGAAATTATAAACACAGACTGAATAGATGTCCATCTATAATTGAATAGAAGCAAGAGCCGCTGCTGAACTTGTAGCAGCCAAGTAATGTTCTTTTTGTACAGTGATATCAGAGGTTTGTGATCATAACTTAGAACAAGGACTTGATAATGGAATAAGAAGCATTACCCTTTAAATATAGCTTTTTTATTACACGAAAATGCAACTATTTTTCCCCTTCTAGGTTTGGGCCGATGAAATTTCGATGAAATTTAATGAAGGCCGAGTGCTTAACTGTTCTTCTTGACCAACCAATTGACATATATCCGCAATAAAGGTCAATGAACTTTCTCAACCACTCACCTTCACATATGTATTTACAAACTACACAATAATCTTAAGCACCAACCTAAACACTCAAACACCCTCTCATTTCTCTACCACCATGGTCTTAGCCAGTCCAAAAAACTTGGTCTATGGCATCAAGCTTTCATCAGTCGGGCCAGCCAGGGTTACCGGTTCGGACGTGGTTCATAACCCGAGTGGCATGGACTTGGCTATGAAGCTTCACTACCTTAGAGGAGTCTACTTCTTTGATAGCCAGGCGGCTCAAGGCCTGACCACTAACCGTATAAAGGAAGCTATGTTCACATGGTTATGTGTCAGCTACCGGGCATGCGGCCGGTTTCGGAGATCCGAATCCGGCCGGCCCTATCTGCAGTGTAGCGATTGCGGTGTGAGGTATCTTGAAGCGCAGTGTGATAAAACCATCGATGAATGGCTTGGGTTGGACTGCTCTCTTCAGAAGCTGCTTGCTTCTAACCAAATCATTGGCCCTGAACTATTCTTCTCTCCAGTTGTTCTCTTCCAGGTAAATTATTAATTTATTTTTTATATCAAAGAGCATCCAGACCTTTTTCCCAAAAAAAAAAAAAAAAAAAAAATGAATATCCAGACCTTAAAAAGTTGGCAGTAATTTGTTACAAGTTGAGAAAAAAAGTTACTTCCTTTTTTCTATATGATTATTGTGATTGTATTATTATTCGTGCTATTTTTAGCTTAACATCGAACTCGTTACAAATTATGCGAAAAAAAGAATAAACTTTCGGCCCCTTAACCTGATGGACAAGATATAATAAGTTATAACTTAACATCAAACTCCGTACAAATTTATATTAATCATGATCAAACTTAAAATCTCTTCTAACCAAGTAAAATACCAAAAGACACGCTGAACCAACTGGTCATGTTCCCAATGTAACTAGTCATTAATACTGGGCAATAAATTTGATTGATTGGTTTAAGATGACTTGCCATACAATAGGCAGTCTAATTTGGTATTAAATTCTTTATTCAAGAGATTCGGACATAAAACTTCTCACTTCCTGATAAATAAGAATATCACCAGACCGTAATACTGAGTGACAATATGCATATTCTCAAAAGCTAAAGGACCACCCAACCTTTTGGTATTTTTAGGCAAGATTCTAAAATGCGCTAGTCGGGCAGGGGCTGAGACCAGCGCTTAGGTAGTTAGGTGGGGTCTAAGCAAGTAAATTTTATCATATATTGTATAATTAAGTGTCTTTTATGCTTAAAAATACATAATTGTATTGGAATACATAAATTGCAATAAAATGATACATAGATTATAAAGTATTTGAACATAATAAAAATATGAGGAACAAGTGATAATGAGTGTATGACCAATTATTCAACAAGTCTCTTATATTTTATTGAAAAAAATAAAATGCAAAATGAAAGTTGTCGATTTTCTGTCTAAGTGAGAGTTGCGATCTAAGTGGATGCCTAAGCGGGTTTAAGCAGGTTAGGCGGGTGCCTAGGTAGGTTAGGCGGATGCCTAAGCCAGGCTAGCCGCCTTTTTTTGATATTCAAACGCTTAAGGATTAATCGGAACGATGACCAGCCATTTAGAGCCTAAGCATCGTTAGGTGAAAATTTTAAAAACAGTATTTTTAGGTATAATGCTTTATTTTCTGCAGGTTACTCATTTCAAATGTGGAGGAATATCATTAGGCCTCAGCTGGTCCCATGTCCTCGGAGATGCATTTGCAGCATCAGATTTCATCAACGGCTTAGGGCAAGTCATGTCTGATCTGGAGCCCAGCAGGCTACCAAATTATGCACAACCGAACACAAATGTTCAACAAAAACTTGCAAAAAATCCATCACCACCACCACTCTCCATCAGACACGTGGACTCGGTTGGTGACTATTGGATAAGTCCCGATAACTGCAAGATGGAAACATTCTCGTTCCCTGTAACTGCCACGCAGCTAAACAACTTGCAAGTCAAGATATTAGGTCCAATTCAAAGTGACCAAATTCCAATTTTTGAACTTATTTGTGCCCTAATTTGGAAATGCATAGCCACAGTTAGAGAAGGGCCACAACCAAAATTGGTGACAATTTGCAAAAATGACACAAATAAGAGAACAGAAGGTGAATGCAGCAACGGTCAGACAATAAGCACAGTTGAGGCAGATTTTAGGGTTTCGGATATGGATCCAAAAGAACTAGCAAACTTGCTAGCCAAGCAAGCCGGCCAGAACGAGAAAACACGAATCGAAGAGGCCATAGAGAATGAGAATGGAGTAGCTGATTTTGTTGTGTATGGAGCCAACTTGACGTTTGTGAACTGGGAAGATGTCGATTTTTATGGGTTGGAAGTGAAGGGACATAAGCCGGTTTGCGTGCATTATAACATACAAGGTGTTGGTGATGAAGGAGCAGTTTTGTTGCTGCCTGCTGGGGCTAAAGAGTTTGGTGATGGAGGAAGAGTGGTGAGTGTTATTCTGCCAGAGAAAGAAGTGTTTGGGGTCAAATCTGAGTTGAGGAAAAATGATCTGCTGTTTGGTAATGAGCTTGAATGAGTTAGGGCATGGGTGGTAGTTAGGGTTTGGTGTGCAAATGATTGAACTCTAAGGCTTGCCATATGTTTGAGGGTTTGAATCAGAGTAGCCAACCGCTTAAAAAGTTGAGAAAATATGTAAGAAAAATAATTGAGCTCTAGGGCTCCTGTTGTTTATTTTCAATAACGACTCTTTATTTGGGCAATTTTTTATTCCGAACACCGTGGCATTGTGTTTTCATCTCACTTATATTGTAACGTGTGTTTTTATTTTTTATTAATATATTTTATCAGTGAAAAATATCAACCATGTCGTTTACTTATAATATAATGTACACCATAATAACTATTTTGAGATGTTAAACTCTCACATATTACTTTTTATTAAAGCTTTGAGACCATCATTAAATTATAACTGAGGAATAATGTGACATGAAAATTATGTCCTACCTACCTTAGGAAGTATCCCAAGAGTCTTTTTAAATTAACCACTGATGAGGTTTGAATTCACACTATTATGTAAGAGCTCAATTCCACCTACTGTTGTAAATGATCACTTACCTAAAAGTACTTTGTTAATTTTATGCTTTGTGATCATCAAACTGTACAACTTTATCCAATCGAAAACCTAGACACAAACACACCTTCAAATTACAATTCCTGAGCCCTAGAAGACCCTCCTAATAAATAAATAAATAAATAGAATGAAAACACTCTTCAGCATAAGGAAAAGCAGCTAGAGATGAGCAGCACTATTCTCTGTCGACGTCTCTACAACAGTGATGAATTTCCTGTTGACCTAGCAAGTTTGAATTTATAAAATGGGTACACGATGAGATTGATTTGTGATGGACCTAAGATATAGTTTGAGGAATAATTTATGCACACTTTTTTTGCACGTAACACACATCTCTTCGTTGTAGTTTTAAGATGAGTAAATTAAGTAGTGATTTGTTGAAATATCCCACATCGTCCATATCATTAAGAAAAGAAGAGTTTAAATATCTTAACTCCACTCCAACTAATACCAAGATCTTTTAAAATAAAACCACACACTTGACGGATTGTGCGGTGTTGTTGGAAATGGGCCATCGGCCCGTTTCTCTGATAATTCTACAAGGTATCATAGCTAGGGAGCGGACCCGTACTGCCACGTGATGAGTGGATCCCCTTGGCCCTGCGCAATGATGGAGGGTCCCTTGGCCTCACGTGTAAGGTGATCCCCTTGGCTCCACGCTATGTACAATGCATCCTCATTTCCATACATTTCCATAGTAAATAGACATGTTAATCAACACTTAAGTACTAATCCAATCATCAACATCCACATCATTTGTTTTCCCTAGCAATACCTTATAAAGATGTTAGGTAGACCGAAATTTTAAACCAAATGATGTGTCACCAATAGAAAATAAGCACGTTAAAATAGTTAAGTAATAATTAATCCAATCATCAACAACCACACCATTTGGTTTACAAAATTTAGTTTAAAAATTTGGTCTCCTTAGATTTCCCTTATATTAAACTATGGAAAATACATTTCCATAGTAAATAGACATGTTAATCAACACTTAAGTACTAATCCAATCATCAACATCCACATCATTTGTTTTCCCTAGCAATACCTTATAAAGATGCTAGGTAGACCGAAATTTTAAACCAAATGATGTGTCACCAATAGAAAATAAGCACGTTAAAATAGTTAAGTAATAATTAATCCAATCATCAACAACCACACCATTTGGTTTACAAAATTTAGTTTAAAAATTTGGTCTCCTTAGATTTCCCTTATATTAAACTATGGAAAATGGGGATTTGAACACGGGATCTCGAATGCAAGGGGGAATGCTCTTAACCAACTAAGCTACAAGCAACTTGCTTACAAAGAGAGTTCAAATTCATATATATCATTATGAGTAATGCTAGGTCGACCAACTTTTTAGACCAAATTTACAAATTATATGATGTGTCACCAATAAGGAATAAACACGTTAATCAACATTTATGTTATAATCCAATCATTAACAACCATGTTTTGTAGTTTACAAAATTTAGTTTAAGAAGTTGGTCTTCCTAGCATTATCATATTGTTATAGAAGGATCATGAGAGCTACATCGATGAATGAATAACTATTCAATAATGAAATAAAAATAAATATATGCGATATAAACTATAATACATTTTGGTCAATAACAAGTTAATGACATTAAATTCTGATGTGTGACATGTCGATGGTGGTATTAATATAAATAAAAGAGACAGAAAAAAAAAAAAACTAAAATATGCGATCGAATATATACCCACGTCGGAACACCCTTCAAATAATTCAATTTATCATTTTCTGAGTTCTGAGAGAGCGCGGTTGGGTTCGAAGGGTCTAAAACCAAGGTGACCCACTGTCAGTGATGAGGAGGATAGCAACCTGCATGGCCAAATAAGCCCTAAATATACGAAGAAATAAAGTAGCTAGATTGTTCTTTTTATTATTCTGGACGAGTTGGAAATCAGCTTGAAACAAAAGACTCTTTCTCAATGGAGATTTGGACGAATACAATTAACGAGTCACTGCTCTAGTCTATCAACTACTTGTTTTTGAAAATCTGAGGTGAGAGGGCATTCTGATTTCCAACTAGGATGGCGCGCAGTGGATCCCATCGTCACTGTGTTGTCCAGGGGATGGGGGGTCGGTTTACCGGAGAGTTAGCCATTTTCTATTTTCATTGCGTGGGAAAGAAGTAGCCTATTTTGTAGTTGATGATTTATTTTCTGGGGTCTTTTGGTTCTTTCTCATCATGTTGTGCGGGTTTAGAGAGTAAGACTACTTTGATAGACCAAGCCTTATGTGTAGCTTGACTCACTTAATCTATTATTATTCTTAAAAAAAAAAAAATAGATACAAGTTGTATAAGGACACTAAATATGTTATTAGCATGTTTGATAAGCATTTAGTTTTTAGTTTTGTGCTTGAAATATGGAGAAATTACATGGTGCAAGAATGATGCACAAAGAGAAAACTAAATTTTAAAAAATCAAAAACTATCTCAAGTTTGTTTTGACTTTAAATTTCGCTTTTATTGATTCTTCTATATTTCTTTTCCTCCTTCCAATACCTTTCTTCGCCTTTCCTTTTTTCTTTCGAATTTATCTCAGTTTTGTGCTTGAAATATGGAGAAATTAGATGGTGCGAGAATGATGCACAAAGAGAAAACTAAATTTAAAAAAAAAAAAAAAACTATCTCAAGATTGTTTTGACTTTAAAATTTTCGCTTTTATTCTTCTATATTTCTTTCCCTTTTTCCAACACCTTTCTTCACCTTTCCTGTCTTCTTTATATTTATCTCATATATCAAGCATAAAAAGTGAAAAATGAAAATAAAAACAAATTAGTATTTTCCCCCCCATATTGATACCTAATAAGGTAATGAATCACGTTTTGATCAACACTTATAAATGAGTGTCAAATGAAAGATTACCTTAAAGAGTGAATCCGTTACCCCAAAAATCAATTTATATTGCAAAAGATATCGATATGAAAGCAAACATGACTCTGAATATGAATATACCCTTCTTCAATGACCGATCTTGACATCTCCTTCTTAAAAAATCAAGATTGTAGGGCCACAACTCAAGTTGTACCAAATAGTGTCACACATCTTATTCAAGTTACTCAAATTGACTAAGATATGAATGTAAATATATTACTCAAATTGTCTAGTTGCAGGCTTAAGGTTATCTGTATCTAAATGTTTTTCTTGTAAATCGTATGTGACGCAGAAGTTTCCATTCTAATCAAATACAAATCCTATAGTTTGAAAAATAAAATATATGAATATAATTTTCTGGATTTCCCAATATATTTCTCTCTAGTTTGGTACGACCAAAGCCAAGGACCTCAAAGCCTTTTTTTTTTCATTTGGGTAAAATGTTAAAGTTTCAAAGAGACAGGTTATGGTTCACCAATAAAGGCATTGATATTTTTGCATTTAACCATATGTGCAATAAATAGGTGTTAGATTTTTATGCAAAAGGCCTCGCTGCAATTAAAAGTTGGACAATTTGATATAAGTTGTGATTTCTTTTGTGAGATGACTAACATGAAACTTTTTGCTTTATTCAACATGCCCCTCACGGCTGACCCAAAACAAGAGGTGCAAGGATCCCTAAACCCTCAAAACATGCCACCCTTTTATATTTGAAAGTACTATTATTTAATCCAAAACTCAAAGTCTTTATACATTATGTTAATAAGGCAACACTTGGGGTTTCCCCTGCATTTTAGAACAATGATTAAAACAATTTTATTCTATGTTTTTAATATCTGTCACAACTCACATGGTACTGAGTCAGATTGGCAAACATGTTTATTTAAGCAACAGAGTCTAAGAAGAAATAAGTATATAATCTAACAAGAATACTTGGCTACTTAATTATGAGTAGGAACTTCTCCTTAAAATTTCTCAAAATTGTTTGTTGTCAATTTATAGATCTTCATATTTATAATCAGAACCGTTCAAATTATAAATTATCCTATAAAGATTGCCTCTACAAAAAAATCAATTAAAAATAAACTCGTTTAGTCATCAAATTGTTTGAAAACAAATGAACGGTATTGGTAAAAGCATTACGAACCGTTTATGTATTTGCTACAATAGATTGACCAAACAACCTTAGTTTTAATTTATTTTTTTCATAGATGATCTTTACAGTGTGATTCATAGTATGAACGGTTCTGATCATAAACACAAAGCTCTATAATTAAAACACTAAGAGTTTTGATTACGAGCTCATACTCATCTTTGAGTAGCCAAGTATTGTTCGTCTAACAAAACATCGCGTAGTTATGTACATTATATATATCTTGCCTGGAATTATGATTGTGACGGACAGGGATACATCTTTGACAATTTCTACTTTGATCATCCATCTGGTTAGCAATGTGTTTGCTTTCTTTTCTTTTTTTTTTCTTATTTTTATTTTGGATTTTGGAGAAAATCAGAATCAAGAATGTTTCAGAAAAAAAAAATATAGAAAGAAAATGAAATGGGAAGGTCAGAGGCAGGAATGAAGCTTATATATATGTATGTGTATATATATATTTATATATATTTGTGGAGTGGAGATATATTGGATTACATGAAAGTATTTTCTCATGCTGCCAACTTAATTACAAGGTGTGTATTACATTTTGGTCACTACATTTTCGAACTGGAGGTCACGTGAAAGCGTACGTTAAAGGGCGATACCCATTACACATATGGAGAGATAGAGAGAAAATAAATTTTTTGACACGAAAGTATAAATTTTTTGACATGAAAGTATTTTTCCGTGTCGACAACTTACAAGGCGTGTATCAGTTTTGTCAACACGTTTAAATATCAGGTCGATGCTTATGTAAATGGTAATATCCGTTATGTTAGCTAGAAAACAATAAATTTTTGGACATGAAAGTATTTTCTTTTGTCGTCAGCTTACAAGATGTGTACCATGTCTTGTTAACACTTTTAGAATGAGTTCAAAGTGGAATCTTATGTTAAAGGATGATATTCGTTTTGTTATATATCAAATGAGGAGAGATAAAAAAAATAAATTTATGGACATGCTGTGTCGTGAGCTTACAAGGTTCGTATCACGTTTTAGTCAACATTTTTAAAATGAGTGTCAGATAGAATTTACATTAAAAAGATGATATAGGTTACGTTATAAATTTTTACAAAACTCTTAAGTATTAAAAGAGATGTATATGAAAGCAAACAACACCGAATGTGGATACAACCTTCCTCAATAACCCATCCCGCCATCACCTTCCTAACAAATCCAGACCGTAGAGAGCCAAACCTCAAAAGTCTACCAAATAATGTTAAACATCTTATTTTATTCCGCAAGTTGTAATGTTACTCAAATTGGCAAGTTGCAGCTTTAGGGTTTATCTATACGGAATAGTACTTGGCTGCCTTCTACTCAACAACTCTTTGCGGCGATTCACAGATAATAATTTCATGCTTATAATTAGAACCAGTTTCTTATACTGTAAGGATCATTTGTACAAAAATCAAGAGTTTTGAAAGATCATCTCGGCCACGAAGAGTTACCATCAAGTACTATCCATATACGAATGCCTACTTAGCTATTGAAACTTAGAGCAATGGCCTTTGAACTTTGGTCCAACGAAAGATTTAGTCCTGAAGTAATGAATAATGAGAGACCAATTTTTTAAACTAAATTTACAAACCAAATAATGTGTCATCAATAAAAATAAACGCGTTAATCAATACTTAAATAATAATTCAATCATTAATATTCACATCATTTGGTTTACAAAATTTGGTCTTCTTAGCATTACTCTAAACTAAAAGTTAGTGAGTATTCCCTTAATTTTTTATAAAGTGGAGCAATGGTCATTTTTGCTAACTTTGTTAGAACTTCCATCCAGAATAAAGCGGAAAAAATGAAATGAAGTTCTTACGCCACATTATTACAAGTCCAGGAAGGAACACCTTTTTTGTTCAGAGACCAAAGCTCCAAATGAGCTAAAATTAAAGGACGATCCCTCCAATGTTCTCATCTTGAATTCGATGAGAAGACTTCTCCTCCACTTCGTTGAATACAATTTCAATTGGAAATAATTCAAGCTCACATGGTACTGAGTCAGAGTTGGCAATAATGTTTAATCAAGCAACAAAGTCTAACAAAACCTTATGTACATTATATCTTGCCTCTAATTATGATTGTCACGGACAGGGATTACATCTTTGCAAATTTCTATTTTAACCTTCCATCTGTTTAGCATACTGAAATACTTTTCTTGCTTGGCAAGGGTAAATATGGTAACTAAATGGAAGCTTGAGTTCCCTCTGTCAATGTCAACCATGACTAAGAAGGTAGGGAAGATACATCTGCAGACATACATAGAACACCGGAGGACCTATTTCATAGTTGATCGGACAATCCTTCTCTTTGCCGGCGCATTCGAGCTCCCCATGACATATGTTCTTCTCTTGTAGCAGCATCCCTGTTCATGCTTCTTCTCTTCAACTCCGAAAGCTGACTTTGCCATCGATTCCTCCAGCTGCCGACATCCTCCACTCCCTGAAATTGTAAACAATCGAAATTGAAATTTAATGCCATTCCGGAATAGGAAAATAATTGGCTAATAAAGAGCTAATCTTGGCCATTTCCCTTTGATATTATACTACCATATATGTTAATCTTCATGCCTCGATATATTTTTGGATTTCTCAGTTGTTTGAACCTTCGAAATACGTTGATCATCGAGGCATTAAGGGCTGGTTTGGTATTGCTGTGTTTTGAAAAAAAAAAACTACTTCTGTTGTACTATGAGAATAAGCTCATTTTTGCTGCTTCACGTTTTCAGTTTTCTTTCACCTAAAACTGTGAAAATAAGCTGTTTTTAAGTGTTTACCAAACATTTTTTTGAGTTCAGCTTTTTTTTATACCCACTTTTTTAAAATCACCTTATTACCAAACCAGTACTAAGATTAACGTGTATGAAAGTTTCAGACAACTGAAACCAAAACTGTCATCGAAAAACAACTGTCATGAAATGAACGAGGCTGCCAAAGCACAAGACGAATTTAAACTAGACACCGGTGATTTGATATAAAACAGAAAGCCAAGAATATAAAGCCATTGCTTCTGAAACCAGAACTAATCCCAGCAAGTACTTGCAATTACAGAGGCCGGTAAAACCCACCCAATCAAGGCTCAAAAAACCAAATACAGCACCAAGATTAGAAATTGAAAAAACCCCAATTAAGATTCAGAGATTTTCATGAAACCCATATCAATAATTTGGAGAAAGGTCGAATTAAATTAACACCAAAATCATCAGAAGATTTAAAAGAAAAAAAAACCTCATCTTATTGGTATAGTCTTGCAGAGAAGGCAAGGTGAAGACCCCTGGCCATGTCTTGATCATACAAAGCTCTCCTTCGCGAATCAGACAAGGTCTCATAAGCCTCCTAAACCCCGATAAACTTCTCCGTATACTCCTCCACCCGATCCGGATAAACTTCTTGGTTGACTTTTTAGGGTCTATCGTTGACTTTTTACGAAAATTGCCCAAGACCCTCTTTAGTTTATTTCAACGCGCCGATTCCGAATCTACTGTTCGTTTCTCCAAATTCAAGTGTTTTAATTGAGTTTTACTAATGGGTCTTAATATTATGCTTGGGTGCGATTACTATTGGAGACTCCGGCTTCTCACTTTTGAACGGCTACGACATTGCAAGTAACTGTGAGTGGGTTTTGTTTTTATATAGTATATATATACTTGTTAGTTTCTATTTATACATTTCATAAAGAGCTTTCTACAATACGCTTAGATTAGCATGAGATTTATAATATTTAGTGCATTGATAGAAATTATGACGTTATACTACATCCTACGGGGTGCACAAGTATGTGTATTGTTATTAATGCCTTAATTATATTTATGGTCATGAATAATGTTATGTTGGCTAGAATTATCGAATCACTATGGCATGATTATATTTATCTACTCATCGTTTGCTGCACTGGTGGTAGTACTCGCCCTAGCCAAGACCAGTCTTTCATGTGTATGTGCACATCGCACCGTACGCTCACTTTGGATCCATTGTAGGTGCTAGTCATGTCCTAGATTTCTATAGGCAATTAGGACTTGTATGTGCTATGCATAGCGCCGGTCTTCATGTGATTGTAGTACTAGAGCGTATATCATTGTTACACCCAGTCCTATTCATGTCAAAATATCTCTGCATGAACTTGTGTGTCAGCATATGTCGATGAGCACTCGATGTCATATGCTTATTTATGCGAGAATATGTGATTACGAATGTCATGTATTTATTTACGAAAGTTTGTAACGTATGACATTCTTGAGATACTGCTAGCTTTGGTAAGTATTTTCATATTATATGTAGTATGTATATTTTGGAAACTATACTTGTTTTACAGTGAGGGGTTATAATGTTTTCAAAAAGATTTTTTTTAAACTTTATTTTTGGACTTACTCACCCATATTTTTCACCCTTCCGCGTTTTAGTAGGTGAGTTTAAATATCGACAAGGACTCTTAGCAAATCCAGGTATTGGAGATTACCTTCGATGGTATAATTCTCGTCCTACCTTACTGTACTATACTTATATTCTGACATCATGTGTGAATTGGGTTCATTCCTGCTCACTAGCGCTTTCTTATAATTAGGCACTTTTTGGTTTAAATTTATTCACATTTTTCACATCACTACATTTTTTGGTTTAAATTTATGGACATTCTGGGTCATGGTGTGTCATTCATTAGTCTTATTGTTTTTTCCATAAAAAAAAATATATATATCGCTCCAATTGCCAACGCATAGAAAACCCTGTTGCAGGCTGATAATCTCCAAAGGAGATGTCAAAAGTTAAATGTCAAATGTTAATTTGATGGCTGATGTGTCAATGTCAGATTTTCTCTTTTTTTCTAACCAATATGTTTTTTGTTATAAATGATATTTGTAGGACCCATTTAAAAAAATCAATTAAAATAAATATTCAAGATCTAAAATTAGTGCATTAATGAGACTCACACAATAAAATAATTAACAATTATTTGACATCACATTTTCTCATATGTCAAATTTGGCATATAAAAACTCATATGTCAATCCACGTAGGATTGACATATAGGTTGGGGCTTGCTCTTAACTTCAAATTTGATTACATGACATTCCACTTAAGATTTGATATCTCATTTGAAGATGGTCTTAGGCATCTATGCCTTTTCTCCTTGTTATGGTTGTTCTTCTTCGTTTCTTTAATGAAAGTTTTTGATGTGTTAAAAATTAGCACACAAATTAAACCTTATAATTTAGACAATTGTAGTATGAGCAAGTAGTGATCATTATAGGTTGAGGATTAGGAGGGATGCTAATCAACACAAATTAAACTTAAAAACTGAAAACTAAGCTAGACTAACACAAAATAATAACTGAGGGGGATTTTTGGAAGAATTTTAACAAAAATAAAGTAAATTGCAGCAAACGAATTAAGTCTTGTACGAGATATAGGTGAAAGGCTAGCTAGAGGATTCTTCTCCACACATGAAACATACGCATATAAATCGATTTCCAGTTATTATTTCTATAAACCATGAATGACAATGCCCCAAATTAATTGTGAACAACACTAATTAACTCTTAGATTTTCCTAAGTTAATTGAATTGGACTCAGCGACGCAATCAAATTATTCTTCTCAAGTTCCCTAACTATGAAAAGCATGATATAGATACATCTCAAAGATCATTAAGTTTTGTGAAAATCATAAGCATTAATGAAGTATTTGTAACTATAAAAAGTATGATACTTCTGCCAAGAATTTACTTAACTCAATCATGACTAGTAACTTTTACTACTTGCAAATATAAGTTCATAACGATTAGGTGAAATCCCCTTATATTCTAGCGTCAAATCTTGCATGCAAACTAAGTATGCATCCTTAATAAACATACAAGAATAAGTTTTCTATAAAACAGATAAGTAAATCGCATTCATGTTTTATGAAACAATAACTGGATGTAATCAATTTATATAAAACATATGATCATGGCTTCGAATTCACCTCTAGCTAAAAAGAAATTTAGTTACGCATGTTCAACATAACTGAAAAAACAATCTAAAATAAACATTAAAACTAAACAAGGATAGAAAGAACTATGAAATCTCCAATGATTGAATGACAAGTTGTGGCACAATCTCTCCCCCAATTGCTGCGGCAGAAATACATATATATAGGGTAGGGTTCAGCAGAAACCAAGGAGAAAAAGGATTAGGGTGTTGAATGGATTATGACTCCTAGAGTAAGATGGGAAGTATTTAGAATATGATAAGGACTCATTTTATAGTTGGAGATAAGATGAGATAAGTTTGGATAAGGTTGGATAAGATTATGTATTTCCTTGTCTTCCAAGCTTCCAAATTTGATTCCTCCAGATTTTAGCACATATTTAGCACATGTTAAACACCAAAAATGTCCAGCCCGACTGCTCCACATGCATGCTATCCAATCCAAGTCCAAAACTGCTCCAAATTGCTCCATTTAGCCATTTATTGTCATCTTTACCAATTGGACCTACAATAATACGAAAATAACTTAAATTACGACAATAAATGGAAATTAACTAAGTAAATGCAAAGAAATAACATAACAAAGTTGTATAAATATGCTCCTATCAATTTTTCTGTCCAAAAAAAAAAAAGCAAAGAGATCTGACTTCAAAACGTTAATGACTGCATGCATACAGTTGAAGGAGGGCCCTCACTTCCTTATCGTTCTAATTTCCTTCTGCTTGTTTATATCTCGTTTGCTTGTTCTAATTGAATGAAATTCAGAATTCCAATAAACAAATTCATGTCAAACTAAAATTTTTGTTTTGACAAACGATAGCGTTAGTGAGTTAAATTATTAATAATTAGGGAGGAGGGAGATCGGTGACAATTGATATGCACCAAGGTGCATAGGAATCATTGTTTTCCGCTATTACAATAAAGCACCATCTGCGTCAAACCTCAACTTCAAAAATAAAATCTTTTTAGTTGTGACAATCGAACTTCTAGCTCAATATTATTAAAGTTACACTATCTTTATTCGCTCACTTGTCCTATGTTTGACGTTATGAAAGAGAAACTTATATAAAATGAGTTATAACTACGACATGATGTCAAAATAGAGTAAAATTGTTTACAAAGAATAGCCACGCAAGGATTATAATCCATTTGTTGTATCATATATTGGGCCTCAATATTTGGGCTTGTTCTACAAAAAAGATCCTTTACCCTAACTTTAAAGGATGACAAACCCTAACCTCTCTAGTCTTTATGTACAATGTACCCTCATTTTCATAGTAAATAAATATGTTAATCAACACTTGAGTACTAATCTAATCATCAACATCCACATCATTTGGTTTAGAAATTTGGTCTCTCTAGCAATACCTTATAAAGAGAGGTTTTTTTTTTTTTTTTTTTTTTTTTTTTTTTTTTTTGGGACAAACGATAGGTAACTTTACATTAAGCGTAATGCTATGTAGACCAAATTTTTAAACCAAATTTGCAAACCAAATGATGTGTCGCCAATAGAAAATAAGTACGTTATAGTAGTTAAGTAATAATTAATCCAATCATCAACAACCACACCATTTGGTTTACAAAATTTAGTTTAAAATTTTGGTCTCCTTAGATTTCCCTTATATTAAACTATGGAAAATAGGAATTCGAACACGGGATCTCAAATGTAAGGGCGAATGCTCTTAACCAACTAAGCTACAAGCAACTTGCATGCTTACAAAGAGAGTTCAAATTCATATATATTGTTATGAGTAATGCTACGTCGACCAACTTTTTAGACCAAATTTACAAATTATATGATGTGTCACCAATAAGAAATAAGCACGTTAATCAACATTTAAGTTATAATTCAATCACCAATAACCACGTTTTGTAGTTTACAAAATTTAGTTTAAGAAGTTAGTCTTCCTAGCATTATCACATTGTAGTCATGAGAGCTACCTCGATGAATGAATAGCTATTCAATAATTAAATAAAAATCAATATATGCGATATAAACTATAATACATTTTGGTCAATAACATTAAATTTTGAGAACCCAAATCCTCTCCGAATCACAAAAACTGAGCCTAAGGATCAAATGATCTGAGCCGTTGAAATTTGATCCAACGGCTTATAATTATTATAACTTTTAGAGGGGCTCCCTGTTTGAAGTCGTTGGATCAAATTTCAACGGCCTAGATCATTTGAACCTTAGGCTCAGTTTTTGGGGATCCGAAAAAGATCTAAGTTCAAATTCTGATGTCTTATATGTGGTATTAATATAAAAAAAAGAGACGGAAAAAAAATGCTTCCATCAATCAACCAAAAAATAATAATAATTAAAATATGCGATCGAATATATACCCACTTCGGTACACCCTTCAAGTAATTCAATTTCTATCATTTTCTGAGTTGTGAGAGAGTTCAAATTCTAAGAGCGAATCCGTTACCCTAAAAATCAATTTATATTGCAAAAGATATCGATATGAAATCAAACATGACACCGAATATGAATATAACCTTCTTCAATGACCGATCCCGACATCTCCTTCTTTAAAAATCAAGACCGTAGGGCCACAACTCAAGTTGTACCAAATAGTGTCACACATCTTAGTCAAGTTACTCAAATTGACTAAGATATGAATGTAAATATATTACTCAAATTGTTCAGTTGCAGCTTTAAGGTTATCTATATCTGAATGTTGTTCTTGTTAGTTGTATGTGATGTAGATGTTTCCATTCTTATCAAATACAAATTCTATAGTTTGAAAAATAAAATACATGAATATAATTTTCCGGATTTCCCAATATATTTCTCTCTTGTTTGTTACGATCAGAGCCAAAGACCTCAAAACCATTTTTCTTTTCATTTGGGAAAAATTTGAAAAAGTTTCAGAGAGATGAGGTACGGTCCACTAATAATGGCATCAATATTTTTGCACTTAAGCATCTGTGCAATTAAAAGGTGTTAGGTTTTTATGCAAAAGACCTCTCGTTGCAATTAAAAGTTGGACAATTTGATATAAGTTGTGATTTGTTTTATAAAATAACTAACGTAAAACTTTTTGCTTTATTCAACATTCCCCTCACGTCTAACCACGGTAGAGAAAAAAAAAATGAAAACGGGAGTGCAAGTACTATTATTTAATTCAAAACTCAAGGTCTTTAAACATTATGTTAGTAAGGCAACACTTGTGTTTCCCTCGCATTTCAAAACAATGATTAAAACAATTTTATTCTATATTTCTAATATTTGTCACAACTCGCATGTTACTGAGTCAGATTGGTGAACATGTTCATTTAAGCAACACAGTCTAAGAAGAAATAAATATATAATCTAACAAAACGTTGCGAGTTACGTACATTATATATATCTTGCCTGGAACTATGATTGTCACGGACAGGGATACATCTTTGCAATTTCTATTTTAAACATCCATCTGGTTAGCAATGTGTTTACTTTCTTTTTTTTTCTTGTTTTTATTTTGGATTTTGGAGAAACTCAGAATCAAGAATGTTTCAGGAAAAAAATATAGGAAGAAAATGAAATGAGAAGGTCAGAGGCAGGAATGAAGCGTATTGGAGCGTGCGTTAAAGAGTGATACCCGTTGCACA
Source organism: Pyrus x bretschneideri (assembly GCF_019419815.1). Lineage (NCBI taxonomy): Eukaryota > Viridiplantae > Streptophyta > Magnoliopsida > Rosales > Rosaceae > Pyrus > Pyrus x bretschneideri. The sequence goes on along the minus strand of NW_025999435.1, from coordinate 1,082,644 downwards.
TGTGGGGGCCGAGGAGCTATGGGATAAGGTCCAGTTTTTGGTCTGCTCTCTAGGCATCTGTCTCTAATGAATTTAGACTTATTCCGTTCTCTACTAATTTGGCGGGGATTCCATGATGTTGTAGGCCTGCTAATTTTTCAGATTTTAGGAGGGGTTTGTTTTCCTCATGCGTTTCTATTTTCCTTTAGTGGTCCTCTTGACCTTTTATAGTCTTTGTTGCAGTAAAATTATTTATTTTCTTGGAAAAACGAAACATTTAGGGTGAGGAAACAGAGAGATTCTGGGATAGAATTTGTTTTGGGAATCAACATGCTTAAATTTCCTGCATTTTCTTGGAGAATGTCTTTTGTCGTTTTTTCTTTTTTACTTTGTGATTTGGGCTTTTGTCATGTTGTACAATCTTCCTTTCTTTTCCGTTTTCTCATTCCCTATTTGCTTGTCTTGATCTCTTGATCCTCCTTTCTTTGTTCCCTGAAGTTTGGATTGCTAATTTTTTTTATATGGTAGGATATGATTGATGACTGGGAAACTGGAGAGTATAGATAATTGTTATCTGTATTCTGCTTTGGACACCGCGTAGGAAGTTAGCTATGAACCAGAGAAGTTTCCTTGTATTGCTTCTCCTTTATCTTGGTGACAACGGCTTTTCTTTTTTGGTTGTTTTTCCTGTTTTGCTTGTCTTGAACTATGGTTTCGGATTGCCATTGTATATCTTATTTCTGCACCATCTTATAAGCCTGAAGTTCTTACTTTGTACTTGACTGTCTGTCTTGCTAGTATTCTCTTCTCCTATTTAAGTTCTGACATTTTATTTGTGAGGAAACAATCTTATGGTGGTTCTCACGTTGCAATGATTTGGTGGGTGGTGGTTGTTGTTGGCGTAGTACAATTTTGCGCTTCCGATGCACTAGCGACACTGCTTTGTACATGTCATTTAATTGTAATTTCCATTAACTAAAAAATGTTTTTTTTTTCTTCAAGCGAGTGATGGTAGGTTAATTTCACGTTTCGTGTACTATTCACAGAATGTTTTATTTCTTCAAAAACTATGTATTTGATAGTTTAAGTGCCAAAACTATTTGAAAACTGTGAACATTTGTTATCCTTTGTTCTTTTCTGGTTTTTGGGATCTTTCGAAAAGGAAAGCAAGGATCTTTACGGGTATGGGTTACGTTTGGACGGTGGACATATCAGTAGACATCAGTAGTATATTGTCCAAAGACTGAAAGAATTCACTCAGGTTTAGATTTGGTTGTTTTCCGTGGCATTTCTCGCAAGTCAGTCCTTATTATGTGTTTAATCAGTACGGATTCCCTGAAGCCTCTTTATTTATTTATATCTATTAAATCAGTAGATATGTTTGCCTTGATTATATATCCTTACCGGTTATTCTTTTATAACTCGTCAATAATTACAGGAGAAGCATAGAGAAAAGAAGCATAAAAAGGAAAAGAGGACAAAGGGAAGAGAGAGAGTAAAGATAAAAGTAAGGAAGAGACAAAAAGAAGGATAAGGAGAAAGATAGGGACCCGGTTAAAGACAAAACAAGTACACTGTACTGCAGACGAGGAGAGAGTTCCAGGAAAGAGGGTCATGGTGAAGAGAGATACATTCGGAAAGAGTACAAGGGCAACTGTTTTGACAAGAGAGATACATTCGGAAAGAGTACAAGGGCAACTTCGGAAAGAGAACAAGGGCAACTGTTTTGACAAGAGAGATACATTCGGAAAGAGTAAAAGGGCAACTGTTTTGACAAGAGATATGCAGGGCAAATTGGATGTCATCAGGCAGAGAAACTCAGTCATAATTCGTTTGGCCTCTAATTATTGTTCTTCCCTGTTCAGTGTTTCCATATTTTTATTGGTTTCATGTTTTTGGTGGAGGGTGGAGGGTGGAGGAAAGGGATCCTCTCATCTCTTCCACCTAAGCCTCATGATCATACAATTCAGACTTTTAAAATTTGATTTAACGACTAAAATTATTAGAACTTTTAATGGGGCCTCATGTTTGTGGCCGTTATATCAAATTTCAACGACCTGGATTTATGGGTCATGAGACTCAGATGGAAGGTATTCGAAGAGTATCTCTTTCCGAGGGTGGAGACTTGGATTAGTAAGTCACATAATGAATCGACCACCATAATACAACGCTTTCATTTCACAAATAAATAAATAAATAATTTCAAAAAAGGTGCACTTGAATAAAGTGACCCTAATGAATTTCCTTAAATTCACTGAAAAATCAGTGGAGCGTTGAGAAGCAATTAGGTGCCATGACTCATGACTGCGACGGAAGAGGGAGGAGGAGGCAGGAATGGGAGAAACATAAGAAGAAAAAATCGGGGTCAGATTAATTTCAAATTTTTTTTTTATTAAGGATTTATTTTTAATTGACGTGGGGAGTCAGATCATGAGCCATATCATATGGTACAAATTAGTGTATATTTAGGTGATAAAAATAACATGAGGAATCATGCATATGCTTGTTTCCTATCCAACTGATTTTTTAATTTTTTATTTTTTTTTAATTAGAGATAATATTCGCCAATTTTCCTTAGAACTTGCAAGGCATTGGCAGTATATTTATATTTTATCTAATACCTCACTGAGCTTATATAGTTGGCTAAGTTTCTTATACTGTTAGATTTTCGAATTGTCCATCAAACTTTCTTCCATCTTAGTCAAGTGTTGTCTACGTGAAAAACATCTAAGAGTAAACTTCTAAGAGTAAACAAGTCATTTTGCCCCTCATTAAGAGTTATGGAAGGGAGGAAAAGTAGAAATGGTTGCAGGTTTAGGCGTTAGTGAGGTAAAAAGAATGGAATAGGATTTTCTCCTTTTTTTTTTTCCTTTCCATTTCCTTTGTTCCTATTTGAACGGTCATGGTTAAATCACGTCAACATCTTATATTAATTTTTTTATAGAAAGAGAAAGATAAAATAGAGAATGTGAGAGGAGATGATGAAAGGGCATGGAAAAATGAGGGAAGAAAATTCTAGTCCAAAAAGAATATAGAGTTTCAGAATGTAAAGTAACTGTTGTAAATTAGTTCACGAGGCATTCCAAACAATAAGCCTAAAAAAAACACTAAATAATTATTAAACATGCTCCTAGTTTTAATTTATTTTTTCTTTTATCTAAATGGTCATTGAGATTAATATAACTCACCATTTTAGTCACTGACAATGAAAATTGATAGAAGTAGTTCCTATATTTGTCCACTGTAAATCATTTTGATCATTCTGCGAAAAAATTATCAATATTATCGTCAAATTGTCACGTGAACAACTATGTGACAACCTTTTCAAGAGTAGTTTTGTCAAACCAACCCCTCTACTTAATGAGGATATTGTCAGATTTTTCATATAATGGACAAACTCAAGGACGACGTCTATCGATTTTGACTGTCAGGGACCAAAGTGAGGACTTATGCCAATCTTAAAGACCATTTTGGATTAAAAAAAAAATCATAAAAAAAAAAATAATTGGATTTTACCTTGTAAACATCATGTTATACTACAACTGTAAGATATTAGACTTTAATGTGATTGCATCACGCTAACAATGTTTAAATTAAATAATACTGATCTTTTTTTTTTATTAAGAAAATATTCAAAATGGAACAAGTTCATTTTAGAACACTACTTGGCTATTCAACAGCAGCTCCTGCTTCTACTCAATCACAAATGAACACGTATCTAAAATAATTGAAATTGTAAACACAGGCTGGATACATGTTTATTTATAATTGGATAGAAGCAAGAGCCACTACTTGCTGAACTTGTAGCAGCCAAATAGTGTTCTTTTTGTACGGTGATATTAGAGGTTTGCGATCATAACTTAGAACAAGGACTTGATAATGGAATAAGAAGCATTACCCTTTAAATATGAGATTTTTAACGAAAAGTTCACGGTACTGTTTACTTTAACGAAAAATCACATTTTTATACTAAAAAGGTCAATCCTGGTACTATTCACTTTACCTTTTATTTTGTCCTTATTAAAACTCAAAATTTTCAAATCCTTTTCATTAGTTTTCTTTTTAAATATACCATTTTTATTACACGAAAATGCAACTATTTTTGCTCTATTTCTAGGTTTGGGCCGATGAAATTTAATGAAGGCCGCTTAGCTGTTCTTCTGAATTGACATTTCACCTACAATAGAGGTCAAGTAACTTTCTCAACTGCTCATTGAACTTTCTCAACCGCTCGCCTTCACATATATATTTACAAACTACACCATAATCTTAGGCACCAACCTAAACACTCAAACAACCTCTCATTTCTCCACCATGGTCTTAGCCAGTCAAGAAAACTTGGTCTATGGCATCAAGCTTTCATCGGTCGGGCCAGCCAGGGTTACCGGTTCGGACGTGGTTCATAACCCGAGTGGCATAGACTTGGCTATGAAGCTTCACTACCTTAGAGGAGTCTACTTCTTTGATAGCCAGGCGGCTCAAGGCCTGACCACTAACCGCATAAAGGAAGCTATGTTCACATGGTTATGTGTCAGCTACCAGACATGCGGCCGGTTTCGGAGATCCGAATCCGGCCGGCCCTATCTGAAGTGTAACGATTGCGGTGTGAGGTATATTGAAGCGCAGTGTGATAAAACCATCGATGAATGGCTAGGGTTGGACTGTTCTCTTCAGAAGCTGCTTGCTTCTAACCAAATCATTGGCCCTGAACTATTCTTCTCTCCAGTTGTTCTCTTCCAGGTAAAATTTTTATTTATTTTTTAAATCAAAGAATATCCAGACTTTAAAAAGTTGGCAGTAATTTGTTACAAGTTGAGAAAAAAAAGTTACTTCCCTTTTTCTATATGATTATTGTGATTGAAGTATTTGAGAGTAGATTAGTTTTATTATTCGTGCTATTTTTAGCTTAACATCAAACTCCTTACAAATTTTGCGAAAAAAAAAAAAGAAAAAATCTTCGGCCGTTTAACCTGAAGGACAAGACATAATGAGTTATAACTTAACATTACAAATTTATATTAATGTTGCATGATCAAATCTAGAATCTCTTCTAACCAAGTAAAAAACCAAAAGACAAGCTGGACGAACTGGTCATGTTCCCAATCTAATAGTCATTAATATTGGGTTTTTTTTTTTTTAACCCACACAATGAACAACTTAATTTGGTATTGAATTCGTCATTCATGAGATTCGAACCTAAAGTCTTTCATTTCTTAATAAAGAAGAATACTACCATACTATAATACTTATGACAACATGCATACTCTGAAAAGCTAAAGGACCACCCAACCTTTAGGTATTTTTAGGCAAGTTCTAAAAGATATTCCCAATCTAATGGTCATTAATATTGGGCATTAAATTTGATTGATTAGCTTAAGATGACTTGGCATACAACACTCTTAAAAGCTAAAGTACCACCCAACCTTTTGATATTTTTAGGCAAGTTCTAAGAGACGCTAATGTTCCCAATCTAATAGTCATTAATATTGGGCATTAAGTTTGATTGATTGCCTTATGATGACTTGGCATGCAACATCTTAAAAGCTAAAGGACAAACCAACCTTTGGGTATTTTTAGGCAAGGTTTGAAAGGGCATTAGCCGGGCGGGGAGTTGGATCTAGCATCTAGGCAGTTAGGTGGGATCTAGGCAAGTCAGTTTTATCATATATTATATAAATAAGTATCTTTTATATTTAAAAAATATATAATTGTATTGAGATACATAAATTACAATAAAATAATATATAGATTATAAAGTATTAAAACATATTAAAAATACGAGGAACAAGCTATCATGAGTGTATGACCAGTTATTCAACAAGTCTCTTATATTTTTTTGAAAAAAATAAAATGCAAAATGAAAGTTGTCGATTTCTTATTTAGGTGAGAGTCCCAATCTAAGTGGGTGCCTAAACGGGTCTAAGCAGTTTAGGCAGGTGCTTAGGCAGGCTAGGCGGACGCCTAAGCAAGTCTAGCCGTCTTTTCTTGATATTCAAACGCTTAGGAATTAATCAGGACGGTGACCAGCCGTTTAGAGCCTAAGTAGCGCTAGGTGAAAATTTTTAAAACAATATTTTTAGGTATAATGCTTTATTTTCTGCAGGTTACTTATTTCAAATGTGGAGGAATGTCAATAGGCCTCAGCTGGTCTCATGCCCTCGGAGATGCATTTGCAGCATCAGATTTCATCAACGGCTTAGGGCAAGTCATGTCTGGCCTGGAGCCCAGCAGGCTACCAAATTATGCAAAACCGAACACAAATGTTCAACAAAAACTTGCAAAAAATCCATCACCACCACCACTCTCCATCAGACACGTGGACTCGGTTGGGGACTATTGGATAAGTCCCAATAAATGCAAGATGGAAACATTCTCGTTCCCTGTAACTGCCACGCAGCTAAACAACTTACAAGTCAAGATATTAGGTCCAATTCAAAGTGACCAAATTCCAATTTTTGAACTTATTTGTGCCCTAATTTGGAAATGCATAGCCACAGTTAGAGAAGGGCCACAGCCGAAATTGGTGACAATTTGCAAAAACGACACAAATAAGAGAACAAAAGGTGAATACGGCAACAGTCAGACTATAAGCACTGTTGAGGCAGATTTTAGGGTTTCGGATATGGATCCGAAAGAACTAGTAAACTTGCTAGCCAAGCAAGCCAGCGAGAACGAGAAAACACGAATCGAAGAGGCCATGGAGAATGAGAATGGAGTAGCTGATTTTGTTGTGTATGGAGCCAACTTGACGTTTGTGAACTGGGAAGATGTCGATTTTTATGGGTTGGAAGTGAAGGGACATAAGCCGGTTTGCGTGCATTATAACATACAAGGTGTTGGTGATGAAGGAGCTGTTTTGTTGCTGGCTGCTGGGGCTAAAGAGTTTGGTGATGGAGGAAGAGTGGTGAGTGTTATTCTGCCAGAGAAAGAAGTGTTTGGGGTCAAATCTGAGTTGAGGAAAAATGATCTGCTGTTTGGTAATGAGCTCGAATGAGTTAGGGCATGGGTGGTAGTTAGGGTTTCGCATGGGCGGTAGTTAGGGTTTGGTGTGCAAATAATTGAACTCTAGGGCTTGCCCCATATGTTTGAGGGTTTGAATCAGATTAGCCAACCGCTTAAAAAGTTGAGAAAATATGTAAGAAAAATAATTGAGCTCTAGGGTTCCTGTTGTTTATTTTCAATGAATCTTTATTTGGGCAATTTTTTTTTTTATTCCGAACACTGTGGCATTGTGTTTTCATCTCACTTATATTGTAACGTGTGTTTTTTTTTTTATTAATATATTTTATAAGTGAAAAATATCAACCATGTCGTTTACTTATAATATAATGTACAACATGATAACTATTTCGAGATGATAATCTCTCACGTATTACTTTTTATTAAAGCTTTGAGACCATCATTAAATTATAACTGAGGAATAATGTGACATGAAAATTATGTCCTACCTACCTTAGGAAGTATCCCAAGAGTCTTTTTAGATTAATCACTGACGAGATTAGAACTCACGCTGTCATGCAAGAGTTCAATTCCATCACTGTGGTAAAGGATCACTTCCCTAAAAGTACTTTGTTAATTTTATGCTTTGTGATCATCAAACTGTACAACTTTACCAATCGAAAACCTAGACACAAACACACCTTCAAATTACAATTCCTGAGCCCTAGAGGACCCTCCTAATAAATAAATAAATAGAATGAAAAGAAGACATACACTCTTCAGCATAAGCAAAAGCAGCTAGAGATGAGCAACACTATTCTCTGTCGACGTCTCTACAACAGTGATGAATTTCCTGTTGACCTAGCAAGTTTGAATTTATAAAATGGGTACACGATGAGATGATATGTGATGGACCTAGGATATAATTTGAGGATTAATTTATGCACACTTTTTTTACACGTGACGCACCTCTTTTCGTTGTAATTTTAAGATGAGTAAATTGATTGAACCATAAGCAGTGTGACAACTATACGGTTCATTCATATTATCTATATTATAGGAATAGGAATCACCTAAATTTATTTTAAAAAGTACGTAAAATTGAAATTGATTAAACTCGCTTTCATATCCAATTAACTAAAGCCCTTTCTCTACATTATAACCGTAAACCAAAAACAAACTAAACTAAGTAGTGATCTGTTGAAATATTCCACATATCATTAAGAAAAGAAGAATTTAAATATCCTAACTCCACTCCAACTAATACCGAGGTTTTTATGATAAAGCCCCACACCTGACAAATTGTTGAAATTTGATCTAACGACTACAATTTTTATAACTTTTAGAGGGGCTCCCTGTTTGTAGCCGTTTGATCAAATTTCAACGGTCCGGATCATTTGAACCTTAGGTTCAGTTTTTAAGGATCCGGAGAGGATCTAGGTTCAAATTCTGATGTGTTATATGTCGATGGTGGTATTAATATAAATAAAAGAGTCAGAAAAAAAATGCTTCCATCAATCAACCAAAAAACAAAAGAAAATTAAAATATGCGATCGAATATATACCCACCTCGGTACACCCTTCAAATAATTCAATTTCTATCATTTTCTGAGTTATGAGAGAGGTCAATTTGCGGTTGGGTTCGAAAGGTCTAAAACCAAGGTGACTCACTGACAGTGATGAGGAGGATAGCAACCTGCATGGCCAAATAAGCCCTAAATATACGAAGAAATAAATTAGCCAGATTGTTCTTTTTATTATTCTGGACGAGTTGGAAATCAACTTGAAACAAAAGACTCTCTCAATGGAGATTTGGAAGAATACAATTAACGAGTCACTGCTCTAGTCTATCCACTACTTGTTTTTGAAAATTTGAGGTGAGAGGGCATTCTGATTTCCAACTAGGATGACAGTGGATCCCACCGTCACTGTGTTGTCCTGGGGATAGGGGGTCGGTTTACCGGAGAGTTAGCCATTTTCTAATCGCTTCGAGTGGGAAAGAAGTATCATACTTTGTAGTTGATGACTTATTTTCTAGGGTCTTGGTTCTTTCTCATCATCTTATGCGGATTTAGAGAGTAAGACTAATTTGGTAGACCAAGCCTTATATGTAGCTTGACTTAATTAATCTATTACCTTTCTTAAAATAAAAATAAATACAAGTTATATGACGACACTAAATATGTTATGAGCATGTTTGATAAGCATTTATTTTTTAGTTTTGTGCTTGAAATATGGAGAAATTACATGATGCAAGAATGATGCGCAAGAAAACTAAATTTAGAAAAATAAAAAACTATCTCAAGTTTGTTTTGACTTTAAAATTTTCGTTTTTATTCTTCTATATTTCTTTCCTTCTTTCCAACAGTTCGCCTTTCCTTTCTTCTTTATAATTGATCTCATATATTAAGAATAAAAAGTGAAAAAAACAAATTAGTATTAAGTTTGTTTGTTTGTTTGTTTGGTTTTTTTTTTTTTTTTTTTTTTTTTTCCATATTGACACCTAACAAGGTAATGAATTACGTTTTGATCAACACTTATAAATGAGTGTCAAGTGGAAGCTTACTTTAAAGAGTGAATCCATTACCCTAAATTCAATTCATATTGCAAAAGATATCGATATGAAAGCAAACATGACTATGAATATGAATATAACCTTCTTCAATGACCGATCCCGGCATCTCCTTCTTTAAAAATCAAGACCGTAGGGCCGAAGCTTGAGTTGTACCAAATAGTGTCACACATCTTAGTCAAGTTACTCAAATCAACTAAGATATGAATGTAAATATATTACTCAAATCATCAGGTTGCAGCTTTAAGGTTATCTGCTCTGTATATATGAGCCTACTCGGCTTCTGAATGTTGTTCTTGTAAGTTGTATGTGACGCAAACGTTTCCATTCTTATCAAATACAAATCCTATAGTTTGAAAAATAAAATATATGAATATAATTTTTCGGATTTCACAATATATTTCTCTCTAGTTTGGTACGACCAGAGCCAGACCTTAAAGCCATTTTTCTTTTCATTTGGGTAAAATGTTAAAAAGTTTCAGAGAGATGGGGTACGGTCCACTAATAATGGCATCAATATTTCTGCACTTAAGCATTTGTGCAATTAATAGGTGTTAGGTTTTTATGCAAAGGGCCTCTCATTGCAATTAAAAGTTGGACAATTTGATATAAGTTGTGTTTGTTTTATGAGATAACTAATATAAGACTTTTTGCTTTATTCAACATGCCCCTCACATCTAACCACTTTAGAGAAAAATAAGTAAACGGGAGTGCAAGTACTATTATTTAATTCAAAACTCAAAGTCTTTAAACATTATGTTAATAAGGCAACACTTGGGTTTCCCCTGCATTTCAGAACAATGATTAAAGCAATTTTATTCTATGTTTTTAATATTTGTCACAACTCACATGTTACTGAGTCAGATTAGCAACCATGTTCATTTAAGCAATAGAGTCTTAATCATCCATTTGGTTAGCAATGTGTTTGCTTTTTTTTTTTTTTTTTTTTTTTTGTTTCTTGTTTTTATTTTGGATTTTGGAGAAAATCAGAATCAAGAATGTTTCAGAAAAAAAAATATAGAAAGAAAATGAAATGAGAAGGTCAGAGGCAGGAATGAAGCTTATATATATAGACACACACATTTGTGGAGTGGATTGGAGCGTGCATTAAAGGTTGATACCCGTTGCACTTGCACATGTAGAGAGATAGAGAGAAAAATGCCCACTAATTACCCAGGTTAGATTCTCTCCTTTGTGAAAGCCTTTCTCTGCTTGAGCGTTTTTCTCAGTTTTGTCTGAGGTTTCAATTCTATGCATATCAGGGGGGCGCCGACCCTAGCTTTGGCTAGGGTTGGTTAGCCATTTTCTCCTTCCTTTCTTTGTATCTTCTTCCTACCTTCGGCATCGTTTTTCCTCTGCTTTCTATTTTGTTTTGCCCTTTTCTTCTTTTCCTACTGGCGTCCCTCCTCCTCGTTCATCTTTACTCCAATTTGCAGTCATTTTGCTTCACTGCGATGGTGTGTAGAGTTTCGGTGCTTGCACAGGCTCGGGTGTTCCCAACTCCACCACTTTCTAGTTGTCTGCCTTTTCTGGAAGTGTTGCTCGTTGTAATAACCTGAAAAATTTAAAAATATATGATTATATGGAAAATTTTATCAAAAAGTGAAAAGATGAAAATGTCTCTCATTGACTAAACATAATTTTATGAGGACGTATTTTATCCTCGTATATTTTATTGTATTTCTTGACAAAATTGGGATAGAGGACGATTCCATGAGCGTGTAGGTGAAAACCATTCGTAAAACGGTGCAATAACGAATGAGTTCTTAACGATTGAAGTTGAGGGCAAAATAGTTATTTTACCATTAAATTGGATGGCTCCAGATTTTCTAGAGAAATGGGAGTGCCACGTGTGTGGCTTTGATGAAGAGAAAAGGGAAATAAGGGACACGGGAGAGAAAATGAGGGGGAAGGATTACCAATCGGCAGAGGAAGAAGGGAGAGAAATGAGGGAGGTGAAGGAGCACTGGATCCTTTTGGATATGTACAACCCGACTCGACCTGGTTCCTTGACCCTTCTCTAACTCCTCCATCTGACATCCGTTCGAGGTGATTCCGATTTCTATGGAAAGCTCTCATCAAGTCCAATATCCTTGTGGTGTTAGAATTCTTGGTTTGAAACTCAAATTCACAAATCGAAGCCACAAACCCACGGGTGCATTCAGCAGCTTTAATCTTTTTCCAATGACTCCGGCGAGCTTAACCATCGATGACCACCACCAAAAGACTCCTTTCAATCCCAGGAGCAAGTTCCAAGTCTTGGATGAGGCGGCGGAGTTCGTTTTGGTGGCGAATCAACAATTATCCAAATCGAGGTTTACGGCGGTTCGAGGGGTATTCCGGCCACTTCCTGACCAAACTAGGCTTCAGCCCAGGTATAAAAGTTTTTCCCCTTGTTATGTTCTACAACCTTGTAAAATTTGGTAATTTTTAGAGTTCGTTGGAATTTGTGGTTTTTGTTCGCTAGAAACCGCCATGCGCAGCGGCGTGTGTGACGGCATGTGGTTTCACATCCTAGCCCGGGCCCCCACCACACCCCAGGCTCAACTCCACCGTAGCACGATATTGTCCGCTTTAGGCCCCGACCACGCCCTCACGATTTTGTTTCTGAGAACTCATACGAGAACTTCCTAATAGGTCACCCATCCTGGGATTGCTCTCGCTCGAACTCGCTTAACTTCTGAATTCTGATGAACTCCAAAGCCAGTGAGCTCCCAAAAAACCTCGTACTAGGTAGAGATGGGAATATACATATAAGGCTTACATGATCCATTCCCCTAGGCGATGTGGGATGTTACACGTGGCCAGTAAGCCGACACTACCATTTTATGCGTATTTCGATATTCTTAAACCATATTTGGTATGCATTTGGTATGGTTCACTTGTTTGACCCTAGTTAGTGATTGTTAGTCACTTGAATGATTTTCGGAAATGATTTAGAAATTGAATTTGTGAATTATGAATGGCTTGATCCTTTTGAAGGGTACGTAGGCAGTTTAACGAGGTTAGATGCAGCCATAATAAAATAACTAAGATAAATTTTTATTGAAAATTATCTAAGAAAAGGAATTTGGTGATTATCTTCCAAAATAATTTTTGGGCCCATCTTAGTAATTAGCTTCCAAATTAGAAATTTCGGGACGTTACAAATTGGTATTAGAGCGAATGATCATGCTTTACAATATGCAATATTCTCGAGTTTATGTTGGTGTGAATTATGATTAGCATTGAGATTGCATTATTTAATAATTCCTATGAATAATGAGGCATTTATGTGAAATGCATGTCTATTGCGAATCACTGACGTGTGTGGAATATTCTTGAATTCTTATTGTTGTAAAATATGACATGCAATTCAAATGCATTATTTCATAAAGTTTGTGAACAAAGTTCTATGAGAATTATGATTTGCATTGATATTGCATTATTCATAAGTAAGGCATTTATGTGAATTATGATATGCATTGTGGTTGCATTATTTTATAATTTTTGTGAATAAGTGACATTCATGTAATACACACACACACACACACACACACACATATATATATATATATATATATATATATATATGTGAGATATATATATATATATATTAATGAGGGTCGAATGTAATACCCTAAAAAGTTTAAAAATATATGATTGTGTGGAAAATTTTATCAAAAAGTGAAAAGATGAAAATGTCTCTCGTTGACTAAACCTAATTTTATGAGGACGTATTTTATCCTTGTATATTTTATCGTATTTCTTGACAACATTGGGATAGAGGACGATTCCACGAGAGTATAGGTGAAAACCGTTCATGAAACGGTGTTATAACGAATGAGTTATTAACGATTGAAGTTGAGGGCAAAATAGTTATTTTGCCATTATTAAATTGGATGGCTCCAAATTTTCTAGAGAAATGGAAGTGTCATGTGTGTGGCTGTGATGAAGAGAGAAGGAAAATGAGGGATACAGGAGAGAAAATGAAGGGGAAGGATAACCAATCGGTAGAGGAAGAAGGGAGAGAAAGGAGGGAGGTAAGGAAGCATCGGATCCTTTTGGATCTATACAACCCGACCTAACCCAGTTCCTTGACCCGTCTCTAACTCCTCCATCTGACATCCGTTCAAGGTGATTCTGGTGTCTATGGAAAGCTCTCATCAATCCCAACATCCCTATGGTGTTAGAATTCTAGGTTTCAAACCTAAATTTACAAATTGAAGCCAAAAACCTACGGGTGCATCCGGCGGATTTAATCTTTTTCCAGTGGCTTTGACGAGCTTCATCGTCGATGACCACCACCAAAAGACTCATCTCAACCCCATGAGCAAGGCCCAAGCCTTGGATGAGGTGGCGGAGTTCATTTTGGTGGCGAATCAACAACTACCCAAATCGGGGTTTACGGCGGTTTGAGAGGTATTCCGGCCACTTCTCGGCCGAACTAGGCTTCGACCCAGGTATAAAAGTTCTTCCCCTTGTTGTGTTCTACAACCCTGTAAAATTTGGTAATTTTTAGGGTTTGTCGGAATTTAGGGTTTCCGTTCGCAGGAAACTGCCACACGCGGCGGCATGTGCAGTGGCACATGGCCAGTGAGCCAACACTACCATTTCATGAGTATTTCGATATTTTGAAACCATATATGATATGCATTTGGTATGATTCACTTGTTTGAACCCAGTTAGTGATTGTTAGTCACTTGAATGATTTTCGGAAATGATTTAGAAATTGAATTTGTGAAATACGAAAGGCTTGATCCCTTCATAGGGTACGTAGGCAGTCTAAAGAGGTTAGATGCAGCCATAATAAAATAATTGAGATAATTTTTTATTGAAAATTATCTAAGAAAATGAATTTGGTGATTATCTTTCGAAATAATTTTTGGGCCGATCTTAGTAATTAGCTTCCGAATTAGAAATTTCGGAATGTTACACTCATGGACCTCTACGGGCTTCTTTCTTCTGGTAGCCGAAATTCTTCTTCTGGTTGCTTGATTTCTTCCATGGAGGCTACGTACCAGGTGATGCTTGGGGTTGGATGCTCTGATCGACGAGTTGGCGTGCGATTGGAGGTGTGGAATTGGGCGAATCTTGGAATACTGTTGTAGCGGTGGCGGCTGCCGAATTCTCGGGTTTCTCGGCTTGCTTTAGGTTTTATTGTTTTGGGCCCATGTTGTTGGTGGTTGGGCTTTGCTTTGGTTTACGTGGCTGGTCCATTTTGTTTGTATATGTACTTTTGTGTTTGGACCTTTGTTTGTATCGTTTGTAAGTTTGCTTGTTCTTGTGGTGATAGTTACCTTTTTACCCCCAAAAAAAGAAAAAAAAAAGATAAGAAAAACCATAAATTTTTTTACATGAAAGTATTTTCCCGTGTTGACAACTTACAAGGTGTGTACTAGTTTTGTCAATACTTCTAAATATCAGATCGAAGGTTATGTAAATGGTGATATCCGTTACGTTAGAAAACAATAAATTTTTGGACATAGCTTACAAGATGTGTACCATGTATTGTCAAAACTTTTAAAATAAGTGTCAAAGTGGAACCTTATGTTAAAGGGTAATATCCGTTTTGTTATATATCATATGAGGAGAGATAGAAAGAACAATAAATTTATGAACATGAAAGTATTTTTCTGTGTCACGAGTTTACAAGATCTGTATCACGTTTTAATCAATATTTTTAAAGTAAATGTCAAATAGAGCTTACCTTAAAAGATAATATCGGTTACAATAGAAATTTTAACAAAACTCAAGTATTAAAAGAGATGTATATGAAAGCAAACAACACCGAATGTGGATACATTACAACCTTCCGCAATAACCCATCCCGCAACCACCTTCCCAACAAATCGTGACCGTAGAGAGCCAAACCTCATACTCTACCAGATAATGTTAAACATCTTATTTTATTCGGCAAGTTGTAAAGTTAATCAATTTGGCAAGTTGCAGCTTTAAGGTTTATCCATACGGAATAGTACTTGGCTACTTTCTACTCAACAACTCATTGTGGCAATTCACATAAGATAGCACTTTAAAAATTTCAATATAAACTCATCGTAAATGTATTTTTCTTTTCAAATATAGAAAATTTAAAATGTAGAATGAGATTTATGAAATGTCAATAATAATTTTCATAATTATAACTAATTTTTTATACAGTGAAGATTATTTGTACAAAAATCAAGAGTTTTAAAAGATCATCTCGGCCACGAAGAGTTACCAGCAAGTACTATTCATATACATATGCCCACTTGGCCATTGAAACTTAGTGCAATGATGTCTAAACTTTGGTCCAATAGAAACTTTAGTCCTTGAATTAAAAGATAATAGGAGACCAAATTTTTAAACTAAATTTACAACATCCATATCATTTAATTTATAAAATTTGATTTTCCTAATATTACCCTTAATTAAAAATTCGTAAGTATCCCCTAAATTTGTTATAACATAAAAGAATAGTCATTTTCGCTAACACAGTTAAAACTTCCTTCCTAAATAAAGAGTTTAAAGAGACAAAATGTGAATTGAAGTTCTGCCTTCCAAAATAAAGAGTTTAAAGAGAAGAAAAGTGAATTGAAGTTCCGCCACGAATACCACGATTTTTTTTTTTTGAGAGACCAAAGCTCTGACCAAAATTGAAGGTCGATTCCTCCAATGTTCTCATCTTGTATTCAGATGAGAAGAATTCTCCTCCACCTCATTGAATACTATTTCAATTGGGAATAATTCAAGCTCACATGGTACTAAGTCAGAGTTGGCAGTAATGTTTAATCAGGTAACAAAGTCTAACAAAACCTTATGTACATTATATGTTGCCTCTAATTATGATTGTCACGGACAGGGATTACATCTATGCAAATTTCTGTTTTAATCTTCCATCTGTTTAGCATATTGAAATACTTGCCTTGCTTGGCTAGCGTAAATATGGTAACTAAATGGAAGCTTGAGTTCCCTCTGTCAATGTCAACCATGACTAAGAAGGTAGGAAAGATACATCTGCAGACATACATAGAACACCGGAGGACCTATTTTATAGTTGATCGGACGATCCTTCTCTTTGCCGGCGCATTCGAGCTCCCCATGACATATGTTCTTCTCTTGTAGCAGCATCCTTGTTCATGCTTCTTCTCTTCAACTCAGAAAGCTGACTTTGCCATCGATTCCTCCAGCTGCCGACATCCTCCACTCCCTGAAATTGTAAACAATCGAAATTGAAATTTAGTGCCATTCCGGAATAGGAAAACAATTGGCTAACAAAGAGCTAATCTTGGCCATTTCCCTTTGATATTATACTACCATATATGTTAATCTTCATGCCTCAGAAATATATATTTCTGGATTTCTCGGTTGTCTGAACCTTCGAAATACGTTAATCATCGAGGCATGAAGATTAACGTGTATGGAAGGTTCAGACAACCTGAAACCAAAACCGTCATCGAAAACAACTGTTATGAAATGAACGAGGCTGCCAAAGCACAAGACGAATTTAAACTAGACACCGGAGATTTGATGTAAAATAGAAAGCCAAGAATATAAAACCATGGCTTCTGAAACCAGAACCAATCCCAGCAAATACTTGCAATTACAGAGGCCGGTAATACCCACCGAATCAAAGCTCAAAAAACCAAATACAGCACCAAGATTAGAAATTGAAAAAAACCCCATTTAAGATTCAGAGATTTTCATAAACCCATATCAATAATTTGAAGAAAGATCGAATTAAATTAACACCAAAATCATCAGAAGATTAAAAGGAAAAAAAAAACCCAAAAATATACCTCATCGGATTGGTATCGTCTTGCAGAGAAGGCAAGGTGAAGACCCCTGGCCATGTCTTGATCATACAAAGCTCTCCTTCTCGAATCAGACAAGGTCTCGTAAGCCTCCTGAAGCCGGATAAACTTCTCCGTATACTCCTCCACCAGATCCGGAGGCGACACGTCCGGATGGTACTTCCGGGCCAGCTGCTTATACGCCTGCTTGATTTCGGTCGCGGATCCGGATTCGGGTATGCCCAGAAGCTCGTAGAAGGTGAGCTCCTTGTGCTCTGCCACCCACCCATCGTTGATGGCGGCCTTCGCTTTGAGCCTGAGGGGCCCGGACCGGTTCCGGAAGGAGGAAACCGATTTGGGGAAGAGGAAGCTGGGTTTGGGGTTGGGTATGGGTATGTTGGTAGGGATGGTTGTGTGGGTTGTTGGGATGTGAAAGCAGGAATCGCTTCCTGTTCCTGAGATTGCTAATCGATAGCTCTGCATCTCTCTCCTCTCTCTCCTCTCTCTGCCTCTCTTCAGCAATGTCTTTTGCTTTATATCTTTTGTGTATTTATGTTGGATTTTGGAGAAGATCAGAATCAAGAATGTTCAGAAAAAAATTGAAAGGAAATGTTTAATATTTGTGGAGTGGATTGGACATCATATTGGACTACATCACAATGTTATGTGTGTGTGTGTGTGTGCGCGTAATATACTATGGGCTGCTGTTTCAATGGGCAATTGGTAGTTTTGTTTTTGGGATGTGACATTTCGGTGCTCCAATGTCCTAATAAAAGAAATACAAGATATAGATGTCCTAATAGTCCTAATAAAAGAAATACAAGAGATAGATGTCCTAATAAAAGAAATACAAGAGATAGATATGTTTTTCCTATTCAAAGAGTTTTTGTGATATGGTGATTGATGGTAATAAATAAATACCTACTGGATAAGGATTTTTTCATTTCGCCAATATCATGTTTTAGTCGACAATTTTAAAATGGGTATCAGGTCAAAGTTTACGTTAAATTGTATTATCTGTTACGTTAAAAATCACATGGGAGAGATAGAGAGAAACAGAGGGGGCATTGAGGGGAAGTGAAATGTGCAATTGCACAAGGCCCCAAATTTGAAGGAGCCTCTAAACTTTTGTCATTTAACATTATGTAATAATGTTCTATATTTAAAAATTGCTTTTGTTAGCACTTTAAACTTGTATTGTGCATTTTTCATAAGAGTATTTTTTTCTTTCTTTTTAAACATAAGAACTTGGAGTACAATAAGATTTTTTGAGTGTCAATAATAACATCCTGAAAAGCGACAGTTTCTTAATTTTATAACATAACAATGTTATATATTCAATTGAACTTTAAAGTTAGAGGTCTAATTTTTTTTTTTTTTTTTTCATGTTTGGCTGTTTAAGATAAAACTGCTTTTGATTATTTAGTGAAGGTTATTGTTTGTAGCTCTTTTTACTTATCATTAAGGACATTTAAAAACATGCAATCAGTGAGTGCTAAAGTTTGTTTTGATTTTTTTTTTTTTTTTGTTGAATAAACGATATTATCTACGTTCAGAGGATGAGGGAGTGGGCTAAGTCTCACAATAGGCTAACAATAATGTGGTTCAAATTCGCCTTTGACAAGAATTGAACATAAGACCTCTCACATACAAGTGAAGATGAATACCACTTGATCGTAGTATTAAGTGGTTTTGTTTTAATTTAAGTGAATGTTTTCTAGTATCAATACATTGTCATACTTTTTTAAAACTTAAAACTATCTTAAAGAGAGTCCCTTTTACAAATTTCCCATAGGGCTCTTAAAATCTCAGAGACGAGAGAGAAAGCAATGAATTGTTGGAATGAAAATATCTACTTGTGTTGCTAGCTTACAACGTGTGTATCACGTTTGGTCAACAATTTTAAAATAGGTGTCAGGTTGAAACTTATATTACATGATGATATTCGTTATATGCTAGAAATTACATGGACAGAGGGAAAACAATGAATTTTGGACATGAATGTATTTTTCCGTTTCACCAGCGTTTTGGTCAAAAAATTTAAAGTTCAGGTGGAAACTTACGTTAAAGGGGTAAAATATCCGTTGCGCACAAATTTACATGGGTTTGAAAAATGAGAGAACAATAAATTTTTGGACATTTTTTTTTTTTTTTTTTTTTTTTTTCCTGAAGCCAGAGTCAATTTGATTAACAAAAATGGCCAAATTACAAGACTTAAAATATAACAACACCCCAAAGAGGAGGGTTCCAACAACATTTAAAATGAAACGATGAAAGCCATCCGACACTTGGTCAAAAAAAAAAACCAAGATACTACATATCAATCTTGACCGATTTGACTTCTTGGCAAGCAAGATCTGAAGAAATCAGCCTCTCAAGGCCGAGATGCACAACATCGCCAGCGTAAAGAGACAAATCTACATCAGATCAGGCGATAATTATTGAATAAAGTAAAAATTTACACAATTCTCGTCTCACAAAATAAATCACAACTTATATTAAATAATTTTATTTTTAGCTGCATCGAGGTATTTTGCATAGAAGTTTCCTATTTGTTGATTATAAATAGCACAGAACTAGAAGAGATGTTTCAGTTTACAGATAACACGATTTGGTACGCCAAGTATCATACTACAATTGATTGGATATAGGAGAGATGCCCAACTTTATTATGCGGTAGGAAAAAAAAAATTAATGTGCAAAAAATACAATCTGATACATTAAATGTCTTAATACAGTTTATTAGATAAAAAAGAGAAGCCAAATTTATTCTGCAGACAGAAGTATGATTTCAGGGGGAAAAACCAGTCCCCTCTGTCTGGAATCTATAAGCAAAAGTTGCTTTGTGACCTAGAAGGTTCAGGAGGTGTTTGCAGAGAGAGAAACTGAGAAAGTATGCAAGGGTTTCTACATAAAATTATTTTCTCGTGTCGCCAGCTTATAAGACGTGTATCATGTAGATTAATTTTTGCAAGGTTTGTATCTGTTATTTCAATAGATGTGTCATTTTATGAGTCATATACATTAAATCATATAAGTAGGGCATTTTTTTTGTGTGTGGTCCGATTATAACCATTGGAGATAGAGTATTATATTGGAAATATTACAAAATAATATCTTATATATAAAACCAACACAAAAGGTAAACAGTATTTTTGGTGTTACCAAACTCAAAAATTATTTGAACAAAAATGCCCCCAAGATAAAAATATTCAAAGACATCCCAAAATAATGCATCAAATAAGTCAGAGACATTTTCATCATTTTAACAATGCTTTTTTTAATAATTAATTTTTTGTGCTTTTAAAAAAACAAAAAAAACAAAAAATAGTACCTCACAATAGGCTAGCCATAATGTGATTCAATTTCTCTATTTTTAAACACGTTCAAAACATCTTAAGAGGCGTGTAATGCCGGTTATAAAAAATGTTTTTTGCACGCGGATAATAATGTGATTAAATTAGTTATCAAATGATTGTTTTTTTTAACAAACGATATTATCTACACTAAAGAGGAGGGGTGGGTTTAGCCTCACAATGGGCTAGCAATAATGTGATTCAATCAATTACTTATTAAATATTATTTTCTCTATTCTTAATGTAAATTCTATAGAGACTGATTTTATTATGTAAATTCAGTTGTTTTAATTAATTTGTGAGGGGTTTCTTCTAGTAAGATTATTCATTTACTTCAAATATTTGACTTTCCTTTTGTCAATTTACGCATATAAATACACTTAAAAAGTGTAAATCGCGCGTAGCATGCCGTGATTCAAAAAATACCTTATGCACACGTGTGAGCATGTGCATGAAGGCTAGTGTTGTTTATACGTGAGAAGTCACTGCTTATGTCACTAAGCATTTTATGATTAACCACATCATACATCATGTACTAAATGGTTACAATATTAATAACTTTAAACCATAAAATTATGAAGTAAACTTATTCTTATAAATAATGAGAAATGCTAAGGAGATTTTCTCAAGGAGGGACTCTTCATGAACTCTATATCACTCACAATTTAACATTAATTCTCGTGCTAACATTATAAAACATTGTACCAAAAACATGAGGTGACAGAGAGTATATGGAAAGTCTGACTTTTAAGAGAGTCTTCTTAGCATTTCTCGTAAATAATAGATTTTAAGTAATGCTAGGTAGACTAAATTTGTAGAGTAAATTTACAAACTAAACGATATGTCACTTATAAGAAACAAACACATTAATCAACATGTAAGTAAGTAATAATCCAATCATCAACTTCTATATCATTTAGTTTACAAAATTTAATCTACACATTTAGTCTCGTTAGCATTACCCATAGGTTTTTTGTCACAACATAAATAAAAAAAGGTCAAGCATGAACGTTGCTAGTTTGGTATTACTATGCTTTTTAAAAAAACTATTTCTACTGTATTATGAGAATAAACAGCTATTAAATAAAGTTGTAAGTGTTTGGTAAACTTTTTCTGTGAAAGTGCTTTTAATATAAAAAAAAAAAAAAAAAAATATATATATATATATATATATATATATATAACAGTGTTTGAATGTTTGGTAAGTTTTTATATAAATTGTTTTTTAATATGTTAAATACCCAAAAAGATATAGTATTTAAATGTGATATAATAATTGTTAATGACAATAATTAGGGGCAAAAATTGTAATTTTGTAAAACATGTGGGGGTTTACTTGTCATTTGAAAACTTCATTAAATGAGCATTTATTACTATGCTTTGGAAAAAAAACCGTTTTTAGAAGCATGGTAGATCATGTTTCTGCTTTTCTACTTTCACTGACAACAGTTTTTTTTTTTTTTTTTTATTAAAACACTTTTTATTTGTTTTACCAAACACATTTAGTACTGGTTTGATACTAAGGTGCTTTTATAAAAAGTGGATATAAAAAAAAGCTGAGCTCAAAAACGTGTTTGGTAAACATTTAAAAACAGCTTATTTTTACAGTTTTGGATGGAAAAAAGCTGAAAATGTGAAGCAGCAAAATAAGCTTATTCTCAACCACAGCTAGGGGTGGGCACGGTGCGGTTCGGTACGGTTCCACCCCTAAATTGGAACCGAAACCGAAATATATTAACGGTTCGATTCGGTGCGGTTTCACTTAAATTTATTACTAGAACTTTACGGTTCGGTCTACACCGGTTTCGATTCGGTTCTTGCCGGTTTACGGTTCCTAATAATAAATTATTTGAACATCAAATCATTATGCATTCAAATACATCTTCTAAAACTGATTACATAAAGTTGCATACAACACATCTTTTTTAATGCAAATGTCTTTGGTAGTGGCACCAAGTCAACAAAAAGAAACAACTAAAATACATATGCATTGGTCAATCAGTCAACAAACAAAAAAATGATGAAGCAAATTGCAGGTTTTCAGACATCAGAGAGCAAGCAAGAAGCAGCAGCTCATGTACACAATTTTTCAACCTATTATACCATGACATGTGTGTGTGTATATATAATTTATTTATTTATTATTAATAAAACGGTTCGGTTCGGCCGGTTCTTGGTCATTCGAAACCGGAACCGGAACCGGTTTGAACGGTTCGGTTCGGTTTTTCACTCAAAGTTGACTTTTCCTGTCAACAAGGTTTTTTTCGGTTTTTTTTTTCTTACGGTTCGATGCTGTTTTGCGGTTTGGCGGTTTTTATGCCCACCCCTAACCACAGCAGAAACAGTTTTTTTTCAAAGCACAACAATACCAAACCAACCCTTAATGTACCTGATTTTTTTAATAAGTTGCTTCGTTTTAAGCACCACAATCTCAAACCAACCTTAAAACCATCTCCATCCTTTGGGTTAAAACCTAAAATTTTTAACATGGAAAATTTAGGTTTTAATCTAGAGACAGTTTTTTGTCCTCCAGCCCTTATGGGTTAAATTTTTAGCCAAAGATTATTAAAGAATGAATTTAGTATAATTTTTTTTCTTAAAGTAACATTTTGAAAAAAAAAATATGTAGACTATCCTAGTTTTATTTTATGAACATTTTAACTTAAAAATATTTAGATTCTAATAAATATTAAAAAAAATCATTAAACCAACATCAGGAAACTCGTGGAGCACCATGAAAGAATAAGAAACACTTAAAATAATTTTTTTTAATTACTTTAGCAGTTATATTTAAATTTGGACCGTTAGATCTTCTTTTTTACTGTTGGATTTGATCATATTATATCTTAGTCGTTGGATTCAATGAATTTATAAATATAAAACTAAAAAAATACACATATATGATAGACCAGCCCCCATTAACCCAGGGGAATCCTAGGCTAAATTTGTCCTAGAAATGAGTTTTGGGTTAAAACCCATATTTGCCTTAAGGTTGAAGTAAGTTGAGATAAATTTAAAACCTAAAATTTGAGTTTTATTCTAAGGGTTGGAGTAAGTCTAACAATTATGTTTGGCTAATTTAGTAGTTTTTAACGAAGGGTGGACAGATAAATGCAACTATTTTAAAAGGTCATACATCACCCACGAGATAGAAAATAAACCAATAGGATCCTCTCCGGATTTTTTTTATGAGTATCTTGGAGATTCATGAATTGTGTCCGTTCCTCGTACATTGTGCAGTCAGTTTTTGTCAGATACTGTTTGTGTTTAATTTTAAATAAAAATATTTAAAATGATTTTTAATCGCACGATATACAATGAACGGTTACGATTTACAAATCCTTGCCGGGTCTTCACAAATTCAAAAATAAACACCCTGCAGAAATATTAAAAAAGAATTATAATTAAAATATCTTGTTAAGTATACATGCTTATCACTATCAGGGCTAAAAATGTTGACAATGATGGTTTTTCCTTTTTTCTAAACTTGTAAACACCGTGCTCTAATAAATAAACTACTTATGAAACTTGTACAACTGTCAAACGAATTACAATTTAGCGTGACTCGTACGATTATTGTTAAACAAGTGGGTTAACCCTTAAGTCTGTCAAGGACCAAGCACGCTATGTTTTAGTTTTTCTGTTTGCTAGCTGTATATGCTGCGGGGCTTGGAAACTATCAAACCCTAACTTCAAGAACTCCACCGAAAAAGGAGGAAAAGAAAAGTCCAACTCCCCGCTAGAGCATTAGGTTTGTTGATGGTACGAATCTTACAATTGAAGAGATGTTATTTGTTATTGATCTAATTTTTAATTGAGATGATTAACCAAAAGAGAAGGAAGTTAGGGTCGTTTAAGGACATCGGGGAAAGGAAGAGACTTGTTTGTACCATACTTGACTAATCTCGAAACTACCAAACACCGGTCAACGTCATATGTAGCATCTCACATCGCCCAAGGGAGTGGATACTCTAAGCCTTATATGTATATTCTCATATCTACCTAGCATGATGCTTTTTGGAGCTCACTGGCTTCGGGTTCCTTAGGAATTCTGAAGTTAAGCGAATTCGCGCGAGAGCAATCCCAAGATGGGTGACCTACTGGGAAGTTCTCGTGTGAGTTCCCAGAAACAAAATCATGAGGGCGTGGTCGGAGCCCAAAGCGGACAATGTCGTGCTACGGTGGAGTCGAGCCCGGGTTGTGGTGGGAGCTTGGGCGGGGATGTGACATTTTGGTATCAGAGCCTAACACTTGCGGTGTGTGTGCCAACGAAGATGTTGGGCCCATAATGGGGTGGATTGTAACATCCCACATTGCCCAAGGGAGTGAATCCTCTAAGCCTTATATGTATATTCTCATCTCTACCTAGCACGAGGCCTTTTAGGAGCTCACTAGCTTCGGGTTCCGTAGGAATTTCGAAGTTAAGTGAGTTCGCACGAGAGCAATCTCAGGATGGGTGACCCACTGAGAAGTTCTCGTCTAAGTTCCTAGAAACAAAACCGTGAGAGCGTGGTCATGGCCCAAAGCGGACAATATCGTGCTACGATGGAGTCAAGCCCGGGTTATGGTTAGGGCTCGGGCCGAGATGTGACATCATACTTTCAAGAACCCACTGAAGAGTTCATGCTAAGGCACCCCTACCGAAGCACAAAAGTTTCCCTCCAATTAGGAGGCCAATCACAACACAACATATGTCAACGTCAGAATAAAACTCATAGAGTCCTACATCGATCACAAACAAAAGCTGAAGACTCTAAAAGGAGACCATTCTCCTATAATTAATCCCTAATGTCATTATTGTACTTAAACTGGTCATCAGAATCTACTAATGATGATTATGCTTAAACTTGTGTATTTGTGTAAACCTTTCATTATTAATGAGAACTCCTCTACTCCATGGACGTAACCAGACTTAGGGTGAACCACGTATATCTTGTGTTTGCTTCCCTATCTCTACCTCTTTGCACATTGTCATCACTAGGTGACCAAAGCAACCAGGCGAAAATCACAAACTTGACACTTTACGTTGTTCCAAAGTCTTCACTGGTTTTGTGCATTAACAAAACTAATTGCATGTGCTTAAAGATTTTAGTTAAAACTTCTACATCTTTTATAGTATAAGAGTTGATTCATGTGTGAAACGCCAACGTCTAAATATGTACTCAACATTACCCTCTAACTTTCTTGAAGTTTATATGTCGAGTTTTAAACAAAATCTACCCGTGGGCTCTCAACATAGCTAGAAGGAGGATTCCAAGTCTTTACTTTAGCATCCTTGCGTTTACATGCATTTAAAAAAAAAAAAACTAATAAAAATGATTTAAAAACTTTGAGTTTATCGATAAAGATAAAATAAAGGGTAAAATGAATAGTACCAGAATTGACTTTTTAATGTGAAAATGTGATTTTTTTTGTTAAAATGAAGTGTATAAGGAGCTTTTCATTAAAGTTCTCTTTAAAAAAATCTTAATCATTAGATTAATCAAATGAATTTTGATCCATCCACGTCAACTTAGTTGTATTACATCCTCTGCATAGTATCTCATGCCCCCTTCTTTTCTTCATCCTTCCCTTCTCTCCTCCAATTTTTCCTTTTTCCATATCTCATTTGACAATCCAAAAGTTTTAGAGTTGGGAAGCTTTTTTCAATATCATTTTTCCTTTTATCAGTTAAGATTAATCCTGCAATTCTTCCTTTTTCAATAATTGTAACTCATAACATAAACTAAGAAAATAATATGGAGTTGGAAAGCTTTATTTGGGTTCATCGGTTTCTATATAAAACTTTGGAACAAGAAGGAGACGGTTTGAAGAGAGATCGTATGATAAAGAACAGAAGAGTGAGAAATATGAACTGAAAAAATAGGGGAAGGATTGAAGCGGTGGAATGATTTCGTTTTTGGGTGGGGGATGAAAGAGAGATCCAAATAACTGAAAGTGATCAAATGTGGATGCCATGATTAGGGTTTAGTAGAGAACAGACAGGAAGGAGAGATGAAATGCGGTGCAAACAAATGTAAAACCTACAATTATTCAGACGTCGACTGATGTGAAAATGCACCAACGCTAAATTTAGATACTCAAAAACCTACAAGATGCTAATTACGATAAATGAGAAAGTTATGAGCTCGTTTGGATGTGCTTTTAAAATGATTTAAAGTATTTTTGGTGAAAATGTTTTTAAGTGCTTCTTAGAAGAAGCACATAACTGATGATGATTTTTGCAAAAAGCACGTTAAGTGCTTTTAAAACCTAAAAACATTATAACTAAAAGTGCTTTGAGTTATTTTAAAAGTACATTCAAACGAGTTTTGCTTATTATTCGATGGCGAATACAACGTTGACAAGCTTAGAATTTTAAAATTCACAAGCTTGACCAAAAACGCTTTTAAAACTCGAATTCAGATTCTAAGAGATCTGGAAATCAATATCAAATTACTCAAGATTGTTTTCACGAACTATTTCAATAATCCATATTATATAAATTTGAAAAACTGGATACCATAGAACCAGGGTCGAAGCCAAACTAACAAGAAGCCCACACAGAAGGCAAGCTACAGAGAAAGCAACAAGCAGAAGAGGAGGGCAATCAGCCAGCCACCACCTACATAGTATGTGAAAGATCCAAAAATCCAAGGGCAAAAAACCTTTCGAATGATATTTTTTTAATTGACAAAAAAATAATAATTTTTTTGGTACACTAGAGGCTAAAATAATATGTTCAGTAATAGTATTTTAATTAGAACAATATTTGCACCTACCACAATTAGACATTTTAAAATATTTTCCAGAAACAATTTGACATGTGTCCGAAAATATTTTATTGTTGTGTTTTTGATGATTTTTTTTAACAATGAGCTTATTATAATAATGTAGTTCAACTTCATCTTTAGCAAGAATCGAGTTAAAAACATCTCACTTACAATTAAAAATAAATATTAGTATATTGTAATTCGAGTTAAAAACATCTCACTTACAAATAAAAATAAATATTAGTATACTGTAATACTAAGTGGTGTGTTTTTGATGATTTGAATATGCATATATGGCAAAGTACTCTTTTTTAGTGTCCTAGCACTTAATTGTGTTACTAGTAATACGGTTCAATAATATTCATTTCCACTTAGAAAATCTCAAGTTTAACTTACTATTTGGCGAGTTCAATGCCTAATCACGATGACCTCATTTTGAGGACCTGTGAAAATCAAATGCATATTAATCACAAGATTATATTAGTTTATATCCAAATGTTTAAATTATTTGACAACTTAATAAAGCAAAACTAACTTAAAACTAGTCACAAACCATTAAAAAACTCATTTTCGTGTTTCACTTTATTAAATTGTCAAATATTTTAAGCCTTTAGATCCAAATTAGTATAATTTTGTGGCTAATATGCATTTGGTATTTACAAATCTTCAAAATAAGACCCTTAAGAGAGCAAAACTTGACCGACCAATGAATAAGACAAAAACTCAACCCGTTAAAGTAGAATATGTATGTCAAATAATATTACATGCCTAACAAAATAAAATTGTTAATGACTTGACTTGTGAGATCACTTGCCACATCAAAGTTATCACTTGCAAATGATGGATTGTTCTAATAGTTATAGTCTATTCTTCAGCTCACTGCATTCTAAATGCGAACTACTCTTCCCTTTAGTATAAATTTACTATAGAATATCTCTTAGAACAAAAATAAAAAGTTACCAGCTTATTTGATGTTATCATTTTAATATTTTCCTTCATTATATAACCACTAAAAAAATAATACAAATAGCTTTCTACCACATGCATGGACACGACTTATCTACGGATTGTAGCTATTCCTTTATCCCTTTTTTTCCCTGCAAAGAGGACCAGAGAAATTGAAATGTTGGCAAAGGGGTTAAAGCATCTCCAAGAAATGCTGTAAAATAACCAAAATTTAAAAACACACATCTTCAATAAACTTTATAAAGAATCTCTATTATAACAAAATGAACAGTCTTTCTATAAATTTACAAAGCAAATATTAATCAGTTAAATATTCAAAAATAATAAAACTTAAAGGTGGACTCTTGAGCTAGGAAAAAAAGAAAAGGTGAGAAGATTGTTTTACAAAATGAGTGAGTTATGTTTGAATTGTTAATAATAAAATATTCTAAGTTTACTAAAATAGAGAGTGTTGTTAGAGATGAAAAATTAAACCGAGTGATTAAAATAGTTTTTTTAACACTATTTACTTGCTAATTTAACAAAAAATTAGAACTTCTCTAGGAGATGCTCTTTATCACTGGTAGAATCTAGAAAGGAACCAAAGAGCATAAACCACATCCAGTCCAAGGGCATAATTTCAATCTTCCACTCATTCTTTGGTTACTTTGTGTAAAAGAAATTAAATAAATAGAAAAAAAAAGGTCGTGTCAAAAAATTTACAGGAATGTGAAGGCCCATCATTTTGGAAAAACCAAAATTAAAAGACAAGAAATTAACAAGAAATAGATACTTCCTAAAGATATAGTTATTGCTTAGAAACCGTTTAGTAAATTTTTAATTTTTAATTTTTGTTTACCACTTTTGAAATCTAAATATAGAACTTTTGTTTTGTAATCATTTTTAGTTAAAAAAAAAAAAATTGAAATTTAGTTTTCAAAATTTGGCATTGAGTTTTCACTCTTTAGGACATATTTACTTACAAGGAATAAAATTCGAAAAAAAAAGCGTATCATTGTTATTCATATGTTTACCAACAACCACTATTTCAAAAATTCCCTCCTGGGCAGCTAGCCACCAATCTGATTAATCCCTAGGCATTTCAAACTTTAAAAAGGGCGCTTAGACCTTCCTAGGCATCCGCTTAGTCTACCTAGGCGCTCGCCTAGACCCACCTAGACACCTGTCTAAGTCGCTACTCTCACTTAGACATAAAATTAATAACTTTCATTTTGCATTTTAGGGCGCCTAGACCTCTTTAGATGTTCGTCTAGACCCACCTAGACACCTACTTAAGTCACTACTCTCACTTAGACAAAAAATCGATAACTTTCATTTTGCATTTTATTTTTGTTCAATAAATTGTAAGAAACTTGTTGAATACTTGGATGAACACTCATTATATATTTGCGCCCCATATTTTCAGTTTGTTCTAATACTTTAATCTCTCTTTCTCTCTCTCTCTTTTTATTTTACAATTTATGTATCGTAATACAATTATGTATTTTTTATGATATAACCTCAGCTCACCGCCTGATTAGTGCCTAAGGCCATCTCCAACCGATAGCTAGCCAGAGGGCTCATTTTAGCCCTCTGGCCCTCCAAGATATTAATATTTTAATAAACAGTACAGAGCCATATTTGGTTCCGTCTCCAACCGATGGCCAAAGGACCAGAGGGCCTGTTTTGGCCCTATCATAAAAAACTATCTCCAACTGAGGGTCATAGGTGTAAACATAATTTATTATTTAAAAACTACAACTTAAATGTTTTTTAAGTTTCATGTTGTTAAATGTTTTTTTTAACAAATATGAAAAACTAGAAATGTTTTTAATAATTTGTTAAATGTTGTTAAAAACTACAAATTTTGTAAAATAAAAGTTATAGGAAAAAAAATAGAATTAAAAATAAATGAAAAATAGAAGTTATAGGAAAAATTTCGTAAATAAAAAATAATAATAAAACTGTAAAAAAAAAAAAATTCAAATCAATCTTGTCTGTTAAAACCGACAGGAATACATTCATATTATTTAGTATAAATGTATTACTGTCGGTTATAACCGATAATATGAATGTATTCCTATCGGTTTTAACCAACAGTGATTTGAATTCTGGCCAGCCCCGGGGCAGCCAGCCCTCCAGCGCTCTAGCCTTCTCCGATTCCATGGGGCCCTCTCAGATTCCACAGCCCTCTGGCCTAACCCTCTGTTGGAGACAATTTTTGGACTATTTTCGGCCCTCTGACCCTCTGGACCCTTCGGTTGGAAATGGCCTAACGTCTTTTAGAACCTTGCCAACAACCAAAAGAATAAAAAAGTAGACGAGTCTCAAGTTTTGGATATTACATACCTGAAAAACAAAAGATATCTTGTTAACATAGAGGATTGTTTATCTCATATACTCATTTCTTCTCATACTCATGTTTATACTCATTATAGTTCAAACGTCCAAAATACCTTTAAAAAAGATGCAACACGAAGGACTGATGAAAAATTATAAACAAACCAATTTGTTAGACTGGAGTGACACCATTAACAAATTGTGTCATGCCGACGATGGCAAATTGCAACAAAATTCTAGCAATAACAACAGCAGTGCTTACTTTCTGTTACAATTTGTTTCATAGGCAGCCACTCTTTTCCTCTTTCTTTTTAGTTTCCATTTTCTCTCGAATTGGTATTGTCAGGTCAAGTTTTCGTCGCTGAAGAAGAGCAAGACAGATTTGCAAACTGAAGTTCGACCCCTCGGTCACTGACGGATAACCCCAGGTGCCCAGGCAGACAGGCAAGCACAGTTGGCACCGACAGCATTTACATACAAGACACCTAAGCTATGGTAACAAGCTACATCTATTTGTTGTCGCTAAAAGAATTTGATGTCAAACCATGAACGAATGTACCACAAAGTATTTTATTATTAAACCACAGCATCACTTAATAGATGGTTAAATTAAAGACAATACCTATTAGGGGTGGACACGGTACGGTTCAGTGCGGTTCCATCCCTAAATTGGAACCGAAACCGAAATATATTAACGGTTCGATTCAGTGCGGTTCCACTTAAATTTATTACTAGAACATTACGGTTCGGTCTACACCGGTTCCGATTCGGTTCTTGCCCGGTTTACGGTTCCTAATAATAAATTATTTGAACACCAAATCATTATGCATTCAAATACATCTTCTAAAACTGATTACATAAAGTTGCATACAACACATTTTTTTTAATGCAAATGTCTTTGGTAGTGGCACCAAGTCAACAAAAAGAGACTACTAAAATACATATGCACTGGTCAATCAATCAACAAACAAAAAAATGATGAAGCAAATTGCAGGTTTTCAGACTTCAGAGAGCAAGCAAGAAGCAGCAGCTTCTGTATACAATTTTTCAACCTATTATACCATGACATGTGTGTATATATAATTTATTTATTTATTATTAATAAAACGGTTCGGTTCGGTTCGGCTGGTTCTTGGTCATTCGAAATCGGAACCGAAACCGGTTTGAACGGTTCGGTTCGGTTTTTCACTCAAAGTTGACTTTTTCGGTCAACACGGTCTTTTTCGGTTTTTTTTCTTATGGTTCGATGCGGTTTTGCGGTTTGGCGGTTTTTATGCCCACCCCTAATGCCTATGATTTTAGACCAAAAAATCATGAAGTAAAATTATTCGTATAGTCTGTGAAAGTAAAAGAGTTTCACATTAGTGAAACGAGAAACCTTGCAAGGGCTTATAAAGGTTAGACTACTGACCACATTGTCAATTGATTTTATGGTGAAACGTCACCTTCTTCATGGTATCATAGTAGGTTGACCACGTGTGAAGCCAAACGGCCACATGTGCTTCACATCATCCAATTTGTGTTGTCCACATGTTTAACTTGCAAGGGTTTATAAGAAGTTGAACTACTTCTCATATTACCAATTAATTTTATAATAAAACATCTACTTCTTATTGCCTTTAAGTTGTAAGGAAACTATAAATAATAGATTTTCTGTCACAGTGGCTATTACATAAATAAAAAGGGCAAGCATGAATATTAATTAAGACTAATTAGAGTTTTTGATTTGGCTGATTTAGTTGTTTTTATATAAATAATAGATTTTCTGTCACAATGGCTATTACATAAATAAAAAGGGCAAGCGTGAATATTAAGATAAATTAAAGTTCTGATTTGGCTGATTTAGTAGATTTTAATGAAGGGTGGAAGGATTAATGCAACTATTTTAAAAGGTCACACATCGCCCACGATATAGATATATTTAACCCAACAAGTACACAACTGCAGAAATAAATTTCATAAAAAAGTACTATAAATAAAGTAAAATATCTTGTTTGGCATCCATGCTTATCAGGACTAATAATTTTGACAAAAGAGATTATGTTCACACATCTTAAATTACTTCTTTCACATATTTTTACTTTTTTAATATTTTCTACACACCACTTACACTTGATAGAAAAATATTAAAAAAATTAAAAAGCTGTGAAAGAAGTAATTTGGGATGTGTGAAAATAATCTCTCTTTTAACAATGATGGCTTTTTATTTTTGCTAAACTTGTATACACTAAGCTCTGGTAGATGAACTACTTATGAAACTTGTACAACTGTCAAACCAAATATAAATTGAGTAGGATTATCTTCTCTCTTTTTTTCCCTCTCCTCCCTCATCTCTTATTTCAAAGGTTACGATTAAATCACGTCAACATCTTATATTAATTTTTTATAGTAAGATAAATATAAAATAAGAGAATGTGAGAAAAATGGATAAAAAGAAAATGGGAGAGAATCATACTCCATATAGCGTGACTCGTACGATTTTTGTTAAACAACTTGGGTTAACCCTTGAGTTTGTCAAAGGCTAAGCATATAATTTTTTCTGTTTGCTGTTTATGTTTTTTGGGGGGGTGGGTTTTGCTGTTTATGTTTGTTGGGGGTGGCGGAAACCACTAAACCCTAAGTTCAACAAACACACAGAAAAGGGGAGTAAAAGAGCACATTAGAAGACATGTCATCTGTTGCTGCTGGTCTAATATTTTATTCAGACGATTAATTAGAAGAGAAGGAAATTAAGGTCGGCTAAGGACATCTGGGAAAGTAAGACTCATCCTCCCCTTCTCTCCAGCAATTTTTCCTTTTTCCATATCTCATTTGACAATCCAAAAGTTTTAGAGAAAGCTCTTTTCCAGATCCTTTTTCCTTGATCAGTTAAGATTTATCCTGCAATTCTTCCTTTTTCTATAACTGTAGCTCACAACAAAAATGAAGAAAATAATATGGAGTCGGAATGCTTTATTTGAGCAAGAAGAAAATAAAGAGAGAGAAGATTGCTTTCCAAAATGAGTGAGTTGTGTCTGAATTGTTAATAATAAAATATTTCAAGTTTAATAAAATAGAGAATGTTATTGTAAATGAAAATTTAAACTAAGTGGCTAATATAGCTTTTTTATACTATTCACCTGCTAATTTGACAAAAATTTAAAACTTCTCTTGAAAATGCTCTTAAAGCTCCACTTGTAGAAAGTAGAAGAGAACCAAAGGGCTTCAACTACGTCCAATCCAAGGGCATAATTAAATCTTTCTCTCCTTCTTTGGGTTACTTTGTGTAAAAGAAATTAAATATAAATAAAAAATAAAATAAAAGCTGGGTCAACAAATTTATAGGAATGTGAAGCCCCATCGATTGGAAAAAAAAAAAAAACACTAAAAATAAAAGACAAGAAACATGAAACAGATACTTAAAGATATAATTATTGTTTGGTGACTGTTAAATCTTGTTTTCTAATTATTTTTAAATTTTTTAAATAAAAATAGAAATTTAGTTTTTTAAATTTAGCATTGAGTTTTCATTTTTAAGGACACATTTACTTGCGAAGAATGAATTTCTAAAAAAAATGAGTATTATTTCTATTCATGTGTTTATTAACAGTAAGTGGAATGAAAAAATAGGTGAGTCTCATGTGTTAATATTACATATCGGAATAAATAAAAAAATCTCATTAATACAAGAGGTTGTTTATCCCATACACATTTCTTCTCGTACCCATATCATATAAGTAAACATGCTCTGAAAAATTGTTACGCCGAGGATAGATAAATTGTTAAGACTCAAGTGACACCATTCACATAAGGGGTTGTTTATCTCATACTTGTTAACGGAGAGGTTGTTTATCCCGCTTACTCATTAGCACAGGGGATTGTATCCAATTTGTTAGACTCGAGTGACACCATTCACAAAATTTGTTATGCCGACGATGGAAAACTGCCACAAAAGGACTCGAGCAATA
Organism: Pyrus x bretschneideri; assembly: GCF_019419815.1. Classification (NCBI taxonomy): domain Eukaryota; kingdom Viridiplantae; phylum Streptophyta; class Magnoliopsida; order Rosales; family Rosaceae; genus Pyrus; species Pyrus x bretschneideri. The sequence continues at coordinate 1,048,060 of NW_025999435.1, read as the reverse complement.
ACACCAGCACTGCTTACATTCTGTTACGGTTTCTTTCGTTAGCACGAGGCAGCCACTGTTTTGCTAGGTTTTATTCGGCCGCAGTTTCGTCGCTGAAGAAGAGACGTACAGATTTGCAAACTGAACTCTGCCACTGACGGATAAAACGCCGGTGGGCAGATTGGCAGGCACAGTTGGCACCGACAGCATTTACACTATGATGACAACCGCTACCTATTTATTTTGCCGCTAGGGGAATTGCCAGGAGGATCTTGCTGGATTCCTTTAGTGAGGATTTTGAGAATCATCTATTCACATTTGTTCATCGTATATTATGAGGTCAGAAATTATTATTAATTTTTTTATTTAAAATTGAATATAAACAATACCTGACAAAAACTGGTGAACGATGAAACCCAAAATATAATATAGAGGGGATTTGAAAAAGAACAATACTTGGCTACTCAAAACTCTTAGTGTTTTAATCACAAAGCTTTATGCTTATGATCATAATCGCTCATACTATGAATCATACTGTAAAGATCATCTTTGCAAAAAATAAATTAAAACTAAGGTCGTTTAGTCAATCTATTGTAGCAAATACAGAGACGGTTCGTAATGATTTTACCAATACCATTCATTTGTTTTTAAATAGTTTGATGACTAAACGATCTTAGTTTTAATTGATTTTTTGCATAGACAATCTTTATATGGTGATTTATAATATGAACGGCTCTGATTATAAATACGAATTTTTATAAATTGACAACGAACAATTTTGAAAAATTTTGAGTAAACATTCCTACTCATCTTTTAGTATCCAAGCATTGTCTATGAGCAGTACAAAATTATGTGGGAGGACTTTACAAATCCCTACAAAGAGGGCACAACTAATTTCCTGCTGCCAATAATAGTTCCCATTTTGAAATGTATATGTCAATTTGTTATTTACAGGTTAAATTTCACTTCCATATGTGTTAATTTGTAATTTGCAATTCACGAAGTACCGAATCCTTGACCATGAGGAAGAAGTGTTCCAAAATTCTTATAGATTTGTTTTTCTCTACAATAACCATTATTGTTATCATATTGTGTCAAATTTCAAACTAATACCATCCATCATCAATGGATGGCAACAATGTCATAAAAATAGAGACCAAACGACATTCAATTTGAAATTTAGATGCCGAAATCAGCATCAAGTATGAAAATGAATTTCCAGCTCAACGCCAACAAGACCACCGCCAGACTCTCGACTCTCTAATTCCTTGTTTAAGGCTCACAAGGAGGTGGCGTCGAGTGGGAACAAACATGCAGGGGTCCTTTACAGCCTTGAAGTCTGCTGCCGCGTATGGCAGCCACAACTCAGAATTTCTCCGTCACTACGGCAAAAGCTCTCTTGCATTAAGTGACGAAGGTTTAACTACAAATTTTCTTGAAAACAAATCTAAACGGAAAAAAAAAAATCCTCGTTTGGTAAGATTGGATTGGAATGGAATGGATAACTCTCTAATTCCAAGATATGTTGAAGGAAGAAATGAAAACATTATAACCAACTAGAGGGCAGCCGATGGATTACTCATGAAGGAAACTTATCCATTCCAATATGCTCTCCAAAAATGGTAGGACTAGAAGGGAGGATTTTCTTGATGCATAATCCACTTCAAATCCCATCCAAATGAAACATCACTCTCCCATCCAAATGAAACATCACTCTCGTCTACCTCCAATATACCTTCAAATTAGCCGTCCAGTCCAATCCAATCCTACATACCAAACGAGAACAAAGTGGAGAGCAAAAGAAAGGGTGAGGGGAAGATGTACGAGGAGAGAAGAAATTGGTTGTCCATTCCAATCCTTCAAATTCGTCGTCCATTCCAATCGAATCCTACATACCAAATTTGTAGTCAAGCATAATCGATTCCCAAGTTGAGGCCTAGGCAGCAGTGCTTAACCATCCACAGCTCACCCTAAATAAAATAAAGAAATTGGGGGAAAAGACCAGAGAAAATGAGGGCAACGAAGAAAATAGAATGGGGTTTCAGAAATCACACTAAACAACATCAAATACCACTTCTACATGCAGCGAATATGTATGCAAACAAAAAGTTGGTAGCCAGTCCTCCGGTAACTAAGCAACTACCAAGAACGATAAGGGTCAATCAAACAGAAAACTTCCACTGGTCAACCCAACTAACAAACGGCACAACGCCAGCATTTGTATGATTACTTTCATAGGAACAATTCCAGTACCACTGATACAACTATAACTGAACGTATAATCAGATGTCATATCAAGAAATGGAACTCAACCTAGAAAGTTTCTGCATTACCTGTTGTGGAATTTTGGTGCAACTCATCCCAGCAACATCTGATTTCACTCGACCTTAGAAGTAGCATTTACCCAACCAAGCCAATTTCTAGGGAAAGAGGGAAAAAATAAAGGGAAAAAAAAAAACACAAGAAAGAAAGATGGAGGGGAAACAGTAAGAACCAATTTATAACATTTGCGAAAGTTACTAGGGTCCTCCCATAAACTTTCAACACTTGGACAGAAGCTTTAACAGCATAAGCTCTCCATGCAAAAACTATCAATGTCTATGGCGGCATACCTTCATATCCAGAGAAAATCAACCCTGCCAAACTGAATCTCAGAAAGCTCCAATCAAAATCACCGTAACCTGCACGTGTTCGAGATATAACAGGCCCACCATACCATCAAACATAAATAAAAGATGGACCCGTGACCAACTAGATCAAAGAAACGCAAAGAATAAAGACTTCAGTTATTTACATAAATGCTATCAACAGGATACATTTATAGACACAAGCTGACTCTGAGGAAAGGAATTGCTAACAGACCTAAAGCATAGATCAGCCTTTTATACAGACCAATTATTCGTATCTTCATCCCAAAAAAGCAATTAAGCACAAAATTACTACAGCAAAACAACATGAAAGTAGCAATATTTCTTAAAGATAAACAGTCGAGTAATTCATAATGTAATAATAGAGTTAACGGTCCAACATACATCAATCAGTAAAAGAAGCTCACTACAAACACTGGAATGTTGGATGTGGATGATATCAGAACACTCCTTGAAATATTTAAACCATATCCAGATCAGCTCAGAGACCCAAAGAACCTGCAATAAGATTAAAAGAAAAAAAAAAAAAAAAAAAAATAGAGTATACTTATGAAGACCATACAACAATAGAAACGCTAAGCAAGCTTCCAAGTAAATCGCCCTTCCAATGAGAAGCAACAGAACATTCCCCAGAATTTTCAAGTTTCTCAGTTAGTCCCTCAAATTAAACCAAGTTATTATCAGTGCAGCGACTGCAGCACTTGTCAGCATCTCCCCCGGCAGAAACTCTTGAATCCTAACAGCCCAGGGTCTGGTTTCATATTTTCACAAGTTCTCCTCTTCTGCAATGGTGTCATCAGAAAACATATCTGCGTTATCTGCATTAGGTATCAGGGAGCTTCTCTTCTGAGCCTTCACTGTGATGTAATCCTTTCCGGAGTCAGTTCTGCAAACATCATCCGCATCAGTTAACTTTTCACAACCATTTTGATTTTCCAGTCCTGTAAGCCACAAAAGTAGAATATTCAGCTATTCTAGTAATCAACACTGAAGAAAAAGTATTTATCACCTTGTTAATTACCAGATGTTCCAAGAGCTAGATTCTCAGTGAAAGACACTTCCACTTTGCTTTCCACCACATTTAACGAGACTCTAGAAGTTCGTTCACTGTCAAGATCTTGTACAAAACCATGTTTTTTCGTATGAGGAATATCTTCAGTTCCCATATTTAGCATTGATTCCTTCGAGTCCAAGTCCTCTTCCGCTGAAATAACCACCCCATCATCAATTTTCTTTGTTGAATGTTTCACCACAGAACTTGGTTTCTCATTGCCATCTTCATGATACTCTGATTTGTCACCACCATTCTCATCCCTTCCACAACTAGCTGGATGCTTGCCTTCAGAAGATTCTGACCTAGAGCGCCTTCTTCTGTGTTTTGGTTTCTTTCCATCCGTACTTCTTGGGGATAACATACTTCCTCTACGACGCTTAGGTTCTACAGATGTAGACCTGGACCGTCTTCTCCTATGACTCTTTTCTTTCTCATCTCTACTTTTATATGCCCTATCATTGGAGCGATGCTTCCCTTCAGCAGACTTTGACCTTGACAGCCTTCTGTGTTTCACTTTATTGTCATCCAAGCTTCTAGGGGATGACCCACGTCTTCTGTCGTGCTTAGGCTCCACAGATACTGACCGGGACCGCCTTCTATCACAATGCTTTGATCTTTTATCTCTACCTTCGCCCAACTCCTTCAAGTGATGCTTCCCTTCCACAGATTTTGACCTAGAACGTCTTCTATCACGATACTTTGATTTTTCTTCTATTTCATTTGTTTTCTCATCAGAGTGGCGCTTATCTTCCAAAGATTTTGACCTGGACCGCCTTCTACTACGACGTTTTAATTTTTCATCTCTTGTTTCGTCTGGTTTCTCATTAGAGCGGTACTTGACTTCCACAGATTTTGACCTAGACCGCCTTCTCTGTCTGGATTTTTTTTCATCCGGACTTCTTGGTGATAACCGTCTTCTATGTCCCTTACCTTCTGTAGACACTGACCTTGATCGCCTTCTTTCTCCATGTTTTTCTTTTTCATAGTGGGTGTCATCTTTTTTGTCGCTTAAGTGATGTTTTCCTTCTGAAGACTTTGACCTTGAGCGTTTTCTTGGAGAAGACTTACTTCCTGTATGATGACCAGGTGATCTAGACGCAGCTCGAGTTCTACGTGGAGAACTTTCTCGTCGATGTTTGGGTGACACCGAATCAACTCGTGTTTTTCTTGTTCTAGGACTAACACTCCTACTCCTATTTCTCCTTGACGTAGAAAAATGATGATCATGTGATCTATCTGAATCCCGCCTTCTAGTTCTGTCACCACCATTCCTAATGTCTCTATATAGCCTGCGTTCATTATCATAGCTTGAATAGTGGCGTGATCTCAAAGGGGATCTGGATCTACGATCTCTTGGATAGCGATATGGAGGAGAGTAAGAAGGAGACTTCTGCCTTCGGCGATAATTTATAGGTGATCTGGATCTGGATTTTGACCTTGCACGAGATGGTGATGGAGACCTGTAATAGGAGTAATTGATTAGCAAAAAGAAAATACTTTGATTATAAACAAGGCAAAACAGTTTTCAATTAAAACAATTTCTATCAAATAAAGAAAACTTCGTTGCTTCAAATAAACAATTAGAATTATATGGTTTCCTATTATGAAAACAGACATTATTCATGATCACATGTGCACTTCTCAACAGTGTGTTATAACTTTTGCATACAAAAAATAAATAAGATTTATAAATACAGGAAACCATTGCAACATATAAAAAAAAAAATAATAAATAAATAAATAAAATAAAATAAATCTCCAAAACTCATGCCTCTGAACCTCTGAATACCGCTTTCATGTTATAATCTGTTAATGACAGACTCATCGTTAGTTACTAATTGCTTAAACATATGAGGTGGAGAATATTCTCAGGAGTAGCACCAATACGATTGAGCATTAACCTACCTAACAACAGTAACCGAGACCCCATTTTGTACATTAAGTTGGGACTCAACTGGATTGGATCGGAATTTTTATTAAGACTGGTAATTCCCCTAACCCTAAAATCATACAGGTTGAACACTATTTCCTGTATAAAATTTGTGACAACAAAATCTAAAGCCTCAGATATCCAGAACAGAGGATTTCAACAATTTATAAGCGTAACAATATTTGAGCATCACGTGATTCTTCATAATCTATATACCAAAGTATTTTCAATGTTTAAGTTCACCATTTTGGAATAAGACATCCAAAGGCAGCCGACAATGACAATTTGTAATCAATGTAACATACCTAGATTTCTCTTTTGTTTCCTTCTCTTCAATTTCTACTCCATCAGCTTTAAATTTCTTACTTATTTCTGCTGCTCTGGCTGCAGCTAACTCTGTTGCTGTCTTCATGGTTGCAGCTCGGTTGGCTGCCTGTTGGGCGGTCATAGTTTGTTGCATAAGCAAAGCCTGCTGGAATTGCATCTGTTGCATAGCAACAGCTTGCTGCATCACCATGGGAAGAGATGATGAAGCCATTGAGGAATTCATAGCAGCTGGTTGCTGAGGAAGTGATTTTGCCATCTCAACATTCATAGGACGGCCTCCAACATCCATACTATTCAATTGCAAAGCAGCAGTTGCTTCTTCAGGTTTTGAGTATTCTATATATGCAAAATGCTTTGAGTCAGTGATGGTACATTCTACAACCGTGCCACAATAGCTAAAAAGTTCTTTCAGCTGTTCCACAGTGAGAAGTGGGCTAAGATTGCTAACTTGAAGCGTCTTCTTGAGCACATCAGCCTTTCCAGCTTTGTCAAGTGAACCTAATTAATAGATGGTAAAATGTTATAGATAGACATATAGATTTGTATATATATTTAACTATATATATATGTAGCAATTGTAATGAAAACAACACAACTCAAAAACATGAGAAAACACATTCAAATAAGACTACCAAAAGCCAAAATACATGTGAGAAACTAGCAGCTTCTAAGCCACATTATATTCATCACCACGTTTAAATCAGAGAGGTATACCAGAAGAGTCTTTGTTTGACTGAGCTTGTGCTTGCACCTGAGCAGCATGGGCTTGAAGAGCCTGGGCAGCAACAATTGCCTGAGCAGCAGCCATTGCAGCTGCAGAAGGTGCCATAGGCACTTGGCTAACATTTCCCATAGAGGTGGTTGCAGCTAACGCAGTCATTAGCAGATTGTGAGGCGGGTGGTTCAGCTTACAATCAATTTTGGCGCACCTACCACTAAGGTAGTCTCTACAAACCTCCCCAAGAGATGCTCCAATTCCTGGCAATATAGCCCCTCCTGAAGCACCAGGAACAATGCCTGGAATCATTCCCAACAGTCCAGGGAATGCCCCTGAAACAGAAGCTGAATAATTTGGCATGTTAGGCATGGTTTGGTTAACTAGATTAGGAAATGTGGATGGCGGAGCCAATCCCAGCAGTCCTCCAGCACTAGAACCTGCATGAGAACAAAGCAAATCCTCAAAATTATGTGTCTGAGAGATAACCAGTAACTTGTGAATAATCCAAGATGCATACTGAATAGGCTTTAATACTGCGTCTTGCAAAAGAATATAAGATAAAACTATTTCCTTAAAAACCCTAAACTCCCCTATCAGTCACTTTCTTGTCTAGAAATAATGGTTTTGTTTTTCTCTTATGTCTTCGGTGCATCTCAGAAGCAGTTTTAAGAGCTGCAAAGGATTTCATATAGACCACAAGCTACTTGCAGCATTGACATCATTACAGAAACAATATTGGCTAAGAGCACGACTCACTAACTAAACAATAAACCTGCAATAAATTTATGAACTCTGGACTAAATGCATTGACACCAACACATAAAAGCACGATAAATTATAAATACCTGCACTGAAGAACACTGGGAATGGGCTACCCATGATGGGTTTACCACTGCACTCCACACTCACCATATAATTCCCTCGTTTTGGCACCACATAAGTAACTGTGTACGTCCCATCACCCATATCCTTCACCATCCCTTCTTGCTCTGATCCTCCAACTCCCACTCCAGGCACAACTTTCACCTTAATCTGCACCCCACCATTTGGAACCTTCCTTCCATCAGGGTCTTTAGTCACTACCATAAACGAAGACGGTGCACATGCTGTACCACCCGCGATCCCAGCCCCGGCTGCAGTGCACTTTGCCGGGTCCACCGGCCCGATGGGCTTGTTCGCCAAGTCCTCAGCTTCTTCAGATTCACTATCTGATCCAGCCACCACTTCTTTCTCTCGATTCTTATCCACATCTTTGAATGTGGCTTCAAAAGCAGCTTTCGCCGCTGCGGCTTTCTCAGCCTCACTCTTGCTCCTCGCCTCTTCGGCTTGCTTCATCCATATTGGCTTAACAAGTGCAAGATTTCGATCAGCCATCAATGCCCTACCTCCCCCAATTACCAAACCTCACAGAAACCCTAAACGCCAATACCGTCCTTCAATTAAACAAGTTCAAAACCCTAATAAGATCAATCAGCCAAAACCTCCATTCGCACTATTCTTCGAAACCCTAAAATTAAACAAAAATACCAAAACAGATGAAGCAAATACATATAATGACCTGATTGATGCCGAGACGAATATGACGAGAAGAAAAAAGAAATCTTTAAAAAGCAATGACAATACCGATATTAGATAATAACAAGGAGGCTTTTTGTTTTCTTCCAACCCAATTTTCTGGGAAAGTTAAATCGGACTTTCTCAGCAGCCAAACGCGTAGAATCCGTCCGATGATGGATGGGAGGAAGGAGCGTACCTATTCTCTCTGTTGCGGACGGCGTAAGATTTGGGTTCGCGATAAGATGGGATCTTTTGGACACAAGGGCAACTCAAAATATACTCCTACCCTCTCAATTTTTTAATTCCTAATTTCGTTTTTTATTCGCTCAACGAAAAGAAAAATTAATCAAATGATTTTTAAGTATCTTTTTATTTTGTTTTTTGAAATTAAAAATCTATATAATTAGTTGTTAATTTTTTTCATCATTATTTTAAATAATTTGTAAAAAATCTTTGTTAAATAATATCAAAATAAAATTATATTTTCAAGTTTTGTCAAGTTATTTTGATCTTATTTATTAAATTAAGAGTAATTTTATTATTTTAATTCTTATAAATAAAAATTTTTCACGGAAAGTCCAAATCATTGACGGTGACAAATTGAGGGTCTTTTATTGAATTATGTCAATATTAATGACCATTTTAGTTAAAATGATAAATAAAATTCCTATTTAACAAAAAATAAATAAAAAAAGGAGAAATAAAAAAAATTTTAAATACCATGAGTTGTGCATTTTTTTGGTCTACCCGTAAAAATAAATAAGCAACATTCTTATTTAACAAAAAATAAATAGAAAAGGAGAAATAAAAAAAATACCATGAGTGATACATCAATTATTAAATTTAAAAAAAAATATTAACTATTAGTATTATAACACTTGGTATAGTTTCAGGACGCTAAAAGATTTCTCGTAGAATACCAACTAGAATTTGAGAAATTTTGTAATGTGACTGGTACACAAAGAGGTATATCACGTGTCACTATACAAATGATGAAATATATATGTTAAAAAATTAATAACTTAAAAAATAAAACTTTTCACCACGTCTATTAAAACACGTGATATAGCAGTCGTATTCTGATCGAAATTTTTCTCTTAGGATCTAACCTCGAAACTACACTAAAATAACACATCACAATTCACAAAGGCATATGGCATTTAAAGAGGAACGCGGGATGCGGAGGCCATTCGTTTCTCGTACGCCAACGTAACGGACATACCGTTGCCTCAGCCAGCCTCGCAAGAAACCACCAAACCCCTCCTCTCTCTCTCTCTCTCTCTCCCCCTCCCTCCCTCCCTCCCTCCCTCCCTTCACAGAAACCCCATTTACCATATTCATCGATTCAATCACTTTCTCACGTCGCATGTTAAAAAAAAAGCCCCATAAAATTACAGACATCATGGTGGTGGTGGGTTTTTAACTCCCATTGCCTTCTTTTGCAGCGTGCCAAGAAGGTAAGCTGTTTATATTTATGATCATTTTCTATTTTTATTTATTTAAATGCATGTATTTATTCTGGGATTGATTGTGTTATTTGTGTGATCTGCTTGGCCTGGTTTTATGGATTCAGGAAATTAATTTGGATTTTTGGATATAATATTTCTTGGCCCTGCAAAGTTTTCCTCCATATTTGGTGTGATCAATGGGGATATCGCGTGACAATGTTCATGGACTCACTCTCGCGGTTTCTTCAAGCATTTTCATTGGCGCTAGTTTTATCATCAAGAAGAAAGGTCTTAAAAAGGCCGGCGCTACTGGCACCAGAGCAGGTTTCATTCCCTTTTCTGTTGCGTGAATCCTCAAATATCTTTGGAAATTTGCCTACAATTTTGTGTTTTATGTAACTTTTATTGAATTGTATTGTTTTCGTCGATGTTTTGTTAAGTGAATTTGTGGATTTTCGGATTCAGGATTAGGAGGGTATACGTACTTGTATGAACCCTTGTGGTGGGCTGGGATGACAGCAAGTAAGTTTAATCATCTCTTGTTCTAATTGCTTTGTTTGTTAGCATTGTCGCATTCTTTAAGTTTTTTTTTGGTTTTTTTTTTCTGGATTCTTCATTCTTGTTGGATGTGTTTATAAATTCAGCCCTTCTTTTGTCTCTCTCCGCCCATTTTTTGTCTGATGAATTTGTTTTTCTCCTCGCAAGGAAAGGCCGCGTCTGCCATCATTTACTTATTTGGAATCTTTTATATTGTTTGTTGCTGTGCTTTGCTACACCATATAGCGGTATGGCTGTGCAACCTGTAATATGTTGGCTGCATAGCCAAGGTAGAGTATCTGAACGTCGACTTATTTGTAGTGGAGTAAGATAAATCAACATTCAATCTCTATGGTGGGTTTTCACTAAGAATGAAATAGTGTTCATATCCAAAGGCGAACAATGCCCTAGCTTCTATAGTATGCTGCTTTTCCAAGGCCGGAGAAGGCCATAGACCACTCGCCTTCGTTTGATAAGTCAACATTCGGTACCAAATTTGAGCATGGATTTGGATAGTGATGAGTCTCCTAGTCTCCTTAAACTCTGTCGGCATCAGTTCTTCAAAAAAAAAATAAGAACCTCTAGAAGAAAGTATATTGGATTCCTTTGCTGTACAAGTATTATAGTCTGGCAGACCGATAGGAGGCATTCGTTTGTCAGGACACTGAACTTTGGATGATTGTTGGCCAACCATCGATATCAAACTTCAAAAATTTGAGATTATGGGTTTTTATAGACCTAAAATTACTGAAAGCACAAATTAAACTCTTTACATGGATAGAAATAGCTGATGTCATTTCGGGAAGACTTCCAAATTGTAATTAGAACTAGTAATTTATATGTCCAAACCTTAAAAAGAGACAGCCGAAAAGAACGAGATCTTCCTTCACTTTGTGTGGTTAAACCGAAGAAGTTCATTTCCGAGCTTTGCTCTGATTCACTTTGTGTGGATATACCGAAGAAGCTTATTTCTGAGCTTTGCACTGAGGTCGGAAATGCAGATAGTCATGATGGTCATGGACAGAAAGTTGTGCGCAAAATGGTTAAACAATGACCTTCACTTTGATCCGATCTGAAAGCATTTTCTTCTTGATTCTTTCTGGTTTTTGCTTTGTCTACTAGAACTGTAGAAAAGGTGGCTTTGGGTCGGGGGTTAGGAGTGCTTTTGATCACACCATTTTACATGATACTCAACTGACACGCTCTGGATATTCTACATGATTTAATTATCTGTACTCGGATATAACTTTTATTTAGGTTGAAGGTATGAGTGTGAGAGAACGGAACAGTGACATCATTGACTTTGTTTCTCCAGGGGAAATATGCAAATATTATTTGAAACAAGGGGTTGATGTTGCGGTTTCATTAACAGCCTCAAGTTTTCCATCCATACGTTATGTTTTGATCGGAAAATCTATATGAAATCGAAGGGATTATCCAATTGGTGTTTTCATCCAATGTTATAGATGTCCTGTTAAGATAAATTGAACTTTCAATTTGTTTCAAATTTTTTTATGGGATTTTTTTTTCAAATTATTGCATGCTATGTTAGAATTGTTTATCAGAGAATTACTGTGGTTGATGCTCATTTGCTAATGCTGAATTTATTCTCTTTCTCAGTGATTGTTGGGGAGATAGCCAACTTTGCGGCTTATGCATTTGCCCCAGCAATTCTCGTAACTCCCTTGGGAGCTTTAAGTATTATTGTCAGGTATGAAACATCTTGACACTGCCCTCGTCTATTCTTGTTATATCCTTTGTCCGCCGGTTGATGTATTAAACATACGGGCTTGTGCGTGTGTACACACATGCTGTTGTAATAGCAGTGTTTGCGTGTGAGTGATTTTATAAGGACGACATTTTTTTTCCAGTGCAGTGCTTGCTCATTTTGTTCTGAAGGAAAAATTGCATATATTTGGTGTGCTTGGTTGTGTTCTTTGCGTGGTGGGTTCTGTAAGCATTGTATTGCATGCTCCACAAGAGAAACCAATATATTCCGTTAAGCAAGTGTGGCATCATGCTACGCAGCCAGGTATTTGCAGATTTACCTTACTCTCTTAGTTTATGAACATCCGAGACAGAGTTAGTACAACTAATTTCGTTATTCACAGGTTTCATCATCTACACATGTATAGTATTGATTCTGGTTGCTGTCCTCATTGTCCGGTATGTGCCACGCTACGGGCAAACCCACATGATCGTCTACGTTGGTATCTGTTCACTCATGGGATCTCTTACGGTCTGTTTCTAAATTTTGAAGCTCGTTGATGTTATGAATTTAGGTGTACCATAAAGTAATCCTTCTATTACCTCTGATTCATCTAAAGGTTATGAGTGTGAAAGCAGTGGGAATAGCTCTGAAGCTGACGTTTTCCGGAACAAATCAATTCAAATACTTCGAGACTTGGATTTTTGTGTTGGTAGTGACAGTATGCTGTCTTTTTCAGATCAACTACTTAAACAAGGTATATAGTTCCCAAGAAACCGCATTCATTCTGTTTATGTTTAAGTCTATTTTCCTGGTCACCGTTGTAGTTTCCGTTATCTACAAAGTTAGAGAATCAAAGTTGTTGATTAACTTGATTTAGTGTCTGGACAGTTTAAAGATTACAAGATCATCAAACTTTTGAACCTTGTCAAACTCGATAAGTTGCTAAAAATTGAGAAGCGAAGGCCAAACTCGTAAGAAAGTTTCAGATGCTGTATAGAAACACACACAGTTGGGGTCCTGAAAAATCAGTTATTTAGTGTTAGATACCGTGCAATTTACTGACTCTAAATCTTGTTATCCCGCGAATGCTTAGTCCATATTGTCTATGCAATTTTTGCAGGCTCTTGACACGTTTAACACTGCCGTTATATCTCCAGTCTACTACGTTATGTTCACAATATTCACCATTCTTGCCAGTGTGATCTTGTTTAAGGTACATTTACTGTCAAAATGTTTGTAGTGCTTAGATTTGTCTCGCTCTTCTGGCATCGATGAGAATCATTTTCTACAGATGCTAAATACTCAGTTTTATTCACAATCCGGTTTTTACCCTCCCTTCGATTGCAGGACTGGGAGTCACAAAATGGATCACAGATAGTGACTGAACTGTGTGGTTTCATCACTATATTATCCGGTACATTTCTCCTTCACAAAACAAAGGACATGGGAAATGATCCACCCAAGGAGCCCTCCGGATTCAAAAGTCCGAGCCACGTAGATTCATCCTCGAATTCCTGACAGCCGCGCTGCAGATGGTGAAGTTTATGCACTGGTACAGCATCAGGATGCAGTTTGTTGTTTGTAGGGACTCCCCAATGCTTGAGTTTCCATATATTTTCTTTCCATTTGTTTTTCCTTTTTCTTGAACAGGTTTTCTTGTATGGTTAAATAAGATTTACAGCAGTTTGGGGGAATTTGTTACTGATGAAATTAAATTACAGGAAATGATGAAATTTATAAATTCTTTTAATGAAGAAAAGTGCTTCTTACTCACCATCCATATGTTCTTGCTTTAGCTGAACTTGTGCTTTTGCTAAAAGCACCCAGAGAAAAGGATTGGCATACTTCAAAAGTGAATTGTTAAAAAATGAATGGCTAGAGGCAACTCAGGCAAGTAAGAAGTCTTGCCTTGCCTTTAAAAGTGAATTGTCACGAGGATTTAGTGGGAGTCTAAAGTTTTGCAAATATCGAAGTTAGATTTAGAAAAATTAATGAGAATTCATAAGTGGTGTGTTATCCACACATTCTATTTTACTTCTCACACACCTCTTAATAATTTCTATCTGTTGATCTTCTTCCATTCATCTGATTCGACGATTGAAAATTAAAAAGATGTGTGAGAAGTTCACACCCCTATTCATAATTATAATTTCTAGGCTTAACCATATTATCTACACCTAAAGGGGAAGGAGATGGACATAGTCTCACAATGGGTTAGCAATCATGTGGTTCGAATTCGCCTTCGGCGAAAATCGAAACTAAAACATTTCTCTTACAAGTAAAATGGAATACCACTAGATCGTATACTAAGTGACCGATATCTAAGTTAGATTTAGTAAATTAATGAGAATTCATAATTATAGTTTTTAGATTAGAGTTTTTGTCCATCAAGTCAATGAGTCGTTTCACCCAACTTACCATTCAAACACATTTGCGCCCTTTTATTCACATTAAATTTAGGGAGCTCCTATTTAAACCCAATAAGTAGAAAATGGTAGAATAATTGATGGTGAACGGAAGTCTTGCTAGATTTTGACGGCGGCGTCTCCAACAATTGAAGTTGAGTTATGAGATAAAGTATTTTAACCGTTTGAAGATCAATATTTTTATAAATGAATAGGTTACATAATTTTTCTAATATTACCTCGACATAGCCTTAATTTAACCATTTCTGATTTGTCCATGGTTTTAAATTGGGGCAACAAAAGCGTACAATTTGGTTCGTTGTTTGGGATTTAGATTCTCTTCGGATCCCCTCACTGGTGATCCCGGGAATCAATGCATAGTAACCGTTCATCAAAGATCGTACGGCCACAATTAAATGTTTTTTTTATATTTTTAAAAATAAAACAACATCATTTTGCTTAAAAAAATATAAATAAATAAAAATTATGGCTACACGATTTTTGATAAACGGTTACTATGCATTGATTTCCGGGATCCCCAGTGAAGGGATCCGGAGAGAATCTAAATCCCGTTGTTTTGACCTAAAACGTACCCAAACTATGGCCAGCCATTATCAAGAAGTCATTTCCCTTTGAAATATGGACCAAAGTGGGTAAACAAATAAGTTTTAGGGGCGAATTCGTAATAAGCCATTTCTTTTAGATCAATAAATAAATAAATAACTTGAAAGAAAATAAAATAAAATAAAATAAAAAATAAAAACATAAACAATTTCGGACATACCAAATCTGCTTCCCCTTGTATCTAGTTTATCTACTCCGGTAGTTCGACACCGAATTTTTCTAGTGCGCAGTTAAAACTGTTGGTCCTCCTCCTAACCATCTGAGTCAAAAGATTCAGAAAACTACAGGAATCCCGACAGATCACTCTCCCACAACTCCCCCTCACTTTCTCTGCCAATTTTCCCGAGAAAATCCCCACCACGGGTTCTCAATCTCCATCCCAAGGTAAGCTCTCACTCCATTCTCTCTACTTTGCTTCTCAATTCTCATGTTTTCTCGATCTGGGTGTGTCAGATTTTATCTGTTAGGCATTAGCCTCTAGGATTTGAGGTTGTTTTTGCACAGTAAAGATTGGTTCTTGGGCTCAAAAATGATGCCCTCGAGAAGAAAGAAGTGGACAGAGTCCGAGGAGAGAACTCTGATCGACAGATATGGAGAGATGGTCTCTGATGGGACCCTTGCTAAGATGAAAACCAGAGAGAAAAAGTTTAAACCCATTGCCTGCTATGTGAATTCTGTGCACCATGTTCGAGACCCGATTGCGTATCGTTGGCAGTGGTCTTGGAAGGATGTTTCCACCAAGGTCCAGAACATGAGGCACCAGTATTTGCTTGTCAAGCAGAAGATTAAGAAGCAGCAACCCGAGTGTAATTCGGGGCCGGTGGGGGTGGTGGCGGACCTGGTGGTGGTGGTAGTAGTGGTGGTGGGAGTGGGGAGTGTAGTGAGGAGGAGTTTGATTGGATGGAGGGCCTCGCGCATTGGTCGAATTTTTTGAGGTATAAGGAGGTTTTTGGGGATGTGGAGATTGTGAGTAATAGTGGTAATGATTTGATGGTGTCTGTGAATGGGGATGGTGAGAATGGGTTGGGAGGGGAATGGGGCTTGTGGACTTTGGGCAATTGGGGCATTCAGATGGGGATTTTGGAGCGGGGATTGATGGGGTTGAGAATGTAGTGATGGGTTTGGGATTTGAGTTTGACCGGGAGGAGGGAGAGGTGAATTTTAATCGTAATGGTCGGTTGAGGCAGGATGGAGAGGACAAGTTTGTGTACGAAGAAGTTGATCAGAATGGTCATAATTTAAAGAAGAGGAAGAAGAAGAGGGACGTGTCGACGGGGTTGGGAAAGAAGAAGGCATGGGCCTTTCTAGGTAACCAACTGGGCAAGTTGAAGAAAATGGAGGCACGGTTTGAGCATCGCGAGGCAGAGAGAGAGCGGGACAGACGGAGGAGTGAGAATTTTAGAATGGAGTGTGAGCAAGAACGAGAGCAGGAAATGGGAGGAATGGGCAAATAAAAAGGAGACGCAAGAGAAGACAAGAGAGAAGTTAAAGAAGCAGAGGATTCTAGAATGGGAAGCATTGGAGAAGGAGAGTGAAGAGAGAGAAAGAAGAAGAAAAGAGGACGAGTTGATTCATGAGAGGGAATGGGAGGAGAGGATGAATAGGAGGAGAACAGAATGGAAGACGAGGATTGACGAAATGTTGGCTCACCACCGGGCAGAGATGGGCCAGATGCAGACTCGTATTCTTCACTGAGCAACAAAACCTTACAGGCCAGTTACTTGGGATTGTCTCTCAGTGGCCTGCTCATCCAGCTGGACAGTCTGATCATACAAGTGCTAGTAACCATTATTTATCACAAATGATGCAGAACTTGCACCATGTGAACATTTTGGTTCATGATGATGCTAGGGTTGACTGGAGAAAATCAAGATGATCAATACATTCTCGATGGATAACGCTTTACCTTGAAGAAACTGCTCTCTGCTCTGTACGTATGAATGTCTGCAGTGTCGTGGGAATTGTAAAGGTTAGAAATTTGTTTAATGCACTCTGATTTGTACTTTGTTCAATTAGGTATGGTTATTGACTGATCTATTGAGCTTGAAATCAAGTCAATAAGGACCATGAATTCCCAACTCTAAATTTTTATGTAACTATTGTGTTTAAATTGAATAATTTTCTTTATCTCTCAATAACGTTTTGGCAATATGAGTGTGAAATCAAGCGTTTTGATAGGTATTGTGACTTCTACCTTCCACTTAAAGCTCCTTTTGGCCGGGTGTATCTGACCTAGGTTTGTGTCAGAAGAAGTTAGTTTTGTTCTTGCTGTCCTTTATTCTTCAAGTCTAAAGAAATAAGTACTCCGAGAGACCATGCTTACAATGTGAACTTTTTGTAACTCTGGCAGTCCACCTTCCTTTAGTATGATTCTGTGTATGACTTTGCTTGTAATGAGCAATACATGCGTGTACCGTTGTGTCTTTTTGCATGTGTGAAAAGAGGAGTATTAGCATTACTGTAGTTGATGTATAAGTGACATCCTTTTTGTTCAAGGGATTCGACCAGCTGATAAAATTATAGAACTGACCTGGACCTTGATCTCCTGCGGAGTCCTGAGTAAGCGACGTCAGGTTAGTATGGTTCTCCTCCCCACTCTGATTCAGAAGCGTCTTCTTTAGCCCATTATTGTTTTTAGTGTATACTGATGTAGTATGAAAAAGCACTTCGTTATTCTTTTGATCTTGCATCCTTGCGTGCTTCAAATGTAAAGATGTGGATGGTGCGGTGCGTATTTGCAAATTAATGCCAAAACTAATTTGATGATTTAGTTTGTGTTTGGCTTTCAGAGATTGACATACATACATATATATATATATGTATGTATGTGTGTGTATATATATATATATATATATATATATATATATATATATATATATATATATTGTTCTATCACTCCAAATGGTCTGGGATATCCGAATTGAGCTTTTAGCCCAATATATGTGTCGCCACACGACTAGGTTTCTCCCCTAGATTTAACGCCACTAGTGCTGTTGAATACATCTTTTGTAATTGTATCTTTTCTTGTTACTTATATCCATGTGAGGTACTGTCCTTTGGATCAAAGTAATGTAGTTCTGTTCTTGCTCGGGCGGTCAAATTATACTTTGATTTCAAGGTAATCGATAATGAAGCTGAGCAGCTTAAGAGAAGGGATTTCAGTTGTATAGTTCTTTCAAACTGCATCGATGACTTGTGCTTTCGGTAATCTCTGTTGTTTCTCCATAACAGTAATCCATTTGTCTGCTCTTATTGCTATGTCGATTGCCTTATGAACTGGCACGGCCTATTGATTCAAGTCTGTTGATTTTACGGGGTATTATAGGTCTCTGCTGTGTTTATATATATTGGAACTCTCAGATGTTAGTGAGATTTGTTAGTCATGCATATGCATCTAACTTTTGTCTGCAAATCTATCACATACTACTTTATCTGCCTGTGCAACTCCACCACCGTAGTCTCCATCGCGTCATCTGCTTCTGTCAAGGAAACCGAGATTCATACGCAGTCATAGTCCTAGGCGTTTTAGCTTCTCTATATGTACTTGGATTTCCTTTTGATTAGGTATCCTTCGCTACATTAATAATGTGCACAACTCATTCAGTGTGTGTGTTTAGATGTTGATGATGAAGTTGTTTGCTCTTTGAATTATGTGCTTCAGCCAGCAACGTTCTCCTACAACAATCCGCTGAAAACAAAAAACAACCAACTCATGGAGCAAACTCAAAATTAGTCACAGCAAGGTGAACTCATTCGTGAAATTTTAGAAGTGAACTCGTTTGCGACAAGTCCAGCTTTTAAAATAATTAAAAGCAGTTTTGGCGAAAATGTTTTTGGAACCAATATTTAATAAAAATGTAGTGAATCCTAGAAAAATATTTTATTGATTCGTGCAAGAAGCATATAATTGTCTTCTTGCAAGAAATACTTTAAGTGCTTTTATAATCTAAAAATATTTTCTTTAAAAAGTCATTTTCAAAGCAGTTTCAAACAAGTCTTACATTTACCAAGACAATGATTTTTTAAAACTTCTTTGGTTATGCTTCTAGGTTTTGGGTTTTGCTTATTGGGGGATTGTACAATGTTAATTTTTGGTTGACTACTCTCGGGGTTTAGAATGTGAAACAAAAATTATGGTTTTAAAATGAAACAAAAAAATTTAGTGATTGGATAAGTATGCAATAACTTGATGATTTAGTTTAAAAAATTTAATCTCTCTAACATTATTTTAAGCCGTTTTTGTGTGACTTAACAAAGTCATTAAAAATCAACTTACATATAAAAGGACACAGTAACTTATACATCAATTATTTGCTCATGTGCGTGAGGTAGGTTTTTAATAGTTTTATTTTATATTTTTTGGACTAAAGCGATAGTATTAGTAAGTTAAATGTCAAATTAGCCACCTACGAAGTTCGAACTCACGCTGCATGGAAAGGCATAACACATTTTCATCACCGTGGCAAATAGCCACTTGCTCATGTGCGTGAGGTAATTTTATTTTGTATTTTTAGGAAGGGGATCCTCTCTGGATCCATTCCACCAAATCCACCAAGATCACAAATTCGACCATTTGAAATTTGATCTAACGGCTACAAACAGAGGCTCAATTTAAAAATTATAATAACTTTAACATTTGGATCAAATTTTACAGGTTCAGATTTGTTGCCTTGCTGGATTTGGTGGAAGGGATTTGAAGAGGATCCCTTTCGTATTTTTATAGTTTTTTTTTTCTTTTTAATTAATTTGTATTCCTTAAAAAAATTTAAAAATGGGGCGGTATTTGAAGAACTTTATAAAAACTACACCTTTTTAGTCTTATAAAGATATGTATATTTTAACACTTTGCAAATACATGTTGCATATATTTTTATGTCATCAGCACAAGATTTTGAGGTTGCAAGCAAAATCCTCTTCACCATAAGGGTGTTGATTTTCAGAATACAGAATTAGGGGTTGAAACAAGAACCAATTGAAGTCAGTTTCTTTTCAATTGCAGCTTGATTCCAGAGAAGTGTTAGACAAATAAGGAATATGGTTGGAATCCTTGTGTAATTGTATATAATATTAGTATTGGAAGAATAAGCCGTCCTACAGCCGTCAAGCCGTCCTAGCTTGTCTCCTAGCCGTCCTAGCTTGTCACTAGCCGTCCTAGCTTGTCATTAGCCGTCCGAGCTTGTCACTAGCCGTCCTAGCTTGTCTCCTAGCCGTCCTAGCTTGTCTACTAGCCGTCCTACCTTGTCCTACCTACACATTTGTATCATGTATATATATCCTTGTAATCTTGTAGAGAAACATAATGAAAAAAATAAGCATTCTCTTCCATTTGCATTCTCTTCCATAAGCATTCTCTTCCATTTGCATTCTCTTCCATTTTTCCACATTCATGTATCAATAACAAATATATTTTTAGCCTACATACCTTTTTCTACATGGTATACAGAGCAGGTTTATAACCCTAGCCCTAATTTTTTTTTCGGCAGCTTTCTCTGCCGTTCCCATGGCTGACTCTTCTTCTTCCGATGGTGTTTTTTCCCTTCATCATTCCGACCACCCGAATCTTGTCCTTGTATCCAAGAAGTTGAATGGTGATAACTACACATCCTGGGCCCGTGGCATGCAGCTTTCCTTGAGTGCCAAGAATAAACTTGGTTTCATCACTGGCGATATCCAAGAACCTTCTTCCTCCGACGATCCTGATGCTCACGCGGCTTGGCGTCGTTGCAATGACATGATTCTCTCTTGGCTTCTGCATTCCTTGGAACCTGACCTTCAAGAATCTGTGTTTTTTTCCACCTCTGTCCAAGCTGTATGGGATGATCTTCGCGAACGCTTCTCTCAGAGTAATGCTCCACGCATCTTCCAACTCAACCGGGAACTTGCTACAATTTCTCAAGGTTCTTCTTCTATCTCCGCCTATTTTACTCGCCTGAAAGCTCTCTGGGATGAGCTTGCTTCTTATAATGATGGCTGCACGTGCTCTTGCAACGCCAAGCATGACCGTCAACAACTCATGCAATTTTTAATGGGCCTCAACGAATCCTTTGCTGCTGTTCGTGACCAGATTCTTTTAATGAATCCCCTCCCCACTGTTCGTCAGGCCTGTTCCTCGGTGTCTCAAGCTGAAAAACAACGCTCCCTGGGCGTCCTCCGCTCTGTCGATCAACCTGCTGCCATGGCTGTTCGTGGCCCGTCCCGTCCCTCCTCTGCTCGTCCTCCTCTCCACTGCACCTACTGCAATTTTGATTATCATACCCGAGACACCTGCCATAAACTTCATGGCTATCCCGTTGGCCATCCCCTCCATGGCCAACTGTGGCGACCACCGCGCCGTGCCACTGCTTCCAGTTCTTCCCGCAGCCATGCACCTTCCAGTCCTCCCCAGCAGCCACGGTTTTCTGCTTCCCGACCCCATAATTTCACCCAGGCCCATCACGTGCAAGGCACCCAGGCCCCCGCCTCCTCTTCTACTCCAGCGACTCACCAAGTGCACGGGACCCAGCCCACTTTACATGACTTGCAGCTTGCCATGCCTGACCTCTCTGCCGAGCAGCACTCCCGTGTTCTAGCTGCTCTACGTGACACCACCACCCCTCCTCAGGCCAATGCCGTGCTCACTACTGATTTTGCCCAAGGTTTGTTACCTGTCACCTCTCGTCATGGTCAATGGATTCTTGACAGTGGTGCTACGGATCATATTACTTCTTTCGCTTCATGTTTGGTTAATCGTTCTCCTTCACATTTGCCGCCTGTTTCTTTGCCTAGTGGTGCTTCCGCTCCCATTACTTTTACCGGCACTCTTCCTTTAAATTCCTCAGTTACTTTGAAGGATGTTTTATGTGTCCCTAATTTCCGAGTGGACCTTTTATCGGTTGGTAAACTTACAGATGGATTATCGTGTTCCATAACCTTCTTTCCTTCTTGGTGTGTTTTGCAGGACTTGGTTTCGAAGGCGATGATTGGTGTGGGTAAGCGACGTGGCGATCTGTATTACCTTGTGGCCCTTACCTCTTCTCTCCCCACCCGTCAACCTCTCTGCAACATCATTACCATCCTCTCCTCCACTCGTTTGCAAGCTTTAGCATCTAGCTCTCTTAATTGCACTTTTGATTCTAGTCATATTTGTGATGTTTGTCCGTTGGCAAAACAAACTCGTCAACCTTTTCCTTTGAGTTCAATTTCATCAACTTTCCCTTTTGCTTTAATTCATTGTGATATTTGGGGCCCGAATCGTCAATCTTCTCTTTCTGGTGCTAATTATTTCTTAACCATTGTGGATGATTTTTCTCGCTTTACGTGGGTCTTCCTCATGAAACATAAATCCGACACTCAACAATTAATTAAGGATTTTTTTGCTTATGTCACTACCCAATTCCGCACTACCATCCAATGCATTCGTACTGACAATGGTGGTGAATTTTTATCTCTTCGTAGTTTTTTCTCTGATCATGGGGTGCTTTTACAAACTTCTTGTGTTTATACCCCCCAACAAAATGGCGTTGTTGAAAGAAAACATCGTCATCTTCTTGAAACCGCTCGCGCCCTTCGTTTTCAATCCCATCTTCCTATCAAGTTTTGGGGGGAATGTGTTCTTACCGCTACTTATCTCATCAATCGTCTCCCTACCCGTCTTCTCCATCATAAATCCCCATTTGAGGTTCTCTTTTCGAAAACCCCATCTTATGACCACTTCCGCGTCTTTGGTTGTCTGGCATATGCCACCTCTGTCACTCCCACCACCAAATTTTCCCCTCAGGCTCATCGTTGCATTTTTCTCGGTTATCCTCATGGACAAAAGGCCTATACCCTTTACGATCTCGACAATCACCGCATTTTCACTAGTCGAGACGTCATCTTTCACGAAAGTACTTTCCCTTATGCCGTTTCTCACCCTCCTATCCCATCCTCTTCGCCTACCCTACCCATCCCACCCCCTCTGGACTTTACATATAACCCACCCCTTCCTGCCCCGACGCCTCACCCTCCTCCACCTTCCTCCCCTTCCACGCCTCCCACAAATTCCCTTGCTGCCCCATTACCCGTTCCTCCCCATGCCCCTGCCCTCTCGGCATCCCCTCCTTCCCCCCCCCCCCCGCTACTTCCTTACCTTTCACCCTTTTACCCACGGACATCCCTACCCCCCCACTACCTACCAATCCTCCCCTTCCCCGCACCTCTTCCCGTGCCCATAAACCTCCATCCTATTTAAAAGACTACGTTTGCTCGCAGGTGATTCTGCCATCCCACCCATCTTCGACTTCGCAACCCGGTTCTACACAAGGTACGCGATATCCACTTTGTAATTTTCTCTCTTATCACCGTTACTCTCCCAGGCATTTTTCTTACATTAACTCTGTCAGTCGGACTATGGAGCCTTCCTCCTTTGCCGAGGCTGCCACTGACCCCAATTGGCAACGTGCTATGACTGAGGAGCTTCAAGCTTTACATGCTAAGGGTACTTGGACTTTAACTTCCTTGCCCCCTGGCAAAATTCCCATTGGTTGTAAGTGGGTGTACAAACTCAAGCACAATTCCGACGGCTCTATTGACCGCTACAAAGCTCGTTTGGTTGTTAAAGGCTTCACTCAGGCTGAAGGTATTGATTATCATGACACTTTTTCTCCTACTGCTAAGATGATTACGGTGCGTTGTCTTCTTGCTCTTGCTGCTAGTCAGTCTTGGTCTCTTCATCAGCTTGATGTTAATAATGCTTTCTTACATGGTGACTTACATGAAGAAATCTATATGTCTCCTCCTCCTGGTCTTCGGCGACAGGGGGAGAATCTTGTGTGTCGCATTCACAAGTCACTTTATGGTCTTAAGCAGGCTTCTCGCCAATGGTTTGCCAAATTCACTAGTGCCATCATTTCTGCCGGTTTTCAACAATCCAAAGCTGACTATTCATTGTTCATTAAAAAGTCTGGTATTTCTTTCATAGCTTTGCTCATTTATGTGGATGATATTGTGATTACAGGCAATGATGCTAGTGCCATTAATTCTCTGAAGTCTTTTCTCCGTGATCATTTTCGGATAAAAGACCTTGGTGATTTAAAATATTTTTTGGGTATTAAGGTTTCTCGTTCCAAACAAGGGATTTATATTTGTCAACGCAAGTATGCATTAGAGATTCTCAAGGACTATGGTTTTTTGGGAGCACGACCCATTGCTTTTCCTATGGATGACACAAAATTATCTGATAAAGGAGAACTTCTCAAGGATCCTGAAAATTATCGACGATTAGTAGGTCGGTTAATATATCTCACTATCACTCGGCCGGATATCACCTATTCTGTGCATGTTCTAAGCCGTTTTATGCACGAGCCAAGGATATCTCATATGGATGCTGCGCTTCGTATTGTTCGTTATTTGAAGGCTACTCCAGGTCAAGGTTTATTATTTCGTTCTGACAACCAGATCAAGTTAATTGCGTTTTGTGATTCTGATTGGGCAGGTTGCCCTATTACTCGCCGTTCGACTACTGGGTATTGTGTATTCTTGGGCGGTTCTTTGATTTCTTGGCGGACGAAACGACAGAAAATCGTTTCGCTCTCTTCAGCAGAGGCGGAATATAGGGCCATGGCAGGTGCTTGTTGCGAGATAGTTTGACTTCGTTTTTTGTTGAAGGATTTGAACATTCCTTTGGATGGTCCTTCCATTTTATTTTGTGATAATCAAGCAGCGTTACATATAGCTGCCAATCCTGTTTTTCATGAACGAACTCGTCACATTGAGATGGATTGTCACTTTATACGAGATAAGATTGTAGATGGTACAATAGAGACCAAGCATGTGGGTACGGCACAACAGTTGGCAGACTTGTTTACCAAACCTCTTGGGAAAGAAAAGTTTTCGGGTATGTTACGCAAGTTGGGAGTTCTTGACATCCACTCTCCAACTTGAGGGGGAGTGTTAGACAAATAAGGAATATGGTTGGAATCCTTGTGTAATTGTATATAATATTAGTATTGGAAGAATAAGCCGTCCTACAGCCGTCAAGCCGTCCTAGCTTGTCTCCTAGCCGTCCTAGCTTGTCACTAGCCGTCCTAGCTTGTCACTAGCCGTCCTAGCTTGTCATTAGCCGTCCTAGCTTGTCACTAGCCGTCCTAGCTTGTCTCCTAGCCGTCCTAGCTTGTCTACTAGCCGTCCTACCTTGTCCTACCTACACATTTGTATCATGTATATATATCCTTGTAATCTTGTAGAGAAACATAATGAAAAAATAAGCATTCTCTTCCATAAGCAGTGGCGGATCCAGGATTTTAAACTCGGGGGGTCCCAATTATTAAGGTCAAAAAAATTATAGACAAAAATAACATTGAAAATTTAAATATAATACATTTCATTCAAAAATCATATGCAAAACAATATTACAAATTATAAAATCATAATTCAAGTGTCCATTACGAGGTTTCATAAGTTACTAGGAAGTACCTAAGTTATTGATTATCTAATATGAAGCACTAAATTTAAAGGGGTGTGCTATTCACACACCCCTTTTTGCTTCTCACACACCCTTTGTTTATTTTTGTCATTTGATCTTCTTTAATTCAGTCGATCTGACGGCCGCAAATTAAGAGGGTGTGTGGATAGCACACCCCATTTTAAAACACCAGTCAAATAAAACTCTCCCCAAACTCCCACTATCTTTCTAACCAAACACACCATTTTTCTCTTTTACTAGTTTCCAAACATCCACCTTCTCTAAGAACAAAGCTGTCATACCTCCACCAACCGCCTCCCTCCCCATTCTCCCGAAGCCATGGTAGCTCCACCACCAAATTTCACCAACCCATGACAGATCATATCCATCTTACTAACCTTATGAAGGAAATTTCACCCATACGAAAAATTACTAAGATGGTTGAAATAATTTGGGAAGTTTGGGCTTATGTACTGCCCCCGCTAGATGACAGAGAAAGGTTGGAGGAGAAGTGGGTGGCACCGACGGATGAGACCATGGCAGAAGCAAGGAGGAGAGAGGTAGGAGGGTCCCTATTTCTTTCTTCTCCCTGCGCGGTCATCTTCTCCGTGAAGAAGACAACCACTGCAACCTACACAGACCTCATGCTCGAGTACGAGGGGTCCCCGGAAAATTTATAGCAACGATTTAGGATTGCCAACGGGTCCTGGGACCTCCCTGGTCCCTATGTGGATCCGTCCTTGTCCATAAGCATTCTCTTCCATTTGCATTCTCTTCCATTTTTCCAGATTCATGTATCAATAACAAATATATTTTTAGCCTACATACCTTTTTCTACATGAAGGATTGAAATTCATGGGATTTCATGAACTGGGCTGAATCTGTGGAAGATGAAGATAAAGGTGATAACCACGAGACTTCCTCACTCAACAGGTAATCCTTCATTCATTTTTACCTTTCTGCACAAAAAAGATGGATTTCAGTCCGCTGCTGGTAATACTAATGCTACTAGTACAGATAGATTTAAACGAACCCATTCGGAATCTGACAAATTGATTCAAACTCGATGCAAATCTGGAAATATTAGGAAAGATGAAGCATTGGGTTACTTCGATTCCATGATTCAAACCAAACCCTTGCCCTCTATTTGGACTTTCAATTGTTTGTTTGGGGCACTCTCCAAGATGAAGCAATATTTTTCCGTGGTTTCTATGTGTAAACAGTTGATGGGTTGCGCTCAATTCCGACCTGATGTCAGTACGATGACTATTTTTCTGAATTGCGTGTGCCGTCTGAACCGGGTGGATTTGGGTTTCTCTGTTTTAGCAATTACCCTTAAATACGGTCTTCAACCCGATGCTCATTCTATAAATACTTTGCTCAATGGACTATGCAAGAATAGTTCTCTGGCCGAGGCAATGGAGCTGTTCAAGTTAATAGAAGAAAAGGGATACACATGCAATGAAATCACTTATGCTACCATGATCAATGGGTTATGCAAGGCTGGGAAAACTTCTAAGGCACTCGAGATACTAATGAAGATGTGGGAAGATGGAAGGTTCAAGCCCAACCAAGAATGCTACAATCCAATCATTGATAACCTCTGTAAAGAAAGACGAATAGACGAGGCCTTGACCCTATTTCGAGATATGATCAGCAAAAGTGTTGTACCGAATGTTTTCAATTATAACACATTGATTCATGGGTTATGCAACACGAGTCGCTGGGAAGAAGTGCTCTCTCTTTTTTAAGGAATGGTAGATCAAGGAGTCAAGCCTAATGTTGTCCTGTACAACACACTAATTTATGCATTGTGCCAATCGGGGGGGAGGGGACACACTAATATATGCATTGTGCCAATCGGGGGGGAGGGGGGGGGGGTGGGATGGAAAAGGCCCCCCGATTTGTGCACCCATTTAGATCCAACGTCAGTTAAATTTGTGCACAAATAAAATCGTTGTTGGTCAACGGGTATGTAAGCGTTGACAGAATCGGTGAAGCTTTGAGGCTTGTCAACGGGAAATGCAACAAACTTTGGGGCGTTTTCGTCGGAAAAGCCTAACCGTCCAACATACATATAGTTGTATCCTAATTGTTGGCATTGTTGATGTTCCTTAAACACAACCAGCTAGATGATGTGGAAACATTGAAAATAGATTAAATAAGAAATTCCACAATATAAAATTGACATTGAAAATCAAAAATAAAATCAAAATAATAAAAGTAGATAGTTATAGTGTAGGTTTATCTCCTAGCCGTAGCTATGGAGATTAGTTTTCCGTAAACGAAAATCACAAAGCGTTAATCTCTAAGAAATTAAAACAAACAGAAGAAAAACAGGAGAGAGCGTTAAAATGGAGCCAAATCCTTGCCTTAAACACAAGAGAGAGATGAGAGGAATCGTATATCAATGGCCTTCTTGGACGCGTTGAAGAATGTGAAGTCCCACGTCGGAAACCTGACCGAAATGAATACAGTTTATATTTCATGGTTTCACTGTTTGCACTTTGTATAAAACCACACACTTGTTGAGTTAGCAGAAGAAATCCTTTCAAAACAAGAATGACCATCATAAAAACATGATTAGAGATTTGAAAATGTTGCAACTCACATTCAACTCTTGATCGCCAACATCCTTTTCCTTTTTCTTGGTCCAACTTCGCCTCCTACATCGTCGTCATCTTCATCACCATCCTCGCCTCCTACATCGTCGTCATCTTCATCACCATCTCCTACATCGTCGTCATCTTCATCACCATCCTCGCCTCGTCGTCATCTTCATCACCATCCTCGCCTCCTATCGTCGTCATCTTCATCACCATCCTCGCCTCCTTCATCGTCGTCATCTTCATCACCATCTCCTACATCGTCGTCATCTTCATCACCATCCTCGCCTCCTACATCGTCGTCATCTTCACCACCATCCTCGGGCCTCCTGAAATTTCCCAAGTGGACACCGTAGCCATTTAAGAGCAACCCATCTCCGTCTCTGTGGAAAAGTGTAACTTGACACAGATACGGCTTTGATTGGTCACCACCCTCATGTACACTTTTCCACAGATACGGCTCTGATTGGTCACCACCCTCATCCACGTGCGACTTTATGCGAGCTGGTAATGGAATATATTTTAGCCACACATGAGCTGCATCTATCTCATTTGTTTGAAACAAACAATCAGTCCGGTCTGGGTCATTTATAGATACTCCATCGACTTCAGCCCATGTACAAAACCAGCATGTTCCTGAAAAATTTTGCGTGATTTTGAAAGCAGCACAGAAAACAAGTACTGTGTTTTTCCATTTGAAAGTCCGAGGGATTTCAATAAAAATTTCATATGAACGACCAGTTCGGAACTTCACACGTACGTCCTTACGGCAACTGAACCAATTTGGAACTTCACTGCCTGGAAGTACAATACTTATCGCTTCATTGCACTTCCCCGCCTGTAAGATTCATATAATGAAATGTTAATTAGTCGTTCATAGTGGAAGAGTGGAAAAATGGAAAAGAGAAAGAGAGAAAAGTGCCTGATGCAGTAATACGCTTGCCATCATGGAGACGTCCAAAGCCAACTTTTCGCACAGCCTTTGGCAACTAGACATTTGCATCCAACGAATGAGTCTCACGTCTCCATCTCCCCGTATCATCTCCGACAACGTTGGAAATATTTCCAGTAATGTGCAATCGCCAACGTCAATCCATCTTATCTTTGGTGGAAGTTCTGAAATTTCTCGAAGTTTCTTGCAACCAAACAAACTAAGAATCTCCAACCACACAAATTTGCCAATGCATGCAGGAAGACTCTCAATATTGCTAGCATGTAGAAGAATTTCTTTTAATTTAGATGAGCAACCGAAATTTGCAAGGGTATCAATGTCCGATAAGTTGCATTCATCAAAAAGCATAGTCCCTAGATTGGGAATTGCTACTGACCCAAAGTTGTCAGGTGAAATGTTTGAGGTCGTTGGAAGATCCGGAGGGAGTGTAACAAGCTTTGCGCACTGACGGAGACGGAGATATTCAAGACGGGGCAGCGCATAGATGCTTTGCGGTAGATTTGCAAAGTTTTTACATCTATCTAATGATAAGCGTTTAAGCCCGATGAGATTTTTAATTGATGGAGGCAATTCTTTTATAGCAGTTCCTCCAAGTGGCAAATCCTCTAGCCTTTCCATTTTGCCCACAATTTCCGGGAATATCTCAAACTTTTTGCAACCGCCAAGATTAAAAGTTCTCAGAGATTTCCAGCTTATTGTTGTTGGAAACACTGCAAGGTTATAGCAGTTAACAAGACATAGTTCTTCAAGTTTATCAAGAAATCGAACTGATGGATCAACCTCAGTTAAATTTGTGCAACCATTTAGATCCAACGTCACTAAGTTTGGAACTCCGGAGAAGTCGGAGATTCTTGTTAAGTATTGACAGCCAGATAAAATCAGCTTCGTCAGGTTCTGTGAAGAAAAAAAGAGAGGAAAGGATGAAAACATTCCAAAAGGGACACAGAAAAAAGAAAGACTCTTTAGCCTTAAATAAAACAGAAAGAAAAAAATCAACGTATATACCTTAAATCCCTCCCGGAATCCTGTGATCTGGCTGTTCCTCATGTTGAGTACAACAAGATTCTTCGGATTAAAATTGAGCGGCAAAGATTTCAACGGACATTCAGGCCAATCAACTAACCTTAAGTTGTTGGGGAGGTAATCAACGGCTCCAGAAAACCGTCCATTACAGTTTATGAAAATTTTAAGATTTTTCATGTTGGAGAAGGTTGTAGCACTTAAGCATATCTCATTATCCGATTCAAGCAGCTGTACCTTTATGCCTGTAATGTTTTTCGTTCCCTAGTATGAAAATTCAAAGGTATTAACAATGCAAGTTCCTTATAAAACAAAATGCATGTCTCATTAACAAATAAAATGTCGTCGAATGGACTTACTGTATTTTCTGTCAGAACACGATAAACATCGTCATGAAACCACAATCTGCTGCGCTCTCCAGGATCATTGGGTGATTGTTGGCGAACTACTTCTTTACCCATTTCTTCTACCAAATCGTGCATCCATATAAAACCATGATCTATATTTACGAGGGCCTTCTGTATGAGTACGTCAATGCTATGCTTGGGGTTTAGCTCACAACCTTCTAATATTTCGATCACATAGTTACTGCTTCCCCCTTTAAAGAAGCACGCAATGTCAAGAAAAACTTCCTTCACTATTTCATCCAATGCATCATAATTTATCTTGAAAACGTCTTGAATTTCTCGGCTTTTGATCAGACCATCTAATATAGCTTGCCACTGATCTATACTTACACGGTACAGATGTGAACCTAAAACTCTCAAAGCTAATGGAAGGCCTTGAGCACACCGTATTGCATGGTCTGCAAGTTTCGCATAACCATCCAAAGGTCCATTGCTTTTGAAGGCATTCCAACTGAAGAGCTCCAGAGCTTCATGATAGTTCAATTTCTTCACCTCGTATATTGAAATATTATGATGATGAGCAGTTAACAGTTTCTTATCCCTCGTCGTTATGATAATTCTACTACCAATGCCAAACCAACCATCTGATCCCCCAGCTAAGCAGCGTAACTGTCTCATGTCGTTCACATCATCAAGAACTAAGAGAATCCTTTTACTGCTTAATCTTTCCTTTATTAAAGTGATTCCTTTATCAACATTGGCCACGTTCAACTTGTCTCCCCCTAGAATCTCATAAAGAAGTGTCTTTTGTAATTTGGCCAATCCTTTATCTGTCATTGAACTTTCTCTAACCTTGTTGAGAAAGCAACTACCTTCGAATTTGTGGGAAATTAAATTATAAACAGCTTTGGCAATTGTTGATTTACCAATTCCACCCATCCCCCATAAACCTACCATACGGACATCATTTCTCCCGACATGTAAGCGGTTTTTTATTTCTTGTGCACGAGACTCTATTCCAACTGGGTATTCGGCCACATCCAAATATGTACGGTTTATTACTCGTGCGGAAATCCCTTCAACAATGTTATGAATAAGTTTCGATTCATCTTCATGCCTGCGAGTATAAAATCACAAGAAACATCTTATAAATGACACTTTCCCATGTTTTTTTAAAAGAGGGAAGAAAACATACACACATACAAAAGTAGAACAGAATGTCCTTCTAGTTATATTTACAAGCAACATTTTTTTATAGTTTGAGAAGATTGGACAAAGGATGCTAGAGACACTAATTTGTACGCTAAATTTGACTCCAAATATGCACAAATGGATGACAATGCCACAAATCAATGACATGTTGGGTCTTTTGATTCTTGATCCTATCACAAAAAATTTAAATCTATATATACCAAAAGAGTAGAGAAATCGAAACAAGCGAAAGCAGAAGGAAGTGTTAAAGTAATAATGTATACTTATCCAAGAGAGTCCACCCAGACAAGTTTCCTGCTTCTGAAAGAGCTGGCCTCCATTTGTGGATCTTGTCAACGTTATCCTTATATTTGCACTCAAGGCCAGCAAGTCCATCACCAAAACAACCCTTCTGATTTCGAACATCCGAGGGACTCACCTTGTAAAATACCGGTATCACCATTTGTTGATTTGATTTCTCGCAGTCAAGGATCTTAACAAGTTCGTCCAAGCACCACCTTGAGGAAGCATAGTTTTCGGAGAATACAATGACAGAAATCCTCGACTCTTCAATCGCTTTGAGGAGCGCTGTTGATATTTCTTCTCCTCTTGAAAGACAATCATCCATGAAGGTGTTAATTCCTTTTTGACGCAAAGCTCTACACAAATGGCCTGTGAAATTGCAGCGCGTGTCCTCGCCTCTGAAACTCAAGAATACATCGGATGTCCATGGATTGGTGAAACAAGGAGGAGGAGAAGAAGATGAGGCAGCTGCTGCTGCTGCTGCTTCTTTAGCCATAGAAGCCGACCAGATGATTGTTGCAAACAAATGATTCTTTCGATAGAGATTCAATTAATGTTTGACAGGCTACATGATTCATAAGTATTAACTTGTTCACAAATTAACAGTTGACTTTGGAATGAGGAGTCGTGACGAATGACGATGCTTTTTAGGACTTGAATGCACAAGCCTTAACTGCATGAATAAAACACATTTAACCTGAATAAATTAAACATAATCCTGAATGAAAAGAGGGATAGATGAGTGAACAGGATCGGTAAGATAAGTTGCTTGGTTTTTATATACATTTCAAAAGATATTACACACTTCAAAATCATCAATTAATTATCAACTAAAAATAATTTCATTAAACCTACAATAGTATAAATTATTCAACAGAAGTTAAGAGAACTAATAATGAATTTGACCTACTATTTTATTTATATATTCAATTTTTAAATTCAGTGTTTATAAAATTTGTTCAATGGATGCAAAGCACCCAACTCTATTAAATTCAGTATTACCTCCACCAAGTTCCTTTTCAGAGATCCACCAGTCCGTCTCAAAAATCCCACTTCAACCACACTATAAAATGCACTACTCCAACTTTTTTCAAAAATGATATTCTAAGAAGCTAAATGCTTGAAGAACCTAAGAAGAAGATAATATATAAATTTATACTAAATTTTAATAATAAATCTACATATACTAAAGTAAAGTTATCGTAAATGCCCAAAAAGAAATCTAAACAAAAAATTGAAACTAAAAACCAAATGATTATCAAACAGTTCCTAAAGGAATACGCATTTTGGATTTATTAAATGAAGTTTTTCAAAACCTTCAACTAAGTGAAACTAAAATACAAATGCAATGCATATGTAGGGATTGTCCAGAGATCACTGAAAACTAAATGCTTAACAATAAGGAACAAGGTAAGTTAACAGTGTTAGAAGAAAAATATTATTGGAATTATTGTATACTTTTGCTTTACATGTACACCGAAGGCTCTCTGACATTTGCAGCAGAGTTCTTTCTCCTTAGAATTATTGTATACTTTTGCTTTACATGTACACGGTAAATTGTTGTTTTGTTGTTAGTAGTTGCCATCATCATCACGTCCAAATCAACTTTAGTTAATTGAATTAACTTTAATAATTGTAATAGGAAGTAATGGTTATGTACAACCTTTGGGTCAACATTTGTAGGCTATATCTGCGAAAACAGTACTAAAAAAGTTTAAACACAAAACCCCCAAAATTATAAAATCAAAATATAATGTACTACCCCTTCTCTCCCGTTTTTCTCTCACCCTCCATTTTTGCAAATCACCTACCTCCCTCTCTCCCTATATACTCTCTACCTCTCTCATAATATCAAAACTCTCAAACCCAATTAAGTGCCTCATCAGAACCCATACAGAATCTAATTAAATTTTTACCCAAACAAAGAATTCAATTGTAATATTTTAAAATTGAAGAAAACAAATCCCACAGCTTTCGAGGGACAGAAAAACCGAAAAATATCCCAAACGATCCCAAATTTTGGAACTGCTTTAAACCAACCTGCCATGAAATTACAGCCGCTTGAGAAATCTTCTTCAAATCAGAACGGAAGAGGCAGCACAGACTGCCTTTCTTGAATTTAAAAATGATAACAAAATTCAATATCCTTCACTTTGAATTGGAGATTGAGTAAAAAAAAAAAAAAATTACCCGTAAATCATCTACATGTTCATAATTATGCATGAAAAGTAGAAATTCGAAAAGCAAAAATTAAATCACTTACATGGCAGGTATTCAGCAAGATTAGCATTTATGCAAAACCCAGAATAATATTAATCAGAGAAACACTGAAAATTAAAAAAAAAATTAAAAAAAATTAAAAAAATTGAAATTTTTATACCTTCAAGTTTCAAGGTTTTTACTCTGGAATCCAGGCAAAAGCAAGATCAGATTCTGAATGGGTTTATCAAAAATAATAATTTAATCAGAAATTAACACTGAAAATAAATCAAAAACACCAAAAAAATTGAAATTTTCGTAACTCAAGTTTCTGGGTTTTTACTGTGAATCAAATTGAGAACTAAGGGCACAAATTGTGGGAGGAGAACACGAAGAGAAAGCAAGGGTTTCTTTTCCCCATAAAAAAACTTCACCCCCATCTCCCAACACTGTCACTCTCTCTCATCCCTCACTACTCTCTGCCTCTCCCATCTGTCCCCCCTCCCCTGTCTCTCTTGAACCATTCGCAAATATGAAAAACATAAACAATTAAGTCAGCAACATGATATGACATCCCTTTCATACAAACACAGATTTGCAGTTCATATATGCCACATTATTCACAAACAATTACAAATCGAGAAACAATTAAATCATCATCATGAATCACAGTGTAACATGAACACCATCAATTACGTCGACAAAACACAAACAACTGTGTTTTAATGCCCCAATACTCAATGAGAAGGCACCAGGCAAGTGCTCCAAGAGCGAGTCGACAAAACACACACACTTTTCAAAGCCACAAAGGCAAGTGCTCTCTTCTTTTACATTTTTTTTCCAAACAACGTGCAACAATTGTCCCCTCCAACTTCTCCACCGTTGGGCTTTCTTTTATTTTTAAAAGAAAAGTTTCACTTGCTCCAAATGTAAATGAGTGGAATACAAAGCAAGAATTTTTCAGAAAAAAGCACCGTGGATTATGATGTTAAGGAAAGTAAGACTTCCCTATTCATAATAGTATAAAGCAATTGAAAGATACCACGTAATAATCAAGTAAACTGCAAATCACAATATTACCTAATCCAAATCGGCCGGAGAACTCACCAGGAAACCAAGGCTTTTCTGGGCTTAAAATTTCCTTCGAATTGGCACCAAATTCACGGTTTTTCAGCAAGATCGGAGGTTCGGCCTTTGGATCCGTTCGTGTGCAGCTTGAATCTCGCGAGATTTTGGCTCACTTTTCTGAGACGGGGCTGCTGGCGACGGGCTTGGGGCTCTCATCTCTGGTTTCTGAGCATAGATTTGTTCATACGGTGACGATGACGACGGTCTCAGCTGGTATATGCGATGTCAAGGGGTTTGCAGCTGGAGAGACTGAAAACGGCGAGAGAGAATCGGTGAGGGAGTGAGAAAAGGAAGGGATGAGGGATTTTGATAAATCGGTGGCATATTTCAATAAAATAAACACACAAACGACGACTGAGAAAAATCATCAGAGATTAGACCCAAAAAAAAAAAAACATAAAAAATGTAAAGGACTGAGCAATTTCGCTGCAGAAGCCATGCGCGTTCAGACGGAAAAAAAGGTAAAGGATGTGTGCGAAACGAACAGTCACAAAAGTAAAGTAAAGGATGTGGGCTTCTTTACGCGTTTTACGTACAAAGTTACGAATATTTTAACTTTGTTGACGATAATTTTCAATACAGTCGACAAAGGGGCACACCGAATGGGGCCTCCCGTCAAGTGCTTTACCTTTACATACAAAATTGCGAATTTTTTCAGTCAGTTAATGAACAATTTCTTGTGAGAAATTTCCGAACAATTTCTATTGGGTATTTTTTTCTAATTCTAAGAAAAAATAAAAAACAAATGAAGTTCAGGCTATAAAATCATGGAGAGATGACGATTGAGAATCCTCATATTTAGGATTATGGCTTACCTTCTATTGCGCTCAATGTCATTAATTTCGATTCTATCGATAATGGTTGTACTAGAGGTTTTTATTTTTAACAAATATCTTTTTTTTCATAAAAAAATTCATGGAGGGTTAAAAATATAGTTCTTCACTATTAGAGATTGCCTAAGATTTGGAATTGTCTTTTCAATCATATATGACAAATCAACCTATTGAGTTATTAATAGGTAACTATTAAAAGTCCAAGACCTATTTAGCTTGATTTTATCATTACACAACCATTACCACTAGCAAGCAATTTAATCTCAACAAGGACTAAGCTACACAAACAATTCACCATAGCATCCAGGTGGCGCAATTATTAGTGCATCAATAGTTTAGAACTAGAATTTGTATCCGTGCATTGATGCAGGATTGAAAGTTATATGAAAGATTATGGAACTGCAATCTTCATAAACAATATTCGAGTCAAAAATTGATCTCCTAGCGCTAATGCAACCAATACAATTTATTCACAACTTATAAATTAAGTTTTTAATCTTGAGGTTTTTCATTGTACAAATATGCATCACAAAACAATACTAAACGCAATAGACTAGAAAAATTTGAGCTCCAAGGCTTTGAGATATAATTCACTGCCCTTTTGCAAAATAAATTTTCATTTTGCAGATACAAAACGGACGAAAATGCGTTTGGCAAACTATTTTGTGAAAATAAACTCAGAAAACAAAACTCATAAAATAATTTTAGCCAAAGTTCTATAAAATATGAAGTTGATGCTTTCTGTTTTTCAAGAATAGATTCCAAAATAATAGAAAATAAATATACACTATAAAAAAGTTTGAGTTTTAATAAATAAAAAAATGCTATAACTACCTCCACCGTCTCACCGTTGAGGCCACCACCACTACAACTATAACCACCACCATCACCTCTCACCACCATCACCGCATTCTTCAACCCATTACCCTCACCATGGCATCCACCACCTCCACAATCTCTGCCACCATCATCCCCACCACCTCTCAACCACCATTTTCACAACCATTGTTAACACAACCAATGGCGGAGTTACAAAATTTTCACCGGGTGGGCTAGCTTAAAAATTTTAATATATAAACAAAGAAACTTGATATCGTATTTTTCACATTACCAGCTAGCTTCAGAAATTTTTCACAAGGTGAGTCAAGAATTTTCGTTATTAAACAAATACAGGTGAAAATTCAAACAAGTCCAAAATTGTACATGTACAATAAGCGATGAGAAAAAATGATGTAAGAAAAGGAGATTGTTTGTAAAATGTATTATTGTTTGGACCCGATTTTACACTATCGGCTCGAGTAATCAAGGTCGTTGGATAAGCATAATTTTAGACTATTGAATGACAAAGTGGTTGAAATAATTTTCAATTATTATTGAGAAAATAATGTTGTGATTTTAATCATGATATTATCTCGTAGTAATATGTTAAATTATTTAAACCTAATATTTGTCTAAATCCCAATTAATTTGAACACATGGAATATTGGGATATGCACGACATCAATTGGATAAGTGCAGGTATGGTGATCATGCAAAAGCCTAGATAGGCTTGGCTTTTGGTGGTGATATGATAAGCCTAGGATTTGATGGTGATGGAGTTATGATGAGGTAAGAAGCCTAGATAGGCTAGATTTTTGATGATGAGGTTTGAAAAGTCATGATGCATGGATGGGATGAAATTATGAGATGGTGATAATTAGAAATGAATTTAATATTCATTTAGATAAAGCCTAGGAACATAGGTTTTTTGGAAGGCTAGGTTTTTAATGCATGTTTCTCGGGTTGGTGCTGTGAAGATGGATGGAGGAAAACAAGTGGTGAAGCCACGTCACCAAAGATCAAATGCAATCTTTTAAAGATCAAGTCATGTCAGATACATGGGAATTTGAAACAGGACTCTACCCTAGGATCAGGCCGTGCCAAGCAAGTACATTAGTCTTATAAATACAGATGCAATGGCAACGGAAGAAGCCCTATCCAATTCAACACACAATTGCTCTGCGCAAACCTCTCAAACAACTTGAGATTTTTTATTTTCTTTTTCCGCCAACACATCTTCAATTTGGATAAACAGCATTGTTGTCGTAGAATCAATCAACCAAGGAGAACCATCAGTTTGGATAAACAGCACTGCGTCGAGGCCGACTGGTTACCTATCCAAGTCTCGGTCGAGAAAGGTTTCCAAATCCTTATTGGCAAAGGTCATCTTATTAGTCTTCTCGACGAAGTAAGGTGTTACGAATTATGACATTCGGCACATTGAACGCCGAGTGATTTTATGATTGGATACTCACAAGTGAGTTTCAGAGTTCGGCATTCTGACGGCCGAACCACATTTACCATCAAGACATACATCTCATTTGAGTACTTGTGTCCATATAGTTTGGTGTCGATTCGACGTGTTTATACTTTCACGAATATAATCACTGTGACCGAATCCGATGCCAACGATTCGTGAACTTCGCAAAACTAGCAGCCTTGTCTTCAAGCTTGAGTATCCAAAGGTCGAGAATTGTTTTTTCCCCGATCGCAATCTCAAGATCAAGAAGTCGGTGCTAATGCCTTGTTGAAAGACTGACGAATAAAGCAATCCACTTTTTTCCTTTCAAAACACAAGGGCAGCAACAACACCTCTTTTTCTTTTCAATACAAAATCGCATGTGGCAGCCAAAACATACATTCTGATGCACTCGATGCTAATGCTATGTTAATCTCGTGTGTGTTATTCGCAGCCACCACTTATGAACCTAGACCCCTATATAAATATTAATAAATTAATCCAAATTAGCCCATTAAATACAAACTTAAACTATATGAATGATACGCATGTCAAATTTATCTCAGTTGATGTTGCTGAAACGTTGCTATTTTTGTGATCGAAAACGAGAGAGACAAATTTAGACTTAAATAATTAGAATTGAAACATGCACTAATCTACGACATAAAGACTTAGGTATTTTGTTAAGAATTGTCAATTTTGCACTAACACATATGCATATGATCGATTAAAGATGAGTGACATCCAATTCCAAATTTCTTAAATAGATTGGCATTCTGAAGTCTGGCATACTTATCCAAGCTTGCGTAGCCTAAAATATAAAAAAAATTAAAAATTAAAAAACAAAAAAAAAACACCCTATATTGAAGCATAAGCTTAAAGTAGCAATTTGATAGAGTAGTCATTTAATATTCATCTCTACTAATTCATAAAACATTCTTTGTGAACCAAAATCTTATAAAATTATTAGTTTAACCCTCTAATTAAAGCAGAACATGAATAAGAAATATGGGGTGGAAATGTAATTTCACACAACCAAATTTTGTTGTTTTTTTTTCAAAGTCTCACCTATATGTGATCCTAACATATCTCTAATTATAAAAATAAAAATAAAAATAAAAAACTTCTCACTCCCATATTATCTATCACTCCCTTCCTCTCTTCTTCTATTTCAAAAACAAAAATAAAAAAAATTCCCACAAACTTTGTGTGTGCCAGAATGCTAGTGAAATTTGATAGAATAGTAGTTTAAGAGCTCCTATGAAGAGGATAACCACAAGACCTCCATCTCCAGGTAATCTTCCTTCCTTCCGTTTTACATTTCTGCAGAATACAAGTGGTGGATTTCATTCCGACGCTGTTCATGCTAATCCTACTTGTACGGATGGAATTAAACAATCCCATTTGGAGTCGGAGAGTATGATTCAAACTCGATGCAAATCTGGAAAAATTAGGAAAGATGAAGCATTGGGTTACTTAAATTCCATGATTCAAACAAGACACTTGCCCTCTATTTGGACTTTCAATTGTTTGCTTGGGGCACTCTCCAAGATGAAACAATATTCTACCGCCGTTTGTATGTGCAAACAGTTGATGGGTTGCGCTCAGTTCCAACGTGATGTCAGTACAATGACTATTTTTGCAAATTGCTTGTGACGTCTGAATTGGGGGGACGCGTGTTCCTCTGTTCATTTTATGGCTAGTTTGCTTCACGGGCTCTGCAAGAATAGTTCCCTGGCAGAGGCAATGGCGTTCTTCCAAGAAATAGAAACAAAAGGATACGCATGCGACGAAAGCACTTATGGTACCAAGACGTGGGAAGACGGAAGGTTTAAGCCAAACCAAGCATGCTACAATCCAATCATCGCTAGCCTTTGTAAAGAAAACCGAATAAATGAAGCCTTGACTCTATTTGGTGATATGATCAGCAAAACTGTTGTACCGGATATTATCAGTTATACCACTTTGATTCATGGGTTAGGCAACATGAGTCAGTGGGATGAAGTGCTCTCTCTGTTTGAAAAAATGACGGATCAAGGAGTCAAGCCTAATGAAATCACTTATGCTACTACGATAAATGGATTATGCAAAGCTCGGAAAACTTCTAAGGCACTCGAGATACTAATAATGATGTGGAAAGATGGGAGGTTGAAGCCCGACCAAGGATGCAACATTCCAATCATCAATGGCCTGTGTAAAAAAAGCCGAATAGATGAGGCCTTGACCCTATTTCGGGATATGACTAGCAAAAGTGTAGTACCAAATACTGTCACTTGTAACACTTTAATTCATAGGTTATGCAGCATGAATCGCTGGGAAGAAGTGCTCTCTCTTTTTGAAGGAATGGTAGATCAAGGAGTCAAGCCTAATGTTGTCACCTACAACACTCTAATTTATGCATTGTGCCAATCGGGGAGGATGGAAAAGGCCGAGAGCTACTTGATTTGTGTGCTCAACAGTGGAATTTCACCAGATGTATACACGTATAGTGTTCTTATCAGCAGTCTTTGCAAGGAAGAAAGAATTTAAGAAGCGCTTACTCTGTTGGAAAATATGACAACGAAAGGCATAAAGCCTGATGTTGTCAGTTTTACTTCCTTGATTTCTGCATCATGCAAGTCTGGTAACTGGGAGGAAGGTGTGAGCTTATTCAAAACCATGATTGGTTATGCAGCCTTGCCTAATATTGTTGTTCTGGATCCTTTATGCAAGGAAGGGAAGACAGCAGAGGCGTTGAATCTTGTGGAAGAAATGATCCGAAGAGAAGAAAGGCCTGATGTTGTGACTTACAGCTCCTCAATTAATGGATTGTGCCGGACCAGCCAATGGAGAGAAGCTACAAGGGTGTTGAATAGAATGTTGGATGAAGGTATTGCCCTAAATGTTATCACTTACAACAGTTTGATCAATTGCATGTGTCGTACAGCTCAATTGGAAGAAGCCAACAAGGTTGTTTGATGATATGGTAGGCTGGGGACTCTTGCCTAATACCGTTACTTTGGTAATACTTTTGGATGCTATCTGCAAAGGTGGGATGACAGAAAAGACTCACAAAATATTTGAGGTAACAATTGAATACGGTATGAAACTCAGCACAATAACTTGCAGTACGCTGGTTAGTGAATATTGTTTGCAGGGCAGAAAGGAAAAGGCAAAGATATGAGGTTCCGCCTATATACAATTATGCAATTCCACTATTTCGATTCATTTTTGTAACTCAACTGATAATCAAACAACGTGCGCTCTCAATCAGAAGATATGACAGTTAAGTTTTTTCAATATAAAACCTTTTGGTGATTAAATCGAACATCCAAAATCATACCAATCAATCAATTTATATAGTTCACTAAAAGCATGAATGTTGAAATAGAACTACAAAAAAAAAAAAAAAAAGAACAAAAAAAAAAGGTTGATCCTATGGATCATAACTAATATTCATCATTCCAAAAATAGATTAAACAAGAAATTCCACAATATAAATTTGACATTGAAAATCCAAAATAAAATAAAAAATAAAATCAAAATAATAAAAGTACACAGTTATAGTGTAGGTTTATCTCCTAGCCGTAGCTATGGAGATTAGTTTTCCGTAAACGAAAATCACAAAGCGTTAATCTCTAAGAAATTAAAACAAACAGAAGAAAAACAGGAGAGAGCGTTAAAATGGAGCCAAATCCTTGCCTTAAACACAAGAGAGAGATGAGAGGAATCGTATATCAATGGCCTTCTTGGACGCGTTGAAGAATGTGAAGTCCCACGTCGGAAACCTGACCGAAATGAATACAGTTTATATTTCATGGTTTCACTGTTTGCACTTTGTATAAAACCACACACTTGTTGAGTTAGCAGAAGAAATCCTTTCAAAACAAGAATGACCATCATAAAAACATGATTAGAGATTTGAAAATGTTGCAACGCACATTCAACTCTTGATCGCCAACATCCTTTTCTTTTTTCTTGGTCCAACTTCGCCTCCTACATTGTCGTCAATCTTCACCACCATCCTCGTGCATACTGAAATTTCCCAAGTGGACACCGCAGCCATTTAAGAGCAACCCTTCTCCGCCGTAGCGGCCAAGTGTAACTTGACACAGATACGGCTTTGATTGATCACCACCCTCATCCACCTTCGACTTTATGTGAGCCGGTAATGGAATATATTGTAGCCACACAAGAGCTGCATCTGTCTCTTTTGAACTAAACGAACAATCACCAGAAATATTTATAGATACTCCATCGACTGTAGTCTGTGTATAAGAACAGCATTCTCCTGAAAAATTTTGCGTGATTTTGAAAGCAGCACAGAAAACAAGTACTGTGTTTTTCCATTTGAAAGTCCGAG
The DNA here is from genome assembly GCF_019419815.1 of Pyrus x bretschneideri. Lineage (NCBI taxonomy): Eukaryota > Viridiplantae > Streptophyta > Magnoliopsida > Rosales > Rosaceae > Pyrus > Pyrus x bretschneideri. Next base: position 1,005,503 of record NW_025999435.1, on the reverse strand, counting down.
GGATTTCAATAAAAATTTCACATGAACAACCAGGATCAGTCACACGTACGTCCTTACGGCAACTGAACCAATTTGGAACTTCACTGCCTGGAAGTATAATACTTATCGCTTCATTGCACTTCCCCGCCTGTAAGATTCATATAATGAAATGTTAATTAGTCGTTCATAGTGGAAGAGTGGAAAAATGGAAAAGAGAAAGAGAGAAAAGTGCCTGATGCAGTAATACGCTTGCCATCATGGAGACGTCCAAAGCCAAATTTTCGCACAGCCTTTGGCAACTAGACATGTCCATCCAACGAATGAGTCTCATGTCTCCATCTCCCCGTATCATCTCCGACAACGTTGGAAATATTTCCAGTAATATGCAATCACCAACGTTAATCCATCTCATCTTTGGTGGAAGTTCTGAAATTTCTCGAAGTTTCTTGCAACCAAACAAATCAAGACCCTCCAACCACGCAAATTTGCCAATGCATGCGGGAAGACTCTCAATATGGCTATTACATAGAAAAATTTCTTTTAATTTAGATGAGCAACCGAAATTTGCAAGGGTATCAATGTCCGATAAGTTGCATTCATCAAAAAGTATAGTCCTTAGATTGGGAAATGCTACTGACCCAAAGTTGTCAAATGAAATGTTTGAGTTAGTTGGAAGCTCCGGAGGGAGTGTAACAAGCTTTGGGCAGTCACTGAGATCAAGATATTCAAGACGGGGCAGCGCATAAATCCTTTGCGGCAGATTTGCAATGTTTTCACTTCCATTTAACGATAAGGATTCAAGCCCGGTGAGATTTTCAATTGATGGAGGCAATTCTTTTATAGCGGTTCCACCAAGTTCCAAAATATTTAGGCTTTCCATTTTGCCCACAATTTCCGGGAATATCTCAAACTTTTTGCAACCGCCAAGATTAAAAGTTCTCAGAGATTTCAAGCTTATTGTTGTTGGAAACAGTGTAAGGTTATAGCAGTTAACAAGACATAGTTCTTCAAGTTTATCAAGAAATCCAACTAATGGATCAACCTCAGTTAAATTTGTGCAATCCCTTAGACTCAACTGCACTAAGTTTGGAACTCCGGAGAAGTCGGAGATTCTTGTTAAGTATTGACAGCCAGATAAAATCAGCTTCGTCAGGTTCTGTGAGGAAAAAAAGAGAGGAAAGGATGAAAACATTTCAAAAGGGACACAGAAAAAAGAAAGACTCTTTAGCCTTAAATAAAACATAAATAAAAAAGATCAACGTATATACCTTCAATCCCTCCCCGAATCCTCTGATATGGCTGTTCCTTATGTTGAGTATAACAAGATTCTTCGGATTAAAATTGCGCAGCAAAGATTTCAACGGACATTCAGGCCAATCAACTAACCTTAAGTTGTTGGGGAGGTAATCAACGGCTCCAGAAAACCGTCCATTACAGTTTATGAAAATTTTAAGATTTTTCATGTTGGAGAAGGTTGTAGCACTCAAGCATATCTCATTATCCGATTCAAGCAACTGTACCTTTATGCCTGTAATGTTTTTCGTTCCCTAGTATGAAAATTCAAAGGTATTAACAATGCAAGTTCCTTATAAAACAAAATGCATGTCTCATTAACAAATAAAATGTCGTCGAATGGACTTACTGTATTTTCTGTCAGAACACGATAAACATCGTCATGAAACCACAATCTGCTGCGCTCTCCAGGATCATTGGGTGATTGTTGACGAACTACTTCTTTACCCATTTCTTCTACCAAATCGTGCATCCATATAAAACCATGATCTATATTTACGAGGGCCTTCTGTATGAGTACGTCAATGCTATGCTTGGGGTTTAGCTCACAACCTTCTAATATTTCGATCACATAGTTACTGCTTCCCCCTTTAAAGAAGCACGCAATGTCAAGAAAAACTTCCTTCACTATTTCATCCAATGCATCATAACTTATCTTGAAAACGTCTTGAATTTCTCGGCTTTTGATCAGACCATCTAATATAGCTTGCCACTGATCTATACTTTCACGGTACAGATGTGAACCTAAAACTCTCAAAACTAATGGAAGGCCTTGAGCATGCCGTATTGCATGGTCTGCAAGTTTCGCATAACCATCCAAAGGTCCATTGCTTTTGAAGGCATTCCAACTGAAGAGCTCAAGAGCTTCATGATAGTTCAATTTCTTCACCTCGTATATTGAAATATTATGATGATGAGCAGTTAACAGTTTCTTATCCCTTGTCGTTATGATAATTCTACTCCCAATGCCAAACCAACCATCTGATCCCCCAGCTAAGCAGCGTAACTGTCTCATGTCGTTCACATCATCAAGAACTAAGAGAATCCTTTTACTGCTTAATCTTTCCTTAATTAAAGTGATTCCTTTATCAACATTGGCCACCTTCAACTTGTCTCCCCCTAGAATCTCATAAAGAAGTGTCTTTTGTAATTTGGCCAATCCTTTATCTGTCATTGAACTTTCTCTAACCTTACTGAGAAAGCAACTGCATTCGAAGTTGTGGGAAATTAAATTATAAACAGCTTTGGCAATTGTTGATTTACCAATTCCACCAGTCCCCCATAAACCTACCATACGGACATCATTTCTCCCGACATGTAAGAGGTTATTTATTTCTTGTGCACGAGACTTTATTCCAACTGGGTATTCGGCCACATCCAAAGATGTACGGTTTATTAGTTGCGTGGAAATCCCTTCAACAATGTTATGAATAAGTTTCGATTCATCTTCATGCCTGCGAGTATAAAATCACAAGGAACATCTTATAAATGACATTTTCCCATGTTTTTTCAAAAGAGGGAAGAAAATATACACACATACAAAAGTAGAACAGAATGTCCTTCCAGTTATATTTACAAAGGATGCTAGAGACACTACTTTGTCCACTAAATTTGACTCCAAATATGCACAAATGGATGACAAGGCCACAAATGGATGACAAAGGCCACAAATCGATGACATGTTGGGTCTTTTGATTCTTGATCCTATCACAAAAAAATTAAATCTATATATACCAAGAGAGTAGAGAAATTGAAACAAGCGAAAGCAGAAGGAAGTGTTAAAGTAATAATGTATACTTATCCGAGAGAGTCCACCCAGACAACTTTGCTGCTTCTGAAAGTGCTGCTCTCCATTTGTGGATCTTGTCAGCGTTATCCTGATAATTGCACTCAAGGCCAGCAAGTCCCTCACCAAAACAACCCTTCTGATCTCGAACATCTGAGGGACTCACCTTGTAAAATACCGGTATCACCGTTTGTTGATTGGATTTCTCGCAGTCAAGGATCTTAACAAGTTCGTCCAAGCACCACATTGAGGAAGCATAGTTTTCGGAGAATACAATGACAGAAATCCTCGACTCTTCAATCGCTTTGAGGAGCGCTGTTGATATTTCTTCTCCTCTTGAAAGACAATTATCCATGAAGGTGTTAATTCCTTTTTGACGCAAAGCTCTACACAAATGGCCTGTGAAATTGCAGCGCGTGTCCTCGCCTCTGAAACTCAAGAATACATGGTATTTCCATGGATTGGTGAAACAGGGAGGAGGAGGAGAAGATGAGGCAGCTGCTGCTGCTGCTTCTTTAGCCATAGAAGCCGACCAGATGATTGTTGCAAACAAATGATTCTTTCGATAGAGATTCAATTAATGTTTGACAGGCTACATGATTCATAAGTATTAACTTGTTCACAAATTAATAGTTGACTTTAGAATGAGGAGTGGTGACGAATGACGATGCTTCTTAGGACTTGAATGCACGAGCCTTAACTGCATGAATAAAACACATTTAACCTGAATAAATTAAACATAATCCTGATTGAAAGAGGGATAGATGAGTGAACAGAATCGGTCAGATAAGCAGCTTGGTTTTTATATACATTTCAAAAGATATTACACACTTCAAAATCATCAATTAATTATCAACTAAAGATAATATTCATTAAACCTACAATAGTATAAATTATTCAACAGAAGTTAAGAGAACTAATAATGAATTTGACCTACTATTTTATTTGTATATTCAATTTTCAAATTCAGTGTTTATAAAATTTGTTCAATGGATGCAAAACACCAAACTCTATTAAACTCAGTATTACCTCCACCAAGTTACTTTTCAAAGATCCACCAGTCCCTCTCAAAAATCCCACTTCAACCACACTATAAAATGCACTACTCCAACTTTTTTCAAAAATGATATTCTAAGAAGTTAAACGCTTGAAGAACCTAAGAAGAAGATAATATATAAATTTATACTAAATTGTAATATTAAATCTACATATACTAAGGTAAAGTTATCGTAAATGCCCATAAAGAAATCTAAACAAAAAATTGAAACTAAAAACCAAATGGTTATCAAACGGCTCCTAAAGGAATACGCATTTTGGATTTATTAAATGAAATTTTTCAAAACCTTCAACTAAGTGAAACTAAAATACAAATACAATGCATATGTAGGGATTGTCCAGAGATCACTGAAAACTATATGCTTGACAATAAGGAACGCGGTAAGTTAACAGTGTTAGAAGAAAAATATTATTGGAATTATTGTATACTTTTCCTTTACATGTAAACTGAAAGCTCTCTGACATTTGCAGCAGAGTTCTTTCTCCTTAATCTAAGGAGATTGTTGTTTTGTTGTTAGTAGTTGCCATCATCAACTTTAGTTAATTGAATTAGCTTTAATAATTGTAATAGGAAGTAATGATTATGTACAACATTTGAAGGCTATAACTGCGAAAAAAGTACTAAAAAAGTTTAAACACAAAACCCCCAAAATTATAAAATCAAAATATAATGTACCACCCCTTTTCTCCCGTTTCTCTCTCACCCTCCATTTCTGCAAATCACCTACCTCCCTCTCTCCCTATATACTCCCTACCTCTCTCATTATATCAAAACTCTCAAACCCAATTCAGTGCCTCATCAGAACCCATACAGAATCTAATTAAAGTTTTACCCAAACAAAGAATTCAATTGTAATATTTTAAAATTGAAGAAAACAAATCCCACAGCTTTGGAAAAATAAAAATAAAAACTCCCAGATGCAGGATTCAAAGAACTTACCACAAAACATTAGCCTTTTTGGCTAAAAATCATCTTCAATCCAAATCAAAAAGCTGAAGAAGCTTAAACTGCTTCGGTTTTTTTAGCGAGCCAAGATTTGAGCGGGACAGAAAAACCTAAAAATATCCCAAACGATCCCAAATTTTGGAACTGATTTAAACCAACCCGCCATGAAATTATAGCCGCTTGAGAAATCTTCTTCCAATTAGAACGGAAGAGGCAGCACAGACTGCGTTTCTTGAAATTAAAAATGATAACAAAATTCAATATCCTTCACTTTGAATTGGAGATTAAGTAAAAAAAAAAAAAAAAATTACCCACAAATCATCTACATGTTCATAATTATGCATGAAAAGTAGAAATTCGAAAAGCAAAAATTAAATCACTTACATGGCAGGTATTCAGCAAGAATAGCATATCTGCAAAACCCAGAATAATATTAATCAGAGAGTAACACTGAAAATAAAAAAAATTGAAATTTTTATACCTTCAAGTTTCAAGGTTTTTACTCTGGAATCCAGGCAAAACCCAGATCAGATTCTGAATGGGTTTATCAAAAATAATAATTTAATCAGAAATTAACACTGAAAATAAATCAAAAACACCAAAAATTTTGAAATTTTCGTACCTCAAGTTTCTGGGTTTTTACCGTGAAAACAAGGCTTTTCTGAGACGGGGGTGCAGGCGACGGTCTTGGGGCTCTCATCTCTGATTTCTGAGCATAGATTTGTTCATACGGTGACGATGACGACGGTCTCAGCTGGTATATGCGATGTCAAGGGGTTTGCGGCTGGCAAGACAGAGAATGGCGGGAGGGAATCGGTAAGGGAGTGAGGATTATTAAAAATGAACTTCGGCTATTTGTTTTGTTAAATTAAATTTTTTTTTAAAAAAATAAATATGTAGACTATCGTAAATTAATTTTATGAACATCTTAATCTAAAAAAATTTAAATTCCGATAAATATTGGTTGAAGTTCACTCCGATTTCTAGGTTAAATTTTGGGGGGAATTTGGCTTGGTTTAGCATTTAACATTTAGCCCAAATTTTCCCCTTGAGTTGGAGTGGGTTTGGGAGGAAATTTTGGAGGGTAATTTGGCTTTTAGCCTACCATTAGAGTTGGTCCTAGTGAAGAGGATCTCCGTCAGAAAAGTAAAAGATGAGTGAGAGACGGACGGTCACAAAAGTAAAAAAATGGTGCACATGGGATGAGGGCTCCTTTCCGCGTTTTAGGTACAAAGTTACGAATATTTTAAGTTAGTTGACGACAATTTCTTTCAATAAAGTCGACAAAGGGGCACATCGGATGGGGCCTCCCTTCAAGTGCTTTACCTTTACATACAAAATTGCGAATTTTTTTCAATCAGTTAATGAACAATTTCTTGTGAGAAATTTCCGAACACTTTCTATTGAGTATTTTTTTTCTTTCTAAATCCATGAGAAGATAAAAAACAAATGAATTTCAGACTATAAAATCATGGAGAGATGCCGATTGAGAATCCTCATATTTAGGATTATGGCTTACCTTTTATTGCACTCAATGTCATTAATTTCGATTGTATTGATAATGATTGTACTAGAGGTTTTTATTTTTAACAAATATCTTTTTTTTTTATAAAAAAATTCATGGAGGGTTAAAAATATAGTTCTTCACTATTAGAGATTGTCTAAGATTTGGAATTGTCTTTTCGATCATATATGACAAATCAACCTATTGAGTTATTAATAGGTAACTATTAAAAGTCCAATCCGTATTTAGCTTGATTTTATCATTACACAATCATTACCACTAGCAAGCAATTTAATCTCAACAAGGACTAAGCTACACAAACAATTCACCATAGCATCCAGGTGACGCAATTATTAGTGCATCAATAGTTCAGAACTAGAATTTGTATCCGTGCATTACTGCAGGATTGAAAATTATATGAAAGATTATAGAACTGCAATCTTCATAAACAATATTCGAGTCAAAAAATGATCTTCGAGCGCTAATGCAACCAATACAATTTATTCACAACTTATAAATTAAGTTTTTAATCCCGAGGTTTTTCATTGTACAAATATGCATCACAAAACAATACTAAACGCAATAGACTAGAAAATTTTGAGCCCCAAGGCCTTGAGATATAATTCACTGCCCCTTTGCAAAATATGTTTTCATTTTGCAGATACAAAACGGACGAAAAATGCGTTTGGCAAACTATTTTGTGAAAATAAACTCAGAAAACAAAAAACTCATAAAATAATTTTAGCCAAAGTTCTATAAAATATGAAGTTGATGTTTTCTTTGTTTTTCAAGAATAGATTCCAAAATAATAGAAAATAAAGATACACTATAAAAAAGTTTGAGTTTTAATAAAAAAAAATGCTATAACTACCTCCACCGTCTCACCGTTGAGGTCACCACCATTACAACTATAACCACCACCACCACCTCTCACCACCATCACCGCATTCTTCAACCCATTACCCTCACCATGGCCTCCAGCACCTCCACAATCTCTGCCACCATCATCCCCGCCACCTCTCAACCACCATTTTCACAACCATTGTTAACACAACCAATGGCAGAGCTAGAAATTTTTCACCGGGTGGGCTAGCTTAAAAATTTAAATATATAAACAAAGAAACTTGATATCGTATTTTTCACATTACCAGCTAGCTTCAGAAAATTTTCACAAGGTGAGCTAAGAGTTTTCGTTATTAAACAAATACAGGTGAAAATTCAAACATGTCCAAAATTGTACATGTACAAGAAGCGATGAGAAAAAATGATGTAAGAAAAAGAGATTGTTTGTAAAATGTATTATATAATTAAACCGAAAGAATTTGGATTAGAGACTAAATATATGGTGGGCTACATTCGAAAATTAATGAAAATTACATGCAAAATTTTATTTTCATCGAAAGCTACCTGGGGCTATAGCCCGAGGTAGCCCTTAATTTGGCTCCACCACTAAACACAACCATGATTTTTCACCATCATAGGGATCGCCACCACCACCACTATGCCACCATTGCCCTATACTTCGTTCTTGTCACCACCTAAATCCCACCGTTACTAACACCTCTATTGTCGTTTGTCACCACTCACAACTACTACCAGTACCACCACTCTAAATACCATTGCTTCGTGTTGTCTCAACTACTATCTGTCGCTATTACTACCAAAGACGAATTTATATATATGCATACATAGATATATATATACATATATATATATATATATCATTAAAGATGTTGGTCGTAGCGCATTTTCAATGTTTTCATTCTATTACATTATCTTCAAATCAGACTACCAAACACATTTTCACATTTTGAAAGTGCAAAATTCTATTTGTCATTATCCTTTTACCCAATTCTTCAAAAATCATTTGGTAATAATGTTACATGTGTCACAAATAGAGCGTAAGGAGTAAAATGAAATTTTATGTAAGGCACAACTCATTCAGTGTGTAGATGTTGATGATGAAGTTGTTTGCTCTTTGAATTATGTGCTTCAGCCAGCAACGTTCTCCTACAACAATCCGTTGAAAACAAGAAACAATGAACTCATGGAGCAAACTCAAAATTAGTCACAGCAAGGTGAACTCATTTGCGGTATTCTAGAAGTGAACTCGTTTGCGGCGAGTCCCGCTTTTAAAATAATTGAACGCGGTTTTGGTAAAAATATTTTTGGAACCAATACTTAGTAAAAATGCAAGTGAGTCATAGAAAAACATTTTATTGTTTCGTGCAAAAAGCACATAATTATCTTCTTGCAAGAAATATTTTAAATGCTTTTGGAATATAAAAATATTTTCTCTAAAAAATTATTTTTAAAGCAGTTTCAAACAAAGCCCTACATTAATCAGGATATTGATTTTTTAATACTTCTTTGGTTATGGTTCTAGGATTTGGCTTTGCTTATTGGGGGATTCTACAATGTTATTTTTTGGTTCACTACTTAAGGGGTTTAGAATGTGAAACAAAAATTATGGTTTTAGAATGAAACAAAAAAAAAATTAGTGATTGGATAAGTACGTAGCAAAAGTGTTTTACCGAATGTTTTCAGTTATACCTCATTGATTCATGGGTTATGCAACATGAGACGCTGGGAAGAAGTGCTCTGTCTGTTTGAAGGAATGGTGGATGAAGGAGTCAGGCCAGATGTTGTCACCTGTAACAGTCTAATTTATGCATTGTGCCAATAAGGAAGGTTTGAAAAAGCCAAGAGCTTCTTGATTTGCATGCCTAACAGTGGAATTTCACCCGATGTATACGCATATAATGTTCTTATCAGCCGTCTTTGCAGGGAAGAAAGAATTCAAGAAGCGCTTACTCGGCTTGAAAAGATGACAACGAATGGCCTAAAGCCTGATGTTATCACTTTTAATTCCTTGATTTCTGTTTCGTGCAAGTCTGGTAACTGGGAGGAAGGTGTGAGGTTATTTAAAACCATGATTGGTTATGGAGTCTTGCCAGATATTGTTACATACAATTATGTACTGGATGCTTTATGCAAGGAAGGGAAGACAGCAGAGGCGCTGAATCTGGTGGACGACATGATTTGTAGAGAGGAAAAGCCTGATGTTGTGACTTACAACTCCTTGATTAATGGATTGTGCCGTACCAACCAATGGAGAGAAGCCACAAGGTTGTTTGACAAAATGTTATGCCATGGAATCTTACCTAATTGCATAACTTTGAAGATACTTTCTGGTGCTCTCTGCAATGGAGGGATGACCGATGAGGTTCGCAAAGAATTTAAGGCGAGAATGGATGGAGCTTTGAAGATTTTTCCTAATGCTTCATGTGCAGAATAACATGCTACCTGGTTTGAAATTTATATTAATGAAGAGTGGTCATATATTAATGCATGGATTTCGGTGTGATGGGGTAATTCACTGGTTATGTTTTTCTTGTTTCTGTTACGTGCTCTTGTGCTACAATGGAAACTCTTTTTCGTATAAGCTTAAACTCGTTCAGTTTTCAAATGCTCTGTAGCTAAGGATTAAATGTTGGCCCCTCCGTAGTAATCTAAAATTTTCTTATCCAAACGCAGTGTTGGGGTATATTTGGGTTAGGAACTTCCAAATTCCAAAGAACTAAAGCACAGTGATGAAGAAATAGATTATAAAAGAATTAGATAGGAGAAAATCAAAGTCATTACTAGCTTGCTGGGGTCCGGGAAACACAAGGGAGAGATAAGCGTTGAAGAATGTGAAGTTCCACGTCGGAAACCCGACCGAGTTAAATACAGTTTATACAAGAAAAGCTTTTGTGAAACAGATATAAAAAAGGAAGGGTAGAGAACTTCTGGAACCAGACTAACGCGTCGACATCGTATAGAAACAGACAAACACGTGGCTCGTGAACAGTGCTGGAGCAATGAAGGACAAAATAATGAAACCAGAAGCTGGGATTGTCTCTCAGTGGCCTGCTCATCCAGCTGGACAGTCTGATCATACAAGTGCTAATAACTATTAACATCAGAGACAGATTCCATAGAAATCAAGAAAGATAATGGAAGACAGCTTGAAGAAGAAGCTAAAGAAAACTCTTTATATCTTTCTCTCAATATTTCTGAAAATTACAATCTGTACAAATATCAAAGAGGGAAAAGCTATTTATACTATCTTATTTAGTAAACTACACAGGCACATGTTTCTCACGTGTAGGAGTTATTACTTAGCCTATATACTCATCCAATACCCCCCCTCAATCTTTGCTGGGGTACCCAAGCTTAAGATTGAAACAATGGCGCAGCAAATCTGGACCATGTAATCCCTTTGTCAACACATCAGCAATCTGATCCTTAGTACACAAATACTCCACAGATAAATCGCCTTTTTGAACCCGTTCACGAACAAAATGGAAGTCTGTCTCCAAGTGTTTAATCCGAGAGTGTTGAACCGGATTTAAACTCAATGCTATAGCTGATTGATTATCACAATAGAGCACTGGGAAAGAAGGCACAAAGACATGCAAATCCTTGAGAATAAGTCGAATCCAAGCAATATCAGCAGTGGTATTAGCAAGGGCACGATATTCAGCCTCCGTAGAACTACGAGAAACGGAAGACTGTTTCTTAGATTGCCAAGAAATAGGATTCTGCCCAAGATAAACAACATACCCAGTGATAGATCGGCGAGTGTTCAAATCTGCTGCCCAATCGGAATCACTATAGGCAGTGACTGTAAGTGAACCCCCAGAAATATATGTTAAGCCACACTGAAGAGTACCTTGGAGAAAGCGAATGATTCGTTTAACCATAGCAAGATGAATATCAGTGGGAGCATTCATATATTGACACACATTATTCACAGCAAACGCAATATCAGGACGGGTAAAGGTGAGATATTGTAAACCACCAACCAAGCTGCGATATAAGGTAGGATCTGATAATAAGACACCTTCAGTGGACAACACTTGATTATGAGGCTTGCAGGGTGTGGAGCAAGGTTTACAGTCATCCATTCCCGCCTTGTGAATCAAATCTTTAGTGTATTTGGCTTGATTAATAAACAGATCACCATTAGATTTATAGGTAATCTGAAGCCCGAGAAAATAAGACAATCGACCCATATCCTTCAAATCAAAAGCAGCATTAAGATTGGTGATCACAGACTGAATCATCTGAGAATTAGACCCTGTAATGATAATGTCATCGACGTACAGGAGCAGAATCACAACATCAGTCCCAACAGTGTGAACAAATAGGCTAGAATCAGACAGAGAGGCTTCAAAACCAATTGCTTGCAGATAGCTAGTAATTTTATCATTCCAAGCTCGGGGAGCTTGCTTTAAGCCATAAAGAGACTTAACCAATTTGCAAACATGCGTAGGAAATTGAGGATGAACAAAGCCTTGAGGTTGCTTCATATAGACTTCTTCCTGCAAGTCTCCATGAAGGAATGCATTCTTCACGTCGAGTTGTCGAAGTTCCCAGTGATGAGTTGCAGCTAATGCTAACACTAAACGCACTGTAGTGTGACGAACAACTGGACTAAAAGTTTCTGTATAATCCAGCCCCTTTTCTTGGTTAAAACCTTGAGCTACCAGCCGAGCTTTATAACGGGATATAGATCCATCACTAGTTCTTTTAATTTTATACACCCATTTGCTTCCAATCACATTCTTCTCACCAGAATTAGGAACAAGGGTCCACGTGCCTTGGGATTGAAGAGCATCAAACTCTTCTTGCATGGCCAACTGCCATTGAGGGATATGCGAGGCTTGTTTAAAACTAGATGGTACAGACACATCCACAATGTCAGCAATAAATGTGAAACCTCCGGAGAAATGAGCATTATTGTCAAGAGTCAAGGAAGTCACTTCTGGAAATATAGCAGTCAAAGCAGAATAATCTTTTCTGGTAATAGCACCTGTTCGCAATCTGGTTTGAATACCTTGGGATAGAGACACATTCTCAGGCAGAGCAGAAGTGGATGAAGGAATAGGAGAAAATTCCACATGGGACTGTTGTGGCTGAAGGACAGGCAACAGAGAAGGACTGGACAGAGTAGCAGGAGAGACAGAGTCCTGTGCATTTTCCAAAGAACCTGAAGAAACAGATCTGATAGGTGGTGAATCGAGAGGATGACCATCATGAACAACCTGTGCCATTGGAATCGACAACTGAACAACAATAGGTTTCATCTGACCATTCGAATGAGAAGAAGGAATCGGTCCAGCAGCTGCAGTGACATCTTTCTGGTAAGGAAACACAGTCTCATCATGATAAACATGGCGAGAAATAAGAATTTTCCCAGTGAACATATTATAACACAAAGTACCTTTATACCCTCGAGGATATCCCAAGAAAACACACTGAGTGGATCTGGATTGCAATTTAGTAGTATTATATGGTCTGAGATATGGATAGACTGCAGAACCAAAAACCTTCAAATGAACTAAGTCAGGTTGCTTGCCAAACAGTTTTCCAAAAGGGGAATCCATATGAAGAGTCTTACTAGGCATCCGATTAATCAGAAATGCAGCATGGGCTACAGCAAATGACCAAAACTTATGTGGTAACTTAGCAACAGATAACAATGTTATTGCTGTCTCAAGCAGATGTCTATGCTTCCTTTCAGCAAGACCATTCTGCTGAGGTGTATATGGACAGGAAATCTGATGTAAAATACCATGTGTGGCCAAAAATTCCTTAAATGCAGTGTTAACAAACTCACCACCTCCATCAGATTGGAAGATCTTAATCCTGGACTGAAATTGATTCTCAACATAAGCACAAAATTTGACAAATGAAGTGAACACCTCTGATTTATTCATTATAGGAAAAATCCATACAAATCGAGTAGCTTCATCTATAAACGACACATAATAGCGAAACCCCTCAACTGAAATAACTGGAGAAGGCCCCCATACATCACTATGAATCTTATGAAAAGGTATATCTACTGTATCAACCCTATCAGAAAATGGAAGTCGACTCATCTTTCCTTCAAGACAATGAGAACAAACTGTACTAATGGGATCAGAAGAACAAATTACATTGGAATTCCTAAGCATAGTGGCTAAGACAGCATTTGACGGATGACCACATCGCTGATGCCACAAAGAGAATTGCACTTTACATCCCAAATAAGCAGAAGAAATTGAACCTTTCTGGAACAGTGTTGGAAAAATATGCACAGGAACTCTGAACAATTCATTCGTGCTACTCTGGCCTTGATGAAGGATGACCCCTGTTGCCTTGTCCTGTACAAAAAATCGAACATCATCGCATATGAACCAACTATTATTGTCTCGGCATAATTGCTTAACAGATAAAAGATTAACATTTAACATTGGCACATGCAAGACATTCTTAAGATGTAAAAGATGAGAGGAAGACGATAGAGTGCCATGACCAATGTTTTGGACATCCAAACCTTCACCATTACCAACGATTATCTTCTCAGTGCCTTCATATGGTGTCGAATGATCAAGAACTGTCAAATCTGGAGTCATGTGATGAGAAGCCCCAGTATCAAGAATCCAAGAAGCTCCATTTGAAGTAGCTGCAGAAGCATGAGCGTTCATAGCTGGAAAACCAGCAGAAGAGGATGGCACAGATGGAGAGATGAATGGAGAAGAAGGAGGTACATTCATAAACTGAGGAAATGAATTATGGTTCACAAACTGGGATACAGGAGGAACCATACCCATATCAACACCACGAGGAGACATAGAAACCCCTTGATATGCAACATTGCCAGATAAGGAAGGAGATGGCTGAGCACCTTGATAAGCATAATTGCTCCGATGCCTACAATTCAAGGCAATATGACCCCGTTTACCACAGATTTGACATTCAGACACATTCATACCATTATCATTCCTGAAACGACAAGTAACTGCAACATGACCCTTTCTCGAGCAAATCTGACACTCAGGAATAGGCTCAAACCTGTTGAACGTATTTCCGGACCACTGCTGCCAAGAATTGCCAGATCGCGAGCCATTAAATTTCTGCCTATATCCACCATTTCCTCTTGGCCGATAATTGTTACCATTGAATGATCTGCCAGACATATTATTGCCAGAATAGTCACTGGACTGAAATTGATTACCAGGATAACCTGGACCAGATGATGAACTACCAGAATAACCAGAGCCAACACCCGGAGAAAACGGTACAGTAGAAGCACTACCTGATGAATTGGAAGAAACAGGGTACTGATTGGAAGACCCTCCAGTAGAGTCTGTAGAAGCTTGAGCATTAACATACATGGCAGACATACTTTGTACCAACGACTGCATTCTGGTTTCAATAGTCTTTTCTGCACCAATTAATTGAGCCCGAAACTCTTTAAGTGTAATGTTTGAGTCTTGAGCCAAAATAACAGTCCGAATCATATCATAATCAGAAGGTAAACCAGTAAGTGCAGCAATGATGAGATCATTATCTGATACTTTCTCTCCAGCAGCCTGTAATTGATCTTTAATAGTCTTTAATCTCAACAGATATTTATCAATATTATCACCCCCTTTCTGCATGGTATGTAACTCTGCTTTGAGATGATTGACACTAGCTTTAGACACAGACATATATCTATCCTGTAAAGCAGTCCATGCCTCATTAGAAGTCTTGCAGCCTACCACATATTCTATAGCATCATCACTGAGGGTAGCAAGTAACAAACTTAACAACGCCATATCAATCTTAACCCATTCTTTATAAGCTGCATTGATCTCATTGGTAACTCCTAATTCAGAAGTAATAACAAACTTGGGAGGACACACCGAATCTCCAGTAAAATGATCAAAGAAATCATAACCACGAAGAACTGATCCAAATTGGTAGCTCCATTTAATGAAATTATCATCATTCAATTTAATTGTGAGCATACCCAGCAAACTTTCAATTCGCACTTGATTTGCCATAATAGGAGAACAGACAAAAGAAACCAAACAATATCGATGCGAGAGAAAAAGAAATTACCCAGACCAACCCAGATGCAAATTGAGTCGGTGAAGAATCCCAGATGAACAAGAATGACAGATCTGATATCCAATTAACAAAACAATCACTATACACTCTCAGAGAGGCAAAAAATCACAGATATACTTCAACAATGGCAATCGGCCTTGAATCACTTCAATTACTGCAAGAAACTAGAATTCGCAACAAATTTGGCATCGGCCTTTCAACAAATCAACATATAACTCTTCGATTAACTAGAAAATTATGGCATCGGCCTTCAATCAACTCTAATCACTTCACTTCAAACTAAATTGCAAAAGAAAGAACGCTAAAATATCTAGGGTTTTTACCGCACAGAGACCAGGCAAAACCACCTTCTTACCAGTCAAAGCAACAAAAACATTACCAGGACCATTGCGCAAGCAAGAAAAACCGCTCTTGATACCATATTAACATCAGAGACAGATTCCATAGAAATCAAGAAAGATAATGGAAGACAGCTTGAAGAAGAAGCTAAAGAAAACTCTTTATATCTTTCTCTCAATATTTCTGAAAATTACAATCTGTACAAATATCAAAGAGGGAAAAGCTATTTATACTATCTTATTTAGTAAACTACACAGGCACATGTTTCTCACGTGTAGGAGTTATTACTTAGCCTATATACTCATCCAATAATAACCATTATTTATCACAAATGATGCAGAACTTGCACCATGTGAATATTTTGGTTCATGATGATGCTAGGGTTGACGGAGAAAATCAAGATGATCAATACATTCTCGATGGATAACGCTTTACTTTGAAGAAACTGCTCTCTGCTCTGTATGTATGAATGTCTGCAGTGTCGTGGGAATTGTAAAGGTTAGAAATTTGTTTAATGCACTCCGATTTGTACTTTGTTCAATTAGGTATATCGAGCTTGAAATCAAGTCAATAAGGACCATGACTTCTACCTTCCACTCAAAGCTCCTTTTGGCCGGGAGTATCTGACCTAGGTTCGTGTCAGAAGAAGTTAGTTTTGTTCTTGCTGTCCTTTATTCTACAAGTCGAAAGAAATAAGTACTCAGAGAGACCATGCTTACAATGTGAACTTTTTGTAACTCTGGCATTCCACCTTCCTTAGTATGATACTGTGTATGACTTTGCTCGTAATGAGCAATACATGCATGTACCGGTGTGTCTTTTTGCATGTGTGAAAAGAGGAGGATTAGCATTACTGTAGTTGATGTATAAGTGACATCCTTTTTGTTCAAGGGATTCGACCAGCTGATAAAATTATAGAACTAACCTGGACCTTGATCTCCTGCGGAGTCCTGGGTAAGCGGCGTCAGGTTAGTATGGTTGTTTTCCCCACTCTGATTCAGGAGCTTCTTCTTTAGCCCATTATTGTTTTTAATGTATACTGACGTAGTATGAAAAAACACTTTGTTATTCTTTTGATCTTGCATCCTTGCGTGCTTCAAATGTAAAGATGTGGATGGTGCGGTGCGTATTTGCAAATTAATGCCAAAACTAATTTGATGATTTAGTTTGTGTTTGGCTTTCAGAGATTGACATACATACATATATATATATGTATGTATGTATGTATGTATATATATATATATATTGTTCTATCATTCCAAATGGTTTGGGATATCCGAATTGAGCTTTTAGCCCAATATATGTGTCGCCACACGACTAGGTTTCTCCCCTAGATTTAACGCCACTAGTGCTGTCGAATACATCTTTTGTAATTGTATCTTTTCTTGTTACTTATATCCATGTGAGGTACTGTCCTTTGGATCAAAGTAATGTAGTTCTGTTCTTGCTCGGGCGATCAAATTATACTTTGATTTTAAGGTAATCGATAATGAAGCTGAGCAGCTTAAGAGAAGGGATTTCAGTTGTATAGTTCTTTCAAACTGCATCGATGACTTGTGCTTTCGGTAATCCATTTGTCTGCTCTTATTGCTATGTCGATTGCCTTATGAACTGGCACGGCCCATTGATTCAAGTCTGTTGATTTTACGGGCTATTATAGGTCTCTGCTGTGTTTATTGTTGACTTGTATTAGGATTCCTATAATTGTGGGATTCCTACTACAATTGGTTTCCTAGTTTAGGATGTAATTATTCTTTCCCATATTTATTCTTTCCCATATCTGAATAGGGTTGTATATATACCTTGTTTTGATATGAAATAAAAATATCAATTGAAAAACATTCTTTCTTCTTGGCACCAGAGCCGGGTTAGAAAAACACTGAGCCCTAATAATTTTTTTTTTCTGCCGTGTACCTGATCCATTGCAGTGAGCAACCTTAGGATTGTTGATGCCCGTGCCCTGATCGATTGCAGCGAGCACCAGATAGGGTGTTGCTGCCCTGTTGATTTGTCCAACGTGTTCTAGGTCCCATCACTGCTGCTGTTTTTTCATTCTCTGCCTAGTTTGTGTCAGTCAACACCGAAGCAACATAGAGATGGCTGAAGAAAAGGGGGCTGGTTCACAGATTGTTTCAGCGGCTGCTCCAATTATGGTGCAGTCAGAGAATTCAAGCTTTAATATTGGTATGGTTTTGGATGAAAAGAACTATGATTTATGGGCTCCTCTCATTCAAATTCATATTGCTGGAAGGAAGAAGATGGGATATCTTCGTGGGTTTATCAAGGCACCTAGCGAAGACAATCCTAAATATGATGATTGGTTTTCTGAAGATCAAAAACTTAAGAGTTGGCTTTTGTCTTCAATGAAGCCCGAGATTATGAAACGGTACATTCGGTTGTCTACATCGAAGGAGATTTGGGACTCCTTGAAGGCAGCCTACTTTGATGAGAATGACGAGGCTAGAATTTATTCGTTGAATCAGAAGGCATCCCATTTGCGTCAGAATGACCGACCCTTAGCTATCTATTTTGGGGAGCTCACTGAGATCTTCCAAGAATTGGATCACTTTAATAAAGTATCCATGGAGTGTGAGAATGACATCAAAGTGTTTCAGAAATCCACTGAGAGACAACGGGTCTATGTGTTTCTTGGTGGTCTCGATGATGGGTTTGATCAGGTGCGTGGAGAAGTGCTGCGGAAAGATCCCCCACTTGGCCTGCAGGTTTCTTATGCCTATGTTCGTCGAGAAGCCGATCAAAAGGAAGCAATGAAGATAGTGGTTGACAAGGGGGAGTCTGCTGCCATGGCAGCAAGGGCCCGTGGATCATCTAGTGGGTCGAACCGAGAAGGGGTACAAAACCGGCCTGGATCAACTCGGCTGAGCCAGACAAGCCGGGATCGTCCACAAGGTAAGTGCCCACACTATGGCCTGATGGGACACTCCAAGAGTCGTTGTTTTGAGCTGATTGGATATCTCGAGAATTGGGATAAGACCCGTGATCCTCGGTGCAACAAATCTCGAGCCTCCATTGCCGAAACAAAGAATGATTCGGATCAGATAGCGAACAAGGCATCTACCATGATAGCTGCGGCAGGAAGTGATGGTAAGGCACTCAGTACTTCTACTTCTGTTATGAATAATACATGGATAATTGATTCCGGAGCTACTGAACATATGACTTGTGATTCTAGACAGGTTCCATCACTAAAAACATCCACACAAACCGAGGTCAATGTTGCTAATGGTAATGCCGTCCCTGTTATTGGGGAAGGCGCTGTTTCCCTTTCCGATACCATGAAACTTGACACTGTTCTTGTGGTTCCCTCTCTAAATTATAATTTGTTGTCCGTTGCTCAAATAACCCTTGCCTTACATTGTTTGGTTATTTTTTGGCCCTATTTTTGTGTTTTTAAGGACATCCGGACGCGGAAGACGATTGGTTATGGTATTAAAAGAGGGAAACTTTATTACTTGGAATTGATCACCAGTAGTTCTAGCTTGCTGACTCAAGCTCTCTCCGTCGATGATTCTCAAGGGATTACTAATAAAGTGTCAGATATCTGGATGTGGCACCGGCGCCTTGGGCATGCTTCCTTTGGTTATCTGCATAAGTTATTTCCTAGTTTGTTTGTCAAGAATGATGTTTCTCAGTTTAAGTGTGGTGTTTGTGAAATGGCTAAGAGCCATCGAACCTCTTTTCCTCCCAGTTTAAATAAAAGTACCGTTCCTTTTATGATTGTGCATTCTGATGTATGGGGACCGTCAAAAGTAGCCACTCTTGGTGGTGCTCATTGGTTTGTTACTTTTATTGATGATTGTACCCGCATGACTTGGGTTATTTTGTTACAGTCAAAGAGTGAAGTTAGTTCGGCCTTCCAACGGTTTCATAAAATGATTGATGTACAATACAACAGGAATATCCAGGTTCTTCGTAGTGACAATGAGGGAGAATATGTTAATATGGAACTTCGTTCATTCTTAGAGTTGCATGTTATTGTTCATCAGACCACGTGTCCGTATACTCCTCAACAGAATGGGGTTGCAGAAAGGAAAAATCGACACTTGTTGGAAACGGTTCGTGTTTCCCTACTTGCGGCACATCTGCCGTTCAATTATTGGGGAGAGGCACTTACGTCTGCAACTTATCTTATTAATCGCCTTCCATCTCGGACTCTCAACTTCCAGATGCCATTTCAGGCTCTCACATCTCAGACTAGCAACCCCCCGACTCCCAATATTCCCCCACGGGTCATCGGATGTGTTGCGTTTGTTCACCTCCATCCACCTCAACGGAAGACTAAACTTGAACCTAAAGCTCTTAGTTGTGTTTTTTTGGGGTATGCTACTACCCAGAAAGGGTATCGTTGTTATCATCCTTCGAGTAAAAAGATGTTTATTACTCAGGATGTGAGTTTTCACGAGAATGACATGTTCTTTGGTTCCTCCCCGTCCTCACTTCAGGGAGACTACCACAATGATGAAGTTCTGACTCACGATAATAGGGACGTGTTGAGCTTGGAGTACACGGCTTCTGGAAGAGGGCAACAGCCCACGACACCTGGGGAAGGGCAGCAGCCCGTGCCCGTGACACCTGGAGAAGGGCAGCAACCTGTGTTTTATGGGTTTAGTCCTACCGAGCAGCCTACCGATGAGCAGCCAACAAGTCAGGAAGAGGAGCAGCCCACGGGTCTCACGGGTATTGAGTTGGAAGATGAGATGCAGCCACCCAATTGCAGTGAAACAGCGCAGCAATTACAACATGTGTCACGAGATACTACTTCTCATAACCAATCGTCTTCTACACCAGATGCACCTCCACTTCGTCGCCTTCCAGAGCGTATTAATAGAGGTATTCCCAAACCCACTTATGAGGTAGATCCTGAGTGTAAACACAAGTATTCCATGAGTGAGCCAAACTCTGATTCAAGAGTGAGATACCCATTAAACCATTATGTGTCTACCTGTCAACTGTCAGAATCAAATAAGTCATTTGTATATCAATTATCTACTGTATCTATTCCTTACAGTGTGCAGGAGGCGTTAGCAGATTCCTGCTGGAAAGATGCAATGAACGAGGAATTGAGATCGTTGAAGAAGAATGCTACCTGGGAAATAACTGACTTGCCAGCCGGAAAGAAAACAGTGGGATGCAAATGGGTTTATACAGTAAAATATAAAGCCGACGGAACGGTAGATCGCTTTAAAGCAAGATTGGTGGCAAAGGGGTATACACAGAAATATGGCATTGATTACACTGATACGTTCGCACCAGTGACAAAGATCAATACAGTTCGTGTTCTACTATCCTTAGCAGCAAATCTGGATTGGCCTTTGCAACAGTTCGACGTAAAAAATGCTTTCCTCCATGGAGATCTGACTGAGGAGATTTACATGGACCTTCCACCAGGGTGCAGTGATTCGGACAGACGGAAACAAAAGGTATATAGGCTCAAGAAATCACTGTATGGATTAAAGCAGTCTCATAGAGCCTGGTTTGGAAGATTTACCAAGTCCATAAGGGCATTTGGGTATATACAGAGTAATTGGGATCACACGTTGTTTCTGAAACACCAGAACGGAAAGGTTACGGCTCTAATCGTGTATGTGGATGATATGGTGGTTACTGGTGATGATCCTATTGAGCAAGCAGCCTTAAAAAGTTATTTGTCCACAGAATTTGAAATGAAAGATCTTGGTCCTTTGAAATATTTTCTTGGGATTGAAGTATCAAGATGCAAGTCCGGGATATTTCTATCATAAAGGAAGTATGTTCTTGACCTGTTGGAAGAAACCGGTATGACAGCATTTAAGCCGGTGTCTACTCCGTTGGCCGAAGGAACGAAGTTGGGTATAGATCAGAACCAAGTACCGGTTGATAAAGGGAGGTATCAAAGGTTAGTAGGAAGATTAATGTACTTGGCTCACACTAGGCCCGATCTTGCTCATGCCTTAAGTGTGATTAGTCAATATATGCACAATCCAGGAGAACAACATATGAGTGCAGTTATGAGAATATTGAGTTACTTAAAGGGAAGCCCTGGTAAAGGAATTTTATTTCGGAAAAATGAGCATTTCAGAATTGAGTGCTATACGGATGCTGATTGGGCAGGATCGACGGATGATAGACGCTCAACATCTGGGTATTTCACCTTTGTTGGGGGAAATCTAGTAACGTGGAGAAGCAAGAAGCAGAATGTCGTATCAAGGTCAAGTGCAGAAGCCGAATTTAGAGGCATGGCACTCGGTATTTGTGAACTCTTGTGGCTTAAGTTTCTGTTGCAAGATGTGGGTGTCAAACAAGGTCTGCCTATGAAGTTATTCTGTGACAATAAAGCTGCACAGGATATTGCTCATAATCCTGTGCAACATGATCGGACCAAGCATGTAGAGGTTGATCGGTTCTTTATTAAGGAGAAGCTAGATAATAAAGTAATTGAGGTTCCTCCCATAGGAACGGACGACCAAGTAGCAAATATTCTCACGAAGGCAGTTTCTAGTAACAAGTTCTCCAAATTTCTAGACAAGTTGGGCATGTGCAACATTTATGGACCAACTTGAGGGGGAGTGTTGACTTGTATTAGGATTCCTATAATTGTGGGATTCCTACTACAATTGGTTTCCTAGTTTAGGATGTAATTATTCTTTCCCATATTTATTCTTTCCCATATCTGTATAGGGTTGTATATATACCTTGTTTTGATATGAAATAAAAATATCAATTGAAAAGCATTCTTTCTTCTATATATTGGAACTCTCAGATGTTAGTGAGATTTGTTAGTCATGCATATGCATCTAACTTTTGCCTGCAAATCTATCACATACTACTTTATCTGCCTGTGCAACTCCACCACCGTCGTCTCCATCGCGTCATCTGCTTCTGTCAAGGAAACCGAGATTCATACGCAGTCATAGTCCTAGGCGTTTTAGCTTCTCTATATGTACTTGGATTTCCTTTTGATTAGGTATCCTTCGCTGCATTAATAATGTGCACAACTCATTCAGTGTGTGTGTTTAGATGTTGATGATGAAGTTGTTTGCTCTTTGAATTATGTGCTTCAGCCAGCAACGTTCTCCTACAACAATCCGCTGAAAACAAAAAACAACCAACTCATGGAGCAAACTCAAAATTAGTCACAGCAAGGTGAACTCGTTTGCAGCAAGTCCAGCTTTTAAAATAATTAAAAGCAGTTTTGGCGAAAATGTTTTTGGAACCAATATTTAATAAAAATGTAGTGAATCCTAGAAAAATATTTTATTGATTCGTGCAAGAAGCATATAATTGTCTTCTTGCAAGAAATACTTTAAGTGCTTTTATAATCTAAAAATATTTTCTCTAAAAAGTCATTTTCAAAGCAGTTTCAAACAAGTCTTACATTTACGAAGATATTGATTTTTTAAAACTTCTTTGGTTATGCTTCTAGGTTTTGGGTTTTGCTTATTGGGGGATTGTACAATGTTAATTTTTGGTTGACTACTCTCGGGGTTTAGAATGTGAAAAAAAAATTATGGTTTTAAAATGAAACAAAAAAATTTAGTGATTGGATAAGTATGCAATAACTTGATGATTTAGTTTAAAAAATTTAATCTCTCTAACATTATTTTAAGCCATTTTTGTGTGACTCAACAAAGTCATTAAAAATCAACTTACATATAAAAGGACACAGTAACTTATACATCAATTATTTGCTCATGTGTGTGAGGTAGGTTTTTAATAGTTTTATTTTATATTTTTTGGACTAAAGCGATAGTATTAGTAAGTTAAATGTTAAATTAGCCACCTACGAAGTTCGAACTCAAGCTGCATAACACATTTTCATCACTGTGGCAAATGGCCACTTGCTCATGTGCGTGAGGTAATTTTATTTTGTATTTTTAGGAAGGGGATCCTCTCTGGATCCATTCCACCAAATCCACCAAGATCACAAATTCGAACATTTAAAATTTGATTTAACGGCTACAAACAGAGGCTCACTTTAAAAATTATAATAACTTTAACCTTTGGATCAAATTTTACAGGTTCATATTTGTTGCCTTGCTGGATTTGGTGGAAGAGATTTGAAGAGAATCCCTTTCGTATTTTTATAGTTTTTTTTTTCTTTTTAATTAATTTGTATTCCTTAAAAAAATAAAAAAATTGGGCGGTATTTGAAGAACTTTATAAAAACTTCACCTTTTTAGTCTTATAAAGATATGTATATTATAACACTGTGCAAATACATGTTGCATATATTTTTATGTCATCAGCACAAGATTTTGAGGTTGCAAGCAAAATCCTCTTCACCATAAGGGTGTTGATTTTCAGAATACAGAATTAAGGGTTGAAACAAGAACCAATTGAAGTCGGTTTCTTTTCAATTGCAGCTTGATTCAAGAGAAGGATTGAAATTCATGGGATTTCATGAACTGGGCTGAATCTGTGGAAGATGAAGATAAAGGTGATAACCACGAGACTTCCTAACTCAACAGGTAATCCTTCTTTCATTTTTACCTTTCTGCACAAAAAAGATGGATTTCATTCCGCTGCTGGCAATGCCAATGCTACTAGTACAGATAGATTTAATCAAACCAATTCGGAATCGGACAATTTGATTCAAACGCGATGCAAATCTGGAAAGATTAGGAAAGATGAAGCACTGGGTTACTTCGATTCCATGATCCAAACCAAACCCTTGCCATCTATTTGGACTTTCAATTGTTTGTTTGGGGCACTCTCCAGGATGAAGGAGTACTCTGCTGTGGTTTCTATGTGTAAAACAGTTGATGGGCTGCGCTCAATTCCGACCTGATGTCTGTACAATGAATATTTTTCTGAATTGCTTCCGCCGTCTGAACCGGGTGGACTTGGGTTTCTCTGTTTTAGCAATTACCCTTAAATATGGTCTTCAACCCGATGCTCATTCTATAAATACTTTACTTCACGGGCATTGCAAGTACAGTTCCTGGGCTGAGGCAATGGAGCTGTTCAAGTTAATAGAAGAGAAGGGATACACATGCAATGAAATCACTTATGCTACCATGATGACTATGCAAGGCTCGGAAAACTTCTAAGGCACTCGAGATACTTACGAATATGTTGGAAGATTCAAGCCCAAACAAGACTGCTGCCATCCCATCATAGATAGCCTGTGTAAGGAAAGACAAATAGATTTGTGCTTCATGCAAGTCTGATAACTGGGAGGAAGTTATGAGTTTATTTAAAACCATGAATTGTTATGGACCCTTGCCTAATATTGTTACATATAATTCTGTACTTGATGCTTTATGCAAGGAAGGGAAGACAGCAGAGGCACTGAATCTTGTGGAAGAAATGATCCGTAGAGAGGAAAGGCCTGATGTTGTGGCTTACAACTCCTTAATTAATGGATTGTGCCGGACCAGCCAATGGAGAGAAGCTACAAGGGTGTTTAATAGAATGCTGGATGAAGGTATTGCCACAGATGTTATCACTTACAACAGTTTAATCAATGGCATGTGTCGTACAGCTCAATGAGAAGAAGCCACAAGGTTGTTTGATGATATGGTAGGCCGGGGACTCTCGCCTGATACCGTTACTTTGGTAATACTTTTGGATGCTATCTGCAAAGGTGGGATGACAGAAGAGACTCACAAAATATTTGAGGCAACAATTGAATACGGTATGAAACTCGGCACAATAACTTGCAGTACGCTGGTTAGTGAATATTGTTTGCATAGCAGAAAGGAAAAGGCAAAGATATGAGGTTCCGCCTACATACAATTATGCAATTCCACTATTTCGATTCATTTTTGTAACTCAACTGATAATCAAACAACGTGCGCTCTCAATCAGAAGATATGACAGTTAAGCTTTTTCAATATAAAACTTTTTGGTGATTAAATCAAACATCCAAAATCATACCAATCAATCAATTTATATGGTTCACTAAAAGCATGAATGTTGAAACAGAACTACAAAAAAAAAAAAAAGAACAAAAAAAAAGGTTGATCCGATGGATCATAACTAATATTCATCATTCCAAAAATAGATTAAACAAGAAATTCCACAATATAAATTTGACATTGAAAATCCAAAATAAAATCAAAAATAAAATCAAAATAATAAAAGTACATAGTTATAGTGTAGGTTTATCTCCTAGCCGTAGCTATGGAGATTAGTTTTCCGTAAACGAAAATCACAAAGCGTTAATCTCTAAGAAATTAAAACAAACAGAAGAAAAACAGGAGAGAGCGTTAAAATGGAGCCAAATCCTTGCCTTAAACACAAGAGAGAGATGAGAGGAATCGTATATCAATGGCCTTCTTGGACGCGTTGAAGAATGTGAAGTCCCACGTCGGAAACCTGACCGAAATGAATACAGTTTATATTTCATGGTTTCACTGTTTGCACTTTTTATAAAACCACACACTTGTTGAGTTAGCAGAAGAAATACTTTCAAAACAAGAATGACCATCATAAAAACATGATTAGAGATTTGAAAATGTTGCAACTCACATTCAACTCTTGATCGCCAACATCCTTTTCTTTTTTCTTGGTCCAACTTCGCCTCCTACATCGTCGTCATCTTCACCACCATCCTCGGGCATCCTGAAATTTCCCAAGTGGACACCGCAGCCATTTAAGAGCAACCCTTTTCCGTCGTAGCGGCCAAGTGTAACTCGACACAGATACGGCTTTGATTGGTCACCACCCTCATCCACCTGCGACTTTCTGTGAGCTGGTAATGGAATATATTTTAGCCACACATGAGCCGCATCTATCCCTTTTGTAGCTGCATCTATCCCTTTTGTTACAAACAAAAAACCAGTCGGGTCTGGGTCATTTATATGTACTCCATTGACTTCCATCCATATATTAAACAAGCATTGTCCAGAAAAATTTTGCGTGAATTTGAAAGCAGCACAGAAAACAAGTCCTGTGTTTTTCCATTTGAAAGTCCGAGGGATTTCAATAAAAATTTCACATGAACAACCAGGACAGGTCACACGTACGTCCTTACGGCAACTGAACCAATTTGGAACTTCACTGCCTGGAAATATAATATTTATCGCTTCATTGCACTTCCCCGCCTGTAAGATTCATATAATGAAATGTTAATTAGTCGTTCATAGTGGAAGAGTGGAAAAATGGAAAAGAGAAAGAGAGAAAAGTGCCTGATGCAGTAATACGCTTGCCATCATGGAGACGTCCAAAGCCAACTTTTCGCATAGCCTCTGGCAGCCATACATGATCATCCTACGAATGCGTCTCATGTCTCCGTCTACTAGTATCATCTCCGACAATGTTGGAAATATTTCCAGTAATTTGCAATCACCAACGTCAATCCGTCTTATCTTTGGTGGAAGTTCTGAAATTTCTCGAAGTCTCTTGCAACCACGCAAATCAAGACCCTCCAACCACACAAATTTGCCAATGCATGCAGGAAGACTCTCAATATTGCTATTACATAGAAAAATGTCCGATAAGTTGCATTCATCAAAATGCATAGTCCCTAGATTGGGAATTGCTGCTGACCCAAAGTTGTCAAGTGAAATGTTTGAGTTCGTTGGAAGATCCGGAGGGAGTGTAACAAGCTTTGCGCAGCGTTGGAGACCGAGATATGTAAGACGGGGCAGCGCATAAATGCTTTGCGGCAGATTTGCCAAGATTTCACATCCATTTAACGATAAGCATTCAAGCCCGATGAGATTTTTAATTGATGGAGGCAATTCTTTTATAGCAGTTCCTTCAAGTGCCCAAAAACATAAGCGTTCCATTTTGCCCACAATTTCCGGGAATATCTCAAACTTTTTGCAACCGTTAAGTTCAAAAGTTCTCAGAGATTTCAAGCTTATTGTTGTTGGAAACACTGCAAGGTTATAACAGTTAACAAGACTTAGTTCTTCAAGTTTATTAAGAAATCCAACTGATGGATCAACCTCAGTTAAATTTGTGCAATCCCTTAGACTCAACCGCACTAAGTTTGGAACTCCGGATAAGTCGGAGATTCTTGTCAAGTATTGACAGCCAGATAAATTTATAGAAGTCAGCTTCGTCAGCTTCTGTGAAGAAAAAAAGAGAGGAAAGGATGAAAACATTTCAAAGGGGGCAGAGAAAAAAGAACGACTCTTTAGCCTTAAAACAGAAAGAAAAAAAATCAACGTATATACCTTAAATCCCTCCCCGAATCCTGTGATCTGGCTGTTCCTCATGTTGAGTAGAACAAGATTCTTCGGATTAAAATTGGGCGGCAAAGATTTCAACGGACATTCAGGCCAATCAACAAACCTTAAGTTGTTGGGGAGGTAATCAACGGCTCCAGAAAACCGTCCATTACAGTTTATGAAAATTTTAAGATTTTTCATGTTGGAGAAGGTTGTAGCACTTAAGCATATCTCATTATCCGATTCAAGCAGCTGTACCTTTATGCCTGTAATGTTTTTCGTTCCCTAGTATGAAAATTCAAAGGTATTAACAATGCAAGTTCCTTATAAAACAAAATGCATGTCTCATTAACAAATAAAATGTCGTCGAATGGACTTACTGTATTTTCTGTCAGAACACGATAAACATCGTCATGAAACCACAATCTGCTGCGCTCTCCAGGATCATTGGGTGATTGTTGGCGAACTACTTCTTTACCCATTTCTTCTACCAAATCGTGCATCCATATAAAACCATGATCTATATTTACGAGGGCCTTCTGTATGAGTACGTCAATGCTATGCTTGGGGTTTAGCTCACAACCTTCTAATATTTCGATCACATAGTTACTGCTTCCCCCTTTAAAGAAGCACGCAATGTCAAGAAAAACTTCCTTCACTATTTCATCCAATGCATCATAACTTATCTTGAAAACATCTTGAATTTCTCGGCTTTTGATCAGACCATCTAATATAGCTTGCCACTGATCTCTACTTTCACGGTACAGATGTGAACCTAAAACTCTCAAAACTAATGGAAGGCCTTGAGCATGCCGTATTGCATGGCCTGCAAGTTTCGCATAACCATCCAAAGGTCCATTGCTTTTGAAGGCATTCCAACTGAAGAGCTCAAGAGCTTCATGATAGTTCAATTTCTTCACCTCGTATATTGAAATATTATGATGATGAGCAGTTAACAGTTTCTTATCCCTCGTCGTTATAATAATTCTACTACCAATGCCAAACCAACCATCTGATCCCCCAGCCAAGCAGCGTAACTGTCTCATGTCGTTCACATCATCAAGAACTAAGAGAATCCTTTTACTGCTTAATCTTTCCTTAATTAAAGTGATTCCTTTATCAACATTGGCCACCTTCAACTTGTCTCCCCCTAGAATCTCATAAAGAAGTGTCTTTTGTAATTTGGCCAATCCTTTATCTGTCATTGAACTTTCTCTAACCTTACTGAGAAAGCAACTGCATTCGAAGTTGTGGGAAATTAAATTATAAACAGCTTTGGCAATTGTTGATTTACCAATTCCACCAGTCCCCCATAAACCTACCATACGGACATCATTTCTCCCGACATGTAAGAGGTTATTTATTTCTTGTGCACGAGACTCTATTCCAACTGGGTATTCGGCCACATCCAAATATGTACGATTTATTACTTGCGCGGAAATCCCTTCAACAATGTTATGAATAAGTTTCGATTCATCTTCATGCCTGCGAGTATAAAATCACAAGGAACATCTTATAAATGACATTTTCCCATGTTTTTCCCGTGTTTTTTCCAGTTATATTTACAAACCAATATTTTTTTATAGTTTGAGAAGATTGGACAAAGGATGCTAGAGACACCAATTTGTCCACTAAATTTGACTCCAAATATGCACAAATGGATGGCAAGGCCACAAATGGATGACAAAGGCTACAAATTGACGACATGTTGGGTCTTTTGATTCTTGATCCTATCACAAAAAATTTAAATCTATATATACCAAAAGAGTAGAGAAATTGAAACAAGCGAAAGAAGAAGGAAGTGTTAAAGTAATAATGTATACTTATCCGAGAGAGGCCACCCAGACAAGTTTGCTGCTTCTGAAAGTGCTGCTCTCCATTTGTGGATCTTGTCAACGTTATCCTTATAATTGCACTCAAGGCCAGCAAGTCCATCACCAAAACAACCCTTCTGATCTCGAACATCTGAGGGACTCACCTTGTAAAATACCGGAATCACCGTTTGTTGATTGGATTTCTCGCAGTCAAGGATCTTAACAAGTTCGTCCAAGCACCACATTGAGGAAGCATAGTTTTCGGAGAATACAATGACAGAAATCCTCGACTCTTCAATCGCTTTGAGGAGCGCTGTTGATATTTCTTCTCCTCTTGAAAGACAATTATCCATGAAGGTGTTAATTCCTTTTTGACGCAAAGCTCTACACAAATGGCCTGTGAAATTGCAGCGCGTGTCCTCGCCTCTGAAACTCAAGAATACATGGTATTTCCATGGATTGGTGAAACAGGGAGGAGGAGAAGATGAGGCAGCTGCTGCTGCTGCTTCTTTAGCCATAGAAGCCGACCAGATGATTGTTGCAAACAAATGATTCTTTCGATAGAGATTCAATTAATGTTTGACAGGCTACATGATTCATAAGTATTAACTTGTTCACAAATTAACAGTTGACTTTAGAATGAGGAGTGGTGACAAATGACGATGCTTCTTAGGACTTGAATGCACGAGCCTTAACTGCATGAATAAAACACATTTAACCTGAATAAATTAAACATAATCCTGAATGAAAAGAGGGATAGATGAGTGAACAACATCGGTAAGATAAGCAGCTTGGTTTTTATATACATTTCAAAAGATATTACACACTTCAAAATCATCAATTAATTATCAACTAAAAATAATATTCATTAAACCTACAATAGTATAAATTATTCAACAGAAGTTAAAATTCAGTGTTTATAAAATTTGTTCAATGGATGCAAAGCACCCAACTCTATTAAATTCAGTATTACCTCCACCAAGTTCCTTTTCAGAGATCCACCAGTCCGTCTCAAAAATCCCACTTCAACCACACTATAAAATGCACTACTCCAACTTTTTTCAAAAATGATATTCTAAGAAGTTAAATGCTTGAAGAACCTAAGAAGAAGATAATATATAAATTTATACTAAATTGTAATATTAAATCTACATATACTAAAGTAAAGTTATTGTAAATGCCCAGAAAGAAATCTAAACAAAAAATTGAAACTAAAAACCAAATGGTTATCAAACAGCTCCTAAAGGAATACGCATTTTGGATTTATTAAATGAAGTTTTTCAAAACCTTCAACTAAGTGAAACTAAAATACAAATACAATGCATATGTAGGGATTGTCCAGAGATCACTGAAAACTATATGCTTGACAATAAGGAACGCGGTAAGTTAACAGTGTTAGAAGAAAAATATTATTGGAATTATTGTATACTTTTGCTTTACATGTAAACTGAAAGCTCTCTGACATTTGCCGCAGAGTTCTTTCTCCTTAATCTAAGGAGATTGTTGTTTTGTTCTTAGTAGTTGCCATCATCAACTTTAGTTAATTGAATTAGCTTTAATAATTGTAATAGGAAGTAATGATTATGTACAACATTTGTAGGCTATAACTGCGAAAAAAGTACTAAAAAAGTTTAAACACAAAACCCCCAAAATTATAAAATCAAAATATAATGTACTACCCCTTCTCTCCCGTTTCTCTCTCACCCTCCATTTCTGCAAATCACCTACCTCCCTCTCTCCCTATATACTCCCTACCTCTGTCATAATATCAAAACTCTCAAACCCAATTCAGTGCCTCATCAGAACCCATACAGAATCTAATTAAAGTTTTACCCAAACAAAGAATTCAATTGTAATATTTTAAAATTGAAGAAAACAAATCCCACAGCTTTGGAAAAATTAAAAAAAAAACTCCCAGATGCAGGATTCAAAGAACTTACCACAAAACATTAGCCTTTTTGGCTAAAAATCATCTTCAATCCAAATCAAAAAGCTGAAGAAGCTTAAACTGCTTCCGTTTTTTTAGCGAGCCAAGATTTGAGCGGGACAGAAAAACCTAAAAATATCCCAAACGATCCCAAATTTTGGAACTGATTTAAACCAACCCGCCATGAAATTATAGCCGCTTGAGAAATCTTCTTCCAATTAGAACGGAAGAGGCAGCACAGACTGCGTTTCTTGAAATTAAAAATGATAACAAAATTCAATATCCTTCACTTTGAACTGGAGATTAAGTAAAAAAAAGAAAAAAAATTACCCACAGATCATCTACATGTTCATAATTATGCATGAAAAGTAGAAATTCGAAAAGCAAAAATTAAATCACTTACATGGCAGGTATTCAGCAAGAATAGCATTTCTGCAAAACCCAGAATAATATTAATCAGAGAGTAACACTGAAAATAAAAAAAATTGAAATTTTTATACCTTCAAGTTTCAAGGTTTTTACTCTGGAATCCAGGCAAAACCCAGATCAGATTCTGAATGGGTTTATCAAAAATAATAATTTAATCAGAAATTAACACTGAAAATAAATCAAAAACACCAAAAATTTTGAAATTTTCGTACCTCAAGTTTCTGGGTTTTTAGCGTGAAAACAAGGCTTTTCTGAGACGGGGGGGGTGCAGGCGACGGTCTTGGGGCTCTCATCTCTGATTTCTGAGCATAGATTTGTTCATACGGTGACGATGACGACGGTCTCAGCTGGTATATGCGATGTCAAGGGGTTTGCGGCTGGCAAGACTGAGAATGGCGAGAGAGAATCGGTAAGGGAGTGAGGAAAGGGAGGGATGAGGGATTTGACGGGTACAGATAATTGAAGTCTTTACTGTTTACATGAAGACTTTGTAAATAAGGTTAGTTTATTTTTTGTAAAATAAATATCTGTCCAAAGCATTTTCTGTAATGCATATTTCAATAAAATAAAGGGTTCTTTGGATATAGACCCTTAAAACTCCTATTTTCCAAATAAAAACCCATCTAAATTTAAACATTCAAATAAAATCCAAATTTCAAATAGCCTACCATGTAGACAAATATATGACCAACTATTACAATACAATTACAACTTATGCCATAGAATCCTAATTTGGTCAATAAATGTTATTACTCATCCTAATTATGATGAGCAATTAAATCCATATGGATATTTTACCTTTCTTGTATCATAAATATTAGCAACATATATAAATTAATTTACCAAATTTAAAGAGAAAGACAATCTTGTACGGAAAAAATAATATTGTTTGAATTATGTAATTACCTACATACAAATTAATTTACCTACTTATAAAATATTATACTAATAAACCTGCATTTTGAATCATGTAATTACCTACATACAAATATTATACTAATTTACCTACATTTAAATTAATTTACCTACTTATAAAATATTATACTAATTTACCTACATTTAAATTAATTTACCTACTTATAAATATTATACTAATTTACCTACTTATTAATATTATACTAATTTACCTACATTTAAAGTAATTTACCTATTCCAAAAAAAAAAAAATAGTGATAGTAGATAATGTTCGAATGTTGTGGGTTTGTGCTTGTAGGCAATTAAATAAACTTTTAATCTAATGCACATAAATCATGTAGGTAAATTAGATCATTTTGAAAGTAAACTAGACCCTTTAAATTTTGGTTTGATGTAATAGGTAAATTAGACTATTTTGTAGGTAAGAATTGTGCGGAACATATAGCTTTTGTTTTGTGTATGAGGGATTGGAATATTAGCCGAAGCTGTTTTAGGTTTATTGTTGTGTTGGTAGGTAAATTAACTTATATATGTAATGCACAAAATTATGAAATTAGTATTATTATTTTTCAATTGGCACTTTATAAAAATTTGAAATTTAATACATTGAATATACAATGAATGGCATGAATTATTTTGTAAAATATATAAAATTAATTAAATGGATATAACAAGTAACTGATCCAAAAACCCCATCCAAGTATTAATAGGGGTAGTTTAGGCATTCGAAAAATACACAATTTGAAAAGTCAAACTTAATTAAAGAATTTGTTTAGTTGGAGGTTAGTCAATGGGCTTTATTCAAGAAAACAAAAGGAGATGGGTTTTAGTAGAGGAAAATATAGTTTTAAGGGGTAATATCAAATTTTCAGTAAAATAAACACACAAACGAGGACTGAAAAAAATCATCAGAGATTAGACCCAAAAAAAAAACCATAAAAAATGTGAAGGACGAAATTGCTGAGCAATTTCGTTGTAGAAGCCATGCGCGTTCAGACGAAATAAAAGGTTATAATATATATAAGGAAAACTAATAAAAAAGTTTTGAAAATTTTGAGTTTTAACGATAAGAATAAAATAAAAGGTAAAGTAAATAATATCAGATTTTTTTTTCTTAGTGTAAAAATGTGATTTTTTTGTTAAAGTGAATAGTATCGTGAGCTTTTTGTTAAAACTTATATATATAAAAGCCCAGAAACAACTTTTCTGCTCCAACCGTTCTACCCTAAAATTTTAGCCCAGGATTATTAAAGAATGAACTTAGGCTATTTGTTTTGATAAATTAATTTTTTTTAAAAAAAAATAAATATGTAGACTATCGTAAATTAATTTTATGAACATTTTAATCTAACAAAATTTAAATTCCGATAAATATTGGTTGAAGTCCACTCCGATTTCTGGGCTAAATTTTGGGGGGAATTTGGCCTTGGTTTAGCATTTACCATTTAGCCCAAATTTTCCCCTTGGGTTGGAGTGGGTTTGGGAGGAAATTTTGGAGGGTAATTTGACTTTTAACCCACCATTAAAGTTGGTCCTAGTGAAGAGGATCTCCGTCAGAAAAGTAAAAGATGAGTGAGAGATGGACGGTCACAAAAGTAAAAAAATGGTGCACTTGGGATGAGGGCTCCTTTACGCGTTTTAGGTACAAAGTTACGAATATTTTAAGTTAGTTGACGACAATTTCTTTCAATAAAGTCGACAAAGGGGCACATCGGATGGGGCCCCCCTTCAAGTGCTTTATCTTTACATACAAAATTGCGAATTTTTTTCAGTCAGTTAATGAACAATTTCTTTTGAGAAATTTCCGAACACTTTCTATTGAGTATTTTTTTTTCTTCAAAATCCATGAGAAGATAAAAAACAAATGAATTTCAGACTATAAAATCATGGAGAGATGACGATTGAGAATCCTCATATTTAGGATTATGGTTTACCTTCTATTGCGCTCAATGTCATTAATTTCGATTGTATTGATAATGATTGTACTAGAGGTTTTTATTTTTAACAAATATCTTTTTTTTTTATAAAAAAATTCATGGAGGGTTAAAAATATAGTTCTTCACTATTAGAGATTGTCTAAGATTTGGAATTGTCTTTTCGATCATATATGACAAATCAACCTATTGAGTTATTAATAGGTAACCATTAAAAGTCCAATCCTTATTTAGCTTGATTTTATCATTACACAATCATTACCACTAGCAAGCAATTTAATCTCAACAAGGACTAAGCTACACAAACAATTCACCATAGCATCCAGGTGACGCAATTATTAGTGCATCAATAGTTTAGAACTAGAATTTGTATCCGTGCATTACTGCAGGATTGAAAATTATATGAAAGATTATAGAACTGCAATCTTCATAAATAATATTCGAGTCAAAAAATGATCTCCGAGCACTAATGCAACCAATACAATTTATTCACAACTTATAAATTAAGTTTTTAATCCCGAGGTTTTTAATTGTACAAATATGCATCACAAAACAATACTAAATGCAATAGACTAGAAATTTTTGAGCCCCAAGGCCTTGAGATATAATTCACTGCCCTTTTGCAAAATATGTTTTCATTTTGCAGACAACAAAACGGACGAAAAATGCGTTTGGCAAACTATTTTGTGAAAATAAACTCAGAAAACAAAAAACTCATAAAATAATTTTAGCCAAAGTTCTATAAAATATGAAGTTGATGTTTTCTTTGTTTTTCAAGAATAGATTCCTGATAGGAGCATATTTAGGCAACTTACTTAGCTTGTTTTCGTGCATCTATGTTGTTAATTCATAGTTGTTTTAGTAGTTTAAGCCATTTTCGTGTGTTTTTAGGTTCATATGGCTAAGGAAGCAAAAAGATGCATTTTGGAGCAAAATTGGGCTTGGAATGGATAGCATATGCTTGGAGCCAAAGTGTTGGACGAATTTGGAAGCCTTGTATGCACTTTGGACATAAAACAAAGGGCCTAGCCCAATCAAACAATCCTTTGAGCCATGCAAAACCTCTAGCCCAATCAACAACCCTTAGCCACATGCATTCACATGCATTTCAAGCACCCAAACACATCCTAGCCGTGACTTCACATTGCATTTCCAGCTTTCCTTTGCAGCCACACTTCCACATGCATTCCCACTTTCCTAGTTGTCACCCACATGCATTCACATGCATTTCAAGCACCCAAACACATCCCATGCCGTGCATCTCCACAATCCCATTCATCAACACATGCATTCCCTTCACATTCACCCATATGCACATTTAATCATTCATTTCCCAACTCTTTGCCGTGCATTTTATACCCTTTCTAGCCATTTCACTTCATCATTACAGCACCATTCATTCATTAATCCACATGCACATTCAATCATTCACTCAAGCACCCTTGTGCCTTGTTTCCCCCTTTGTTCCCACCAATCACATGCATCATCATCATTCAACCAAGCCTAACCCGTGCATTCCCCCTAATTCCAGCACCAAAACATGCACTCACATGCATTTTCACCACCATTCACACACACATGCATCCTGAAATCCTTGCCGTGCATTTCATACCCTTTCTAGCCATTTCATTTCATCATTACACCACCATTCACACCCCTTTAATCCACATGCAGCCACATATTCAATTCACATCTTTGTACGTATGAGGAACTAAACCCCCCTTAGCTAGGGGGTGATTCGAAATATATGTTTATGCTTGCAATATGATTTGATTACTTCTAATTACGTTTCATAAGTTGTGAATTCAATTTGTTTAACTGTTGATTGATAACCTATTTATGTATGTTTATTGAGAGTGGACGCTTAATTTTCATGCATGAATTTGACGCTAGAATATAAGTGAGTTTCACGTAATAGTTATGAACTTATATTCACAAGTAGTGGAGGTTGCTTATAAACAATCGCGTTAAACATATTCTTGGCATAAGTTTCATGCAATCATAGTAACGAATGCCTCGTCAACACTTATAGTTTTCATGTTGCTTAATGATTCTTGCTTGTATCTCTATTATGCAATTCATGTAGGGAACTTGTGAGGAATGCTTTGGGTTGTCGTATGCAATCATCCAATTCATTAACTTAAGGAAAACTTGACGGTTAATTTAAGCGGACCTAATTAACCTGGGGCGTTGAGAATTCATGGTTTAGTGAAAAGCCATTAGAAAGCGTTTTGTATGCAAGTATAACATGTGTGGAGATGAACCCCTTAGCTAACTTCCCATCCATTCATTTCCGTCAAATTCGTATTTACAATTTGTTTTCTTTACATTCTATCCATTTTAGTTTAAATTCGTCCAAACCTCAATCCCCCCCATGTTTGTTTAGTCTTAGTCTTAATCTATCTTATTTTGAGTTTTGCATTCTTTGAGTCTAGTATAGTGTTTTAAACTTGTTTTTACGTTTTTGAAGTCAAATCCAAGTGATTAACAATCCCTCCTAATCCCCGGTCCAGAACGATCCCTACTTATACTTATACTACAATTGTCACAAGAGGGTTTAATTTGTGTGCGTATAAATTCTCGCATCAAATTTTGGCGCCGTTGCCGGGGATTAGCAACTTTGCTAATCTCTTGGATTGTTTTATTTTCGTTTGTGTGTATATATTTTTAGTTTTATTTTGATTTTAGAAGCAAGACATGGGACTTGATAGTGCTTCTCTTTTGTCACAGCTTATGGAAGAGTACCAAACGCAAAGAGTTGGTACATTTGATCATAATCAATCAAGGAACGACGTGTTTTCCAATACTTACAATTCGGATTGGAGTGATCATTCAAACTCTATGTGGTGGGAACCTCAACATATTCAACAAGAAGGATATTGGCAGCCTTATGAGGAGTTCTATTCAATGTCTATGCATCCACCACAACCTCATATACAATATGCCCAACCAAACCAAGGTTTGTCAATAGATTATAATCAAGCTCTTAATGAATTAATTTCTTCGGTGCAGGGCTCACAAAACCAAGTCGAGGAGGCTCAACAAGGAGAATATTGGCAACCATATGAGGAATTCTATACAACACCTATGCAGCCACCACAACCTGCCCAAACAAATTCAAGTAAGTCTTTGTATAACGATATGGTTAGTGAGTTACTCACCAATTTGTCTCAGGGGCAAGAAGATCAAAACAAAGCAAGGCAAAATCAAGACAAAAGGTTGGACAACTTGGAAAAGCAAATTGGGCAGATAGCGGAGTTCGTAGGACAATTTCAAGACCAAGGCAAACTCCCTATTTCAACCATTGCAAAGCCGAAGGAAGGATTTGGAACTGCCAATGCTATCAAGTTAAGAAGTGGCAAGGAGGTTGGAACGGACCCTAAACCATCCAAATCAAATTACAAGGAAGATGAAAGGTTGCAATTTGAGGAAGAGGAACACACGCAACCTATGGCAAGGGTGGAAACACCTTTGCCGCAGGCACCTATTGCTCCTACGCCATCCAATTCAGGTAACGTTGTTCCAAATTTAATTATTTCTAACCCCGTTCCACTGAATGTCCCTATTCCTTGCAGGATCATGCAATCCAAGGAAGAAGAGGGTGAGAAAGGCATCTTCGAATCCTTTCCAAAGAATCAAGAGCAAGATGTGACTGTGCAATGTCTAGAATTCATCAAAGAGGATATACTTGAGACAACAATTCGCAAAGAAGTTGAATTTCATAACACAGGACAAATCATAACTCTCAAAACACCAAATCTAGCTGAATTTTCTAGTCCTACAACTTTCGAAGGGGTGTTTATTCTTGAGTTTATGTCGGAGCACACAGGTAAGCCACCTCCCCGAATTTCAATTTTGTTTTATACTAATATGTTGTTAATGATCCAGGCACCCACTCTAGAATTTAAACCATTACCGGATCATCTCAAGTATCACACCCCATTCAAAGATCAATTCCATGTCATGGGTCCTAAGTGAGCCTAAGAAGGTCTCGTCCGGCTGCAAGACGTAAAAGAAAGCGCTACTTGGGAGGCAACCAAATACAGTGAATAAAACAAAGCTTGTTCATTGATTTTCGAGAAATTACAATTGTATCTAAACATGGCAGAAAGATGGAGCCTTCACAAAGGTTGTGTACGTGAGGCCCCACTACATGGCAACACTCTCGGAGCAGAAGGCATCGGAGCGGGAGGCATCGGAGCAGAAGGCATCGGAGCAAGAGGCATAGGAGCGGGAGGCACCGAAGATAGATCATTCAAGGCCCCAATCCTTGGTGGAACGCTAGATGATGCAGGAAAGAGGTGCCTCTGGAAGAAAGCCGTAAGTCTTTGACGGTCATTTTGAATTCGACCTTCAGATTCTTGCAGCTCATCAAGCTTCCTCTTCATGCCTGTCGAATAATTATTGGCAAGCACGTGCAAACTTCTATTTTCGTGCTTAAGTTGTT
Source organism: Pyrus x bretschneideri (assembly GCF_019419815.1). NCBI lineage: Eukaryota > Viridiplantae > Streptophyta > Magnoliopsida > Rosales > Rosaceae > Pyrus > Pyrus x bretschneideri. The sequence goes on along the minus strand of NW_025999435.1, from coordinate 966,081 downwards.
TGATCTCTTGCTTGAGACTTTCCACCTCCGCCATCAATGATTCAACCTGACGGGAGCGAGCAAGTAGGCGTTGGCCCATGTTGGACACAGAGACAGCGCACTGAACACTGAGAGCCAGGGACTCTTGAACGGCCAACTCATCGGACCGTCCTGAAAGCAGCTGACTATCTTTGGGAGTAAGGAGGTTTCGAGCTACTATCGTAGCTGTTGTTGCATCTGTCATCACAGAGTCCTCACCTGTAAGAGGGCCATGAGAAGATAAGAAAGACGGGCACCATACCTTATCCTGACGCGGCGCAACCGGATCATTGCTTAGACTCAAATCTAAGCAAATGTTCGATGGGTTAGATGAGCTAGCCATTTTTCAAGAAGTTAAAAGAGAAGGGTTGGATGGAGTAAAATCTCGACGGGCCAGAGACGATTTCTGGGCAATCTTCAAAATGTGCTAGATAGAGGTGATCGATCACCTCTATTAAAGGAGAGGCGACACAATCACCAATTCAGAATTTGAAGAGACACCACTCTTCAAAGCCGGATTTTCTGGCGTAAAGATCGCCAGCTCTTCAGACGCAATCCCGGCTTTTCAGAAAGCGTGTGTAACTTTATCAAAAGCTCCCGGCTTTTCAGAAGACGCGTGGAGGCCGAGAAAGCAGCTACACACTTTTGCCGACAAATGTGGGTGACAAAGCCGAAAGCTCCCGGCTTTTCAGAAAGCGAGTGCAACTTTGTCAAAAGCTCCCGGCTTTTCAGAAGACGCGTGCCACTTTGTCAAAAGCTCCCGGCTTTTCAGAAGACGCGTAAAGGACATTGCCGCATCCGCACTGCCACTTGCCATTACAATTCCTATATACATCAACATTCATGGCAAGGCATACACCCACAAACGCATAACTTTCCTTCTCGGCCGAAAATGTAAGCTGCAACCAACCCTCTCAAACATGCTCAGTTTTCTCCTTCTCTTGAGAACACATTTTCAACCATGGATGTATCCCCCAAAGAAGATACCAAATGCCTGGAGTACAAAGGAGGCAAGAGGAAACGGTGGATCGAAGCATGTGGAGACATTCGCTGCTTCTGCAAAAGCAAAAGTATCTCATATCATCAAGGGCGAAAGCAAAGGTATCTCATATCATGTTCTTTCCATGTCTTTTCCTTTGTCCTTGTTATTACTCGCATGGCAAAGTAAAGTGAGCAATCAGCCGGCACTTGGAGTTAGTCTTCTGATCTGGAACTAACTACCTGGAATCTATTCCCTGGTTGCTTACCTAGCGTTGCTCTCAAGTAGTCATCTTCAAAGGTTGATACACTTCCAGAGAATGGACCACATCGGCTTGGAGAACAGCTAAGAAGAGTGACGAGGAAACATCAATCTTATGGATAGTCAGCAAACGCAACAACTGCATATGCTGAGTTATCCTCTAACCCTCTTCAATACGAATTGGAAAGATTGAACAAAGAAACAGGTCATCACCTCCACCTCGTGCTTGCCTGCCATGTGTCAGAATCCTCCAGCTCAGTTCAAGAGTAGCACAAAGGAAAATCAACGATTGGAGGAAACCAAAAGAATCTTCAGCCCAGTTCAAGAGCAAGCTTGTGGAATCACCAAGATCATGCCTATGCATTCAACAAAGGAAGGCCGAGAAAGCACTCCAATTCCAGATTTGCATCCCTAAACTCTTCTCTTTGTTAGATACATTCTGCCATGTTGAGTATGTTTAGTTGCTTTTTATATGTTTACTTTTGTTTGGTGTGTTTTAAGCTTAAAACATTGAGGACAATGTTTGATTGAAGTGTGGGGGGGTAACTAAGTATGTTGATGCAAATTCGTTGGATTTTACCACCCATAACTTCAAGTGTTGTTCCTTGTTGTTTTAAAATGTTTTTAAACCGATTTGGAATGTTTTAGTGTGTTTTGTTTTATAACTCCGAAAATCACATAAAAATTTGAAAAAAAAAACATGTTTTGAAAAGCCTAAAAAGAGTGTTTTGAGTCGTTTTTGTGTGTTTGTGTCGTAGGTCACCTTCCAACACAATGATGAGGATTTGGTTTTTAATTGCATGACTGTTAAAAAGAGTTATAAACATGGAGAAAAGTTTGATATACTCTTGGTATATGCTTGGTTATGGTTATAATGTATGACTTCACATGCAATCATAAAAGAAAAATTGGGTTTTGTAACATGCTTGAAGGAAGGAACTCAAACAAACGCTACAACCTTGTGAGACTTGAGCCTAAACGTTATTTGGAGAGTTAAAATATGTGCATTATTGTTTTCCAAAGTCGTTGCATGATCTCATTATTCTTTGCTTGGTTACTACTTAGAAGGCGTTTCATCATATAGTTCCAAATGCTAGAACTTATGCCCATTTCATTCAAAGCATGTTATTGATTTGCATAACACATATTCAAGAAGAAGTTGTGTAGTGACCACCACCAAAGCCAAATTGCCATATTTCCCTATTTTATTTATTTTGTAGGATTTAACCCCGTTGAGCCTTGTGTAGCCTACTTTCTTTGTTAACCCACAATTATCCTCACCTAGCCTAGTTTAGGACAATCCACACCCTTGTTCTTAAAAGATAGTGAGCATGACTTAAATGAATTCCTTTTGAGTTACATTATGCAAGAAAATGAGTGTGGGGGAAGGAATGCTTGTTCTTAAGTATGTTTTGAGATTCAAAAGAAAAGAAAAACAGAAAAGAAAAGAAAGAAAGAAAGAAAAAAGAGCTTGAAAAAAATGAAAGAATGAGTGATTGAAGAAAGGGTTCAAAACACCAATTCTGGTCCTAAATTGTCTAAATTCTCCCTTTTTGTTCAAAAGTTGAGTTTTCATTCAAAAGTGAATTCTAAGTTGATTCAATTGCCTTGCTCACTATTTCTTTAAGAACCTTTGTTTTCCAACCTTGGCCGTGAGTTTTCCCTTCCAATTCCACCACACCACACTTCCATTCCCCCCAAACCAACTATCCTTAGACCTTGTGCCACAATAAAGAGGAAGAGAAGAGGGCCTAAACGTTCATACAATTCAAGTATGAGTTGTTGGAATGTTTAGGCATTTCTTTGATTTCAATGTTTAATTTCAATTCTCTTTGTTTTGTACGTATGAGGAACTAAACCCCCCTTAGCTCGGGGGTGATTCGAAATATATGTTTATGCTTGCAATATGATTTGATTACTTCTAATTACGTTTCATAAGTTGTGAATTCAATTTGTTTAACTGTTTGATTGATAACCTATTTATGTATGTTTATTGAGAGTGGACGCTTAATTTTCATGCATGAATTTGACGCTAGAATATAAGTGAGTTTCACGTAATAGTTATGAACTTATATTCACAAGTAGTGGAGGTTGCTTATAAACAATCGCGTTAAACATATTCTTGGCATAAGTTTCATGCAATCATAGTAACGAATGCCTCGTCAACACTTATAGTTTTCATGTTGCTTAATGATTCTTGCTTGTATCTCTATTATGCAATTCATGTAGGGAATTTGTGAGGAATGCTTTGGGTTGTCGTATGCAATCATCCAATTCATTAACTTAAGGAAAACTTGACGGTTAATTTAAGCGGACCTAATTAACCCGGGGCGTTGAGAATTCATGGTTTAGTGAAAAGCCATTAGAAAGCGTTTTGTATGCAAGTATAACATGTGTGGAGATGAACCCCTTAGCTAACTTCCCATCCATTCATTTCCGTCAAATTCGTATTTACAATTTGTTTTCTTTACATTCTATCCATTTTAGTTTAAATTCGTCCAAACCTCAATCCCCCCATGTTTGTTTAGTCTTAGTCTTAATCTATCTTATTTTGAGTTTTGCATTCTTTGAGTCTAGTATAGTGTTTTAAACTTGTTTTTACGTTTTTGAAGTCAAATCCAAGTGATTAACAATCTCTCCTAATCCCCGGTCCAGAACGATCCCTACTTATACTTATACTACAATTGTCACAAGAGGGTTTAATTTGTGTGCGTATAAATTCTCGCATCAATTCCAAAATAATAGAAAATAAAGATACACTATAAAAAAGTTTGAGTTTTAATAAAAAAAAAATGCTATAACTACCTCCACCGTCTCACCGTTGAGGTCACCACCATTACAACTATAACCACCACCACCACCTCTCACCACCATCACCGCATTCTTCAACCCATTACCCTCACCATGGCCTCCAGCACCTCCACAATCTCTGCCACCATCATCCCCGCCACCTCTCAACCACCATTTTCACAACCATTGTTAACACAACCAATGGCAGAGCTAGAAATTTTTCACCGGGTGGGTTAGCTTAAAAATTTAAATATATAAACAAAGAAACTTGATATCGTATTTTTCACATTACCAGCTAGCTTCAGAAAATTTTCACAAGGTGAGCTAAGAGTTTTCGTTATTAAACAAATACATGTGAAAATTCAAACATGCCCAAAATTGTACATGTACAAGAAGCGATGAGAAAAAATGATGTAAGAAAAAGAGATTGTTTGTAAAATGTATTATATAATTACACCGAAAGAATTCAGATTAGAGACTAAATATATGGTGGGCTACATTCGAAAATTAATGAAAATTACATGCAAAATTTTATTTTTCACCGAAAGCTACCTGGGGCTATAGCCCGAGGTAGCCCTTAATGTGGCTCCACCACTAAACACAACCATGATTTTTCACCATCATAGGCATCGCCACCACCACCACTATGCCACCATTGCCCTATACTTCGTTGTTGTCACCACCTAAATCCCACCATTAATAACACCTCTATTGTCATTTGTCACCACTCACAACTACTACTAGTACCACCACTCTAACCACCATTGCTCGTGTTGTCTCAACTACTATGTGTCGCTATTACTACCAAAGACAAATTTATATATATGCATACATATATATATATATATATAGATTGCATTAAAGATGTTGGTCGTAGCGCATTTTCAATGTTTTCATTCTATTACATTATCTTCAAATTAAACTACCAAACACATTTTCACATTTTGAAAGTGCAAAATTCTATTTATCGTTATCCTTTTACCCAATTCTTCAAAAATCATTTGGTAATAATGTTACATGTGTCACAAATAGAGCGTAAGGAGTAAAATGAAATTTTATGTAAGGCACAACTCATTCAGTGTGTAGATGCTGATGATGAAGTTGTTTGTTTTTTTAATTATGTGCTTCAGCCAGCAGCGTTCTCCTACAACAATCCGCTGAAAACAAGAAACAATGAACTCATGGAGCAAACTCAAAATTAGTCACAGCAAGGTGAACTCATTTGCGGTATTCTAGAAGTGAACTCGTTTGCGGCGAGTCCCGCTTTTAAAATAATTGAACGCGGTTTTGGTAAAAATATTTTTGGAACCAATACTTAGTAAAAATGCAAGTGAGTCATGGAAAAACATTTTATTGTTTCGTGCAAAAAGCACATAATTATCTTCTTGCAAGAAATATTTTAAATGCTTTTGAAATATAAAAATATTTTCTCTAAAAAATTATTTTTAAAGCAGTTTCAAACAAAGCCCTACATTAATCAAGATATTGATTTTTTAATACTTCTTTGGTTATGGTTCTAGGATTTAGCTTTGCTTATTGGGGGATTCTACAATGTTATTTTTTGGTTCACTACTTAAGGGGTTTAGAATGTGAAACAAAAATTATGGTTTTAGAATGAAACAAAAAAAACTAGTGATTGGATAAGTACGTAGCAAAAGTGTTGTACCAAATGTTTTCGGTTATACCTCATTGATTCATGGGTTATGCAACATGAGACGCTGGGAAGAAGTGCTCTGTCTGTTTGAAGGAATGGTGGATGAAGGAGTCAGGCCAGATGTTGTCACCTATAACACTCTAATTTATGCATTGTGCCAATCGGGAAGGTTTGAAAAGGCCAAGAGCTTCTTGATTTGCATGCCTAACAGTGGAATTTCACCCGATGTATACACATATAATGTTCTTATCGGCCGTCTTTGCAAGGAAGAAAGAATTCAAGAAGCACTTACTCTGTTTGAAAAGATGACAACGAATGGCCTAAAGCCTGATGTTGTCACTTTTAATTCCTTGATTTCTGCTTCGTGCAAGTCTGGTAACTGGGAGGAAGGTGTGAGGTTATTTAAAACCATGATTGGTTATGGAGTCTTGCCTGATATTGTTACATACAATTCTGTACTGGATGCTTTATGCAAGGAAGGGAAGACAGCAGAGGCGCTGAATCTGGTGGACGAAATGATTTGTAGAGAGGAAAAGCCTGATGTTGTGACTTACAACTCCTTAATTAATGGATTGTGCCGTACCAACCAATGGAGAGAAGCCACAAGGTTGTTTGACAAAATGTTATGCCATGGAATCTTACCTAATTGCATAACTTTGAAGATACTTTCTGGTGCTCTCTGCAATGGAGGGATGACCGATGAGGTTCGCAAATAATTTAAGGCGAGAATGGATGGAGCTTTGAAGATTTTTCCTAATGCTTCATGTGCAGAATAATATGCTGCCTGGTTTGAAATTTATATTAATGAAGAGTGGTCATATATTAATGAATGGATTTTGGTGTGATGGGGTAATTCACTGGTTATGTTTTTCTTGTTTCTGTTACGTGCTCTTGTGCTACAATGGAAACTCTTTTTCGTATAAGCTAAGGATTAAATGTTGGCCCCTCCGTAGTAATCTAAAATTTTCTCATCCAAACGCAGTGTTGGGGTATGTTTGGGTAAGGAACTTCCAAATTCCAAGGAACTAAAGCATAGTGATGAAGAAATAGACTATAAAAGAATTAGAGAGGAGAAATGAGAAATGCACCACATGACCATTACAAAAAACAGACCGACTGGATACCGCATAATACAGCGATGATTGCTGAGCTGGTCCTCCCTCCCTCCCTCATCTAAGAATGCGCTTTCATTAGTCCAGAAGCTAACTTCATGTCCACCTTTGCAAGAAGAAAATCAAAGTCATTACTAGCTTGCCAGGGTCCGGGAAACACAAGGGAGAGATGAGCGTTGAAGAATGTGAAGTTCCACGTTGGAAACCTGACCGAGTTAAATACAGTTTATACAAGAAAAGCTTTTGTGAAACAGATATAAAAAAGGAAGGGTCGAGAACTTCTGGAACCAGACCAACGCGTTGACATCATATAGAAACAGACAGACGCGTGGCTCATGAACAGTACTGGAGCAATGAAGGACGAAATAAGGAAGATGATCAATACATTCTCGATGGATAACACTTTACCTTGAAGAAACGGCTCTCTACTGTGTATGTATGAATGTCTGCAGTGTCGTGGGAATTGTAAAGGTTAGAAATTTGTTTAATGCAATCCGATTTGTACTTTGTTCAATTAGGTATGGTTATTGACTGATCTATCGAGCTTGAAATCAAGTCAATAAGGACCATGAATTCCCAACTCTAAATTTTTATGTAACTATTGTGTTTAAATTGAATAATTTTCTTTATCCCTCAATAACGTTTTGGCAATATGAGTGTGAAATCAAGCCGTTTTGATAGGTATTGTGACTTCTACCTTCCACTTAAAGCTCCTTTTGGCCGGGTGTATCTGACCTAGGTTCGTATCAGAAGAAGTTAGTTTTGTTCTTGCTGTCCTTTATTCTACAAGTCTAAAGAAATAAGTACTCCGAGAGACCATGCTTACAATGTGAACTTTTTGTAACTCTGGCATTCCACCTTCCTTTAGTATGATTCTGTGCATGACTTTGCTTGTAATGAGCAATACATACGTATACCGGTCTGCCTTTTTGCACGTGTGAAAAGAGGAGGATTAGCATTACTGTAGTTGATGTATAAGTGACATCTTTTTGTTCAAGGGATTCGATCAGCTGATAAAATTATAGAACTGACCTGGACCTTGATCTCCTGCAGAGTCCTGAGTAAGCGGCGTCAGATTAGTATGGTTCTCCTCCCCACTCTGATTCAGAAGCTTCTTCTTTAGCCCATTATTGTTTTTAGTGTATACTGATGTAGTACGAAAAAGCACTTCGTTATTCTTTTGATCTTGCATCCTTGCGTGCTTCAAATGTAAAGATGTGGATGGTGAGGTGCGTATTTGCAAATTAATGCCAAAACAAATTTGATGATTTAGTTTGTGTTTGGCTTTCAGAGATTCACACACACACACACACACACACACACACACACACACATATATAGTTTTATCACTCCAAATGGTCTGGGATATCCGGATTGAGCTTTTAGCCCAATATATGTGTCGCCACACGACTAGGTTTCTCCCCCAGATTTAACGCCACTAGTGCTGTCGAACACATCTTTTGTAATTGTATCTTTTCTTGCTACTTATATCCATGTGAGGTACTGTCCTTTGGATCAAAGTAATGTAGTTCTGTTCTTGCTCGGGCGGTCAAATTATACTTTGATTTTAAGGTAATCGATAACGAAGCTAAGCAGCTTAAGAGAAGGGATTTTAGTTGTAGAGTTCTTTCAAACTGCATCGATGACTTGTGCTTTCGGTAATCTCTGTTGGTTCTCCATAACAGTAATCCATTTGTCTGCTCTTATGAACTGGCACGGCCTATTGATTCAAATCTATCACGTACTACTTAATCTCCCTGTGCAACTCCACCACCGTCGTCTCCATCGTGTCATCTGCTTCTGTCAAGGAAACCGAGATTCATACGCAGTCCTAGTCCCAGGCGTTTTAGCTTCTCTGTATGTAATTTCCTTTTGATTAGGAATCCTTCGCTACATTAATAGTGTGCACAGCTGATTCAGTATGCGTGTTTAGATGTTGATGATGAAGTTGTTTGCTCTTTGAATTATGTGCTTCAGCCAGCAACGTTCTCCTAGAACAATCTGCTGAAAACAAGAAACAATGAACTCATGGAGCAAACTCAAAATTAGTCACAGCAAGGTGAACTCATTTGAGGAATTCTAGAAGCGAACTCGTTTGTGGCGAGTCCAGCCTTCAAAATAATTGAAAGCGATTTTGAGGAAAATGTTTTTGGAACCAATACTTAATAAAAATGCAGGTAAGTCCTGAAAAACATTTTATTGCTTCGTGCAAGAAACACATAATTGTCTTCTTGCAAGAAATACTTAAGCACTTTTAGAATCTAAAAATAGTTTCTCTAAAAAGTCATTTTCAAAGCAATTTCAAACAAACTCTACATTGATCAAGATATTGGTTTTTTAAAACTTCTTTTTGGCTTTTGCTTATTGTAGGATTGTACAATGGTATTTTTTGGTTTACTACTTTTGGGGTTTATAATGTGAAACAAAAATTATAGTTTAAGAATGAAACAAAAAATTTAGTGATAGGACAAGTGCGCATTAACTTTGTGGTTTTGTTTAAAAAATTTGATCCCTTAACATTATCTTAGGTCGTTAGTTTGACTCAACAAAGTCATTAAAAAGTAACTTACATATATAAGTACTCAGAAATGCCTAATAGAAGAAGGGCAATTTAGATATTATGAAAGTTTCACTTTTTTGGTCATCGCATTTCATTTATGCTAATTCTTTTGTCATATGTTTACATAGCATTAGTAAGTTAAATGTTAGATTAACTCCCGACGATATTCAAACTTGGCACAACACATTTTCATCACTGTGACAAATGGTCACTTACTCATGCGCGTGAGGTAGTTTTATTTTGTATTTTTATTGTTTTTTTCTTTTTAATTAAGTTGTATCCCTTAAAAAAAAAAATAATAATAATAATAGAGCGGTATGTAAGAAGTTTTTAAAAACTTCACATTTTTAGTCTTATATAGATTATAACACTCCGTAAATACATGTTGCATATTTTATGTCATGAGCATAAAGGTGTTGTTTTTAAGAATACTGAATTAGGGTTTGAAACAAGAACCAATTGAAGTCAGTTTCTTTTCAATTGCAGCTTGATTCCAGAGAAGGATTGAAATTCATGGGATTTCATGAACTGGGCTGAATCTGTGGAAGATGAAGATAAAGGTGATAACCACGAGACTTCCTAACTCAACTGGTAATCCTTCATTCATTTTTACCTTTCTGCACAAAAAAGATGGATTTCATTCCGCTGCTGGCAATGCTAATGCTACTAGTACAGATAGATTTAATCAAACCCATTCGGAATCGGACAATTTGATTCAAACTCGATGCAAATCTGGAAAGATTAGGAAAGATGAAGCATTCGGTTACTTCGATTCCATGATTCAAACCAAACCCTTGCCCTCTATTTGGACTTTCAATTGTTTGTTTAGGGCACTCTCCAAGATGAAGGAGTATTCTGCTGTGGTTTCTATGTGTAAACAGTTGATGGGTTGCGCTCAATTCCGACCTGATGTCTGTACAATGAATATTGTTCTGAATTGCTTGTGCCGTCTGAACTGGGTGGACTTGGGTTTCTCTGTTTTAGCAACTACCCTTAACTATGGTCTTCAACCCGATGCTCATTCTATAAGTATTTTACTTCACGGACTTTGCAAGTACAGTTCCTGGGACGAGGCAATGGAGATGTTCAAGTTAATAGAAGAGAAGGGATACACATGCGATGAAATCACTTATGCTACCATGATCAATGGACTATGCAAGGCTGGGAAAACTTCTAAGGCACTCGAGATACTTATGAATATGTTGGAAGATGGAAGGTTCAAGCCCAAACAAGACTACTACAATCCCATCATAGATAGCCTGTGTAAGGAAAGACAAGTAGATGAGGCCTTGACCCTATTTCGTTATATGATCAGCAAAAGTGTTGTACCGGATATTATCACTTATAACACTTTGATTCATGGGTTATGCAACATGAGTCGCTGGGAAGAAGTGCTCTCTCTTTTTGAAGCAATGGAAGATCAAGGAGTCAGGCCAGATGTTTTAACCTAAACCGCTTTAATTTATGCATTGTGCCAATTGGGGAGGTTGGAAAAAGCCAAGAGCTTCTTGATTTGCGTGCTTAACAGTGGAATTTCATCCAATGTATACACATATAATGTTCTTATCAGCGGTCTTTGCAAGGAAGAAAGAATTCAAGAAGCGCTTACTCTGTTTGAAAAGATGACAATGAGAGGCATAACGCCTGATGTTGTCACTTTTAATTGCTTGATTTCTGCTTCATGCAAGTCTGGTAACTGGGAGGAAGTTATGAGTTTATTTAAAACCATGATTGGTTATGGAGCCTTGCCTGATATTGTTACATATAATTCTGTACTGGATGCTTTATGCAAGGAAGGGAAGACAGCAGAGGCACTGAATCTTGTGGAAGAAATGATCTGTAGAGAGGAAAAGCCTAATGTTGTGACTTACAACTCCTTAATTAATGGATTGTGCCGGACCAACCAATGGAGAGAAGCTACAAGGGTGTTTAATAGAATGCTGGATGAAGGTATTGCCCCAAATGTATCACTTACAACAGTTTACTTCACGGGCTTTGCAAGTACAGTACCTGGGACGAGGCAATGGAGCTGTTCAAGTTAATAGAAGAGAAGGGATACACATGCAATGAAATCACTTATGCTACCATGATCAATGGACTATGCAAGGCTGGGAAAACTTCTAAGGCACTCGAGATACTTACGACTATGTTGGAAGACGTAAAGTTCAAGCCCAAACAAGGCTGCTACAATCCCATCATAGATTGCCTGTGTAAGGAAGGACAAATAGATGATGCCTTGACCCTATTTCGAGATATGATCAGCAAAAGTGTTGTACCGGGTGTTATCACTTATACCACTTTGATTCATGGGTTATGCAACATGAGTCGCTGGGAAGAAGTGCTCTCTCTATTTGAAGAAATGGTAGATCAAGGAGTCAGGCCAAATGTTGTCACGTATAACACTCTAATTTATGCATTGTGCCAATCAGGAAGGTTGGAAAAAGCCAAGAGCTTCTTGATTTGCATGCTTAACAGTGGAATTTCACCCAATGTATACACATATAATGTTCTTATCAGCGTTCTTTGCGAGGAAGAAAGAATTCAAGAAGCGCTTACTCTGTTTGAAAAGATGACAATGAGAGGCATAAAGCCTGATGTTGTCACTTTTAATTGCTTGATTTCTGCTTCATGCAAGTCTGGTAACTGGGAGGAAGTTATGAGTTTATTTAAAACCATGATTGGTTATGGAGCCTTGCCTGATATTGTTACATATAATTCTGTACTGGATGCTTTATGCAAGGAAGGGAAGACAGGAGAGGCACTGAATCTTGTGGAAGAAATGATCCGTAGAGAGGAAAAGCCTAATGTTGTGACTTACAACTCCTTAATTAATGGATTGTGCCGGACCAGCCAATGGAGAGAAGCTACAAGGGTGTTTAATAGAATGCTTAATGACGGTATTGCCCTAGATGTTATCACTTACAACAGTTTAATCAATGGCATGTGCCGTACGGCTCAATGGGAAGAAGCCACAAGGTTGTTTGATGATATGGTAGGCCGGGGACTCACAAATGTTAGAACCTATAATAATATGATAAGTTCTCTTTGCAAGGAGGGGAAGACGAAAGAAACGCTCAATATGTTAGAGTTAATGACTCAAAGAGGTATGGCACCTGATGTTATCACTTATAACAGTTTAATCCATGGCAGGTGCCGTACAGCTCAATGGGAAGAAGCCACAAGGTTGTCTGATGATACGGTAGGCCGGGGACTCTTGCCTGATACCGTTACTTTGGTAATACTTTTGGACGCTATCTGCAAAGGTGGGATGACAGAAGAGACTCACAAAATATTTGAGGCAACAATTGAATACAGTATGAAACTCAGCACAATAACTTGCAGTATGCTGGTTAGTGAATATTGTTTGCAGGGCAGAATGGATACGGCGAAGGTGGTCTTGAACTTAATGGTGATTATGGGTTATGCGCCTGATATTGCTTCCTATAAAACCTTGGTCAACGGCTATATAAACGTTAACAGAATCGGTGAAGCTTTGAGGCTTGTTGAAGAAATGATCCAAATAGGATTGAAGCCTGATCTGGAAATGCAACAAACATTGGGGCGTTTTCGCCGTAAAAGCCACGTTGGATTAGTAGGGTAATGCTCAAACTGTCCAATATATATGTGGTTGTATCCTAATTGTTGGCATTGTTGATGTTCCTTAAACACAACCAGCGAGATGATGTTTTATACAATCTGCAAACATTCGGTTGACTCATCCTGTGGAAACATTTATGTGGCCTTTTAAATGCTTAGCAAGATGGAATTCTATTCCATTAACTGAAGATGGTATAACAGGATCTTGTTTTGTAGATACCATATGCTCCAAATAGCATTAAAGCATTGGGGTTCCGCCTATATACAATTATGCAATTCGACTATTTCGATTCATTTTTATAATTCAACTGATAAACAAACAACGAGCGCTCGCAATCAGAAGATATGACAATTAAGTTTTCTCAATATAAAAGCTTTTGGTGATTAAATCTCCATTTTGGATGTTCGATTTATACCTACAACGACAAAATATAAAAAACAAAACTATGCCATCAAAATCATACCAATCAATCAATATAAACAGTTCATTGAAAGCATGAATGTTGAAACAAAACTACACCAAAAAAGAAAAATGAAAAAAATGGTTGATCCTATGGATCATAACTAATATTCATCATTCCAAAAATAGATTAAATAAGAAATTCCACAATATAAAATTGACATAGAAAATCCAAAATAAAATCAAAATAATAAAAGTACATGGTTATAGTGTAGGTTTATCTCCTAGCCGTTGCTATGGAGATTAGTTTTCCATAAACACAAAGAATTCTAAGAATTGAAAACTAACAGAAGAAAAACAGGAGAGAACGTTAAAATGGAGCCAAATCCTTGCCTGAAACACAAGAGAGAGACGAGAGGAATCGTATATCAATGGTCTTCTTGGACGCGTTGAAGAATATTAAGTCCAATGTCGGAAACCTGACCGAAATGAAAATGTTGCCACTCACATTCAACTCGTGATCGCCAACATCCTTTTCTTTTTTCCTGGTCCAACTTCGCCTTCTACATTGTCATCATCTTCACCACCATCCTCGGGCATACTGCAATTTCCCAAGTGGACACCGCAGCCATTTATGAGCACCCCTTTTCCAAATAAGCGGTAAACATAAACTCAACAAAGATACGGCTTTGATTGATCACCACCCTCATCCACCTCCGAGTTTATGTGAGCCGGTAATGGAATATATTTTAGCCACACATGAGCTGCATCTGTCTCTTTTGATCGAAAAGTAAAACCAGTCGGGTCATTTATATGTACTCCATTGACTGCAGTCCGTGTATAAAAAATACATTGCCCAGAAAAATTTTGCGCGATTTTGAAAGCAACACAGAAAACAAGTCCTGTGTTTTTACATTTGAAAGTCCGAGGGATTTCGATAAAAATTTCACATGAACAACCAGGATCAGTCACACGTACGTCCTTACGGCAACTGAACCAATTTGGAACTTCACTGCCTGGAAGTATAATACTTAGCACTTCATAGCACTTCCCCGCCTGTAAGATTCATATAATGAATGTTCATTAGTCGTTCATAGTGGAAGAGTGGAAAAAAGGAAAAGAGAAAGAGAAAAGTGCCTGATGCAGTAATACGCTTGCCATCATGGAGACGTCCAAAGCCAACTTTTCGCATAGCCTTTGGCAACTAGACATGTCCATCCAACGAATGAGTCTCATGTCTCCCTCTGCCAGTATCATCTCTGACAATGTTGGAAATATTTCCAGTAATATGCAATCACGAACGTCAATCCATCTTATCTTTGGTGGAAGTTCTAAAATTTCTCGAAGTCTCTTGCAACCACACAAATCAAGTGCCTCCAACCACACAAATTTGCTAATGCATGCAGGAAGACTCTCAAAATTGCTATTACGTAGAGTAATTTTTGCTAATTTAGACGAGCAACCGAAATTTGCAAGGGAATCAGTGTCCGATAAATTGCATTCATCAAAAAGTATAGTCCATGAAATGGGAAATGCTACTGACCCAAACTTGTCAAGTGAAATGTTTGAGCACAATTTCCATTTTGCCCACAATTTCCGGGAATATCTCAAACTTTTTGCAACCGCGACGATAAAGACTTCTCAGAGATTTCAAGCTTATTGTTGTTGGAAACACTGTAAGGTTATAGCAGTTAACAAGACTTAGTCTTTCAAGTTTATTAAGAAATCCAACTGATGGATCAACCTCAGTTAAATTTGTGCAACCTTCTAGATCCAACCTCACTAAGTTTGGAACTCCGGAGAAGTCGGAGATTCTTGTTAAGTATTGACAACCAGATAAATTTATAGAAGTCAGCTTCGTCAGGTTCTGTGAAGAAAAAAAGAGAGGGAAGGATGAAAACATTTCAAAGGGGACACAGACAAAAGAAAGACACTTTAGCCTTAAATAAAATAGAAAGAAAAAAGATCAACGTATATACCTTAAATCCTTCCCCGAATCCTGTGATCTGGCTGTTCCTCATGTTGAGTAGAACAAGATTCTTCAGATTAAAATTGAGCGGCAAAGATTTCAAAGGACATTCAGGCCAATCAACTAACCTTAAGTTGTTGGGGAGATAATCAACGGCTCCAGAAAACCGTCCATTACAGTTTATGAAAATTTTAAGATTTTTCATGTTGGAGAAGGTTGTAGCACTTAAGCATATCTCATTATCCGATTCAAGCAGCTGTACCTTTATGCCTGTAAGGTTTTTCGTTCCCTAGTATGAAAATTCAAAAGTATTAACAATGCAAGTTCCTTATAAAAAAAATGCATGTCTCATTAACAAATAAAATGTTGTCGAATGGACTTACTGTATTTTCTGTCAGAACACGATAAACATCGTCATGAAACCACAATCTACTGCGCTCTCCAGGATCATTGGGTGATTGTTGGCGAACTACTTCTTTACCCATTTCTTCTACCAAATCGTGCATCCATATAAAACCATGATCTATATTTACGAGGGCCTTCTGTATGAGTACGTCAATGCTATGCTGGGGGTTTAGCTCACAACCTTCTAATATTTCGATCACATAGTTATTGCTTCCCCCTTTAAAGAAGCACGAAATGTCAAGAAAAACTTATTTCACTATTTCATCCAATGCATCATAACTTATCTTGAAAACGTCTTGAATTTCTCGGCTTTTGATCAGACCATCTAATATAGCTTGCCACTTATCTATACTTTCACGGCACAGATATGAACCTAAGACTCTCAAAACTAATGGAAGGCCTTGAGCACACCGTATTGCGTGGTCTACAAGTTTCGCATAACCATCCAAAGGTCCATTGCTTTTGAAGGCATTCCAACTGAAGAGCTCGAGAGCTACATGATGGTTCAATTTCTTCACCTCGTATATTGAAATATTATGATGATGAGCAGTTAACAGTTTCTTATCCCTCGTCGTTATGATAATTCTACTACCAATGCCAAACCAACCATCTGATCCCCCAACTAAGTAGCGTAACTGTCTCATGTCATTCACATTATCAAGAACTAAGAGAATCCTTTTACTGCTTAATCTTTCCTTTATTAAAGTGATTCCTTTATCAACATTGGCCACCTTCAACTTGTCTCCCCCTAAAATCTCATCAAGAAGTGTCTTTTGTAATTTGGCCAATCCTTTATCTGTCATTGAACTTTCTCTAACCTTGTTGAGAAAGCAACTGCCTTCGAATTTGTGGGAAATTAAATTATAAACAGCTTTGGCAATTGTTGATTTACCAATTCCACCAGTCCCTCATAAACCTACCATACGGACATCATTTCTCCCAACATGTAAGAGGTTATTTATTTCTTGTGCACGAGACTCTATTCCAACTGGGTATTCGGCCACATCCAAATATGTACAGTTTATTACTTGCGCAGAAATCCCTTCAACAATGTTATGAATAAATTTCGATTCATCTTCATGCCTGCGAGTATAAAATCACAAGGAACATCTTATAAATGATATTTTCCCATGTTTTTTAAAAGAGGGAAGAAAACATACACACATACAAAAATAGAACAGAATGTCCTTCTAGTTATATTTACAAAGCAATATTTTTTTATAGTTTGAGAAGATTGGACAAAGGATGCTAGAGACACTAATTTGTACACTAAATTTGACTCCAAATATGCACAAATGGATGACAATGCCACAAATCGATGACATGTTGGGTCCTTTGATTCTTGATCCTATCCCAAAAAATTTAAATCTATATATACCAAAAGAGTAGAGAAATCGAAACAAGCGAAAGCAGAAGGAAGTGTTAAAGTAATAATGTATACTTATCCAAGAGAGTCCACCCAGACAAGTTTGCTGCTTCTGAAAGAGCTGGCCTCCATTTGTGGATCTTGTCAACGTTATCCTTACATTTGCACTCAAGGCCAGCAAGTCCATCACCAGAACAACCCTTCTGATTTCGAACATCCGAGGGACTCACCTTGTAAAATACCGGTATCACCATCTGTTGATTTGATTTCTCGCAGTCAAGGATCTTAACAAGTTCGTCCAAGCACCATCTTGAGGAAGCATAGTTTTCCGAGAATACAATGACAGAAATCCTCGACTCTTCAATCGCTTTGAGGAGCGCTGTTGATATTTCTTCTCCTCTTGAAAAACAATCATCCATGAAGTTGTTAATTCCTTTTTGACGCAAAGCTGTACACAAATGGCCTGTGAAATTGTAGCGCGTGTCCTCGCCTCTAAAACTCAAGAATACATGGTATTTCCATGAATTGGTGAAACAAGGAGGAAGAGATGAAGATGAGGCAGCAGCTGCTGCTGCTTCTTTAGCCATAGAAGCTGACCAGATGATTGTTGCAAACAGATGATTGTTTCAATAGAGATTCAATTAATGTTTGACAAGCTACATGATTCATAAGTATTAACTTGTTCACAAATTAACAGTTGACTTTGGAATGAGGAGTGGCGACGAATGACGATGCTTCTTAGTGTAGAAGCAACTAGTAAATATGCCCGAGCGTTGTTACGGGACTTGAATGCACTAACCTTAACTGCATGAATAAGACACATTTAACTTCATAAATTAAACATAATCCTTAATGAATAGAGGGATAAATAATTGAACGGAATCGATATGATAAGCAGGCTGGTTTTTATATACATTTCAAAAGATATTACACACTTCAAAATCATCAATTAATTATCAACCAAAAATAATATTCATTAAACCTACAATAGTATAACTCTATTCAACAGAAGTTAAGAGAACTAATTGCTTGAAGAACATATAAATTTATACTAAATTGTAATATTAAATCTACATATCCTAACATGAAGTTATCGTAAATGCCCAAAAAGAAATCTAAACAAATAATTGAAATTAAAAACCAAATGGTTATCAAACGGCTCTTAAAGGAATACACATTTTGAATTTATTAAATGAAGTTTTTCAAGATCTTCAACTAAGTGAAACTAATATACAAATACAATGCTTATACAGGGATTGTCCAGAGATCATTGAAAACCAAATGCTTAACAATAGGGAACACAGTAAGTTAGAAGAAAAATATTATTGGAATTGTTGTATACTTTTGCTTTACATGTACACTGAAAGCTCTCTGACGTTTCCATGTGCAGAGCTCTACTTTCTTTTCTTCCTCACCTTTCGGTTCTTTCTCCTTAATCTAAGGAGATTGTTGTTTTGTTGTTAGTAGTTGCCATCATCATCACATTCAAATCAACTTTAGTTAATTGAATTAACTTTAATAATTGTAATAGGAAGTAATGATTATGTCCAACGTTTGGTTTGGGTCAACATTTGTAGGCTAATCTGGGAAAAATGTACTAAAAAGGTTTAAACACAAAACCCCGAAAATTATAAAATCAAAATATAATGTACTACCCCTTCTCTCCCGTTTTTCTCTCACCCTCCATTTCTTCAAATCACCTACCTCCCTCTCTCCCGTTATACTCCCTACCTCTCTCATAATATCAAAACTCTCAAACCCAATTCAGTGCCTCATCAGAACCCATACAGAATCTAATTGAATTTTTACCCAAACAAAGAATTCAATTGTAATATTTTAAAATTGAAGAAAACAAATCCCACAGATTTGGAAAAAAAAAAAAAAAAAAAAAAACACTCAGATGCAGGGTTCAAAGAACTTACCAGAAAACGTTAGCCTTTTTGGCTAAAAATCATCTTCAATCCAAATCAAAAAGCTGAAGAAGCTTAAACTGCTTCGGTTTTTTTAGCGAGCCAAGATTTGTGAGGGACAGAAAAACCTAAAAATATCCCAAATGATCCCAAATTTTGGAACTGATTTAAACCAACCCGCCATGAAATTATAGCCACTTAAGAAATCTTCTTCAAATCAGAACAGAAGAAGCAGCACAGACTGCCTTTCTTGAATTTAAAAATTATAACAAAATTCAATATCCTTCACTTTGAATTGGGAAGCATGAATGTTGAAACAAAACTATAAAAAAAAAAAATGGTTTGATCCTATGAATCATAATTAATTTTCATCAATCTGAAATTAGATTAAATAAAAAATTCAACTGAACATCTACAATGTAAAATTGACGATGAAAATCCGAAATAAAATCAAAATAATAAAAGTACATAGTTACAGTGTAGGTTTCTCTCCTAACCTTAGCTATGCAGAAAAATCACAAAGAATTCTAAGAACTGAAAACTAACAGAAGAAAAACCGGAGAGAGCTCTCAATTGGAGCCAAATCCTTGCCTTTATACCAAAATCGTCCTCGAACCCCAAGAAAAACAGGAGAGAGCTTTCAAATGAAGATGAAGAGGATAACCACAAGACCTCCATCTCAAGGTAATCTTCCTTCTTTCATTTTTACTGTTCATGCTAATCCTACTTGTACGGATAGAATTAAACAAACCCATTTGTTACTTTAATTCTATGATTCAAACCAAACCCTTGCCCTCGATTTGGACTTTCAATTGTTTGTTTGGGGCACTCTCCAAGATGAAGCAATATTCAGCTGTCGTTTCTATGTGTAAACAGTTGATGGGTTGCGCCCAATTCCGACCTGAGGTGGGTACATTGGGTATTCTTATGAATTGCTTGTGCTGTCTGAATCGGGTGGATTTGGGTTTCTCTGTTTTAGCAATTACCCTTAAATATGGTCTTAAACCCGATGCTCGTACTATGAATACTTTGCTCCATGGGCTTTGCAAGTACAGTTCCCTGGCCGAGGCAATGGAGTTCTTCCAGGATATAGAAATGAAAGGATGCAAATGCAATGAAATCACTTATGGTACCATGATCAATGGACTATGCAAAGCTGGGGAAACTTCTAGCGCTAGAGATACTTACGAAGATGTGGGAAGATGGAAGGTTAAAGCCCAACCAAGACTGCTACAATCCAATCATTGATAGCCTCTGTAAAGAAAGACAAATAGACGAGGCCTTGGCCATATTTCAAGATATGATCAGCAAAAGTGTTGTACTGAATGTTTTCAATTATACCACATTGATTCATGGGTTATGCAACACGAGTCGCTGGGAAGAAGTGCTCTCTCTTTTTGAAGGAATGGTAGATCAAGGAGTCAAGCCTAATGTTGTCACCTACAACACTCTAATTTATGGACTGTGCCAATCGGGGAGGTATGAAAAAGCCAAGAGCTTCTTGATTTGCATGCTTAACAGTGGAATTTCACCCAACGTATACACCTATAATGTTCTTCTGAACACTCTTTGCAAGGAAGAAAGAATTCAAGAAGCACTTACTCTGTTTGGAACAATGACTGAGAAAGGTATAAAGCCTGATGTTGTCACTTTTAATTTCTTGATTTCTGCTTCATGCAAGTCTGGTAACTGGGACGAAGGTGTGAGGTTATTTAAAAACATGATTGATTATGGAGTCTTGCCTGATATTGTTACATACGATGCTGTTTTGGATGCCTTATGCAAGGAAGGGAAGACAGAAGAGGCACTGAATCTTGTGGAAGAAATGGTCCGCAGAGGTGAAAAGCCTAATTGTGTGACTTATAACTCCTTAATTAATGGATTGTGCCGGACCAGCCAATGGAGAGAAGCCACAAGGTTGTTTGATGAAATGGTATGCCATGGAATCTTACCTAATTTCATAACTTTGAAGATACTCTCGGGTGCTCTCTGCATTGGACGGATGACAGATGAGGTTTGCAAAGAAGCAAGAATAGATGGAGCTTTGTAGCTTGGTAAAGAAATGGTCCAAAAAGGATTGACGCCTGGTCTAGAAACGGGAGGAATGTTAGGAGGTTCCTCGTCCTAATCTACATGCTTCATGTGCAGAATAGGTTGAAATTTATATTGATGAAGAGTGATCATATGTAATTGAACTTCTAAGGATGAGTGGTTATATGTTTCTCCTTTTTGTTACACGCTACTTGTGTGATGTTACGTCAAGATCCTCCTTTTCATGGTGCTTCCCAATTAAATGTTGGTCCCTCTCCTCTAGAAATTGGTCGTTCAAGGAATATTGCAGCGAGAGGATTGATTAGAGATAACATGACCGCTAATCTCGACTGAGGTGAGATTTTATCTGCAGAATCACGAGTCTTCTGCGTGGTTGCAGTCATAGGATAACGTCATCTTTTGGTGGAAGTTGACTCCCATTCTCATCTTTTGCTATATTGATTGCCTAATGAACAGGCACTGCCTATTTTTATTTGATGTCATATGGATTCATATTTGTTGATTCCGTGAGGTATTTTAAATGGTGGTAGTCTCGGATGTTAGTGAGATTTGGTGCTAATCAGGTTGCTACTTAGTGTGTGATATTTGAGCGTGCGTTTTCCCTAGCTTGTGCAAAACTAAATACTTCTGGAAAGAAGGCAGCGGCAGATATATGTTGGCCGCATATCGACTTCAGTTTAGGGCTTGTTTAATAACCATTTCGTTATTAATTTTTAGTATTTTGTGCTTGGTGTGCGATGAAAGTATACGATGGAAAGGTAGAACAAGGGAGGGGGGACGAGAGTGAGGAATAAATAAAAAAAGAAAGAAAACAAAATCAAACAGAAAGGAGTTTTGGTTTTTTTATTATGACTTTTCATTTTGTATGTTTTTTCTCGGTTTCTACTTCCACATATGCCCAAAATCAAACTCAATATAATGAAAACAATTACAACTGAAGATACATTTTTTTTATATTCTCTCTATGCTTAACAGAGGCTAATCTTTCATATACGCCGCCGTCAATGCGTAAACATGTCCATGGAGAGCTCATCTCCTTAACACCTCGTCATAGGGCTATTTGTCAATGATTGTTCAAGATGTATTGCACATCACGCCATTATTTTTTATGTAGACAATCTTATTTTTCAACTAGTTGATCTTTATTTATTCCTTGCATAGGGTGACAATGCAATGGTGATTTACAAGACAAGAACTACATTCAAAAATGGTCCGATGTGCTTTGAAAAGCAAGCAGCAAAGAAAGAGACAAGAGACCGTTTAGAAAAAGAAAGCTAAAATCATTAGAGGAGAAAAAGTGTTTTTAGGGTAGAACCAAACATGTTGGGCTAAAAGTTTAGGTTTTAACCCAAAGTAAGAAGAACAATACTTGACTACTCAAAGATAAGTAGGAGCTCTTACTCAATTTTTTTAGTGTTTGAATCAAAGAACTCTGTACTTATGATCAGAACCGTTCATATTATGAATCCCACTGTAAAGATTATCTCTGAAAAAAATGAATTAAAATTAAGATCATTTAGTCAATCTATTTTAGGAAATATATAGACGGTTCGTAATATTTTTACCAATTCTGTATAAAAATTTCAAAACAAGATGTAGACGTGATGTAATCGCAACTGTTTAAATAGGAGGAGATGGAAGGGAAGAGAAACCTACTTCATCTTCGACAAGTGGTATCTAGAGCTTCATAACTTCATTGGCCTTTGTGTATGCTCATTCATTCACTAATACACACCGCAACAATCATTTCAATGTTTTCCGAACAATGCTTTACTCCTTAAAGGATGAGTAGGTGTTCCTACTCAAAATTGTTCGTTATCAATTCAGAGAACTTCATGTTTATAATAGAATCATTCATATTTTGAATCACTCTATACAGATTGCCTTTGCAAAAAAACCAATTAAACTAAGATCGTTTAGTCATCGAATTGTATAAAAACAAATGAACTGAATTGGCAAAAGCATTGCGAATTGTTTATGTATTTCCTACAATAGATTGATTAAATGACCTTAGTTTAGCACCCTCAAAACGGATCTTGTTTCGTAGATACCATATGCTCCAAATAACATTAGAACAAGTACCCACAAGTGGCAAGAAGATGAAGACAAACCAACAAAGAAAGCATTTGAAAAAATAATATCCAAATAACCACATTGTGCATAATGTGAATGTGATGTAACTTCTAGAAGAAAAATTCAACGAAACATTAAAGCATTGGGGTTCCACCTATATACAATTATGCAATTTCACTATTTCGATTCATTTTTTATAACTCAACTGTTACACAAACAACATGCTCTCTCAATCGGAAGATATGACAATCAAGTTTTCTCAATATAAAGGCTTTCGGTGATTAAATCTCCATTTTGGATGTTCAAACTAAAGCCCTTTAGATTTCTTATAGAAATAAGAGTAAATTGTAGTAATGGTCTCTCAACTTTAATCAAATTGGGACAATGGTCCCTTAACTAAAAATTCATTACCATTGGTCCCTCAACTCATCAAAATGTGTAACTGTGGTCCTTTTCATTAACTTCGTCAGAATTTTGTCAAAATGAGTTATGTTAGAATGACCATTGCTACAATTGGGGTCCCTCAACTCATCAAAACGTGTAGCTATGATCATTTTCGTCAACTTCACCATAATTTTGTCAAAATGAGTTATGTTGGAAGGACCAGTGCTACAATTGAGTTCAGGTTGAGGGACCATTTCTCCATTTGGATTAAAGTTGATGAGTTGAGCGACCAATGGTAATGGATTTTTAGTTGAGGGACCGATTGAGTTAAAGTTAAGAGATCATTACTATAATTTACTCAAAATCCTAAGAATAGTTTATACCTACGACAACAAAAATATATATATAAAATAAAAATAAATAAAAAACAAAAAACTATGCCATCAAAATCATACTAATCAACCAATTTATACATTTCACTAAAAGCATGAATGTTGAAGCAAAACCATAAAAAACAAAAAACACATGGTTGATCCTATGAATTATAATTAATATTCATCAATCTGAAATTAGATTAAATAAGAAATTCAATTGAACATCCACAATGTAAAATTGACGGCGAAAATCCAAAATAAAATCAAAATAATTAAAGTACATAGTTATAGTGTAGGTTTCTCTCCTAGCCTTAGCCATGCAGAATAGTTTTCCGTAAGAGCAACTCCACCCCTATCCACTTTGCGCCAGCACCCAGCCCATTTATCCACTTAATTGAACAGTAACAGACTCAATGAACAGTAATAGGCCAAAGCATCTCCACCCAAAAAAAAAATGTGCTGGCACCTAGTCTAAAAATAAGCTGGCACAAACGATCTCCACCCCTACAAAATGCGCTGGCGCCCAGTCCATTTAAAATATTAAATAATTTTTTTATAAAATAATTAAAAAAAATAGTTTTAATTTCGGATAGGATTTTTAACCAATCTCGTCACGCCACGTGTCATTATCCGAACGTACTATTTTTTGAATAGATTTCCGCTAAGATTTTCAACCAATCCCGACAACCCACATGTCACTTCCTGTTTACAATAATTTAGGCAAGATTTCGATAAGATTTTTAATCAATCTCGTCACGCCACGTGTCATTATCCGAACGTACTATTTTTTGAATAGATTTCCGCTAAGATTTTCAACCAATCACGTAGTGCCACGTGGCATTGTCCAGAACCTCATCTTCTTTTTTTTTGTCCATATAAACCCTACATCCCTACATCCATCCTCACACTAAACTCAATCCTTTTTTTTAGCTCAGAATTCTTCTTTATCATTTTCAAATCTTGAGTTCTTACAATGTCTTCTTCAAGGAGAGCGTATAAACAGTTGCAAGAGCAGCAGAAAAGGTTGTTGGCACAACAGGAAGAATTGGTCAATCTTGACCAAGGTGGAGGTGGAGATGAGGCCTTCGCAATGGAGGAGGATGACGATGATCACCATAGAAGGCGGAGGGCCTCACATTCCCGCCGTATCATGCAAGCTATGGGTCAGATAGCCAAACCCGGACGTGCGGCAAACATCGATAGAAGAAGGGAAAGACGAGGTAAAGATCTCTTGGAAGATTATTTTATTCCCAACAGCGTTTACCCTGATCATGTTTTTAGACGTCGTTTTAGAATGCAACGAAGTTTGTTCGCTAAAATCATGAGTGATGTTTGCAACCATGATCCATATTTTGTGCAAAAAGAGGATGCTTTTCATGTTCTAGGTCTTCTTCCTGAGCAAAAAATTACGGCTGCCTTGCGAATGCTTGCATATGGAGCATCCGCAGATCAAGTGGATGAGATCGCAAGGATGGGAAAAACAACAGTTCTGGAGTCCCTGATGCGGTTTTGCTCTGCAATTGAAGCCCTCTACACCAATGAGTACCTTCGGCAACCCACGCCAAGGGACATGCGAAGGCTTCTTAGGAAGGCTGAGATGCGAGGCTTCCCTGGCATGATTGGAAGCATCGACTGCATGCACTGGACATGGAAAAACTGTCCAAGTGCGTGGCAAGGAGCTTATGGCGACAGAAAAGGAGCCAAAAGCATCATTCTGGAAGCGGTGGCTTCTTTTGATACATGGATTTGGCATGCTTTTTTTGGTGTTCCAGGAGCTCAGAATGACCTAAATATCCTTGCCCAATCTCCAGTGTTTGATGAACTGCTACAAGGGCGTGGGCCGAGATGCACATATTGGGTTAATGGTACTAAATACGAGGGACCATACTACCTTGCAGATGGTATTTACCCAAGGTGGTCAACATTTGTCAAAACAGTGCCACACCCGCAGAGTGAAAAAGAGAAACACTTCGCAAAGTGTCAAGAAGGGTGTAGGAAGGATGTCGAGCGTTGTTTTGGTATCCTGCAAGCTCGTTGGGCCATTGTCAGGGCTGCAGCTAGAATGTTTGATGTCGAGGCTCTTCGATCCATCATGATGACGTGTATTATTCTCCACAACATGATTGTTGAAGACGAGTATGATTATGATGCCGTCGATGAATACGAGCCGGATCCGATGAACAACTCAAGAACACAAATCTACTATGCTCATGACCGGACCGAAGATCCCGTGCAACACGAGTCGTTAAAACGGGATGGACGTTACAATGAATTGATCGTTCAACGATACACTTCATTGCAAGAGCCATACTGGCACATAGCCCGCCAGAATGACTTGATTGAGCATCAATGGAGCTTGCACGAAGGCGAAGATAATTAAAATAAGGCTTGTGGTTGAAGAATAAAGTGTATTGTTTTTTAAGTAATCTTATTTAGTGTGTTTGGTTTTTTTTTTTTTAAGTTTAAATGGTGAGGTTATGTAATTTTAAGTTTAAATGGTGTTTTAAGTTTAAATGGTGTTTTATGTAATTTTATTTGGTGTTTTAAGTTTAAATGGTTTTTTTTTTAAGTTTCAATGGTGAGGTTATGTAATTTTAATTTTAAATTAAATAAAGTTCTAAAAGTAAATAAGAAATTACATAAGAAATTAAATAAAGTTCTAAAAATAAATAAGAAATTACATAAGAAACTATATAAAGTTCTAAAAATAAATAAGAAATTACATAAGAAACTAAATAAAGTTCTAAAAATAAATAAGAAATTACATAAGAAATTAAATAAAGTTCTAAAAATAAATAAGAAATTACATAAGAAATTAAATAAAGTTCTAAAAATAAATAAGAAATTACATAAGAAATTAAATAAAGTCTGTGGAGTTAGGATATGTGGTGCTAGGATCTTGGTTGCTAGGATTTCTGTAGCTGGAACCCCCTTGACTTGTTTCGGCATCTCTTGCACGCCTCCTTCGCACGACATCTCTTTTTTCTGATGTCCAAAAATATTTTGAATTCGGAGACAGTCCTACTAGAGACTTGTTCATAGTGTCACGATCTGTTTGAGCCATCCTTTCTTCTCTAAGCATCTCATTCTCTCGATGAAGTGCTTCTCTAATCATCTCGTTCTCTCGATTAACTATTTCTCTTTGTCTCTCAGACGCCGCATCACGAGCCTCAGTAGCTGCAATAATTGCTGCCACAGCAGCAGCTTTTTCCTCATCTCTAGCCTTTTCCCATGCCATGTTCATTTCACCTTGACGAGTAAGTTCCTCCATATATTTAGTGTAGTCATTTTTGGAAGAACTACCTTTTTTCTTTGATGCCTTTTTACCTTGAGGCCTGAGGGACTGACGAGTCGGTTGGGTCTCTGGCACTTGTTCAGGCATCCCTTCCGTGTCTTCAAATGTGTTGGCTTCTTGTTCGGCTGTGTCTGCTTCTGGCGAACTGTGTAGACCCATACCGTGCATGACAACTTCTGGACCGGTTGCCACAATTTTGTATCTAGGGCAATCTTTGACAATTTGCCAACATTCCCATTTGTTGAATGATTTGTTATGGTTCTTTGCATTGTAGAATGCTTGTGCTTGTAGTGTCTATAAAAATTACATAAAAATTACATAAGAATTGTGGAATGCATAAAAATTATATAAAAATTACATAAAAATTACATAAGTATTTGGAATGCATATTACATAAAAATTACATAAGAAATTAAATAAGAATTGTCAAATGCATAAAAATTATATAAAACTTACATAAAAATTACATAAGTATTTGGAATGCATATTACATAAAAATTACATATAAGAAATTAAATAAATTAAAATATTGATGTGGGTGGAATGCATATAAATAAATAAAAATATTGTTACCTCATCCGCTAAACTTGTCCCACTACGCAAATTACCAGAAGCATGAGAGAGGGCGTTTTTCCAACAAGTAAAGGATGCGTTGAGTTTTTTCCAACGACCTTGAAGACCTTGACTAGATCTGGCATCTTTCCATGTACATCTTTCCATGTACATCGTTGAACGATTTCGTAATTTTACTCCACATTTCTCGCTTATCCATCTCATTACCCGTAATCGGGTCATGAGTAGTGCGAACCCAACATTCACACAACGTAACATCTTCACTGAGCTTCCACGAAGTCATTTTTTTCTCTCAAAGTGTACAAAATATTCAAATGTAGAAAGTGTAGAAAGTGTAGAAAATATTGAAATGTGGTGTAAGGTGGAAGATGAGTGTTAGGTATTTATAGAAAAAAAAAATTAATTTTTTAAAATTTTTCTGTATTTTTTCAAAAATTTTTGACATTTTTTAATTAATTTTTAATTAATTTTAATGTTGTAATTAATCGGGACCGTTGGATTTGAAAAATAATCAAATCCAACAGCACTCATTACGCCACGTGGCCAACGGTCAAATTTCTGACCGTTGGGCCTTTTTTTTTTTTTTATATATTTTTGGTGAAATAAACGTGGATCGTTGATCTGTGATCGGACGGTCCAATTTAAAATTTAAATTTAAATTTTTTTTACTGTTGGAAATCCAACGGCCTAAAAAACTAGCCGTTGGAAATCCAACGGCTCTGAGGAGGCCACGTTTCCTTCACCCGGACGCCTGCAAGTGGGTCTGCATGCGGGCCCCAGCGCCTGCAAAGCTGTCGGCTACTCGCCGCGCCCCCCGCGTGTTGTGCACGCGCCAGAAACAGACCGGGAGAATGGGTCTGTCCATTTTGGGCTGGGCTCTTGACTGGCACGGGCTGGGTGCCAGGCAAGGTTGCGGGCTGGAGCACATATGGAGCATGCCGGGCTGTTATTTGGACTGGGTGCTGGGCAATCTTTGCTCCGGTGGAGCTGCTCTAAGCGAAAATCACCAAGAATTCTAAGAACCGAAAACACAGAAGAAAAACAGTAGAGAGCTCACAAATGGAGCCAAATCCTTGCCTTTAAACCAAAATCGTCCTCGAACCCCAAGAAAAACAGGAGAGAGCTTTCAAATGAAGATCAAGACGATAACCACAAGACCTCCTTCTCCAGGTAATTTTCCTTCTTTCATTTTTTCCGTTCTGCAGAATACAAGTAGTGGATTTCATTCCAATGTTGTTCATGCTAATCCTACTTGTACGGATAGAATTAAACAAACCCATTTGATGCCGGAGAGTACGATTCAAACTCGATGCAAATCTGGAAAAATTAGGAAGGATGAAGCATTGGGTTACTTTTATTCCATGATTCAAACCAAACCCTTGCCCTCGATTTGGACTTTCAATTTTTTGTTTGGGGCACTCTCCAAGATGAAGCAATATTCAGCTGTCGTTTCTATGTGTAAACAGTTGATGGGTTGCGCTCAATTTCGACCTGAGGTGGGTACATTGGGTATTCTTATGAATTGCATGTGCTGTCTGAATCGGGTGGATTTGAGTTTCTCTGTTTTAGCAATTACCCTTAAATATGGTCTTAAACCCGATGCTCGTACTATGAATACTTTGCTCCATGGACTTTGCAAGTACAGTTCCCTGGCCGAGGCTATGGAGTTCTTCCAGGAAATAGAAATGAAAGGATACAAATGCGATCAAATCACTTATGGTACCATGATCAATGGACTATGCAAAGCTGGGAAAACTTCTAAGGCGCTCGAGATACTTACGAAGATGTGGGAAGATGGAAGGTTCAAGCCCAACCAAGAATGCTACAATCCAATCATTAATAGCCTCTGTAAAGAAAGACGGATAGACGAGGCCTTGACCGTATTTCGAGATATGATCAGCAAAAGTGTTGTACCGAACGTTTTCAATTATACCACATTGATTCATGGGTTATGCAACACGAGCCGATGGGAAGAAGTGCTCTCTCTTTTTGAAGGAATGGTAGATCAAGGAGTCAAGCCTAATGTTGTCACCTACAACACTCTAATTTATGGACTGTGCCAATCGGGGAGGTTGGAAAAAGCCAAGAGCTTCTTGATTTGCATGCTTAACAGTGGAATTTCACCAAATGTATACACATAGTATTCTTATCAGCAGTCTTTGCAAGGAAGAAAGAATTCAAGAAGCGCTTACTCTGTTGGAAAATATGACGACGAAAGGCATAAAGCCTGATGTTGTCACTTTTACTTCCTTGATTTCTGCATCATGCAAGTCTAGTAACTGGGAGGAAGGTGTGAGATTATTCAAAATCATGATTGGTTACGGAGCCTTGCCTAATATAGTTACATACAGTGCTGTTCTGGATGCTTTATGCAAGGAAGGGAAGACAGCAGAAGCACTGAATCTTGTGGAAGAAATGATCAGTAGGGGGGAAAAGCCTAATGTTGTGACTTACAACTCCTTAATTAATACATTGTGCCGGACCAGCCAGTGGAGAGAAGCCACAAAGTTGTTTAATAGAATGCTGGATGAAGGTATTGCCCCAAGTGTTATAACCTATAATATTATGATAAGTTCTCTTTGCAAGGAGGGGAGGACCGAGGAAGCCCTCAGTATGTTAGAGTTAATGACTCAAAGAGGTCTGACACCTGATGTTATCACTTATAACAGTTTAATCCATGGCATGTGCCATACAGCTCAATGGGAAGAAGCCACAAGGTTGTTTGATGAACTGGTAGGCCGGGGAATCTTTCCTAATACCGGTACTTTGTTAATACTTCTGGATGCTCTCTGCAGAGGAGGGATGACAGAAGAGATTCACAAAAGAGTTGAGGCAACAATTGAATACGGTATGAAACTCAGTACAATAACTTGCAGTATGGTGGTAAATGAATATTGTTTGCTTGGCAGAATGAATAAGGCGAAAGTGGTCTTGAACTTAACGGTGGCTATGGGTTATGCGCCTGATATTGCTTCCTATAAAACCTTGGTCAACGGCTATATAAGCGTTAACAGGATAGGTGAAGCTTTGAGGCTTGTTAAAGAAATGGTCCAAATAGGATTGATGCCTGATATGGAAATGCAACAAACTGTGGGGCGTTTTCGTCGTAAGGGCCATATTGGATTCGCAGGGTAGTTGTTAGGTCTCTTTGCAAGGTTTTGAAGATTTATAAGGATGAAGAGCCTTTAGTTATCATTGGTTTCTAACTTCTAGTGACCACGCAATATTGTTAGTTGTGGTAAACTTTGGAATGGATGAAGATCAGTGGTCGTGGCGGCACATAGGAGAGAACCATTGAAGCTACGGGGCTTGTATAAAGAAGTGATGGAAAAAGAATTGATACCTGAACTGGAAATTCAACGTAGACGTTTTGTTTTAGAAGGCAATTTTTTTGCAGAATATTTCTCCTTGTGAGTGTGGCTTGCGTGATGAACTAGGTATATGTTGCGTGAGTTTTCGGATGTCACTAATGAACAACTACATGATATCGTTGATTGATATTTACAACTGAACTAGTTAAACCTTTACACTATGATGATGAATTTTTAAATATATATATAAAGCCAATGGAAAAGCAAATGGAAAGGTGAATAGTGATTTTGGTGTCATCAAGCTTCAACAAAATCATTTGGACAAAAATGCTCTCAAGACAAGAAAACTTCAAAGGCATCCCAAGAAAATACATCAAATAAAGTAGGGGCATTTTCGTCATTTTAACATTATTTTTTAAATAATTAATTTTTTGTGGTTTTTTTTTAATTAGTTCCTCACAATAGTCTAGCAATAATGTGATTTAATTTTTCTATTTTTAAACACATTCAAAACATCTTAAGAAACGTGTAATACCGATTATAAAAAATGTCATTCACACGTGGATTATGTGATTAAATTAGTTGTCAAATAATGTTTTTTTAACAAACGATATTATTTACACTGAAGAGGAGGGAGTGGGCATAGCCTTACAATGGACTAGCAATAATGTGATTCAATTAGCTATTTATAAAATATTATTTTCTCTATTTTTAAACACGTTCAAAACATCTTTAAAGGCGTGTAATGCTGGTTATAAAAAAATTCTTTCGCATGCGGATAATAATGTGATTAAATTAGTTGTCAAATGATTGTTTTTTTTCTAACAAACGATATTATCTACACTAAGGAGGATGGGGGTGGGCTTAGCCTCATAATGGTTGAATCACATTACTGCTAGCCTACTGAGAGGTACTAATTAAAAAAAAAAAAAACAAAAAATTAATTATTAAAAAATACATTGTTACAATGACGAAAATACCCCTACCTTATTGGGGCATTTTTGTCCAAATTTACAATTTTAAATGACGGGGGTTACAATTTACAATAATTAAAATTCTGTTATTTGGAATTTGGCACCCAATCATCCCAATTCGTGAAAATTGGTACGCCCAAGATTTCCTCCACATGAATTTGCGACTCTCGTCATAGTTGTAATTGGGAAATTACACCATTTTAGACGGAAATTGAACTTGGAAAGCTTCATCCCCGGTTTCCACGTTTTTTCCCCTTCAAATTTTCCTTTTCTCTCGCGGCAAGTACTCAAACAAGGGAAAATTGCTTTCCCATCCTAAATTTCCAAAATTAATTAAAATTTTGTGTGCTTTTACCATATCTAAATAGACTGTTACACTATATTTGGATGAGAGAAATAAACTTAGAATTTGGATAAAAGTCAGAATTTGTAAATTATCATGCATTAATTCCCTTGTTATTTTTAAGCTCTTGTTCACCTTTTCTTTTAGGCTTAATCAGATAAATGGTCATTGTGATGATAAGATAATTGGAAGATAGTCCCCTGGTAAAAAAAAAAATAAAATTTATACCCTTATAGTGAAGTCCGTTAACAAATTTAATCCAAAAATAATCTTTCCATTAACTATCCGTTAGGTAAGGAGTAAAACTGTACTTCCCCTTCTTTCCCTCCCTCTGCGTTTATTGCTCATTTCATATTAACA
The DNA here is from genome assembly GCF_019419815.1 of Pyrus x bretschneideri. Lineage (NCBI taxonomy): Eukaryota > Viridiplantae > Streptophyta > Magnoliopsida > Rosales > Rosaceae > Pyrus > Pyrus x bretschneideri. The sequence goes on along the minus strand of NW_025999435.1, from coordinate 933,321 downwards.
AGTCTTCATTATGACCCAAAATATAAAATAAAAAGGTTTTGTCAAGAAAACAATTGAATTTCTGATAATCCTTATCAGACGTACCATTGAGAATACAAGTGAATTGTTCATCAATGACAAGATGACACACCCCGACCGAGATCAGGGCGTGCTGGCCGCCACGCGGAGGTGACGTAACCATGTGCACGGTGCGGAAGCTAAAAAAATAGTAATATAAATAGTACGAATAATTAAAAACTAGCATACAAAGTAATAAAACAAGTGCTAGCGTAAGTGAGACACAAGTGCAGAGCAATAAGTCTACAGCAGTCCAAAAGAAAAATGATGCGACAACAGTACACCCGAAGGTGACCCTACACTGGTGAGCGTCTGTCAGAAATGCCGGGAAAGCCCTCTGGGAAACCACCGAACCTGCTAGACAACTAGAACCTGGAGGGGCGCAAAACAAAAGCATGAGTGGGCAAAAACAAAGCTTTTTGAAAACCATTTAGTAAATACATTCTAACCCCTCGCCGTAAAACCTGTATACTTCCCAGAAAATAAAAATATATACGTATGTATATAGATATGCCAAACATGCTCAAGAATATGCTATGTCGGAACCTTATAATGAAATGCAAGTGCTCAGGTATAAGTCATATCAATAACATACAATCTGGCAGCCGGAGTCACCTAACGTGACCTGTACGGCTGAATCTAGAGCTCAAATCTCAATATCAATACTAAACCTGCCCACGAGTCGGAACCACCTAAAGTGGTCTGTACGACAGGCCTAGGTGTAAAACATATAAACGCTCTAATGCTACGATCACGTGAAGGCTGTGCGAATAATCGCGGGTCACCTACGAGTCGGAACCACCTAATGTGGTCTATACAACAAGACTGTGCACCTAACTTGGATCCAAGCTGAGCGTGTGGTGCGGGAGGTGAACATCACGTGAAGGACTGTGCCCTACTCTGGGCGGGAGCACTAACACCGGGGGTGCAGGTTATAAGCTCTCTAAGCATCTCAACCACTACTGAATATAAACATGAATAACACTTACCTGGCACTTACCTGTGCGTCCACAGCACCCAATATGCATATGTATAGGTATGCAACTAGTAATGCAACTAATGGTGCATAAACAACGATAATAAAATGCATGGCATAAAACAAATAACCCTTTCAATTAATTTCTGGGAAAATAAATGTATATAGGTATATACGGAAAACCAAAAGCCCACTCACTGGTATGTGCAAGGGTCGTAGCCCCCCTGCCTCGAGTGACCACGCTCGTCCTCAGGATACGTATCACCTATATGCGAAACAACTATAAAAACGTTAATTTTAAAGTACATAACCAACTTCTCGTAATAACTTCTCATACATTGCTCAAATTGGACAAATGAATATACCAACGTGCTCTACACAACCTCAGGATCACACCCAAATTTTTAGAATAATTTTTCACCGCCGCACGCGCCCCTACGCGCCGGCCATGCGCAGGCACGTGCCTGGCACGCTGACGGCGTCAACTGACGCCGTAGGGAATATTCCGTCAGTTTTGACAGATTCCGTCAACGGCGTCAGGAATATTCCGTCAGACTTGACGGAATATTCCGTCTCCTTCCCCGGCGAACCTCCGACACCGTCGCCGGCGCCGGAAAATTTCGAAAACTTTAAACTTCGATATCTCGTTCGTTTTTCATCCAAATTTCATAATTTTTGCACCAAAATGAAGCCTAGGACTAGGGGAACACAACCATACAACTTTTAAGGGTTAAAAACCAAAGAATCTCACCTGCAAAATCGATCCAACTCCGGCCAACTTCGAACCCAACGATCCCGACGTCCAATTCCTTCAAACGAAGTACTCCGAGTCTCCTTGGGACCTCACCAAGCTACCTACAAGCTTCATTTTCCCTTAAACGTGAGAAATCACGTGTGCATGAATAGTACCCAAATCGGACATCGTCGAATCGACGTGAAAACGATGGAGTTCTCACCTGAAAATGGTACGGCTGGACTCCCACGAGCCTCACGAGCTCGAATGTGTACTCAGTTCCTTCGATCTGTGGAGATTTAGTGTGCTTGTGTGTGTGTCCGTACGTTTTCGAAGAAAAAGGGAAGGAATGGGGCTCGGGACAGTCACAGGGGAAAGGGACAGAGGGTTAGGGAGAGTGAGAGTGTGAGTGTGTGGCCCAACACATGCCAACACAACACAAAACAACCAATAAACGTAACGAAAACAAACTAAGGGCAAAGTAGTCTTTTCACACGTACGTTTTTGATATTTTCGGGACGGGCTGTCACACAAGAACCCGGTTTGTATAGTGGGTACGAATCGTGTCTCACCATCAATGTTCGTTAACGTTCTGCAAAATAAGGTTTCATTTTGCAAATACAAAAACGGTGAAAATGCGTTGACAAACTATTTTGTGAAAATAAACTTAAAAAACAAAAAACTCATAAAATAATGTTTAGCCAAATTCTATAAAACATGAAATTAATGTTTTCTTTGTTTTTCAAAAATAGTTTCTAAAATAATAAAAAATAAAAGGTACACTATGAAAAAAGTTTGAGTTTTAACAAAAAAATCATATATGTCACTATGCTATAACTACCTCTACCGTTTCACCGTTGGGGCCACCACCACTACAATTATTATCACCACCACCTCTCACCACCATCATCACATTCTTCAACCCATTACCATCACCTCCACATTCTCTGCCACCATCATTCCCACCACCTCTCAACCACCATTTTCAAAACCATTGTTAACACAACCATTATTTGCCACCACCATTATGTCGTCATTGCCATGTACTTCATTTTTTTTTTTTTTGGTTTTTTTTTTTCTGTTCAAAATAAAAAAAAACAACAACAACAACAACAACAAAGTATAGGGCAAGGGCCACCATTACTTCGTTGTTGTCACCACCTAAATCCCACCAATACAACCACCTCTATTGTTGTTTGTCACCACTACAAGAAAGGATCCTCGCCGGATCCTCTTTGTGAGGATCTCTGGGATCCTACAATCACATCCGTTCATCGTATATCGTGAGGTTAGTTTTCGTCAGATACTGTTTATATTCAATTTTAAATAAAAAAATTTACAATAATTTTTAACCGCACGATGTACGATGGATGGATGTGATTTGAGGATCCCTGGAATCCTCACAAATAGGATCCTCATTCCACCACTACTACCAAAGACGAATTTATATATATATATATATATATTTAGTATCAGAGTAGGTTGTCTCATGTGTGAAGCCAAATGGCCACATACGCTCCACGTTACCCCAACTGTGTTGTTGTTGACCTAAAAACTACCAAATATATGTGGCGCGCAGACCGATTAATTAATAAGCTAACTATGTCATTCGGTTGTGTGCGGGGCGTGCCAACTCATTGGTCGAGCTTGGTCGGGGAGTAAAATGTGTAAATGTTGCGTTGAGCGCACTGCTGACTTCTTGATCTTATGACTGCGGCTGAGGAAGGAACACGTCTCGGCCCTCGGGTTCTAGAGCCTGAAGACAAGGCTGGTAGTTTTGCGAAGTTCAATATCAAATTTGGCTTTCAATGTGCCGAATATAGGAACCTGGTAACACCTTACTTCGCCGAGAAGGTTGATGAGATGACCTCTACCAACAAGGACTCGAAAATCCTTGTCGATCGAGACTTGGATAGGTAATTAGTCGGCCAAGAAGTAGTGTTGTTTATCCAAACTTAAGGTACTCCTTGATCAGCTGATTCTACGGCTCCAGTGCTGTTTATCCAAACTGAAGATGTCGTCAGTTGCCTTCACAGTTCTGTTTATTCAAACTGAAGATGCGTTGAGCGGGAAAAAGAAAATAAAAATCTCAAGGTTGTTGAGAGGTTTCGCGTAGAGCGAGAGTTTGTGCAGGGCAGTTTGTGTGTTGAATTGGATGGGCTTTCCATGTTGCAGATCATCTTATATGTATAGCAGTGAAGTCTTCTTCATACTCTTTAGCTGCGACCTACCAATACGTTTTCCAAATTGCACCCGTCTCTCTGTGATGCTATCGGAATATTCTTGATATACCACCAGTGACCAAACCAAATCCCTTTTGATGTCCTTGTGAACTTAAATTTCTTGATAGAAATTCAACGCGTGTGTCGAGCCCCATAACATAGCCTTCTATTAATATTAAAACAACTAATCCAGCCATGTTAACTAAATCCACACACTTCAACATGCAAAGCTAATTGCAAGCAGATTGCAATATCACCTCACTTGTCTTTATCACATCACATTATTTTTTACTTCATCATTATCCCATGCATGCATTAAGATCATGCATCCTAACAATTCTGATCAAACCCGTGCTGCTCCAATCCGATGACAAGAGTCCCAATCCCATTTGAACTACACCGCTTGCTTGGAGATATAATGCTAGTATAATTCTGTCTTCTAATAATTATTATGATAAAAAATCATAATATTATCCTTTAACAAAATTATCTTCACTTTTCTATCTAACGGTGTGGAGCTATGCTCACTCAACAACCTTGATTACACGGGCCGATGGTGTAAAATTGGGTCCAAACATTGCCCCCCAGTTTCCTTAAGCTTCGACTCGCAAGCCAAATGGTTAAGGAAATTAATCGTTTGTAGCCAGCAAGATTGCGTCGTATTGCCGAAAAAGAAATTTTGTTCCCCAGATAAAATCACCTATGTTCTACCAGCATCGTGGTTTCTCTTTGCTGCCTTCATTCTCTATACAAGGCTTTGCTCCCATTGTTTAAATGGTACCTGGGCATTTACTGATTCATTGGCCACAAGGCCAAATAAAGAGAGGCTATGACGCAGCCATATGATGGTCGTGGCCATGAAAGTCAAACCCCATGGAAATCAATTCATAGAACCTGAATATAAAGCGACGTTTGACCGAAGTTGAGTTTCCACCGAACGAATGCCACCGAAGGTCATTACTATGTAATCTCAAGCTTTTGGACAGACCATATCCCACCAAAGTGAAGGAAGATTTGTGAAAAACATGTTCATTTAAGCAACATCAATAGCATGCAATTAACAATTAAAGGCGGAATCATGCTTGTATGCACTTAAAACAAAACATTTACCCATGAAATTCAAAGCCTAGTAGATAGGTGAACCAAGACTCAACTCAAAACAAAGTGAGTTGAGAAATCAATACCTTTGTAGATTCCTCTTTGCATAAGCAAAGGCTAATCACCCAAAGAGAGGGCCTTCATTCCTTGCATCTTAGATCCATGGATTTGGATGGATGAAAAGGTTTCTCCAAGTTCCCAAAATTGAGAACCTCTAATGATTCATCACCAAGGCATAATGAAGAAGAAATGAGTGACCTTGGAGGAGTTTGATTGCTAGATGATTCCTCCAAGGTGGCCGAAATTTTTGAAAGAAAGGAGAGCTTGTGTTCTCATCCTTTCCCCAAAAATAACCCTTAGTAAATTTTAGGCTATAAAGTCCTTTATATAGTCCCTTCAAATAAGTGACCTAATGGACCAAAAGCCGTATTCTTTTACACATGGCCGGCCTATAGGTTTATTGGGCTTTTAAGCCCTTTGTTTTATTCAAGTTGTCATACAACTTGAGTTAATGGGCTTGACATTCAAATCCCATTGGGCCTTGCGGCCCAAAACTAACCCGAGGTCTTTAACGAACTTATTCGTTTGATTAATTAACATATTAATTAATCCTAGCCTTAGATTAATAATTAAACCATTTAATTATTCTTACTCATCTCCGTTGTTTCTTCAAACTCTACCTTACTCGGTGAACGATCCATTAGGTTCCTTTTAGCAAGGCAGTGGGCGATTAAAAACTCTTTCTAATCGATTGTGAATTGAAACTTACTTTCAATTCTCCCGTTAATGATTATACATGTTTAGGGCTTCCACAAACCATGGTTAACGCCTAGCAGCATGTCATGGTTACCCAAGCTAATCAGAAGAGGTGGAGAACCTATTCAGTTTTAGGATTACAAATGCAATACGGTCTTTCTCTAATACAATACTCTTGACCACATTGTTTGGTTTGATAGTTTATTCATGTCTACTATCCAATGTGAATCTTGTACTTATATGATTACCTTGAATGTGATCTGGAACACATTCCAACATCTCATTCATACTCTGGCCAAAGATTCTAAATCATATCATAGAGTATTCTCCCTCAAACAGTTTGAAGGTTAGAGATCCCTTGTTGCGCATTCACTTGCCTCCATGGCTAAGTGGCTTAACCCCGACGATGCCGTGGACACCCTGATAGAGTGACTTTGACATAATCAAAGATCAAGTACCTAACCACAAGACAGCTGTGATGCCTCAGGTCAAAGGACTACTTTGCATTATCCCAACCATGAGTTCTCATGTGACATGAATATGAGAACTCTTCGTTGATCGTGTTCAGTGAACTCATTCTCTATTGAGCACCTACGTACTTGTCTTGATGTCACACACAACAATGACTCGAGACTAGTCACTCTCCCTGAGAGAAGACATAGCACGTACTGATCTTAGCGGACTGTCAATGCCCAATTGACAATCCTATGATCAGGAACGTTTAGGATGTGTCAACGAAAGAATGGTCTCATGAATCTAACTTCTTTAGATCGCATTCTTCCAATCACATATTCCTTGGACTTATCGTTTAAGCATATAACATTTATATGAGACGGCTCAAACAATAATGTTTGCCCTTAATATTAAACTAGATTAGTTTAACATGTGAAATGTCCATAAAGTATCATCATATGATTGGTTTTAGGGCACATTTCCAACACAAAGGCCATTCGGTGAAAGCCCATTTAGTTGTCAACTTCATCCCAAAACCCATCACCGAGGTGAAATGTGAAATCCCTAGTCATGAAACACATATTGGCATTATGCATCTGAACATGATTTGATTCTTCAAGAAGTCCACAAAACATGCATTCTAACCCTTATGAAGCTCCGTTTCAAATTCCACCGAGTATGCAACTAATATTTGCTTCACCGAGTACAAATGTAACTCGGCGAAAACAAATTGCCAAGCTACTTGTTGATCCTAAAAATTACAAAGCCTATGTGGCACGCAGGCCGAGTAACTAATGAGCTAACTACATTTTTCGGTTGATGCGGGGCGTGCCAACTCGTTGGCCGAGGAGTAAAATTTGTTGATGTTGCGTTGAGCACGTTGCTAACTTCTTGATCTTGCGACTGCGGCCGAGGAAGGAACACGTCTCGGCTTTCGGGTTCTCGAGCCTAAAGACAAGGCTGCTAGTTCTGCGAAGTTCAATATCAAATTCGGCTCTCAGGGTGCCGAATGTAGTAACCTGGTAACACCTCACTTCGCCGAGAAGGCTAATGAGATGACCTCTGCCAATAAGGATTCAAAAATCCTTCTCGACCGAGACTTGGATAAATAACCAGTCGACCTTGACGCAGTGTTGTTTATCCAAACTGAAGGTGCTTCGCGACCGGCTGATTCTACGGCAACAGTGCTGTTTATCTAAACTGAAGATGTTCACCGGTTGCCTTCACAGTGCTGTTTATCCAAACTGAAGATGTGTCAGCGGAAAAAGAAAATAAAAAATCTCAAGATGTTTGAGAGGTTTTGCGCAGGGCAATTGTGTGTTGAATTGGAGGTCCCTCGAATGTCCTCTGCCGCTTTGTATTTATAGGAACGTGCCTTGATGAACACGCTGTGAATTTGTTGCCGTGACTTAGGAGTATCCAATCGGACTAAATAATATTCCTATGAATATTATTCCAAAGGGGCAACACACTTTGATAACTGTCGTCCACCTATGATAACCATGCAATCATATCAATTTACAAGCACATGGAACTCTTCCATAGCATTTTAAATAACCATGCAATGTTTAGACCCATATTCACGTCCAAGTGCATGCATTTGGAATTACCATTCCAGATAATCTTCATTAAACTTCCACGTGGAGACCATAAAAAGCTCATTTTTTCATGCCGTTGATGCGAGAATTAACTTGACACACAAATTAAACCCTATGGATGACAATTGTAGTATATGAGCAAATAGGGATCGTTCTAGACCGGGGATTAACTAGGGATGCTAATCAATGTGAAATTGACTCAAAAACATAAAGGCAATATTTAGAACACTAAACTAGACTTAATGAATGCAAACCTAAAATTTAAAACACTCAAACAAACTAAAAGACTCAAAACAGCACAAACACACTCAAATCTGCCTAAAAACCACTTTCTGGGCAGTTTTGAGTACAAACACAAATTTGGACGAAATTAAGTTGTAACTTGACTCAAGACTCTTAAAAACACAAACTAAATGTATTTCTAACTAATCTAACACTTTAAAATAAATGGGGGATTGGTTTTGACGAATTTAAAATTAAAACAGAAACTTGGAAACAAAACAGATTCTAAAACCGATTTTGATGAAATAGAATGATGAGAAACTAGTTAGAGGGTTCCTTATCCACACATGAACATATGCATATAATTTGATTCCTAGTTATGACTTCAACAAACGATGAATGACAATGCTCCAAGTTAATTAGGTCCGCTTAAATTAACTTTCAGATTTCCCTAGATTCATTGGATTGAATGGAATACGCATTACAACCAAATTATTCCTAATCAAAGTCCCTAACTATGGAATACGCATGATAGAGACATTCAACAAAGATCATTAAGTTCAACGGAAATCATAAACATCGACTAGGCATTCATAACTATGGAATACGCATGTTAATCCAGCCTAGGGTTTACTAAACACAATCGTGACTAGCGATTTTTACTACTCATGAATATAAGTTCATAACGATTAGGTGAAATTCCCTTATATCCTAGCATCAAGTTTAGTCATGCAAATTAAGTGTCGACCCTCAACCCACATACATAAACAAGTTCTTAAACAAAACAGAAAAGTAAACCACATCTAAAGTTCATGAATTCATAACTGGAGTAAATCAAATCATAATCAACATATGTCCATGGCTTCAAATTCGCCTCTAACTAAAAAGAAATTAGTTCCACATGTTTAACATAATTGAACAACAAGTTAAATTAAACATGAAAACAGAAACAAGAGAAGAAAGAACTCCAAACACTCCAATAGTTGCAGATCGCATGTGCAAGGTTTCTTCCTTCCTTTGGACTGCACGGCACTACTCCTCCTCTCCTTCAATGGTGGCGGCACAAGGTGGTTATGGTGGTGGGAAGGTGCGGCTATGGTGGATGAATGGTTGCTTGGATGGAAGGTTGCGGCAAAGGTGGTAAAAGTGGCTGGAATTGTGTTTTTGGGATTTTAGGATGTGTAGAATAGTGTGGCTGGATGAATGGACGAAAATTGGGTGAATGAGTGATCCCCCCTAGTGCCTTGCTGCAAAGCCTTATTTATAGGGCTAGGAAAGGTAGGAGACAAGGTAGGACGGCTAGGACAAGGTAGGAGACAAGGTAGGACGGCTAGGACAAGGTAGAACGGCTAGGAGACAAGGTAGGACGGCTAGGACAAGGTAGGAGACAAGGTAGGACGGCTAAGACAAGGTAGGACGGCTAGGAGACAAGGTAGGAATTAGGCACCATGTGTGAATAGATAAAGCCTTCTAGAAATAAGGTTTTTAGGCCCCCTTGCAGCTCCCTAACTGAATTCAAGCCTTCAAATTCGTCCATCCTCATGCCTCCATGCTTGCACTATCCAATCTTGGCCCAAAAATGCTCTAGAATGCTCCAAATTGCTTTTTTTTGCATACTTTGACACTAAAACCTGAAATTGCACGAAAATAACTTTAAACACTATAATTAACATAGTTTAGCTAATTAAATGCAAGAAAACAAGTTAACTAAGTCGTATAAATACGCTCCTATCAGCCGTCTCATCCATGCAAACCATTTGCAAATCAAATGTCACGATGTGATCCTGATCACCATCATCCACCTACTGCATCATTTCACCTTTATCTAATGCAAGCATTGATTTTAAATGAAATTAATTCCTTCATAATTTGTATTGCCGCATGAGTCGTACAAACATCCCAAACCCGTTTGAACTGTTCCTCCAAGTTGGGAATATGATTTGCCTCATCACTTATCTTTAAACAACCAGCTGGATATAGCTAATATTAGGCTTAGATAATCTAATATATATTAAGAGATAATATTATGATTAAAACCACAATATTATCCCTCAATAGTAATTAAAAATCATCTCAACCACTTTATCATCCAACGGTCTAAAACTCTACTCATCCAACGACCATGATTGCTTAAGCTGATGATGTAAAATCGGATCCAAACACTACTCCAAAATTTCCTATAGCTCACTAGCTCGCGGTTTGTACCAAACAACAATGGCACAAGAGTCATTCGCCAGCAACAAAATCAACTTTTTCAATTCAAGCCTCGTTCTACTCGGCAAAGACTTGTCCGCAGAGCTCAGTGAGAAAAAAATATCTCGACTATGAAAAAAAAACCACTTCACTTCATTTGGTAAGTCTTCGACCGCCGAGCTCGATTGGCACCCTCAATGGAATCACAACATATATATATCGAAATCCCCTCATTTGTCCTTATCAGCAGTCAAACTCAAAGACGAGGCCGATCCTTTCTGACTAATTTTTGAGAAAACTCCATTTTCAAGCAGGCTTTCAGTGGCACGGACTCCAAAGCCAACCTCAATTTTCTTTATTCAGCCAAATCTCCGTTGTGGGGATCCCAGCCAAATTGCGAAAACACCACTAGACCACGAGGCCTTGTTGAATTAGGCAAACAGCAAGGCATCAAATATTCTTCTTCGGCGAGGGTTAAAAATGAATAAGCCTCACGCCCAGTTCAGCGATTTCCACTTATTGCATCTACTATCAACAAATAAGCATGGTATTTTCTCGGTCGAGAAGTACACAAGACCAAAAATATTGTCGAGATCGACGAACACCCATCAAGTCACGAACACACATCAAGCTTTTCATTTGTCTTCTTTTTGAGGCGGCGCATCAAAAACCATGACCACTGAGTCATCTCTGTTTTTTTTTTTTTTTCTATTGAAGATCGGAGCCACAAAACCACTTTGGCTAGACTTTACTGTTGATACGACATGCGTGGGAACATTATCATTTATTCTTGCTGATGATCACCTCAACAACAACAGCGAAATAGATACTGAGTGTCGAGCAGATTTTTGACACACAAATAGGGTTGGCGAAAAACATATGGCCGAGAAAAAACAGCAAAACCATCACCAAATAACAATCATTCGACAGATCCCAGCCATCAAACCTCGTGTCCTTCATTGAATTAAACATGCAACAACGCAGCAAATAATCTCTCTCGACGAGGTTTAAAAGGAAAACTTGATCGCCAATTATACCAATGTTGCCCCCTTATTTTTTTATGCATCAACCTAAAAGGCTGAATGGTTAAGAAAGTAATTTTTCTTTTTTTTAGCAAAAGAAAATGAAAATGGCCGAACCAGGAGGAGGCCAATGATGCTTTATTCCAAGTCGAGATCTTTTTATATCAAATTTTCAATCAGATTTTGCATCGAGCCAAATAAAAAATGATTGAATCTTTTTGACTTGGCGAAATATTTTTCATTTTCGGCTGCCAAATGCATTGAAAAATTGAGCCCCCTGAGCATAATTATTTCACCAATTTCGGCTTTCAACTCGAACAACTTCGCCAAATGGGTTTTCTCCATGTTGACTTTATGGCCAATAACCATATCGACTGTCATGGTTTCGACGTCTAAGGTCACGTCTCCAATTACCATATCAATTGATGTGGTTTTTTCATCTGAAGTTGTGTATCGGCCATGTTCGTCATTGAAACACTCTTTTGACGAATCATTTTCTGAGTTGATTTTTGACTCAGAAACTTGAACTTTTTCTTTTAGGCCTACTAAACTTTCAATCTCGACCGAAAAAATGGGTGGCATAACATTTTCTTCGCGGCCGACAATGTAAAATCAAGTCCAAACAGTTGTCCACGTGTTAGGCTTGAAAGTTCATCACATGTGAGAAAGCGTGTTGAGAATGAGTCTCACATTGATGAAAAAATAGACTTTAGAATGACTTATAAAATGTTAGATTACTCTCCATATTACCAATTAGTTTTATGACAGAAGCTCAACTATATGTAATTGCATTTAAGATAATATTTGGAGCGCGTTTTCAATGTTTTCATTCTAATACTTTATTTTCAGATTAAACTATCTGGCACATTTTCATATCTTAAAAATGTAAAAATCATTTTGTATTACACGGTTCTTCAAAAATTATTTTCTAAAATGTTACACGTGTCACAAAGTAGAACGTAAGGAGTAAATGAAATTTCATGTAAAATACATGTGTCATAGTGTAATATTTGGAGTTCTAGTTTTGTTTTTATTCCTTCAAACTGTAGAATTTCATTCATCATAGGGCCAAATACAAATTTGGAACAATAATAACCGGGGTTCTGGAAAAAATAAAAAGATCTATATCTTCTCCAAAACACATACGGCAACGAGAAGGGTGAGGCACAAGAAAGATTGATTGCGAGTGTGGGAGTTAGAAATTTTATCATTTCAAAGAAATTGAATCAGCCGCCGCCTCCTCCTCCCCTGCAGAAGAAGAATGGCGTTGAAATTCTTGAACAAGAAGGGATGGCACACAGGCAGCCTTCGGAACATCGAGAACGTCTGGAAGGCGGAGCAGAAGCGCGACGCCGAAGACAAGAAGTTGGACGAGCTCCGCAAACAGATCGTCGAGGAGCGCGAGCGTTCCGAGTTCCGCCTTCTCCAGGTGCAAGCCGGCCTCGTCCCGTAAGCAATTCCATTCTCTTTCTTCCTTCTTTCAGTTTTCTTTTAGGGTTAGGGTTTTTGTTTTTTTTTTTTTTTTAATTGCCCGAGTTAATTCTCTAATCAACTGCGATTGATTGTTAATTGCAGAAAGCAAGAGCGATTAGAGTTCTTATACGATTCCGGATTGTCCGTTGGGCGCCCTGGCGGCTCCGATGCTTTTAACTTACCCAAGCCCGAAGACCCGCCTTCCTCCTCTACGTCCGCCCCCGCCAAGGTATAATGATATTTCAAGTCTTTAAGTTCCCAATTGTATGCATCTATCTTCTGTAATGCACCGCAATTACATAGTCGCGTTCTCTATTGATCCTTTGTTCGTCTGTGACTACTGATTCAGGAGCAGCAGCCAACCGCGCCGGGAGCTCTCTTTGAAGAAAAGCCCCAATCTGCCAACGACGCTTGGAGGAAGCTCCACTCGGATCCTTTGCTTATGATCCGGCAGCGCGAGCAGGAAGCCCTTTCTCGTATTAAAAACAATCCTGTCCAGATGGCCATGATTCGCAAATCTGTAAGTTCTAATTTTTATTTTTACCAGTAGTTTTCTTTTCTTTTCTAACCAACAATAGATTAGATTAGTTATTATGTTAGACAAAGTAATTATAAATGAATTGATGATTTGAAAGTGTCCAAATTACATAAAATTCTGCCTCTCTCAATACAAACAACAAAACTGTAGATGTAAAATTTAGTCGTCAATGCTATTTTGGTTCGATGCTGAGGTTTTAGGGCCTAAGAGAGAGAATGTAAATACAATATGTAAGTGTATTGGTTCTACCCCTACTAACATCGAGGTCTTTTGTGATAAAACGTAACACCTAACAATATATGGTTAAGTTGGGATAGTATCAGGGTAGTTAGGGAGGGCCATTGGCCCGTCTCTCTGAATATCTGACATGGTATCAGAGTGGGTTTTGATTGTGGGTCCTATGGGTTTGTGCCATGCCCAAGTTACCAGGTTTAATGCAACATTGTACGTGTCGTGTCCGAGTTATCGGGTTTAATAGAACACCATGCTTCCGTGCTTGATGTTTGATGTGGGATTGGTTGCATGTGTGGCCCACTATTTCATCTAGGATTATGATTACATTACTTTTTCGAGTGGGATTACGATTACTGTCCTATTGTGCTATGTGGTTAGATTATTATAAAAAGGGGCTTTGTAACTCAATATAGACTGGTTTGAATGATTAAGCAAGCAGCCTTTTCTCTTCCTGCGATCTTCTCCTACTAATTCTTCTTTTCCTACCTCTCTTTTCTGCCTTCTAATTACAAAACCCTAGAATCCGATACTGGTTCTACATCACTATAGCTAGCCTTCTATTCAGAGGAAGTCATTTTTGTCCTTTGGATTATGCTCTTGGTAGGTCTACAAGTCTTTGTTGTTTCCAATTTTTTTACTTGAGAAGATTATCTGTTCACAGGGCATGCGTTTCACCCCAGCAAACACTAGCAATTTATTACTGTGCCCATTTTGTGTCTTTTGCTATGTTTATCAGGGTTTTACGGATGCTTATGATTTGTTTAAGAGAAACATTCAAGCTACAATGTTTGAAACCTTGAAATAAGGGAAAAAAATGTCACGGCCTTTTAACACCAGATTTTATTTACAGCTGGTATGTTTATGCTGACCATATTTTTATTTTTTGCAATAAAAGGTAGATGCAAAGAAGCCCTCGGAGCAAGAAGATGACAAGAAGGAACCTCGTAAGAAGCGCCATCACACATCCAAGCACCGCAAGCACTCATCATCCAAACAAGCATCCAATTCAGAAAATGACACTGTTGAAGTGGAAAGGAGGAAGAGTAGTCATCGCAAGATATCAAAGTATGCTAATAATTCAGATTCCGAAGATGGATCACGTAAAATAGCACGTAGAAGTGAGAATCATGCAAAGCATTCAGATTCAGAAGATGAATCACATGACAAAGGACGTCGGAATGAGAAGAACCCTGTTAGGCATTCAGATTCCGCAGATGAATCACGTGACAGAGCATGGCGAAGTGAGAAGAACCATGTTAAACATTTAGATGCAAAAGACGAATCACATTACAGAGCAGGTCGAAGTGAGAAGAACCCAGTTAGGCGTTCAGATTTTGAACATGAATCACGTTACAGAGCACATCGAAGTGAGAAGAAGCGTGTTAATCATTCAGATTCCGAAGATGAATCACTTTACAAAACACGTCAAAGTGAGAAGAACCATGTTAAGAATTCAGATTCTGAAGATGAATCGGGTAGAAGAGCTCGTCGAAGTGAGAAGAACCATGTTAAGCATTCAGATTTTGAAGATGTGTCACGTGACAGAGCACATAGGGGTGAGAAGAATCACTCCATAAAAGTTGCCAGAGAGGATGGGCAAGGGGTTGTCAAGGGGAAAATTGACAGTTCGGACGTAGAAAAATATTCCGTGAAAGGTCGGAATGAACCACATTATAAGCGTAGGAATGGTGCTCCTAAACTTTCAGAAGAAGAGCGAGCTGCTAGGCTAAAGGAGATGCAAATGGATGCTGAGTTGCATGAAGAGCAAAGATGGAAACGACTGAAAAAGGCTGCGGAGAATGATGCCCAGGAAGCCACACGGGCTGGCAACTCCGGTGGTAGGAATTTCTTGGATGCTGTGCAAACTAGTGTTTATGGTGCCGAGAAGGGTGGAAGCTCAACAATTGAGGAGAGTGTACGTCGCCGAACACATTATTTGCAAGGCAGGCCTGAAGCAAGTGAGCGCAATGCTTTTCGACGCTAATGATGTTGTGTTTTGTTGTTCATCCATTTCCGTCGATCCAGGAATTCTTCACTTTTCTCGATTGGTTCTGTGTACGTTTCATGTACTAATAGTTAAATCCTTTCCTGTGTAATGTTATTTGTTGAAGCTGCATGAACATTTGTTACCTGAAACAAATTACCTTCTATGTCTATTTATTTTTTCTGTTACTTAAAACATTTGTTATGACAAACAATGGCATGAGTGGATTAAATGGTTAATTGTTAGGGAGAAGGGAATCGATGAGGATCGAACACGCACCATGGTGCATGCCTTTCGCCCCTGCGGTAAAGCGTCATATCCTATTTATCCCAAATAAGTTGAGGACAATTTTGGACACACAAAGACAATACTAAAATGTTGAAGTCCCAGAATTGACTACATGTCTGATAAGAATACAAGTCATTTATGAGAAGTCTCAGCATGGAGTTGTACGCGCATCTGCTCGACAAGTACTTTTGCAATTGCGTCCACAAAACTTGATAGGCTCTGCCGAATTTGCACACCCAAGGAATTCGCCAGTTCCTAAATCATCAAAACCATCAGAGATGACGCTACGAACCAAAAAAGAACACTAGAAAGCACAATGCAAAACTAGAGAAAATGCATAGATCCGACGATAGTAGAGACAATAAGAAGAATACACGACCTTTCTTCCGTATGAAAAATATGATAAAACTTGTGGGAAATCTGTTAACTTGTTTTTATGTAAATATAGTTTATGCTTTCATATACTTTTTATATAAGCTTCCAATTATTCCAAAGAAAACTAAAATTTTCTAAAGCTTAATCTAAGAAAAGACATGAAGTTCTTGGAGCTAACGAAAGACTAGGCACAACACCGGGCTCAACGGCATTCTAGGATTCATACAGCCGACTCCACTTAGTGGGACAAGGCTTTGTTGTTGTTGTTTAATCTCACTAGGCATGCTTGCAAGTTGCAACTCCCCTCAATTTGATGAAGTTACTCAAATTTACCCAGAGTCAAAATGCAACAGCATTGTAAACGATGAACTCAACATTTCTGTATTCTACCTTATCTGTTGTACATGTCTTCTTATTTTTGTTGTTTACATTTTTTTTAACACATACTACTTGCACATTTTGGGTTTTACCTGCTTAAAAATGAATCCACAATTTCAACTGTTTTGACTACTTTGCGGTCCGAGATGCAGATAACTCAAAGGTGGGCATACATATTATAACAAAATTGAAGTTAACTTAATAAGAAACTCCTGGATGAAACTTACACGTACCAGAAGGACACAGGGACCTAATATGAGAGATAAGGAGCCGTACACTGACCTCAACTTTGCACAGAAAACTTAAAGAAATTCCCTTTGAATGTTGATCAGAGCTCTTGAGATATATCAGTTTCAGTGGAGAACTTAGCAATGGCCAACCTTGTGGAACCTTAATGAATGCATCAACTTCTCCAACCACATGAACCACTATTGTCTCATCTCTATCCAAGTACTCCAACGAGTGTCTGCATGGAATAATGTTTGTGTCAAAACATTTGAAGATTTACTACTCTCTGGCTAATATTGTCTTAATTAAGGAAAGAGAAAGGCGAGCTAAAAAGAACAGATATAATCATTTGTAAAGCTAAAAACAATTTGGATTTCTTCACTTTTAATTTTTAAAACAGCTTTATTAACTCCCTCATCTCCCTCTCCTATCTCATTTGACTTTGAAAACAAACTAGAGAGAAGAACAAAAACATTACAAAACATTATTACAAAAAATCAGTGAAAACATTGAATTGAATTATGTCGGACACTATTTAGAGCATAAAACATACATGGACAAAATTGTTAAGGAATTAGTCTCACCTTGATTTATTTGCATTTTTTACCACTAGTCGCCTCATGGTGCATAGAACAATTCTATCTTGCACTTTTGTTACAAACCACTGCAATGAAGATTTACTGCAAAGTGGATTTCATGATTTGTATCAAATAACATGCTGGTTAATTTTGTTTTACAAAACCTCACCTTCTGGTGGGAAAGTAAATAGATATAAGGTTGTCTTATATTTATACTTACTAAGACAAATATTTAAATAAACCTTACATTTTCATTTCCATGTACAGCAGATAAATAAGAGTCAATGCAACAAGTATATCAAGATAGCTAAGGCAGCAACTACTATCCAGTCATTTGCTATGAAAAGAGAACACGCTTAAGACAAATATATATGTTATCAAAGACTAAATCAATTAAAACGTATAGAAAGAGAAATCTGTTCAAGAATATGTCTCGGCAATGTAAGGGTGTGTGTGTGTGTGTTGTGAATCGTGATCAGCTCCATAGTGTCAGCTGTCTGCCAGGTCCTGAATTGGAAAACCCTGTTCATGATAATATCTGATACTTTATTTTCCCGTCTAACCATCAAGATATCTTTATATGATCTGTAATTACTACATGCCATTTAATTATTGAAACACTAACAATTGCAATAGCGAAAAGAGAAACAACAGACACATAAACCATGACAACAAGAATGAAACAATGAAATGTTACAAAATCATAAGACAGATACTAAACAAACCTCAAAGACTTTGCAGCATCAAGAATATCATTTATGTACACATCATTTGGAAAAATCTGTACAAATTAAGGAGCATTAGCAATACATTTAAAAGATCTATAGTATAATGCCTATATTAAACCCAAGAGCATTAGCAATTCACTTAAAAGATCGACCAGGATGTAGCCCTTATATCAAATACAGGTATACCACCCTCAAAAAGTGTAGAAAAGGTGATACACAATGAACCGATGGCTGGTTTTTATGTACAAACTAGGGCAAAACTCCTAATATACAAAATTGTTGTATAGTGGAAGGGCATATCTTACAAGAGATAAGATACTGGGAAACTCTTGTAAATCCTATGTCTGCAGAAAAATTGGTCCGCAAAATTTCACAAAAACAATTGACAAGATGTTGACCACACAAACAACTAGTGAAAGCAAAGTGGTTGACTTTTTTAAAAGTTTAAAACTCAAGATATACTTCATGCTTACAAGGTTCATTATAATGGATCAAGCATGATTAGCTTTCTCAAAAAATTTTTAACATTATTAAGACCTATAATTGCTTTGATGTTAAAGTAATGCCTCTAATTATAAACGCTATTGAAAAACAATACTCATGAAGAAAATAAGTCGAGATAATCTCATGTTGCGATACCTCAACGTTCCTTAAATCCAGAGTCCCCTCCAGAAGTTCAATAAGTAGCTCATGATTCACATGAGAAGGCTCAATGGCATCGGCAATTTTTTGTTGGGGCAAAAGTTCTTCTTGCTTTGGAATGTATGTCCTAAGTGACAACCGAATACAGTTTTCCCCAAAAGAAATGACCTTAAGACCTGTAAATTCATCCTCAATCTTTTCTGTGTCATCAAGCCTACATCAATTAAACAAATCAACTAAGATATAAAAGAATAGTTCATAACTATATCATCATAAAATAAAAACACCACACATAATGCAAGGTAAGCAAGGACAGAGTGGCAAGTTACCATTTAAATTCACATTCTAAATCCTGTAAAGACTTCAAAATTTTACTGCTCTTCTCAATCTGGTTTTCAAGTTCAAGTACCTGCAAGTTAAACACATAACATCTTAAAATGGTGAAAGGGTAATGGAAATTTGTCAAATAAACCAACTCCTTACATAACAATCAAGACACAATCGCAAAAAGTCCGTATGTATAATAATCTAAGCACCCTAGAAGTAAACAGAATGATATTATAAGATGGTTAATGAAACCTCGAATTTGTCTGGATTCACCTTCATTTGATCCAACTGATCTTTCCTGTTTTTAATGTAATTTACATCTGCATCCCGCTTTTCTTTCTCCAGATCCTGCAAATGAGACACAGATATTCTCTTGAGAGACTTCATATGTGATTTCCAAATAGATTCAAAATTTCGCAAATTGTGGGAAGAAAGATATCGTATACATAAGCAGGATTAGTTGAGAAAAAGTGAGAAAAAGAAAGGGACTAAGAGAGAATCAACAAGATATCACAGAAAGCGTAAAGGCCTACAAGTTACAACACAGAAATCTGGGAACTTTGCACAACTGGAACACTGGTTAAAAAGGATTACACATAGTATTTCAATAAAGAGCTAAATAACAATATCATACAGTATGATAATTGTAATCCAATTCAACATGTATATCCACAGACTCACGAGGAAAAACAAATTATAGATCTCCATTCAAACTCATTTGTATCAACCAAATGGACTGGCACAACTTGTCATACAACCAAAGACTGAATCAAAGCATTAATAATGTTTCATCCACAGAACCCAACCTTTTTTGCAACAAAATCCAATGAACACTTCAACTGCGCAAGATCAATATCAAGTTGATGAAAATCTGCATATACAAAAAAAAAGGTCAAAAAAAGTAATAAACAAAGAAAACACCATACAAAAAGTCTCAATGCACATTGGCGTGCAACATCACACCGAATCTTCACCTTCCTCGTGCGTTTGAATAAGACCCTCGATTTCATTGGAGACCTTGGTGCTCTCAGCCTGCACAGAGTTGAGCTCCTGCTCGAAACGTCCCAAGTACGCTTCTACCAAAAAATTGGACAAATCACATTGTGCAGTAAGTTACAGTATCAAATGTCACAAACCCACTTACGAAAATTGACTGCCCAATAAAATTTAACACAAACACAGAGAGATTAAGGGTTAATTACCATAATCTTGATCCTCTAAGAGACCGACATCTGAACATTCCGACACTATCTGTTCAAGTCTGCGCTGCAGAATTATAAGGAGGGTGAGGGAAATTCGAAGAATGGTAGCAAATTGGACGAAAAAGTGGGCAAAATTTCGAGAAAACCTGGAGGAGGAGGCCGCAGTCTCTGAGTACATCTTGAGACTCTGAAGGATTTAATTCTGAGATATTATCTTGGTCGAGAACCTCTTCCAGCTCTCTCACTTGTCTACCAAATTAAACCACAATAATTCAGAAAATAAACAAAAAGGAAGAGAGAGAGAGAGAGAGAGAGAGAGAGAGAGAGAGACCTCCGAAGGGTGATAAGGTCGAGGGTTCTGAAGAAGAAATTGGATCTTCCATCTTCTTCTCTCTCGCTCTCGCTCCCGCCCTCTGCGTGCACAGAAATGGAGCTGCGAAATTCAAAATTTGAGAAGAGTAATTGCAAAATTGAAAAGCTGCGGATATTAACCGAAAAAAAAAAAAAAAGGGACGCCGCAAATTATGGGCTTAAGAAATTGGGCCGGATACTAGAAAGTTGGGCTTCATTATATTTATTGGATATGTGTATAAAAAATACATATTCTCTTTCAACCTACTACGTTCCAGATTCAAATTATTTCCTTCTTCGTAATTTAAATTTATCTAAGTCACAGAGGATTCAAACTTAAGCACTTTTAAGCATGGTAAAGATAGTGTATACTAAATTCATTTAAACCACATCACAGAAGTTTTAAACTTAAGCACTTCTTGAAGGCTACATTTTTTTTAAAATGCCGTTAAATAGTCAAATTTAGGATGTTAACCCATGTTAATGACGCACTATAATTTGAAAATTTTATTACTTAAATTACATGATTGACTTCAACACCAACGTTATAGCATCCAAAATATAGGAGAGAGAAACATACTCTACTATTGTCAGTTGAGTAACTTGGATATTGTATTCGTTCAAAATCCGATTCATTGACAAGTCTAGTCTCAACATGCGCAAACCAGGTAAAAAATATTTGTTGTCAAAACTTCCATTTATACCGACGGCCAAATTACGTTGTTACAAAAAATGTTGGAAGACCACAACCACCAGTGGCAGCCTTCCCAGTTCTTCTGCCTGTAACAAAATGTAAGAAGCTAAGGATAACAACATCTAAGCCTGTTTTCGAAACTAAATCTTAAACCGAAACCATCCCAGCAGCGGAACAACTGAATAAATCCATACAACTATCGAAGGAAAGCTCAAAACGGAAACTGTGGAGACTTGAAAAACCAATGTCTTCGACTGGAAACCTAAGATTCGCAACCTTTGGGCAGCTGAACCGCTGTGTGAGTCTGTCAGATCAACTAGCAATGCCTAAGAATACAGACCTTTTCCTGCGCGAAGATAAAGCGAGGGTTATATGGATTAGACTAAATTAGGAACGTGGTCACCTTCAATAAATATCAAACATTTGGATGGAATAAATCAACAAATATGCAGAGAAAGCTTCTAGTTTGATGCAGTAAAAAACTAGAGAGAGAGAGAGAGAGAAAGAGCGAGATTATGAAATAATCATTTTGGTCAATGAGAATTAGTACCAAAACTGAGAAAAACAAGAACAGTTACACCACCACCTATAAAATTCCGCTGCTAGGAGGTAAAAAATCCATTTAACCGCTACTTGGAAGGTAGACCCTGATGGTGTCTCGCTTTCTAAGTTTATGCCTGCAGGTAGGGCATTTGTGTTGAGTAGCTATGGCTGTGTCAATGCACACCTTGCAGAAGATGTGACCACACTTTGTTGACGTTTCTTCAATCAACTGGCCCATGCATATTGCACAAGTAAAGGTAGGTGCCTCTGGCAGGGGCACATTCTGGGTCTGGGGCGCTATTGGAGTCACCGAAACACTAGGTATCTGCCATCGGAAACTTCCAAGGTTAGTTCCAGAAACTTAAACCAATCTGATGGTTAGATAATAGAACTCATAACATCAACATGAGCTCTTAAAAACGAGAATTCATCGGATATGTCCAGCACAAGTAGTCAATATGCTGCACTAAGTAAAGACAACAAAAGGATTATATAAGAAATCAAGGAAATAGCATCGTAATAACTTAGGGACGCTTCTTACAGTATCCTCTGCTTTGTTGATGAAATCGAAATTGAAGGAAAGCTCCCAGTTGAAAGCTCCAAGATCTCCAAGTTGGCACCAATTTGTCAATTCTGTCGATAGTATATTATAAGTAGGTCAGTGCAACCAAGAAGACTTAAATAAGACATAACGAACTTTGGATGGTACATCAAACATCATTCATTGTTGTGGAACTGTGTATGAACCCTAACTAAAATTTACAAATATCAGAAGCAAGATACCGAACAAGGCATAAATCTAAAATATACGTAAAGAAACAGTGAATTGTCACTGAACTTTCTATGCTTGCATAATGTAAGAATTGTAAGCACACGGCAAATATGCATAAAAGAACCATTAAGAATTCTCACCTTCAGAAAAACCTTCTATGACTCTACCATTTCTTCGAGACTGACTTCTTCGAGCATTATTTCTCGCCTACAATTAATTCACACACACACAAGACAATTGAAATCAACTCTAAGCGTTTTTTGTATAAGATGTAATGTTAAAGATAAAATTCATCCTACTTCAAATCTAAAATCATACTTCTTCAAATTTCCTTGGTGATATTACAACAACATCATCATCATCAACAAGATGCGCAGCGGTTATTGCTTGTCCTTGAGAATGTCCACTTCCTTGAGCTTGTATTCGCAATGGACCAGTCGGAGCCATGTTCTCGCGAGGAGGCGGATAATTGAGGTCCAAATCTCTCATGCCTCCCCTTTGAGCGTCTCTTAGATTCCATTGTCGATATGCACTAGATCCTTGTGTACTCATGCTAACAGGCTGATATATCACTAGTCTTCAATTCACACCCTAACGTTCATAAAACATATACTAATAAGAATATCGCTCGAATAAAAAAAAGAAAGATGACCAATTCTGAGTTCACCACCAAATTTCCCCATGATAGTTCATCTAAAATAAACAGATTTTCGCTTTCTTTCCGGTTCATACTATGTTCTTCGATTTGGTGCTCAATTTCTCGTTTCGAAATTACCATTTAAAAAATATACAGAAAAGGGGTCTCAAACATCTTAAAGATTACAACAAATTCTAATTAAAAACAATCATAAAATTCTTTAACAAATTTAATCAGAATGCACTCAAAAGTTAAAGACAGTAAATTCCCTGGTTTCAATTTTACTTTCGTATCCTCAAATTGAACACTACGACAACCAAGTTTTATCCCACTTAGTACGGTCGGCTGTAACGCCACTGCTCTCGTTTTTAAGCCAAATCTTTCCTAAACCATGCATTAAACAGACTCATATGGCACAAAACACATAAATTTCAGAAAACCCAGAAGAACAAAAAACACATAAATTGGAGAATAAAATAAAAAAATAAATAAACAGCGAATAAAATCAAAACCCAGAATCCAAAATCCTCCAACAAATACAGAGAAGAAGAAGAAGGCATACCTGTGGTCTGTAGAGAGAGAAAGGCAAGGTAGAGAGAGAAACGGTGAATCTGGAAGAAAGGGGGATAATTGAATTTATTGAGCAAACTATTTCTTGGAATTCAAAAACCCAAAAACTTATTTAGGAAACAAAATCAATGTTTACATACAGCTTTACGCTTAATCACTCACTCACTCTCCTCTTCTCTTCTCTTCTCTTCCTCTTTCTCTTTCTTTTTTATTTTTTTATTTAATTAATTAATTGCTTCGTTTTCTGTTCGAACAGTTTTTTTGGGAATTTTCTTTTTTGGTTTCCGTTTCAGCGTCTTCTCATTTGACATTTCTTTGCTGTTTTCTTCTTCCCGCTCTTCAGCGCATTCCTTATAACGCTCTGCTGCACTTTTGAATTTGGATTCTCTAACGACCCATTTGGATCGGCCTCCTTTTTTTCTATCGACACAGATAGCCCAAACAATTTGGGCTTGGGCTGGGCCTTGTGAGATGGTGCTAAATCCCCATGTCATTCAGGAAGGGTAATGCTATTCACGCACCTTTTTTTTTTTACCTCTCGCACACTCTTGTTAATTTTTGTTCATTAACCATCTTCAGTTCATTCGATCCAACAACCGGAAATTGAGAAGGATGTGTGAAAGGTAAAAATAGGTGTGTGGATAGCACCAACTTCAAGAATTGATATAAGAGGAAAGAAAATAAATACTCCAATGTCTGGGTTGTCCAACGTTTATGGAATAGGATTATCTCCCCTCATATTTTCATCTCCTTCCCTCTTCTCCTCTCACACTTTCATTTTTTCTTTTTCTTTTTCTCTTTATAAAAAATTCAAAACAAAATGTTGATGTGGTTTGGTCGTAGCCGTTTAAATAAGAGAGAGTGGAAGGGGAGAAAGATTAAGAGGGAAGAGAATCATACTTTGACGTTTATTGGATATGAGAAGAAAGCGACAACGTTTTTCTTCTAGTATAGGGGTGCAATTTGGGTTAGATCAACTTGGTGGTGCTCATGCCAACCTGATTTCAAACCCAACCTGGCTAGTTAGAATAAAGTAAAAATCTGTCCAAATCTAAACTGACTTCAACACAATGATGTATTGGTTCGATCGGGTTGATGCTTTGCCCACCAATTTCAACTTAAACTCAACTGATTTCTAGCCCGAATTGCTCAAGGACATATTACTCGTCCCATTTCATATTATATAAGCTAGGTACAAGTTTGTGAGGGCTATACTTGAATTTGTCGGGTTTTCATTTGAACAATGAATGGTAATGTTGTTACATTTCTTTTGGTTAAAACTTTGGTATTGTTTTGTAATTTAATTTCAACTTTGCATGATTGAAGCTTTAGAAATGTGTCCGACGCTATTTGGTTCATCTTTTGGATGATAATGGTGTATAAAATTGAATTTTAAATAGTTTTAACGTTATTTGGTTAAATTGAATATGAAACTACATGTATTCAAGCAATAGAATCATCTTAAATGGTCTTTAAAACCCGCACATGCATTTTTGCTCCTCAATTAGTAATCTTAATTAGTATTAGGGATTTTATCCTTAGTTTTTCTTTTCTTTTATCTTATCAAACTCGCACTGAATTATGACTGCAATAAAAGTTCAAATCTGACCAGTGATCACCCTCGTCAACTTTAATCAATGTCAAACCCAAATAGGTTAGCATCTGGAACATAACCAGCCCGTTTCAGTTGGAAGAACATGTTGTCCAACATCACATATATATCATCCGATTCAGAATGCGATTCGTCGAATGCAGTAAACTCGAAAACTGCACCATTCACTTCGATCCAGCTACACCCTGTTATCTTCTCGACGCGTTTCCCTTTCATGAGCTTCCTTATGCCAGAAGCTGCTTCCCATTTATTCCATGTCGAATACAAGTTTGCCAGAAGTACATATCTTCCGCTATGATCAGACTGTAGATTGATCAGATGATTTCCGACAAGTTCTCCTAGTTTAAAATTCTTATGAATCATACAGGCACCGAGCAGAGCTCCCCATACACCAGCTGAAGGCACCATTGGCATGTCCTCGATAACTTTTAGTGCTTCCTCCAAGTACCCAGCCCTACCAAGTAAATCAACCATGCAACCGTAGTGATTTACATTAGGCTCCAAATGAAAAACCTCCTTCATCGATTCAAAAAGCTTACATCCCTTGTCTACAAGACCTCCATGAGAACAAGCACTAAGCACAGCGATGAAAGTAACTTCATTAGGTAGAACAGCACTCTGTAACATACGCGAGAAGAAGTTCAATGCGTCTAAAGCATTACCACCCATTGCCAAACCACTAATTACGGCAGTCCAAGCAAAGACATCCTTGGTTGGCAACTTTTGGAAAACAGATAGACCTTCACCAAGGCACCCACATTTTGCGTACATGTCTACTAATGCCGTTCCAAGTAATGAGTTCACTTGTATTTTATGCCTATATATATAACCGTGAACCGACCTTCCTTGATCCAGTGCCCCTAAGTCAGCACAAGAGGTAAGCACACTTGTCAATGTAAATTGGTTAGGTTTAACATGTTCTGAAAGCATGTATTTCAAAACTAGCAATGCATCTTTGTATCTCTTACATTGCACATAACCTGCTATCAAAGCACTCCAAGAAACTACATTTTTAATTGGCAATTCTTTAAAAACTTTACGAGCATCGTCATGGTAGCCGCACTTCATGTACATATCCAGAAGAGCGCTACCAATGTAGACATCCCATTGTACTCTACCTGTTTCTACATAGAACCCATGAAGCCAGCGTCCCAACCAAATATCGCCAGCCATTCCGGCAGCACAAAGAACACTAACAATCGTCACCTCATCGACTCTAATTCCCATCAATCTCATCTCCATAAAACACTTCATTGCTTCCACAGCCCGATCATTTTTGACATACCCGTCAATCAATGCAGTCCAAGAAATCACATCCTTCTGGGTACTTTCATCAAACACCTGGCAGGCAGACTCTAAGCACCCACAACCAGAAAACACAGATATCAACGAATTCTTCACAAATTGGTCAGAACTCAATCCAAACTTGACTATGTGAGCGTAAAACTGAAATGGGTTTTCGTTTTTCAACTTGGAAAATGACTTGAGAAGCAAAGGGAAGGTGTGCTTGTCCGGAGCAACGCCAGTCGTGCGCATTTTTGAGTAAAAAAGGAGTGACCTCCGAGGCTGTGAACTCGCAGAGAATGCTCTGATGATGGAGTTCCATAGGTGAGTGACGGGTGCTTCGATGCGGTCGACGAGTAGCGAAGCGTAGGCGAGATGGGTAGGCTGAGATGCTGCAATGGTAGTCACAAGTTGGTCGAGGAAGAAAGAGTTGTGTGAGAGGCCAGAGGTGACGAGGACGGAGTGAATTTGCTTCAAATGGTGAAGGGTGGTGTGTTTGTGAAACAGAGAGAGGAGGATGAAGATGCCGTCGCCGCCGTGGAAAGGGTTGATCTTGCTGCTAATGCTGGTTCCCGACATTCAAATTTTCTCCCTCCCCAAACACCTTTGTTACTATGTTACTAAATTCATTTGATTCGGTAGAAAATTGAGTACTGTGTGAATAAGAATACCTTATAAAAAATTGTCCAAAAATGAGAAAATTGTTGTGAATCACCTGTATGTGTGCAGTGGAATATAAAGTAGATAAGACGTAAGATTTACAAAGTTCAACAAGTATGCCTACGTCATCGGACGATCAGTAGTAATCTTTCTTATTATCAAATGGATTTACAAAGCAAGGGAAACGAGATTGTGTACTTTCTTCTCTACTCTCTATCTGTATATTTGTCAGCTGATAAGCCTTTACATATGAACACTATATCTTCTATGTTAATGCCAATAGATATGAACGTAGGCAACACAGCTTCAACATTTGTTGGCTATTAAAAAGTGATGGGTGTTGCATATTTCTTCATGTGAGTCATCCATTTTTATAACAAAAATAAAGAAAATATTTGAGATTGGTAAATTATAAAATTATAATACGGTTTATTTATCATGTCTCTAGAACTCGATTTATTCTTATTTTCTCCTTAGAAATTTAAATTTTGTAACTTACCTCTCAAATTCGATTTTTGTTTCATTTTGTCTCAAGTTCTTTAGCATAGAGTTTAAATGTTCAGTCACGTAGCTCGATTGGGCATGATGTGGCACAAGTATTCGGGCCCCACGTCCAATCAGATGGTGCCACATGGTTTGAAGTAAAAAACGAAAAGAATAGTTGCTCCTGCACTTGCGTATCACGAGCATTTTCTAAACGCAAGGACTTGTGTAAACACAGGGATCAATTTAGTTACAAAAAAAAAAAACAGCGACCAAACGGAATTTGGAGTGCTAGTGGCTAAAAGACTGCGAAAATCATAACCTTGAAACAAATAAATCAGGCACATGGACGAAACAAAACATAATGGAAAAAATAGCAGTGTCCAATTATAATCCAATACAGAGACAGCAAGAAGCAGCACCGCGTCGACAACACATTTCCTTGCTATTATGGTTCAGTACAGTGCTGCCTGCCGTCTGCTAACCGAATACCAAAAAAATAGGGTCATGAAGGAACTATTTCGACGAAGCCCGGCACTACAGTTTTCGCAGATGTGAGAGTGTCTGAACTTTACATATGCCTGAGCTAGTTAACCTGTAAATTCTAGAACTAGGCAGCCCCAATACAAGAAGAAGACCCATAGGAAATGACAAACCTAATAGGGTACAGGAAAATCAATAGATGTTGTGCAAGCTTCACCAAAACTGCCCTTTCCCTGTGATACCTAGCCACCTGCATGAAACGGGGAGGAATCAATTAGCCATACTAGATGAAAATTAGGAGCGTACGATCAAGCATCTCCGACAAATATGCAAATACAACCACGAAGGGGGAAGGCTTTCCTCATTTTCTGCCTATGGCTTAACATAATTGCTCATAAAGAACCCTAAATTTGAAAAATAAGGTTCGCCAAGTGTTTTACAACAAAATCATCTATTCGAAGTTAAAAGATCAGAATAATAATCAGCTTCGTTAAAGAAAGAAATGTACCCCGCAATCATTTGGTGGGCAGGTATATCCTGATGGTGTCTTTCTTTCTAAGCCTTTTACGACAAGTTGGGCATTTGTGCTGAACTTTTATTGAGGCTTCAATACACATCTTGCAGAAGATGTGACCACACTTTGTTGAGGTTTCTTCACTCAACGGGCCCAAGCATATTGGGCAGCTGAAGGATGGTGTCTCTGGGGGTGGCGTGTTCTCAGGAAGTTCTGGAATAGACACTTCCTTTATCTGCAGCAGAAAACTTCATCGATTTAGCAATAAAACTTTGACAAACAATTAGCAACTTGATGAAGGCTGATAATTTTATTAAACTCAGAGTTTGTCATTATAATTATTGAACAACTCACCAAGCTTTGTGTGGATAAGTGGTCACATGAAACCAATTAATCAAAAGTAGAACTTCTACAGAACTTGACTCTTTCTAACACTTTCTAGAGGTTATTCACTAACACTTTCCGAAGAACATTTACTAACAAATTTTAACACCTTCCGCTTCAGTAAAATAGTGAATCATGAGGCCTTCTAACACTTTCTAAAGACTAATTATTTTGAAATTTACGTTAAGGATTGTGTCATCACTACAGTTTTAAAACTGAAGCACCCCCAAGCTTCTATCCAAAATTTATTTTCCAAGGATATTTTCAGTATCATGCTCAAATTGATAAACAGAGCTCTATACTTCATACAAATATCTGTTAGTTTAGAGATATCTAGAAAACAACCTAACAACAAACAAAACAAAGAACAAAGGAAGATAGTGACACAAATTTAGACAACTTTTTTATGAGAACACCAATGAAAAAAGATTAAAAACATAAATTCCCACATGAGGATATATCATGAAAGGAAACTGTCGTATCACCTTGTTTTCGTCATTGTCTTCCAAGCTAAAATGATGCTCCCAATTCAAAACTGCTTGATTTCGTAAAGTTCTTCTACGCTTGTGGCAATGAAGAGGAAGTAGAGGTAGAGGTAACTGAGGTGGCACATCTGATGATTAAATATGAAAATGTAAGAGACTTCAAGTAATGGAGATGCCCAAAAAAACTTTAACAGAGCAGAATAAAGCAAGGCTCAAGACCTCCTTTATTACACAAGTGTGTGTGCGCGCACGCGCGCGTGTAAAGGATATGCCTTTTAAAAAGTGGCACTAATAAATTAAAAATTTAACAGAGAATCACAAGTATCAGATAAGGTTCAGGGTTTTGATGTAAACAATCACAAGAATCACTAAGTTCACTTTGAAATAATTACTTCAAATATTGATGAAAATTAAATAGATCATGTGTGAACCAGGAGGGGAAAAAACTGCACACCCAAATTTAATTGCTTTCTATGTGGTGTAACTGTTCATAAAAACAATGATACAAGTCTTGGATAAGAATCTAAAATGCACCAGAACGCCCTTGTTGACGATCCTTTACTCATTTATACTCCTAAAATTCATCTGTTCTTTACCCCATTCCATTTCAAAACTAGTGAACCATAAAGCATGAATGGATGATGTCAAACGAAACGAACTTGAGAAATTAGAACCAAAAGCATCAGAATGCAAAATAAGGTATACTGAATTGCTTAGATACAGAATAATGGCAGAGTAATGGATCTTCAAAAGCTTACTATATACATCAAAAACAACTTCAGTAAACTGGATTTTAGATGAACTAACAGAAATTACTAATGTTTGAGGAAATCAGGTTGCCACACAATCACAGGCAAACAAAGACAAGAAAATTCATGGTTCAAAGCACAACAATTCTTGTTTATGGACAATACGACACACACATACAAGGGGATCTTCTAAACGTGTAAAAAAATAATCAATTCTACTCAAATCAAACCGTATAAAAGCATGATTTAAGAATAAAAGACACTTTGAAACCTAACCTGTATGGCCATTTTGCCTTTCAGTGTTTGTAGCAGGCCCATCTCTCACCTCAAGGTTTCTCCTGGAGTTATTCTTGGCCTGGTAGCAGGAAAAAGAATCAATAAGTATGCTCGTAAAGAAATAATGCAAGATATAAAGAAATGAATCATAGAAGAAATCCAAAACTCATACTTGAGCATATACCCTTGGGGAAATTATGACCACTTCATCATCGACAACCTCACAATCATTTGAAGCTTGTGCTTCTGACCGACCATGTATTTCATCCTGAACTTGTTGACTATTGTCCCAAGAACATCTGGCATTTAGAACCGTGTCCTCAGAAGGAGCTGGATAGTTGAGGTCCACAATTAGTGGCATCTTCCCCCTTTGAGAATTCCTCATTTTCCCTTCTGTAGATTGCCCCAATGAGTGTGAGGCCATGCTTCTGCAGAAATGGATCCGCGCTATGTGCTACACATACAAAGAACAGATGGGTGTGAGTAAAACGTGAGACAAGTCATGTAAGCAGCCACATCATAAAGTAAGACTGTAAGACAGCATGCTAAAAAAGTTATTAAGTGTAACGTGTTCCTTTACATATGGGAGAACATCAATGTGTAAACGAGCATCAGTCTATGGTCTCGACTTTTAAATACATTTTCCACTTTGCAAATTCTAATTAGATCCAATCATCCAAATCAAACACAAAATCTGAAAGACACCTACACCACCCAATGAAACGGAGCTACCTTAAAACAAAACCTCATTCCAAAAACAGTGATTTACGATATCAGATTTCTACATCGACAGTTTCAACGCATCTCTTGGAACCATGTTTACCGGGAAATGCTATTACCAACTTAGGGTCATGACGTTACAGAATCTTTTGGGATAAATTGATTCCTGGCACTGCTAGGAACGCTTTTCTGTTCTTTTGTATGCGAGAAAGGGGTTTTTCTCTTTAATTTAATTAAATTGCGATATAGAAAACCCTCATTATTACAATACAAGATCCAATAACAGGCCCTTTTACAACAAAATTAGTCCATTAACCTAGTGCCACCAGAAACAAATAACCCCTTGTTGCTTAAGTGGTTAAATCAATCTGGCTTCAAATGCAAAACGATCCTTCCAATTCGATCAAACAATAGTGATACAATATCCACCTATATATATGCACAGACACATACATACATATATACATGCATACAGAGTTCTAAACACATGTACATGTTATGTACAAATTGGAAAAATAAATACCCATGAATCAAAACAACAAAAAACCCAA
The DNA here is from genome assembly GCF_019419815.1 of Pyrus x bretschneideri. Lineage (NCBI taxonomy): Eukaryota > Viridiplantae > Streptophyta > Magnoliopsida > Rosales > Rosaceae > Pyrus > Pyrus x bretschneideri. Next base: position 901,248 of record NW_025999435.1, on the reverse strand, counting down.
AACCCAGAAATCATCCATCAAGAATATCAAGATTCAACCCAAGAAAATACTTCAAACAAAATAAAAAATAAATAAAAATCGTACCTTTACCGGCGAGAGGAGCAGAACAACGAAAGGGGCAGAACAGAAATGTTTTTCTCACGCAACCAAATCGATTTATATAGACAGAGAAGCCGAAGCAGAGAAGGATAAGAACGGCGAGGAAATGGGGACAAAATACAACAACGCCGAGAAAGTTCGATGTATCTTTCTTACTCTCCTTATTTTTTTATTTTGTCTTTCCTTTTTGTTTCCGAATTTCTGCTTGTGCGATTAAGACAAATCAAGAAGCACTGTTATGTTAAGCGATTTCCTGGAAAATCCAATTCCAAATTGTTGTTTGTTTTTGTAGAGAGAAAGAAATTAAGTCTGATGAGTGGCTTTTGCTTTCCTTTTTCTCTTCCGGAGTTTTATTTGGAAAAAGTCAAATGCAGATGGGCCGAGTACGAATCGAGTTCGCGGTCGGTGAGTGTGAACCGGAGGTTGCTGTGATTTTTTTTCTTTTAGCGAATTACGAGTTTGACAATTATATTTATTTATTTTAGTAATTTTTTTTATTGGAAGTTTTATTTAGGAAGTTTTAACGAGACATTTACTTTTTATTTTAACGAAAAATGACATTTTAACTTTAAAAAGTCACTCATGGTACTATTAATTTACAGTACTTTTTTGTCATTTTGATTAAAACACAAAATTTTCAAGTCATTTCCATTAGTTTTCCTTTTATTTTATGATTACATTCCATCTAATTATTTTTGGATCTTGGACTATGTTTTGCATTCTACTAAGGGGGAAAAATGTATATAGTATGCATATAATGAATATGGAATTTAAAAAATATATATAAAAGAATGTATATCGTATGCAATATGAATGCAATAAATTTGAAAGAAATATAGAAGTAAAAATAGTATTGTTGGAAAATTATTTTTTTCTTTTCTTTTTAAACAACGATATTCTATTATGTGCATAATTCAGTTAGGCCGCACAATGGGTCAACCTCAAAATATAAAACTCAATATAAATATAATACATTATTACCATAATCGAAAAACAGCTTCTATCATTCTATAGGCATGACTTAAAATTTTAGCCCGATATTGATTTTAGCCTTTTTTCGATAACCCTTCCCCATTCAATTTAAATAATGAAAAATGTTTAAATAAAAGAAAGGTTATTAAAGATAATGTTGAGTTTTGTATACCTAGAGATTTGCCAGCATTGATTCAAAGAGGGGTCAACAAACTTGAGTGCGACAAGACTGCTTATGTACAAGGAAAGAGTCAATATCGTTGTTTGTACCACATTTACCGATTGCAAAAATGTATTTCTGCCAATTTGTCATATATCAACTTCGAGGTTTTAACGAAAGATAACATTATATTGAAGCCGGCTTTGAACGAAAATATATGTAGCAACATTGGAACAATCTAGATATCTCGTTTCATTGCACTAGTCTTGTCTTTGTAATTGTAACCAATTTTTCTCAATAATTTTGTGACTTTCGTACGGACAACACAGATCATTCTCACAAGATCTCGATGGCAGAGTAACCCAGACAAGCATTCAAGTAGCTGAACAAGAGAACCAATCCGCGGCTCCAGCACGCATTCTTAACGAGTATCCTCTCGCAATATTAATTGAACCTGAAGACTCTTCTTACAAGTGGTTGAGTTGCGGGCGCCAATGACATGATTTAGAGGCATCATCTCTGAAAACTTCAATCAATTGGAGTCACTTCAAATGTCTCAACTTCTTCGTAGTATTTATAATGCTTTGGCTTATCTCCGTGTGTTCCAGTTTTAGTAATTTCTCAAGTTGAAGAGCGGCTTCAGGGAAGGAAACCTCCTCGATACAAGAAGCTGAGCAAAGACCGAAGATTACTTCATTGACGTCTTCTTCAAGCTGAAGGGAGAAGAGATGGCTAAACACCTGAAGAACAAAATTAAATTGCAGATCAGAAATACATGAATACCATTCAAGCACATTATCATGTGGACAACCTAACAGGAATACGATTTACTGAAATTAACACTGCATTATTAAACCGAGAGCCTTCAAGCCAACTTGATTTAGCAGAAAAACTACCAGAGCCAATCTTTTTTCACCATCCTAATCCTACAGTGTCAGACTGAAATCTTTTCTTTTAATTCAAGTGAGTTGAAAAAGGACTTTTAAAGCCTACATGTATTGGTAGGACAAATCTCCTGCATACAAGAGATAAGAGAATTTTTATATGAACAATAACTAAAATTAGTTTCCTATTCTTACCACCTTCATCCTCGAAATAACAGTGTCTTTTATGGCTTGCGACCGTGATACCAAATTAATAATAAATAGACCTTTCTCAGAAAGTGCATCCTTTACAGTCTGAAGAAATGATTCGTCCACGAAATCCGCTGCAGGACAGGTCATCCCAGAGCTGTAAATGACAAATGAAACTTATTAGAATTTGATGGCTTTAACATCAGATTGCTTTTTATATGGATACATTTACTTGCAAAATAGGTGCAGTCTGAATTCACCTTGAGTCTGCCGAATCCACATCAATAACAAGTATGTCAACCTTTGAAATCACCTTGCTTTCGAAATCACCATTGGAAGAAGTGTTGCATTGAGCATCCTTCTCGTCTTGAACAAGAGAAGTTTCATCAGAAGCAGCAGAATTTGCAATATTTCTAACAAACTGAATCCCATCAGCAACGTGCGCCTGATACACCAAAATAAATCTAAGAAGTGATACATATTGGGTACAATACAACTTCAAGATACGAAGGATAACAAAGTATAATTTCATTTACAGGATGTGTACATGTCCAGGAGCTATGTTTGCGTCTAAGTGCTTTCTCAATGTGTAATCCAAAACAAGGAAACAAAAGAACACCAAACTTAAAGAGAGATGTTTTTCCAATCTTTTGTCCATCTTAACTGATATGCTTCTCTCCTCAATCGTCGTCAATTCACTTATGTCAGTGTTTTACTCTTACACACTATCACAAAGATTGTACAGAGAATAATTTGAAACTGACATGCAACTAAAGCGCTTTACACTAAACTGTAAATTCATTATCAAGTCCAGCAATCAAGCATAAAGAAGCATACGAAATTTTTAAAAAAGGTGATCTCCAAGCCCAAAAGATTTACTTCCCCACCCAGATTTTAATGGAAATTTACCTTCTTGAAAATCACTATAACAGACATATTATTAAAAACAAACTTCAAATGAAAAAATAAAATAAAGAAATTAGCAGTGATTAGTTGAGCGTTGAGGGCAACAATAGGGTGGCGGGGGCGCAGGTGCCATAGGGTGTTCAAATAGAAGCATGATGTACAGTGAACTACCTGTAAGCAATCATCTTCAACAAAACCAAAGTATTCTTTTGCAAGTTTGAGGACTACAGGGTCCAACTCCACCACCTGTACAAATAATAAGTGATTACCGCATTTGCACTAAATGAGTTTTATCACCAAAGACGATATCGAAACTCTGAAATTTTTATTTTTCTTCTGGGAGATGGTTTAAGTGTAAAATTACCTCAGTGTGCACAAAGGGCAGACATCTGTTAAGGAACATAGGAAGTAAACCTGCTCCAAGACCAATTACAACTGCTTTAACCTGAGAATGCATATAGCAGTGTGCATGGGTACATTTAATAGATGAACATAAAAATTTGCCCTCATTAAACTAAAGCCTAACACCACGCTTATATAAATGTTTCTACAGTCAGAACACGATTGACAGTTTTCAATTTATGTTATAGAAAATAAAAACTTCATTTAAAAAAAATACTATAACACAAAGAAATTAAAACATGATCATCGGGTATTAGAAGACTAACTCTTTTCTCGGACTGGATTGAAGTTAAACAAAACTTTACTAATCCGAGATGAAAAATTACCTGTATGAGCTCCTCATTCAAATTACTCCTAAAGGTGACATTCTTAAAAGGGTGCTAAGGAGGAAAGGTGAATTTAGAAGGGTGCTAAGGAGGAAATTAAAATAGCTTTTTTATTTAATCACATTTTGAATATAAAGCAACCAGAAGCCGATCCATTTTTTTTGCCATCAAGCAAGACCTTTTTACTGAAAGATAGTCAGAAATAAAATGCTTACTGATTTGTGAGCTGATGCCATGCCTTCCAAATAAGAAGAGATCAACATTAATCCAGAAATAATCCCTGTATGGTAAGAACTAGCCAAATATCCATGATAGACCTTCAGCTGGTGGCTTGTTTCTTCAAATTAAAAATAACGAAATTAAGTAAACTGAATGAGTAAAATGCAAAGGATAAAATGGACACCAGCAGAAACAATGATATCTTCAATTAGGCTGATGGAACACGATAAAGAGTTACAAAACTACAATAGGTAAAACAATGACAATAGAATAATTTGATGATTACAACTCCGTGTGTCAAGCCCACCAGTACCAGGTGCAGTGATACTTTTAAAAGTTTCCAACATGCATGTATATTCACTATGCTATTTAGTTTTTGAGAAGAATTATACTACATTCTTTTGAACATGAGGTAGGTTTTTCAGAATGGTTTGTCAGAAGAAGTGAAAATTCATGCAGGTAGGTTTTTCAGAAGGTTTTGTCTAATCAGCATAAGGCTTTTTCATGTTCCATCAATAGACAATTAAGAAGATACTAATATTAGAACAGATATAAATTTCATGATTGAAGCAAAACAAACCAGCAGGAGGGAAACTCAATTCAAATTATATTGGCAAAGACACAGATCAATAGATTCAATACCACCACTTCTTTTCTGGATTCCTTTTCTTTTAGATCGGGAAGATGAATTTGTCTTTTTTCTCTCTGTCTCACCAACAACTTTACTGTTAGATCCTTCCTCTGATAGAAGAGCTTCAGACTGAACCAAACCCTCACTTCTTTGGAAAACAAGGCGACGAAATGTCAACTCTCTGGATGGTAGAATGCGACTGATATCACCATCAACAGTTTCATAAATCACGTCCTCAACTATAATTGGGCCAGTTATTGTTGATGTGACCTGCAGATGCATGCAAGCGAAACATGTTTTCATTTACTAAAGGACATGAGAAGATTGGTATCCATCTCATACACAAAGGCTGATAAAGAATAGTGTGATATGAAGAAATTCATAATAAATTTCACAACATCCATTTTTCAGAACATTGACAATGGATCCAAACCTTATTTTGAAATAACTATTATAACCTTATAAGAATCGTATTATTGTATGATTTAGGGGCAACCAGCAGTCAAAGTACGGGATCAGGAACGGAGCAAGCCTACAAAGTTGGGGTGGGGTGAACCTAGGTACTGGGGACTAGTGGGTGGGCCTCAATTGGGGAGCGAATGGGCTAGGCCAAGGGTAACACCAAACTGAGAACATTTTCTAAATGATCTCAGTTAGCCAGGCTTAGTGAGGGAAAGCCTTCTCAATGTTTCAATCGCTTCGTGCCTGGATGAGATAGTTTAAACAAGTTTCATCACATAAGAAACACAAATTTGAGCAATTCAACTATGAAATTTAAGTTTTCCTTGCACCTCTGACTATGCTTTGTTGTTGCTTCCTATGACCTACTTTATAAGGAACTTTGACTGGAGCTTATTCTGGGCAAGTTCTAGTTGTAAGAAGCTAAAGAAGTGTGCCATGTTTATATGTTTGAAGACTCCACTGTCCCTTTCAAGTCAGACATACTATGGAGTCCCAAAGCTCAAGCACCACCAAACTCAGGGCAATCACAGCCAAGTCAACAAGTCAGACAAACTATGGAGTCCCAAAGCTCAAACACCACTAAACTCAGGATATAGGGGCATCGAAGGCTACTGCAGAGTTTAAAGCTACCACATAAATACGAGTCACTATCTTGTTATCTAGGGAACAAGCACTGTCAAGCCTAAAGGTACTTTAGACAGTCACAAAATCTTATGTAGGTGAAGGTGACCATAAGCTCTAGAAATTTAAGAAAACTATGTTAAATTCTGTGGAACTTTGTTAAACTATGCTTATATACTAAATTTCGACTATTTGGTAACACTTCAACTAGTATCTACATACTTCAACTGGTATCTACATAATTTATATTCCATTGCATTACGAATAGAAGAAGAAGTAATGGCATTTGCTTAATAATTTCCACCAACCTTTTCCAATTGTAAACAAGTAAAATCAACGTCCTCGTAGTTAAAAAAAAAAAAAGAAAAGAAAAGAAAAAAAACCTGGTGAACAATATCTCGTTGCTTGATCCCATCACTTGCCATCATGAATCTGCAAAAGCAACCAGCCAATACAAACGTATAAGAAACATATAACTGCCTGAGCCATAGAGTACAGACATATTATCATAAAATTTTGTAGTTGCAATACCACAAGACCAGAGGGAACTGAAAACATAAAAGCAATTCGTTATTAATGTGTAAGTCATATTAGACAAGTCACAAAGTCAACAGTCAACCCTACTGATGACATTGAGTCAGGACAGGACCAATTGTTCTTAGTTTTGTACTAGATCAAACGATTTAAAACTGACAACCTCTGTCTGAGTATAAGTATTGATAATTCTGAAATGGGGGTAACAGTGATCCTATAATAGCAGCTTCGAAACAAAAACCTTAATATTTTTGCAGTTGGGACCCATATATCGTTGCTAATAATACTAGAAATGATCTTTGGCATGTAATGAGTATTTGCATCATGACAACTTGGAAAACATCAAGGTACCAAAGTTCTATAATGTGCTTCAAAGTATAGTATTAGCATCCTTAGAATAGTGTCCTAGTTGTTTGCTCCAACAACCAATCTGTGGGGTATTTTATTGATAGGCGCACACAAGAAAAAATCACAGCAAGAATAATGATGATAACTATGTTATTTTATCAGGTCATTTCATCTCCAAAAACTATACATATTACTTAGATATATATTAAGTTGGCGTTCTGGAATATAAAACAAAAAGAAGCGATGCGAATACATACGGAATCTGGGCTCCATTGTCATCTTTTCCAGGCGCCAATTGTTTAACCAAGGGAGATAAATCCTTCTGAAAGGGAGACCAAAATAAGATAGTAAATAACCATAATTAATAGGGTTAAACTGTCAGAATTGAGAATGCCACATCAAAAGATTAAGACAAATAAGCATTACCTGAATGTCATCCATGCTGGCACTAACATGGCTGGCATCTAATAAAATCTTAATTCAACATATAAATCAGGTTTAGAATAGCAACAAAAAGAATAACCTCCAAAATGAGGACCACAAAGACTTTTTGACTTTGATGAAATTGTACCATTACTAGACGAGCTGCCTTAGAGCTTTCTACTACCATCCATTGTCCTTCCTCAGAGGAGAATAGCCATTCATGAGCCCGAGTCTGAAATATAAATTTACTTATTTATTTAACAGGAACTAATAGACAAACTAAGAATACAGAGAAAATATTAGATTGGAGATGAATTACACACGATATAATCGTAAAATTGTTATGATGTTCCCGTAGATTTGAGCCCCGCAAGCATATAAAATTGACTCTGTTTGTCAACTTCTTCCTCTCTATTCTTTTTTTTCAAAAAGAACATGACAACTAATAAGTGAAAGTGTGTTTCAATATACCTTATAGCTACACATTTTCCCAAAATATGGCAGAACTCGATATGAATAGCCCACTGTACAAACAATCCTTAATGCACATCATACAATATCCTAAAACATTTATCTTAGTTACTGGAGACCTGAGAGAGCGAAAGAGATGTTTTCATGGAGATATGTCTCTTAATTTCTTAACAAACCAGGCAAGGTGATGGATGAAAGATAGACCCAATGTTGGATACTTGGATGGCACAACGCTACAGCCAACTGAAAGCAAGATGCATTGCCAGAATAACAAGCATGTAACGGTCAGGACTAGTATCAACTGTGGTTTCATGAGACAAACCCATTTCATAAAAGTCAGGTAACATTATACATGCAGCATATGTAGTTTGACAAGTTATTATGCTTCCATTTTGCTTTTCCATTAAAGGGTTGCAGAAGACTTGGGTCAAAATAACTCTATTTGGTTCAAAATTTTCATTACATTTATGTGTGCAAGTGCACTATGGTACAATACAGTGCAAATGTGCAATAACCAGAGAAGTTCACAAATACAAACCTTAGGCACAATAAAAACCCCACAATGATACGCAAATGGACCAGATGATTCCTGAGAATCAAGAACTACAGCTCTGTAACTGAAACGGGATCCACCGCCCAAATTAAGCTGAAAACGACTGCCTGGGGAAAGTTTAGTCAAATCCCCTCTAGCTCCAAGATTTAACTCTTCAAGAGAGTACAATACATCCGAACCAAGGAAGTATTCTCTACGAATTTGGTTCTCCTTATCAACAGCTTCAAGAAGTCCAGAAGCCTAATCCACAACAAAAAGCTTCTGTCAATCTTTCGAGAAACTGGATTACCAATTTATGAAACCAAGCTTACACCATAGAAGAAAGATTGCAAATTGCACTCCCTACTACCAACTAGTTATTCAGTTGTAACCTTTATTGTGCAAGAATTATGGGTAAATAAGGCATGTAGGTCGGGTATTTTACCTGACTTCCCCTACAAGCAAAAGAAGACTTATTGAAAGATATTGTGACATCCTGCAACACGCTGGAAACCTCTTTCTCAGCAACCACCATATATGCTTGAAGGCTTGGCTTACCAGACGGTTTCTGAGGTATGGCATCAATACCCATTTTCCACCCAAACCGGTACTTCGAGAAAAGCAAAGCTGGAGTTGCAGTACCACAAGATAATTAAGAGTTAAGAATTTTACTTAAATATACCTAATGCAGAACCGAAAGCAATTAAGTAATACCTAAAACATGTGACTCTGCCAGTGTAAGGCAAACAAATTTCCCCCCACACTTCAAAACTCTTCTCACCTGGAAAATACCAATACAATGCCACTCAACAAACATTTTCCGATTACGAATGAAACTAAGTTATTGACAACATAAAATTAAATATGAAAATAATTCCAAGGAACCTCTGATAAATACTGATCCCCAAGCTTAGGCCCCATCTCTGGTTCCATTAAGGCATCCAATCCACCTTTGTCAACTACAACATCAAATGCCTCCTCCGAAAACTGTAAATTTCGCAACGATAATCCGATCATTCAAATCATTCGATGACGATTGAGTTAAAAAGAGTTAAAATTGCGTGAGTATTACCTGCATGGCGGTCATGTCCATGACGCGCCAACGCATGTCGGGGCGGTGGCGAACATTGCGGCGGAGGCAGTCCGAAATGGCGACCTTGGAGAAGTCAATGTTGGTGATGGAAGTGAAGCCGGCGTCGTAGAGGTGTTCGGAGAGGCGGGAGCTGCCGCAGCCGGGGACGAGAATTTGGGGTTGGGGAGGGAGGTGGGAGAGCAAAGGATCTCTGAGCTCGGACCACTCGGCGTACCACTCGAAGGAGTCGTCGGTGCCGCGAATGGTGAAGAACTTGTCCCAGTTCTCTTTGCTGGTGAAGTCTCCTAGGGTTCCGAGTAGCTCTGCTAACTGCTCCTTCTTCCCCATTTTTGCGGCTTCTCTCTCTGCTCTGTCTGGGTTTATTTGGGGTTTGGTTTGTAGAGTATAAGATTTTAATCCAAGTTACGCAATGATAACTTTTTTTAAATAAAAATTAATAATTGATTTAGAATTTTAATACTCACAACTTTATTAAACTCCTAACTAATTTTCAATTCAAAGCATTTCTAAAATAAATAAATTAGAATAAGTTTGCACGGTAATTGAATTTTCAATTGAAAACATTTTATAAAAAAACTAATGGGTACATTCAAAACATTTCCAAAATTAATAATTGCACCCATTAGCTTTTTTATAAAATGTTTTCAACTTTTAATCTTTTATGCACCCATTCATGTAATTATTTTTCAAGTTTTAATCTTAAAATGTACCCATTCTTAAATATATCAATTTGTTATATGTAAAATGTACCATTTTTGACACACTCCGACCCGGAATGTCCACTAAAACTCCAAATCGAGTTGTGTTGTTGAGTGATGCCTGGAAGGTGACGAAGCCATAAAGTGTGATAATGCGTAAACTATGAATAAATTTAAAACCTAAAAGTGCCTCACTAAACGAGTGCTCGGTGAGTGGTTATGGACCCATTCACACGTGATACAAAGCATAAGTAAAGTACAGCAAAATAAAAATAATGGTTATACCATCATAAGAAGCCACATGTACTGAGAAGTGTCACGAATCCTCGTCGATACGGAAATTTTGCTACTAAAACCTGGAGGGGCGCAAAACATAAAATGTGAGTGGGCGAAAACAAGCTCTTCAAAACCATTACACTTAACAAAAGTAATAACCATTCGCCGTAAAACTTAAATAATTTCTCAGAAAATAGAATACATATCGATATCGAAACTATACTCAGAATAGCAAAATTCACATGTATGCCATGCCCAACATCTCAACATAATGAAATAAGTAAACCAAGTGAAATAATTCCATGGAAGTAATATGTTAGCCGAATCCACCTATTGTGGCATGTACAACTGAACCCATAGCTCATCCAATATCCAAATAATATGACAGCCGGATCCACCTCTTGTGGCCTGTACGCTGAACTCATCGCTCATCACATATCCCTGCACACGAGTCAAAACCACCTCTAGTGGTCTGTACAACAGGACTGGGTGTAAATAAGTACGCTCAAGTGCTACGATCACGTGAAGACTGTGCGACTAATCGCAGGTCACCTACAAGTCGGAACCACCTATAGTGGTCCATGTGACAGGACTGTGCACCTACCTTGGATCCAAGGTGAGCGTAAAGTGCAAGAGGTGAGCATCACGTGAAAGATTGTGCCTTGGCCATAGGCAGGAGCACTAACACCACGGTGCAGGTTTATGAGCTCAACTGCATCTATTATAACATATATGACTCATGGGCAACCTGTATGACAGTGTCGGAGTTGCCTATTATTACAACATGTACGACAAAGTCGGAGTTGCCTAAAATATACATGTAGTCATGCCATAACTCCATCATTCCAACTAATACCATAAACTCACCTGAACTTACCTGGGTGTCCTGTGTTCACCTTTGCACTTCAAAGCGTTCACAATAATTATGTGCAGGTAATATACATATGGATATACCATGATGCAATCTAATACTCAACCATGTCATAACATTTTCAAGTATATACATATACATAATATGGCATAAAATGCATATGCTATAACGCCTTACTCCCGAACTATTATCGTCGGGAATAATTATCGGTGATAAACCCAATTAGGCACTTTAACTATCATTACTTACGTACCCTTACTTCAATTTCTTGATTCTTCACACATTAATTTATGACCAACATTTAACCACCAAAACATAAGGTTAAATCTCACATTTTCCACCAATGTCCCTCATATTGCTCAATTCCCCAAACAAAGCTATTGTCTCAATTATTTGGTCTCATTTATTGTATGGATGCATCTAACATCTCGTTAGACTGCCTAAGTACCCTAAACAGGGATTAAGCCATTCGTAGTTCGCAGTAGTACTTCAAAGCATTCACAGTAATTATATGTAGGTAATATGCATAAGTCAACTTAAAATATCTGTGGAATTATCAATCATGTGTATATATACGATAGAAAGGAAAAGACTCACTCACCTGTCGCACTACGACTTCCTAGCTTTAATATCGAGACATCACGAACCAACGTCGCCTAGAACAATTATCAAATCACATCTCAGAGTTCTTACCGATAGAATACATAATTTACACACATCCCTATGTAATTCAGTCCGGAAGATCTGCATCACGGATTTCCGATCCGTTACTTGCAAGGATCCACATTATGTTTCTAGAACAATGTCCTAATGTTTCATTACGATCCAACGGTCGGATTTTCGCCAATTGCCAAAACCAAGTGGCGGTCAACATTTTATTTTATGAACTTACAAATCCAATTCGGGAAGATTCGTACGTCGGATTACCGATCCGTAAGTTTATGGTCCTCAAATATTACGTACTACAATGTATTAAAGTTTGGTGACAATCCAACGGTTAGATCGTCAATTCAAACTTTTACCAAATAACGTAACATAGAGAATTTAGGTTCCAACCATCAACCTATCTCATACAATTACCAAGATTGAACTCAAGGCATCTAATTTAGCCTAAGAATGACATCGACGACCCCCTAGCCACCCTCCGCCGTGGGTGGCGGTCGGCCGCCCCGACTCGCCGGAAAATCCAACTATTTCCAAAATTTCACAGAAATGAAGATCTCAATGATTATAGCAAGTTTTATACATGTGACCAAGTCTCATTTGACCGAGAAAAGCTCCAAATTGCTATGAACCCGTCAGAACCCTATACTTTGGGTGTTGGTTTGGTGATTCGTCCTCAAATTAACTCTGACGCTCCAACCACTAATTGGGCCTTGTTCCTGACATTTTGAGGAGTATTTTGGTGATGGTAATTGAAGAGAAACACTTCACAAATGGCGGATTCCGCCGTGGCAACCTTCGGAACCCCCATGTCACATCCCGGCCTGAGGCGAATCACTTCCCAGGCCTGCTCCACCACCGTAGCACGATATTGTCTGCTTTGGGCTTACCATTCCCTCACGGTTTTGTTTTTGGGAACTCACGAGCAACTTCCCAGTGGGTCACCCATCATGGAATTGCTCTAGCCCCCTTCTCGCTAAACTTCGGAGTTCCTACGGAACCCGAAGCCAGTGAGCTCCCAAAAGGCATCGTGTTAGGTAAGGATGGGAATATTCATATAAGATCACTCCCCTGGGCGATGTGGGATGTCACAATCCACCCCTCTTAGGGGCCCGACGTCCTCGTCGGCACACACGCGACCAGGGTTAGGCTCTGATACCAAACTGTCACATCCCCGCCCAGGGCGGACCACTTCCTAGGCCCGCTCCACCACCGTAGCACGATATTGTCCGCTTTGGGCTTACCATTCCCTCACGGTTTTGTTTTTGGGAACTCACGAGCAACTTCCCAGTGGGTCACCTATCATGGGATTGCTCTAACCCCCTTCTCGCTTAACTTCGGAGTTCCTACGGAACCCGAAGCCAGTGAGCTCCCAAAAGGCCTCGTGTTAGGTAGGGATGAGAATATACATATAAGGATCACTCCCCTGGCGATGTGGGATGTCACACCCACGAGTTTGATAGCTCGATTCCCCTCAAATTGGGGTTAAAAGAATTGGGTTTTGCATGGAATTGGAAAAGGGAATGATGATGATTCATTTTTAGGTGGTGGCCAGGTTCGAGTCGCAGGAAAATCAACGGAAAAATGATGGAAAACCACTAGGTCGCGCAAGTCCGATGAGGAACAAACGGGTCAAGGAGATCCGGCGCATCTCCTCTCCCTCATTTCCCTTCCTTGCTCTCTTCTCTGGTTGGTCCTTCACTTTTCTCATCTTCTTGATTGGGCAGCAGCCCTCTTAGCTTCCTTATCGGATTGGGCAGCAGTCCTCCCCTTCTCTCTGTTTCTTCATTTCCTTATCTCCTTTCTTACCAAATATATTCTTCCCATAATATAATAGTACTTATGAAAATATATAAAATAATAATAATTGGTCACACCATTATTCCAAATCCGCTTTTGCATGCCCTACGCGCCCATATTGCCAAGTACTTCAGGAATACACTAAAAGAATATTTTGTACGTCTCATAACAAGTTGATCAATGGAAGTCAATACCCTCGCCTCTAAGGGTATTTTCGTCAATTCTCTCAATTAAAATATATAAAAATGAAATTTTAGGGACGGGTTGTCACATTTTTTTTTTATATATAAAATCTATTCAATTTTTCTCTAATCTATTTTTAAACTTATATGGCATTTCTTAGTATTCAAACACCAAGGCATTAATCGAAGTGGTGGCCAGCTGCCTAGCACCTAGGCGGCACTAGGCGAGAATTTTTAGAACAGTGTTGGTGACACATCATTTGGTTTGGAATTTTGGTTTAAATATTATGTCAAGTTTAATCGAAGATATTTAATTATCACATTAATTTCAGGGATTTCGATCAAAAATTGAAAACCAATAAGGCTTCAGTCAAAAAATATTGATAGCTAGAGACCACATCCAAGGTCTTCTTATAGTAAAACTCAAATTTGGTTCTACTTATTCCAACTTGCTCTAACTTTTGGGACAAATATAGTGCTAGAAAAAATTCCTGAAAATCCTAAACCAAACCAAAAAAATCCTGATCCTAAACCAAAAAAACTCCAACCCAAAATTCCTGAAATTTTCGAGATGAAATATTGAATCAATCCGGAAATTTTGGTATGAGATTCTATATTGTCTACTCAATCCTTTGGTAATCTCATACCGAACCGAAAATAAATAATATATAACGTATGTATAATTATACATTTGAATTGTTGCTAAATACTAGTAGCAATATAATTGGTGTGGTCTACATGTAGTAACTATAGCCCTTTATCGCCACATCTGTTGGTATGAACCTCCCACAAATGTGTCTAATTTTTCAACACGAAATCAAAAAAATTGTATTGTTAGTTTTCAAACATATTAGGTTTGTAACTTTTTTGTTTTTGTTTTTGGGTTTGTTACTTATTTTATTTTGATTGCATGTTAATTTAACTTGGTATGTATGATTGCTATTTCAATTTGTATGAAATTTGAGAATACCAAACTATCCTGAAATGCCAAAAATATTTTGGGAATACCAAAATTTTGGTTTGGGATTGGTCTTCAAATTCTCGTCCCTAAAATTTTTGGTTTGGAATTGGTGATCCCATTTTCAGTTTGGGATCCCATACCGAACCATCCCTAGACAAATATGAGTTAAAACTTAAAACTCATTTATGAGGCAAATTTAGTCTAAGATTCCCCTGGGTTAGAGGGGCTGACCCACTATATATGTATATTTTTTTAATTTTATATTTATAAATTCATTGAATCCAACGGTTAATATCTAATTTGACCAAATCCAACGATAAAAAAAAATATTTAATGGTCAAAATTTAAATCCATCAACTAAAGTAATTTTAAAAAAAAATATTTTATGTGTTTCATATTGTAACATCCCACATTGCCCAGGGGAGTGGATCATGTAAGCCTTATATGTATATTCCTATCTCTACCTAGCATGAGGCCTTTTGGAAGCTCACTGGCTTCGGGTTCCATCGGAACTCTGAAGTTAAGCGAGTTCGGGCGAGAGCATTCCCAAGATGGGTGACCTACTGGGAAGTTCTCGTGTGAGTTCCCAGAAACAAAACCATAAGGGTGTGGTCGGGGTCTAAAGCGGACAATATCGTGCTACGGTGGAGTCGAGTCCGGGATATGGTGGGGGCCCGGGCCGGGATGTGACAGTGACACATATTCTTTCATAGTGTTCAACAGATTTCATGGTGTTGGTTTAGTGATTTTTCAATATTTTTTAGCATTCCCAGTATGGGTGATCCACTGGGAAGTTCTCGTGTGAGTTCCCATAAACAAAATTGTGAGGGCGTGATCGGGGCCCAAAGCAGACAATATCATGCTACGGTGGAGTCGAGCCCGGGATGTGGTGGGGGCCCGGGCCGGGATATGACACGTATTCTTTCATAGTGTTCAACATATTTCATGGTGTTAATTTAGTGATTTTTCAATATTTATTGGAATCTAAATATTTTGAGATAAAAATGTTCATAAAATTAACTTAGGATAATCTACATAATTTTTTTTTTTTTAAAGTTACTCTAAGAAAGAAATTATCCTAAATTTATTTTTTAATAATCTCGGGCTAAAAATTTAACCCAAAAGGGTTGAAGGAGAAAAATTGTTTCTGGGTTAAAACCTAACTTTGGACTAAAAATTTTAGGTTTTAACCCAAAGATTGAAGATGGTCTAAAGGGAAAGAGGTCATTTGGTCGAAGCGAGATAGATGAGTAGTACTATAGTAGGATAAGAAATTACACGCATTGTTCATTCATGTAATGCTATTCTTACTATCAATTTATTATTAAGGAAACCTAATTGTGTTTGCCATACAAATGATGATATCTAAAATGAAGAAAATTTCCCACCAAATGATCAATCCAATAATACCACTCACATGTAAATAACGCAATACTTCATGAATCTCCGTTATTTTTACCTATTCAAGGACAGTGACTTGGGGAAGTTCTAGTCCAGCCTTTAAGGCATGGATAAAGGACAAATACATGATAAGTGTATCACTTTATATGAATATGTGTATTTTTTCACATGTTTGTAATTGTCACAGGATATCATCATGATGATAAATTCTTAAGTTGTGTGGTCTATGCCGATGGCATAAGAATATGCTTTTTTTATATGTTTTATATTATTAACACAAGATATCTTCATGACAGTAAACTCGTATCATACAAGTTCTAACATGGCCACTGGGTTTTTTTTTTTTTTTTCCATTTTTTGAGTTGTGTGTTGGTGTACTGGCATACTTAATATTTTTTTTTTTTTTGTCTTAATATAAGGTTTAAGTGAGAAACTGGACGCCAATTATACAAGTTTAGGGAGGAACTTAGTGGCTTTATGAATAGTATTGTTCCCCCAATTGGCAGTACGCGACAATCATTTAAATTCAATTTTAACTCATCATCATGTGTCGAGATTGTACGACCAATCCTAGTTTGAGTGAAAAGACGAATCAAAGATATCAATATTTAAGTTTGAGTTGTTTCTGAAACAACTTAATTAAGCTTTGGTTTGTTTCTTTCAATCGTAGAACTTGAATAAGCCGAACCCAATACAAAATTTGTTTCGAACCAATTTACAGTCAGTGTGAGTCTTGTATCTAAATACTGTGTTTCATAAGGGAAAGATAACAACAAATTACATAACAAACAAAACTTGTGCATATATATATACTTTTTATTCCTCCTTAACAAAGGAATTTTGATGGTACATCCACCATATTCTTATTACAAACACACAAAATAAAAGAGAGACCTTATTCATTACATAGAGGATATGTATTCATATCCATGGTGGTAAATCCACCTTATTATTCTACTTAAATACGGACCCAGCCACTCCATTGATCTTCAAGCGCGCAGAGCAGCATCAGAACCACCAGTAGTACCAGAAGTAGAGCATTCTCTACGAATTCGGTTCTCAGTTTCAAAAGCTTCAAGCTGGAAGCTACAGCCCTAAAATCACAAACCAAAGCTTATGAGAAATAATAATTGGTCCAAAATAAAATTTATTTTAAAAATAAAAGTATTTTGTGTCATCAATCCACATACTATATACAGTGTGCGTGAATCTCACATTAAAAAATGAAAGTCTTGCTATTAGTTTTAGAGAAATAATTTTCCCACACGTTTTTTCCTCCACGTGTACTTATTTGTAGACGTTAGATTAAATAAATTAAAGAATAATCGATGAACCGAAATAATCAAGAGTATGCAGAAGGAGAAAAGGATGTGTAAAAATAATGTCCGTATAGAAGATTTCTCAAATTCTACTGATAGTCACATTTTTAGATGGATAATACGTACTTGCTAATGAATACACCCTATATAATCAATTTTTTTTATTTTGACCAAATCAAAAGACGTCACGTATTTTTTTAAGTAAGAAAAATTAATTAAGACATCAAGACATCTAAATATTATAAATAAAAAATACACCCTTATTAAAATAAATAAATGAAAATTAATGAAAATAACTTGAAAACTTTGAGTTTTAATGATAAGGACAAAATAAAGGGTAAAATGAATAGTACCAGAATTGACTTTTTAATGTAAAAATGTGATTTTTCGTTAAAGTGAATAATACCGTGACATTTTCGTTAAAACTTCCAATAAATAACTATATTTTACCTGATTTTCATGAGATGCAGTTTTGAGTGAAGATACTGCAATTTGATGCAGTGCAGTAGGCATCTCTTTTTCAGCCACCATCATAAAGGTTTGAAGGTTATGGCCCTTAGGCTTGGTAGACAGGTTCAGAGGAATGGCATGAAAGCCCATTTTCCAGCCGAAGCGGAAGGTGGAGAAAAGCGAACCTGGAGATATGCATATAGCAAGTGATAGACAAGCACTGCACGTACATTTATATTATCCGTAATCGAAGACACGAGCATCTCCAAAGATATAGGAGAATTAAGCAAGAAACATTTGTACATCTATGTGACGTATGTTGCCGACCCAATTGACCTTCTGTAAAGTTTTGGCACTCCAAAGGGAGTAAGTGGTGGAACATTGTATTGTTCGACTCCGACAATAAGTTCTAAGGTCATCCACACTGGTTATGAGATTGATTCTTATAACGTTAGGTAAATTCTATTGATTGTCGGACCCTTCGAATCAAAAAAATGTTGGACCCATCTAGTTTAATTTTCCTCTTTCAAATTATTGGTCATTTACTGTATTCAATTCAGAATAAATATTCTAGAACTCAAATTTTCTCCCATTGCGAAGAGAAATTTTTTTCCCATGCCCGTAATATAAGTGGTACATTATGTGTTATTATATAAGTGGTGGTAAATTTTATTTTTATCCTATTACTTTAACACAAGATCCACTATTTGTATAAAGATACGTGATGTATCATTCCGTGTTCTGAGCACATTGAAATTTTTCTCTATTGTGAAATGTTACGTGTTTCATTAAACACGACGTCCTTACTCAATTGCCTACACCATGAAGAATGAATAGGAAGTTATAAAACTTGACATTACGCACCTAGAACATTAGACCACGCCCAAGTAAAGCAAATAAATTTGCCCCCAAACTTTAGAACTCTGTTAACCTGGAAGAAAAAAATAATCTTTATGAGACACCAACCACTAATTAGTATTACTTAGTGAGAAAAATTAAATTAACGGTTCAGTTGATCATTTCATCCAAATGGGAAACTTTGTGTGAGGAGAAATATATACGTTGATTGCCATGCATGCATATGTGAGATGTTCTTTAATCTACTCGTAGCACATTTCGCTACGCCACGCATCATAATACAGATGAAGTGATATTCTACAATTATATAATAAATTATATTATAAACGCCTTATGCTATGATATTATATTATAACGTATTGTGCACCAGCTTGTGTTCGGATTTGCAAGTACATTAAAAACCTCTCTGCAAATACGTACACACGCGACGCCATGCAAATACAGTATTACAAAGTTCTACAAGACACCTCTTGTAAATATTGATTGCCCATCTGCACGCCAAACTCTGGGTCCATCAAAGCATCTAGGCCGCCTTTATCAACAACAACGTCAAAGCTCTCATCCTCGAACTGTAGTGAAATTAAGCCATGATTAAACAATAATTAGCACTCAATTAATTAGGACAAACTCGCTAGCTCTTTATTTGTTTCCAATTTCGAGTCGATTAATGGATCGTGATTAATTATAGTAAGCACCTGCATGGCAGTGACGTCCATGACTTGCCACTTCATACCAGGGCGTATACGCGCATTGCGGCACAGCATGTCGGAAATGGCGACCTCAGATAAGTCAATGTTGGTGATGGCCTTAAATCCGGCATCATAGAGGTGCTCAGACAGGTGGGAAGTACCGCAACCGGGCACGAGTACTTGCAGCGGTAGGGTTGGGACTCGGGCTTTGGGAGATTGGACAGCAGTGGGCCTTGGAGCTCGGACCAGTCCTCGTACCACTCGAAGGCATAGTTGCCGTCTCGGATGGCGATGATGAACCTGTCCCAATTCTCTTTGGTTGTGAAACCCTCTAGTGATCCTAGTACCTGTGCTAACTGCTTCGCCTTCCCCATTTTTCTGCTTCAGTTAATTTCTATGTGCGCGTTTTTGCAGTTGTTTTGGGTTCGTTTTATAAGCACCGAATGCGAGCTAGGTGTTATGCATGCACAGAGCTTGTTGCATGTTTGCCGCGCGTTTAGGCCAGCTGAAAGGCCACCGAACATCAATTTGCTACGTGGGGATTGTTATGGATGCACAGAGCTTGTTGTATGTTGCGTTCAGGCCAGCTGAAAGGCCACCGAACATCAATTTGCTACGTGGGGATTGTTATGGATGCACAGAGCTTGTTGTATGTTGCGTTCAGGCCAGCTGAAAGGCCACCGAACATCAATTTGCTACGTGGGAGGATTTTAGGCCAACATGCGTAAAATGATGTACCAAGGTGAGAGGAGCTCTTTGGTGTTTTCTATGAACTCATTGTCGGACGTTAGACCATAATCCAACGGTTAATAAGTCTATACAGTTAATTTAAAGAATGCTTGGAATTTAAATAAGATTAGGATTTAATTAATAGCTATAGCTTGTACCCTAAGTAAAGTTAATATATTCCGGATTTCCTTGGGAAATAAGGGCTCCTAATTCTATCATATTTGGAATGAGATTTGGTGTATCAATTATCCTTGGACTGCAAGGAATCCTAATGACATTATGATGGGAAGATTCATTAGGGTTAAGTCATATAAATACAAGGCTAAGGTCAAGTATAAGGGAGTGTTGAGTGTGCAAAAGATTTTGGTCGACTAATACATTATTCCGTAGGATTCCAATACGATTTCCACCGAAAGAGAAGTCCATGGTTTAGCCTATTCTGCACGGTTCTATCCAAGGCAGTTCATCTTTCCTACATGCCGTGTTGACTTCGAGTACTTTATCAAATGAGCATAATTTATGGATTATTTCAGATTAGTGTTTTTAGTTGTTTATGGAATACATAAAGTCTAACACTCATCAAATTAAACAAGCAATGCATGGCATGCAAAAGATAAATGGTTCAAACAAGACTTCCACGTATATCATTTTAATTAGGGAGTTTTAACGACAAGCATGCGGTAGTGTTTACTTTAACAAAAAATCATATTTTTACACTGAAAAATCAATCCTGATACTATTCACTTTACCTTTTGTTTGGTCATTATCGTTAAAACTCAAAGTTTTCAAGTCATTTTCATTCGTTTCTTTTTTTATTAAGCATAGTTCTAATTTTGTACTTTGAGAAAGTTGAAACATGCAAGACTTTAGTTTAAAGCAGCGAATGGGGAATTAATGGAAGTGTTCCACCGACTTTGAGTAAGCCGAATTCTTATTACATAATTGTTTTTGGCAAATTATAGCTTTTATTTCTTTTGGTTTCATTAATCTTATGATTAATTTCACTAGTACTAAAAGGCATCGAAATTAATGTGATTGTTATTGATCTCTACGAGTAATTAGATCATTCTACGCTCATTTCTTGTGAAACCAAAAACTTTGGTCGAGTAATAAATCATTCTACACTCATTACCAACATAAAATTTACACAACAAAGCCCCAAACCAAGTGCACAAAGGAAAAATGGACCTTCCAAACAAAACACCAAGAATCTAAACAAAAGAGGCTAAAAAACAGTACAAAACGAAAGAAAGCCCTAGATTTATGCTACTACCGCCGCCGCAACACTTCAGGATCAGCGCAGAAAACTGACCCCCACGAATTCGAACGCCAGAAATCCAACCAAACAACTCCTCAAAGATGGAAGGAGGGGATTCCATCACGTAGCAAGGAATACCCTTCCGATCGCTACCCAAGCTTAGTGGGAATCCCACAAGCGGCACTGCCAACAAAGGCAGATCAAAAGAAAGTGATGGTGCACCTGAGCTGGTGTGAACATCGCAACTCTACACACCTTCCCAATAGACCGCAACAGATCGTAGTCAAAAGTGATTGCAATCCAATTTGGTATGAAATCAGTGCGGGTGAAAAGAGCGATAAGAAATGCAAATGATAGATAAGGGACGTGAAGATGGAGAGATAACAGTGATTAGAGAAAAGAAAATGAATTTGAGGACATAGTCGAGTAAGATCAATGGCTTGTGGGGTGGTCGGGATGGATAGCAGGGGGACAACCGTAAGAGAAAGTAAGGAAAGGAAAAACAAAAAGAAGAAGGAAAGGACGGCCACCGACCCTGGACGTAACTAGGAGCGCTGCACGGAAAACCGAAATTGGAAAACCCTCACATAAGCGATGAGAAAAGCTCAGAGTCAGAGAGAAGGACTCTCATCAACACAGGAGCGAATTAAGTGTTGGAACAAAACAATCAGAATACAACTTTATTGATAACAAATTATAATAAACAATTGAAATAACTATAATCTAATATTGTATTACAACCAATTTGTAATTGTAATATTGTGAACTAAAAGAAACAAGTAGGAAAACTGACTTGATCGAAAAGATAGAGGCCTGCAAATTTTGCAGTGTTTTAAAGACAAAATTGCATCCCTATTCCGTGCTTGTAGTTCAACAAGCTTCCGTCCTCTAGGATCCAACTATCTATAATTCAAAGTTCCAGCACCGAATTGAATTCTAGCGAACTTTTGCATGCTTTCTCTTCCAAATGATATGTATAGTATATGCAGCAGATGTATGTTATTATCCTATCTTTTCGTGTCTGACCTCTTTGGTGTTATATAGGATGCTAAGTATCCCTTCCCAACAGGTATTAGGAAGTTAAGAAACTGCCCACATAAGTCAAATTCAAATTGAAGAGATAAGTATTATTCACACCAAATTACTATTAATATGAAGAATATAATATCAAGTATCTTGATAATATGTACACTAACGATATGTGACAATTTGCAAACGAACTCCAACATTATTACGCACAGAAACATCTGATAGAGGACCATGTGATACTGATAGGCTCAATTCTTTCAGTAATTTAGTTGGTAAACACAACTCTATTTAAGCGATTAGTTTCAGTGTCTGCAAGTTGGACTTATATGAAACGAATTTAACGTTATCGTGATGTTCCGTTGTAGTAAATTAATTATATGTATGAATTAACACATGTCATTGTTTTAATGGATCGGAACATCACATGATGGTGAATTCGTTGTATATAATAGTATAGTTGAGCAAAAATGAAATACATGCTAGAGTGTCTGAATGTGCATGCATTGCCAATTATATTTGTTTGAATGCTGATCATTCAGTTTGTGGTCGTGAGTGCTAAAATACGAATAATGTAGGGAGTTTGGGAAGGTAGTATAATAATTTAACTGCAGTTTGAAAAAGGATTGAACAATTTAAGCTAAAGTTTTTGCAGATATAAAGTTTGGTTGATAGTGGTTACCACTAGGTGGGAGAGTTTTTCTTTTTCTGCCACATACTTCTACATCAAATGCACAGTATACGTATTTCAAAAAGGGACCACGAAGTTTCAATTTTCTCACGTTGCATCTCAAAGTATCTTTTACAATTATATCAATTTGTGGCATCTCAAAGTATCTCTTATTATATTAGTTTGTACTTTTGTCTGATTGTTTTTACGCTAATTCACTAAATTCATAGCATGGTGAACTTGAGATCCTTACATGGCTAGCATGTAATTCACACTTGCACCATATTGACCAAAAAAAAAACTGGTCAAATAATGCATGCTTATACATTCAAAAAGACAAAATGTGTAAAATGACACAATTTCAAAACCTCAAAATACAATTTGAGAAACCTCAAAACCTCAAATGTAGTTAGCTCTTTCTTGGGTTTATTTATTTATTTTCATTATCATCCTCATCTAAAGTTATTTTTAATTTTAAAGCTCGAACTGCCACTTAATGCTATATTTCAGTATTATTCTTTCTCACATGTTAGTGAAGGAGCTTAAATTCAAATATTGTATTGCAAATTCAACACAAATTTATCAATAACTAGCTCATTGTGTTGTTTAACTATATCTCTCACTCCTTTAGTATAAATATATAACTTTGTATAAATAAATAAAAATATTCTCTACACTCATAGTGCAGACTTTGTTGTTTTCCAATTTCATCAGTACTACATTATTGTGGAATTTATTTACGCATACGCAAGAAATTTCAAGTTCAACAACATTGATAATGGGTTTAATTTTAATTATTATGATTCTTATTGGGTTATCTAGCTTAACCCAAATCCCCACGTATAAACAAAAAAAAGGTATCATTATATAATTAGGAGTTTTAATGAAATACTTTCAGTACACATTTATTAGGATTTTTACCTTTTTTCTGATATTATTTACTACACATTTATTTGTCATTTTTTATTAAAACTAAATTATTATTTTTTAACTTTTCGTTAATTTTCCTTATATAATTTTGTGAAAAAGTATCATTGTATAAAAGAAATTGGAAATAAATTAAAAAAAAAATTGATTGCAAATGCAATAACAATGGAAGAAAAAATAAAAAATAAAAAAATAAAATCTCCTTCCCTCCCGTGGAGGAAAGCAGCTCGGGGCGGTTGGTTCCAAATCTCTCGGGCGAAAAAAAGCAATGCGGCCATCCCGCATTGGGAAGCGGACGACCTTCAAAGGAGTGACTCAACCAACCATCACGGGGACACGTGTGCGAAGCCAACCTCTCGTGAGACTCAATATCCTCTATACACGTGTCACCATTCCGGACCCACCATTCTACGCCATGTGTCTCTCTCTCCGCATCCATCTCCCTCTATTCTCTCTCTCTCTCTCGCTAGCTCTCCAAACTCAACCAAAACTCCTCACAAGTCCCAAATTCCAAATTCCAAAAGCTCCTCTGCTGCCGAGTTGATTTCACACGCAACACAACATTTTCTGTGTGTTTCCCGAGAAAATCACACAGAATTGAAAGTCCGAGAAAATATCAAGACGCACAGAAGAACCAAGAGAGTATCTGCATGTCATGGGAATTACTGCGTCACGATCACTCCTCTGCTTTCGTTTTTAAAAACCCAATCATATTTTCTCTTTGAAAATTGTAAATTAAAACAAATCGAATACATTTTAAGAGAAAATGGCCGGAAACGAGTGGATTAATGGGTACTTGGAGGCGATACTGGACAGCGGCGCCTCCGCCATTGAAGAGCAGAAGCCGGTGCCGGAGAATCTGAGAGACAGAGGACATTTCAATCCGACCAAGTACTTCGTGGAGGAGGTGGTGACGGGGGTCGATGAGTCTGACCTTTACCGGACGTGGATCAAGGTGGTTGCGACCCGCAACACGCGGGAACGGGGCTCCAGGCTCGAGAATATGTGCTGGCGCATTTGGCACCTTACCCGTAAGAAGAAACAGGTTCTTGTTGTTAATCCTCTTCCTCCTCCTTTGATTTGTATAAGAAAGAAATTAATGGTTTAATGCAACGTGTGTGTTTAATTATTAATTATTTTGCTAAATTTTGATTAGGTTTTTTTATTTATTTATACACGACGATATTCTATAAAAAGGTTTGTGATCTTAAAATATTTGGGAATAATTGTGTTACGAAACACCGTCAAAGTGATATTATTTTATGGTGATGTTCTTGGTACACTAAAAAAGTACTTACAAAAGCCAACCATAGGTATCCAACTCGCAAGTTAGTGATGCTTCCGACTTGCAAGTGAAAATGACTAGATTGTGGTATTAGTGGCAATTAGGTTGTTTGAGGTGGTTAATTTGAAAAGGGCGAGCCTTGGCGCAATGGAAGTGTTGCTCCTTTGACCAAAAGGTTATGGGTTCAAATCGTGGAAACAGTCCCTTTACAAAGCAAAGATAAAATTGCTTATGATAAACGTTTCCTTGACTTTCGCAAAGCGTGGAGCCTTATTTGTTTGGGATCGCCTTGATTAGTTTCTTTCCATTGTTTTACTAAGATTTTGGAAATACATTAGTTAGGTATTCGATAATTCATACTTGTACTGCATTCTTTTTCGTGTTTATACTAGCCCTGAATTTAGACCGAATGATGTCTTTGAGGTAATTTATGTCAGAAATTATCTTCGAAAAGAAAAGGGTAATTCCATTTTTAACTCATGATCGATGGCAATTTGCTCACATTGTCAATGGGACACATGTTTCCCCTCTGCTTTGTGTTCTCTGCCCTCAATTGCCATCACTTTAGTTTTGGAGAAGTCTATAGCTCATACTTGCATGGCTCTTGTAGTTGGAGGTGGAGGAACATCAGCGGTTGGCAAACCGCAGATGGGAGCGGGAACAAGGACGTAGGGATGCAACTGAAGACATGTCGGAGGACTTGTCCGAAGGAGAGAAAGGGGATGGTTTGGGGGAGATGCAACTAGGTGATACACCAAGGAAAAGGTTCCAGCGTAATATTTCGAACTTGGAAGTATGGTCAGACGATAAGAAGGAAAAGAAGCTTTACATTGTTCTAATCAGGTATAATTCTTTACGTTACACATCAATTATCATGTAGTTTCTGGTTTATCGTCTATTTACCTTATGCAGCCATTACAATTTGTAATACAATCTTTCACTAATTGAAACTTTTCTTCATCAACAGTTTGCATGGTTTGGTCCGGGGAGAAAACATGGAGCTCGGTCGAGACTCTGATACAGGTGGACAGGTATTTGGTGGTCATAACATTTTTCTAGTCTATGGAAATAAAGCTAAATTCATTTTTTTTATACCGTTACTTGCATTTGCATCTATGTTTCATGGCTTTATGAACACATTATCAGGTCAAATATGTGGTAGAGCTTTCCCGAGCTCTTGCGAGGATGCCTGGTGTTTATAGGGTAGATCTCTTTACGCGCCAAGTGTCATGTCCTGATGTTGATTGGAGCTATGGTGAGCCAACAGAGATGCTAACTGCAGGTCCTGAAGATGGTGATGGTGGTCTAGGAGAAAGCAGTGGAGCATATATTATTAGAATCCCTTTCGGACCCCGTGATCAATATCTCAGCAAAGAAGTACTCTGGCCATATATTCAAGAATTTGTAGATGGTGCTCTAGCTCACATTCTTAACATGTCCAAAGTTTTGGGAGAACAGATTGGTAAAGGACAGCCTGTCTGGCCGTATGTAATTCATGGCCACTACGCAGATGCAGGGGATAGTGCTGCTCTTCTTTCTGGTGCTTTGAATGTCCCAATGGTTTTAACTGGGCACTCACTTGGAAGAAACAAGCTTGAACAGCTTCTTAAGCAGGGACGCCAATCAAAGGAGGACATCAATTCTACATATAAAATTATGAGGAGGATTGAAGCAGAAGAACTTTCCCTTGATGCTGCAGAACTAGTTATTACGAGTACAAAACAAGAGAGCGAAGAGCAATGGGGGCTTTATGATGGGTTTGATGTCAAGCTTGAGAAAGTTTTGCGTGCTCGTGCTAGGCGAGGAGTAAATTGCCATGGCCGTTACATGCCAAGGATGGTGGTAAGCTAGTGGCTTTATTCCTTACGAGTTATGATTGTCTTTGTTTTTTTTTTTTTTTTTTTTAAATACCTAGCACTGCCTTACCAAGGATCTATCTTTCTGAGTGTTGGTCAATTAGAAAAGGAATAGATAATATGCGTAAATGATAGCAATGCACATGTTTCTTTTCCGAACTAAGTGCATTCTTCATGTAGGTTATACCTCCTGGCATGGACTTCAGTAATGTTGTGGTTCAAGAAGATACGCCTGAGGTTGATGGCGAACTTAACCAACTTATCGGTGGTACTGATGGGTCTTCCCCGAAAGCAATTCCAACGATATGGTCAGAAGTGAGTGCCTTTGCGCCATCATATGTTTGTGCACTTAAACGTTAACCAGCTTGCTGTCCTCATATTCAACAAACTTTGGCAGGTGATGCGGTTCCTTACAAATCCTCACAAGCCAATGATCTTGGCTTTGTCAAGACCAGATCCGAAGAAGAACATAACCACTCTTTTAAAAGCCTTTGGGGAATGCGGTCCTCTAAGAGAGCTCGCTAATCTTGTAAGTGGATTTGTGCAAAAATTCAATTTTACCATTACACAGTGCAATTAAATATTGGGATTAAATACTAATGAAATGGTTTAAACAGACACTGATAATGGGGAATAGGGACTGCATAGATGAGATGTCTACCGGAAATGCTAGTGTTCTTACGACAGTTTTGAAACTAATTGATAAGTATGACCTTTATGGGCAAGTGGCATATCCAAAGCATCACAGGCAATCAGATGTTCCAGATATATACCGTCTCACGGCAAAAACAAAGGTTCATTTGATGATCACAGTTTCAAGATAGCAATTTTTTGTTTAACGGAGATTATGTGCTAAAGGGTTCAATTGTGACAGGGTGTTTTCATAAATCCAGCATTAGTGGAGCCTTTTGGGCTAACCTTGATTGAGGTTAGTTTTTTCTAGATTCTTTCTTTAGAAGCGATCTTTACTTACTCCAGAAAGTGAGGCTTTTGATTTAATGCATCTTTTTTTCTTCTATGATTTAGGCAGCAGCACATGGGCTTCCAATGGTGGCTACAAAAAACGGTGGACCGGTTGATATACATCGGGTATAGATTACATCTTTTACTCAATAATTGTGATCCATACATCTGTTACTTTTGAGATGGAGTGAAGTGAATTTATTCAGATGGTTGTGGATTTTCATTTTCTACTTTTTTTAACTTGAAATTCAAAAGGTTGCGAGCTAAGAGAAAGTAGAGAGTGATTTCAATTATAATGACCGAGTTACTTTTCACGTTGTGCATTTCAGGCGCTGAATAATGGTTTGCTTGTGGACCCTCATGATCAGCAGTCGATTGCTGGTGCACTTCTTAAGTTGTTATCAGAGAAGAATTTATGGAGTGAATGTAGAAAGAATGGCTGGAAGAACATACACCTCTACTCATGGCCTGAACATTGCCGGACTTACCTGACTAGGGTTGCAGCCTGCCGCATGAGACATCCACAATGGCAAACTGACACCCCAGAGGATGATATGGCTGCTGACGAGTCTCTCAATGATTCTCTTAAGGATGTGCAAGATATGTCTCTTAGGCTCTCAGTTGATGGGGATAAAGCTTCATTAAATGGATCTTTTGATGTGACTGCTGCCACTGGTGACCACGACGTGCAAGATCAAGTGAAACGTGTCCTAAGCAAGATCAAGAAACCAGATTCCGGTCCAAAAGATCAAGATGTCGGAAATAAGCCGTTGGATAATGTGTCAAGTAAATATCCCATGTTAAGGAGGAGACGGAAATTGATTGTTATAGCGCTTGATTGCTACGAAAGCTCTGGAGATCCTAAAATGAAAATGATTCAGGTAGTTCAAGAAATATTTAAGGCTGTCAGATTAGACTCTCAAAGTGCTAGGGTCACAGGGTTTGCTTTATTAACGGCTATGCCAATGTCAGAAACTGTAGAGTTTTTGGCATCAGGGAAGATACAGGCAAACGAATTTGACGCATTGGTTTGTAGCAGTGGAAGTGAAGTTTACTACCCTGGTACTTATACAGAAGGCGGCGGAAGACTTTCCCCAGATCCAGATTATGCATCACATATTGACTACCGTTGGGGTTGTGAGGGTCTAAAGAAAACAATTTTGAAGCTGTTGAATGCCCCTGAAGGCAAAGGAAATTCTGCTTCTTCCAGCCACATTCAAGAAGACTTAAAATCAAGCAACGCACATTGCATCTCATTCTTCATAAAGGATCCTAGTAAGGTAGATGAACTTTCTAAACTAGAGTGATGGCAATTTAGAGAATAATCGGCTCATTTCGTTTGATTAAATTCAAAATGTATGCTTCTGCAGGCAAGGAAAGTTGATGATTTGAGGCAGAAACTCAGGATGCGGGGACTGCGCTGCCATCCAATGTACTCCAGGAGCTCAACGAGAATGCAAATTGTTCCTCTCCTTGCTTCTCGAGCGCAGGCACTCAGGTATTGTTGATATCTAGAACTTGGCGCACAAGGTCCTCTATAAGCTGACAGTTTTTTAAATTGGATAGTTCTAATGGGTCTATAATACTATAAATTGAGATTCATGCATTTTTTTTATGCCTGATTTTTTAGGTACCTTTTTGTTCGTTGGAGATTGAATGTCGCCAACATGTATGTGTTCCTTGGAGAAAGTGGAGACACCGATTATGAAGAAATGATATCTGGAACTCATAAGACAATAATCATGAAAGGGGTGGTGGCAAAGGGTTCGGAAGAGCTGCTAAGAACGTCAGGAAGCTATCTCAAAGACGACATTGTTCCTCGCGAGAGCCCTTTGGTTGCCTACGTAAATGAGGAAGCAAAAGCTGATGAGATTGCTAATGCTCTGAAGCAAGTCTCCAAGTCTGCTGCTGGAATGTGAACGTGAGTTGAAGTGTTTTAAGTATTGATTCTATACAGGGATAAGTCGTAAAGTATTCCTTGTATTCGTTTGTGAGTATTTACGGATTATGTACTCTTCTGTTCCTCGTGCATTTTTCCGAGTGAACTACTATTTTCACGGAAGGCTATCGTTGTTCGTATGATTATTATGATATTATCTAGTATTCATTCATTTCGATGTTTTAACACGACAGAAAGTTGTGTTAAGGAATTTGTCCAAAATTCTCATTCTACACTCTTTAACTTTTTATATTTGGAAAGAAAAATACGCTTGATGTGTTGTAATAGGTTTAATCTGACCGAACCAATCTGATTAACAAGGGTTTGGGTTTGTTTGGTTTCAATTGTGATGTTGTTCAAAACCGAACCAAAATGAACCGTTGATTATTAGTTGTTTTGGCTTTGTAGGCAAAAATATGACAAAAGCAAGCAAACCAGCCACCAAAACAACACAGTTCTATACTGGTTTGGCTTTGTAGCCTAGAAGAAAAGAAAACACAAGAAGTTTTAAAGTTGAATTAAGAAAATGCCATTGACTTCTATGGAAATTTCCAATTCCTAGGAAATATATACAATTAAGCAACTGAAATGTTGATTAGCTTATGCGTAAACACAGGGAGATTTATAAGAGCACTCTCAGTGTGTAAAAGCCATTATTCTTTACTGTCCAGCTCGATAATTGTTAAACCCACCAACCAAATCCCTCAATTAAATGACTAAAAATCGAAACACATTTACGTGTGTAAACTAGGAATCATACTGGAAATCATCGTTGATAAAAAATGTTCTACTAATACTATCGTAATTGGTCTTAGGAAAATAAAATTATTGCAAAAATAAAATATTGAAATATTTGAAAAAACAAAACCTTACCTCTTTGTAATGAGTCATGACACTTCATATTGATTCTGGTCAGACATGTTAATCAAACTGGCGCTTTTTTTTTTTCAGCTCTTGGTCATGTGTTTCTCTCTGTTTTTGTCCTTTAGAGAGTTAACTGTGTTTTTTATCGATCAAGCGCAAAATGAAACTGAAACTAGTTCTAGTTACTGTTCTAAATATCCCTGTCTATCTCTGCTTAGGCGCTAGTCGACTAGTCACTGCTCTAATTAGTCCCTAGGCGTTTGACAATTAAGAAAGGGCGTCCTAGACCCTCTTAAGCGTCCACCTAGTCCTCTTAGGTGCCCGCCTAGCCCTCCTAGGTGCCTGCCTAGTTCGCTTAAAACCGCTTAGGTCGTGACTCCCCAATTAGAGAGAAAATTGATAACTTTTATTTTGCATTTTGTTTTGGGAATTGTTATTAGCACTCCAAAATTCTCTTTTTACACTCCTAACTTTTTATATTTAGAAAGAAAAATACACTTGATATGTTGTAATAGGTTTAATCTGACCGAACCGAACTGATTAACAAGGGTTTGGGTTTGTTTGGTTTCAATTATGGTGTTGTTAATTATGGTGTTGTTCAAAACTAAACCAAACTGAACCGTTGATTATTAGTTGTTTCGGCTTTGTAGGCAAAAATATGACAAAAGCAAGCAAACCAGCCACCAAAACAACACAGTTCTATACTGGTTCGGCTTTGTAGCCTACAAGAAAAGAAAACACAAGAAGTTTAAAGTTGCATTAAGAAAATGCCATTGACTTCTATGGGAATTTCCAATTCCTAGGAAATATATACAAATAAGCAACTGAAATGTTGATTAGCTTCTGCGTAAAAACAGGGGAATTTACAAGAGGACTTCTAGTGTGTAAAGTTCGTTTCTAGTTCGATAATTGTTATCAACTAAATCCCTCAATTAAATGAATTTGAAGCAAAAATTGAAACACATTCACCTTAAAAAAAAAAAAAAACCATATGCTGACTTTGTCACTGTATTCTACTTTTTTGGAGGTTAAGAAGATCCATAAAAGCATTTCAACCTTCTCTGACCTTTATTCATCAATGCTATGAATCAAATCTAAAATGTATATGTGTAATACGGATATGAAATTCGTCTATAACTATTAGGCCAACCGTATGTGTTACCCGAGATTTTCCTGTGGATCTCGATTCTTTCTCTACCAGGTTTTTCTGTGGCCCTGTCCATACGATTGTGTCGTTTCGGTCCACTTTCAATTGCGCACTTATAAGTTATAAGGGTCAAATTGGCACAACAAAAGAATTCATTAAACAAAACCCTTGTGGAAATTTGACACTTACCTAAACCAAACTTTGTCTCTGCCGCAGCTCCCGTTTCACTCGCTCTCTCGCAGCCGCAACGCAACCGTACGGACAACTCGGTAAGCCAATTTCTCTTCGCGCTTGCTTTCTCTCCCTCTTCATCTCCGTCTATGCCTTCCGAAATTAGATCCTAATAAATTGCTGTGCTTCTCAGTTTTCGCATCAGGTCCTCCCAGCTTTTATCCAGTTTTTTTTATTTTTCATGTGGATTATACTTTTTATCTGGATATATATGTGTGTGTAATTTCGGACTAGGGTTTTCCATGTAGATAAAAATCGGAGTAAATTTATTGATATTTGGGCTATTTTTATTTGCATGCATTATTTGATTGCGTATTGAAGTATTGCTTTATTTTGATTTCCTTTTTGTTTTTTTTTTTTTGAATAGTTCGGTTACTTTGTGTGATTGCAACTGGGAATTTCATGCGTCTACGGTGCTTGAAAACCAAAAGTTTTTCCCTTTTTTTTCAAAGTTCTGTTTTCTTTCTTTCTTTTGGGTGCTTGCTTTTTAGGATTCATTTGGAGCAGTAGCGTTTTAGGATTCATATAGCCGGATCCACTTAGTGGGATAAGGGTTTATTGTTATTGTTGTTGTTGGGTGTGCTTGCTTTTTATAAAATTTTAGTGTCTCTAGATTCTCAGGCTTCATAGAAGTGCTTTTAAAGGTGCTTTTCCGTTCGGTCAATCGATAGAATGTGTAACAAATACATTATGCAGTACGCCCTGTTTGAAAACTAAAAAATCTGATGAGGAAATAGTACAGAAAAAAAAGTCTTAATTTTATTTTTATCTTGGGTTGCAGTTTTTTAAGCATCTGGTTCTGGCCAGCCATTGAAGTAGAGAGCCAGACATGGGAGACCTCACAGCTACCTCCAAGGGGGACCAGAAGGTTGCCAAGCTACCCATCCCTGGCAAGCGAAACATCCTTATCACAAGTGCCTTGCCTTATGTCAATAATGTCCCTCATCTCGGCAATATCATCGGCTGTATGTATCATTTCCTTAATTCTATTTTCCTTCTAATATCCTTGGGAACCAAACAGACTCCTGAAATTTTTGGTTTGCTTTGTTTTGTTGGCCAGGTGTATTGAGTGCTGATGTCTACGCACGCTACTGCCGTCTCCGGGGATACAATACCTTATACATATGTGGAACTGATGAGTACGGCACGGCAACGGAGACCAAAGCTTTGGAAGAGAAGTGTAGCCCCCAAGAAATCTGTGACAAGTAAAATTTTTCAGTGAAGTTTACGTAATTTTGTAAATTTAACTCTATTTTTTGTGTTTGATTTACTCTTATATTATTTCAAATTGTTTTATGTAGATATCATGCAATTCATAGGGACGTTTATGAATGGTTTAACATAAGCTTTGATAAATTTGGGCGTACATCGGCACCACAGCAAACAGAAGTATGCCAAGCTATTTTTAAGAAACTGTTGGAGAATGATTGGCTCACAGAGAACACAATGCAGCAGGTAGCAACCGTAGCAGTCACTGGACTGTGTCAATTATTTCACATTTTCTTGGTTTAGTCAGTGAATCTTTGCACACACGGTTATCTTCATGCATTGCGATCAAGTTATGTTTTGAAGAAGTGTTTCTGTATTTTATTTTAACTTGAATTAGTACTGTAATTCAGCTTTACTGTGACACATGCGAACGGTTCTTAGCGGACAGGCTTGTGGAGGGGACATGCCCGACTCAAGGCTGTGGCTATGCTTCTGCACGAGGAGATCAATGTGAGAACT
Organism: Pyrus x bretschneideri; assembly: GCF_019419815.1. Lineage (NCBI taxonomy): Eukaryota > Viridiplantae > Streptophyta > Magnoliopsida > Rosales > Rosaceae > Pyrus > Pyrus x bretschneideri. The sequence goes on along the minus strand of NW_025999435.1, from coordinate 867,185 downwards.
GTGGAAAGCTTTTGAATCCAACAGAACTAAAAGATCCTAAGTGCAAGGTACTTGCCATGTTGTGTGTACTATGTACATATGCAAACTTTGTTAAAAGAAAAACATGAATTGTTAGCACGTATTACTCGAGCCCTGTTCTTGCTTATAACCTTTTTGTTCTAGCCCTTGTAATATTTTTCTTGTTTTCTGATTGTTTTTTAAAATAAATAAGGGTTTCTGAAAGTAACTCTTCCCCGCTCACATGCAACAATTATGCATGCAAAAATGTGATTATGCTACACCTTTATATTTCTCATTTTTGCCTATTGCAAGCAGGTTTGTAAGTCAACTCCACGAATTCGAGATACAAACCACTTGTTTCTGGAACTACCTCTGCTGAAGGATAAGTTGGAACAATATATCAATGAAATGTCAGTGGCTGGGTCATGGAGCCAGAATGCCATTCAAGCGACCAATGCATGGCTCAAAGAGGGGCTCAGGCAGCGGTGTATTACCAGGGATTTGAAGTGGGGTGTTCCGGTTCCTCATGATAACTTCAGGGACAAGGTTAATACATGCAACTAAGTTTCTGCGCATTTTTTGTTAATGATTATCAGTTTCTGCGCATTTTTGTTAATGATTATCAAAATTTACTAAATTTGTCCCAACGGTGCAATTTGTAGGTTTTCTATGTGTGGTTTGATGCTCCAATTGGATATGTCTCCATTACTAAATGTTACACTGATGATTGGGAAAAATGGTGGAAGAATCCTGAAAATGTGGAGCTGTATCAGTTTATGGGCAAGGATAATGTGCCATTCCACACAGTAAGTTTTCTAAATATGCCTCACATGTAAGTATTGTTTTCTTAAAATGCCTCACACATAAGTACCGTTTTCTAAATATGCCTCACACATAAGTACAGCACAGTGATTATCTTTGACCATATATCCTTAGCTTAGTTGTATGGTTGGTTGTATATGTGATAACAAGTATAGTTTGCGAGCAATACTTTAGGGATTTCCATCATCATTGCTCACTACTGTTGTTGTGAAAGTCGTACTCTGTATAATTGCCTGAAATTCTGAAATTATTGGAATGTTAGGATCTCTACAGCTTCATAAGTTTCTCCAAGAAGCAATTATATGCATCCACAGTTCCACTATGAAATTTTAAATCAAAGCTTAGGCGTTTGCCTTCCTTTTCTTGCAGTTCTTTATTCGTGTTTGTGATATAATTTCAACTGCATATGTATTCTTGTTTGGAAAAAGAATTATAACTATGTACTTATTTATCTTTAGGTGATGTTTCCTTCCACTCTTCTTGGAACTGGTGAAAATTGGACTTTGATGAAGACTATCAGTGTAACAGAGTACTTAAATTATGAAGCAGGTTGGCTGACTATCTAGTAATGATTTTGCCACAATCTGATTATAACTAGGTGATCTAAATTTTTTTGGTTTTTACAGGAAAGTTTTCTAAGAGTAAAGGCATAGGGGTTTTTGGAAATAATGCAAAAGATACAAACATTCCTGTTGAAGTATGGAGATACTACTTGCTAACTAATAGGCCTGAGGTAACTTTGATGATACCCATCTTCATTTTTAGTTTTTTCATGTGATGGTTTGTAATGTATATCCTTCTTTCTCTGTAGCTTATTTTACTTGTTTAACTTTTATTTTCATTTTTGGTGAAATAGGTATCAGACACATTATTTACATGGGCCGACTTGCAAGCAAAACTGAACAGTGAATTGCTGAATAATTTGGGCAACTTCATAAATCGAGTTTTGAGTTTTGTTGCTAAACCTTCAGGTCAGTCAGCCATTGGTTTCTGAAAGTATTGACCAGTCAGCAGATTTGTCTTTGAAAAATTAATACCATGAGGAAGTTTATTCAATCAATTATTTAAGGAACCATTATATTACAATCATGTTCTCGTTATCAAATTTTATTTGTGTCGGGGACCAGGTTATAACTCTAGTGGTAAAGCCCTTACTGGCACACTCACAGCCAACTGTTGGCCTCCCCTTTCTCTGAATTTAAAAGAAACAGAAAACTGTTTTTGCTTTTATATTATTAAGTCTTGATACAAAAAGAAAATAATATTTTGATAATGTAAGAGTGTGTTATCAAAATTGTCTTTATGTTCCTACATGGTCCAATTACTTAAGAAAAGACTATGCACTCAGTTGGATGATGAATAAATTCCTGCTCTATTTTCATTGGGTGCTTACTTTTCTCTGCATGTATTCTGCTTGACAAATTCTGGTTACAGGTCAAGGATATGGTTCCATTATTCCAGATGCTCCGCAAGCAGAAGCAGATCCTTTGACAGAGAAACTAGCTGAAAAAGTTGGTAAATATGTTGAGCAATATATAGAAGCTATGGAGAAGGTGATCAAAATTTATATCAGAGTCTTGTTGCAAATGATTGAAAGCTTCTTCTTCTACCTGCCTCCTTCACTTTGCTCTTGCATTGTTTTGACACTCCAATATGTATTCTGTGCAGGTTAAGCTAAAGCAAGGACTCAAAACAGCGATGGCCATTTCTAGTGAAGGGAACGCATATCTGCAAGTAAGCATGTTTTAATCTCTCCTTGAGTTAATGAATAACTTCTTTTCTCAAGTGAAATTGCTTGGAGATGACTGCAAAGCCAATGATTGAGCTACTCCTAAGTTGCACCATCTACATTTATTATGCAGGAAAGTCAGTTCTGGAAGCTGTACAAAGAGGACCAACCTCGTTGCGCTATTGTTATGAGAACCTCAGTCGGACTAGTGCATCTTCTTGCTTGTTTGTTGGAACCTTTTATGCCATCATTTTCTCTCGAAGTAATAATTCTGTTCACTGGTTATTGTGAAATATTTTTTGCGGTCACGTAAAGTTACTATGATCATCCAGGCTGAATTTTTTTTCTTTAACTGTGTTCAAGGTATTCAAGCAACTTAATTTGCCTTCTGAGACACACTTATCACTTTGTGATGATGAGGGAGATATTGATAGGGCTAGACGGCCTTGGGAGATTGTGCCTATTGGTCACAAGATTGGGAAACCAGAGCCATTGTTCAAGGAATTGGTATGTCCAGCTGTGCGCAGTGTCTTACCTATTATTTGTTTTTGTACACTTGTAAGGAAGAAACAACCTGATCTTATTGGAAATTAGTACAGTATGTCACATTATTTAGAAAGGGAGTTCTGTGAAAAAAATTAGAGGAATACCTGCCGAGATTTAGAAAAATAGTGGAGAAACTGCTGATGTTATCAGCAAGAAAAAGAGTATTAAAAGAAAATATAAGATAGGGAGATTGGATGAGGGGGGACTTCAAGTAGCTCTTGAATATACAGCATTTCAGTTATTCTGAATTGCATGGTGCATATGCTTCACAGGAAAGCTTGTTTCGCAAGGCAATGCTGCCTTGTAAAAGCAGTTACCAACCAAATATTTATAATTATTATTATTTGGACTGCCATGCAAGATCCTAAAGCACTAGAGTAGTACATTCTTATCTAAATTTCTTTTTTAAGCTTCTCTAGATGAGCGGCTGGACAATTAAGCTGGTTCCTGAGATAAGTTTGTAGGCTGCACTTACCATTTGGTTTTGATTTTTAATGCTGGATTCTCTATGTTATAATTGTTGCATCACTTGCCTATTTGTAGATTCTCATTAGTGAAATGTTACATTTGCACACAGAAAGATGAAGAAGTAGAATTCTGGAGGCAGAAGTTTGCTGGAAGTCAAGCTGACAGAAAAGAGAGGGAAGAAGCTGAAGCAGCAAAGGTGGCTGCACAACTCAAAAAAACGAAAGTTTCAGGTTAGAATTCCATTATGTCTGGTTGCTTTTAGTTGATTAGGTAAAAATGTCACACATGCAGTACTATGGTTTTTTTTACCACCCCAGTTCATTCTTAAATATAGGGTTTGTGCATTTATACTTGTGCAAACCGCCCACCCACCCCACCATACAAACACACCCAAAGAAATCACACGTAAAAAAATGATATATCGTATTTTATGAAACAGCCCCGTTCTGCGAAAGGAAGACCCCTTTTTTATTGCATGCTCTGTTGTTATCAGGATAATCTTTTCCTGTTTCTTTTGTACATCGTATGTTGTGATGGGGATCTATGGAATGATGCGAGGGGTCTTTGTTGAGGACTGCCAGTAGTGCTTGTTGCCCAAATAGGACTTGCATCCTTGTTATTATTGAACAGTTTTCTAAACATCTTTCTTTGCTGTGTTGATCTTTCTGTTCAGGCGTGAGCTATTTTGCTTTTGGAGGTTACCATCAATTCTTTTGACAGTTGGTCCACAAGTTTTTTATATTAGTAAAGTTAACTTCTAAATAATAATTTCCACACTTCGCCATATGGTGTTATACTTCTCACTATAAGTAGTACGCAGCATCTCCTTGTATCTGGAAAACAAAAAATCCATAGCTTATCCTGAGTGTGGGTACCCGTACGTGAAAAGAATACTACACCCTTTATTACTATTTCTTGCAAAAATGAATTTATTCTAAGAGGCCATTGTTATGGCAGAAGGTACTGGAAAGAAAAAGCAACAGCCCACAAAATCTGCAGCTGACGCAGAGATTTCTATTAGTAGGCTTGATATCCGCGTTGGTCTCATTACTAAAGCTCAGAAGCATCCTGATGCGGATTCACTGTACGTAGAGGATATTGATGTTGGTGAAGGACAAACCAGAACAGTGGTCAGTGGACTTGTCAAATATATACCTCTTGAAAAAATGCAGGTTTGTATTTCCATCTACCAATTTTTTAATAATAAAGTTAGTATCAATTTCTGTCAACATTCATATTGACTGTTCTGTGGCAGAACCGGAAAGTATGTGTTCTTTGCAATCTGAAGCCAGCAAACATGCGGGGTATTAAGTCAGAAGCAATGGTTCTTGCTGCTTCGAACAGTGAACACACCACAGTAAGCAGCTCCGTAACCTTTAATATTCTTTGCATCTTATGTGCTCTTTTTAAGCCACTTACCACTGTAATGCTAATGATTAATCACTCTTTGAGTGACCAAACGAAGGAGTCTACGAATATGGATCTTGATGATACCTAATTTTAACTTTTGGTCTCTGACATTATCTATTTACGAGGATATATTTCCCCAGCTTTATGTAAAACTTGCTTCTGTAAAAGAGTTAATTTCTGGTAGGCAAATGATTATAGGCGTTGACCCAATTATGCATAAGGTTGTGGCAATAATATTGTGAAATTTTGTGTCTGCATAAGTCCTGTAGTGGTTTTGGTAATCAGAAAGTAATATCTCAATCGAACTTGAGTCGCAGTTACTCTGGTTTGCTTCTGACTAGTCAGTTGGGAAGGCTTATGCCTTTGTAACTCATGTTTCTTTTGTAATCGTATCTTTTTTGGACACTAATGCAAACACATTAATTTTCATAACCTTCTCAAGCATACCTGTAATATCTGTACGCAATGGTTCAATGGACATGGACAATTAGGCACTAATGTAATTACTGATAAAATATCTTCAATGTTGGCTGCACGTTCAGGTTGAACTGGTTGAACCGCCAGAAGGTGCACAAGTTGGCGAGAGAGTTACATTTCCCGGGTTTGTAGGTGAGCCTGATGAGATTTTGAACCCGAAGAAGAAGGTGTGGGAGACCTTGCAGGTGGATCTGCACACGAACACTGAACTAGTGGCGTGCTACAAAGATATTCCGCTCACAACATCAGCCGGTGTTTGCACCGTGTCCTCTATTGCCGGTGGGTCAATTAAGTAGAAACAACTGATACTCTAGAGATTGAAAAGGAAAAGAAGTTTTGGACCTGGCTTCCATTGTTTGTAGATTTTGACTACTATTTATACATTGTGTGTGGTAATTTGGAAAACCGTATCCAATGAAGTTTAGCTCATCAATTGAAACTAGTTTGTTTTTCTCATGGGAGCACGGAGAAAAGGTGTTTGCATATTTTGGATTTGAAACTAATTTTACCCGTGCTAAAATGCTGAATAGTTAGTACGCCTTCTGGCAGGAGAACGTGAGTATGATATCAATATATTTTGAGGAGTCACTCCTACAGTGGGACGGAATATTTTAGCGTTGTGCCAATATGTTGAACTCATGAGTTTAGTATTATTCTTTATATAAGAGCATGTCTACTTGATAGAAACGGAAAAATAAAATAATTGGAGTACTTAGAATTAGCGGAAGCAACGAAACGGAATCAGATCAACCAACCTTTCAGTATTATTCTTTGAAATAGAATGACATATTGATTAGAAAGTGTGAGAATATATTGAAAATATGGGAAATCAGAATATAATAAGTGCTTATTTAAATATCCGATAAGTCTTTTATAATTTATTTTAAAAAATGATTTGCATAATGAAAGTTATCTATTTTCTGTCTAGTCTGAGTCGCGACCTAGTCAGGACACCCAGGCGAGTCTAGGTGGACACTTAAGCAGGTCTAAGCGTCATTTCATAATTTTCAAATGACTAAAGATTAATCAGGATAGTAGTTAGCTGCCTTAAAACAATGCTTGTGTTAACAAAATGAAGCGGTATTTCAAAATCTACTAGGCGGCGCTAGATAGAAATTTTAAAATAATACTTGTGTTAACAAAATGAAGCGGTATTTAAAGTATATTTTGAAACCGTGTTTGGTAAAACAAAAGGAAAGTGTTTTTTAGAAGTGTTTGGTTAAACAAAAGGAAAGTAGTCGAAGTACCTTCCAACTTGACTAAAGTCACAAAGTTGTATTCTTATGTCTACTCGGAAGACCACGTTATTCGGTATGTATATAAACCCTATTGTGTTGGGTTGGTGAAAGCGGGCTCGTGGCTGGGCCAATACATGGATCCATGCCACTCTCATTTTTAATATTTGCGTTTTTTTTATTTTTTATTTTAATTTTACTAATTATTTACGGATGGAAGAGGGTTCAAACCTATTACATTAATTAAAGGAGAGATCCAAAACATATTACTCTCTCTTAATTATACGTATGACACCCAAATAAGTCGAAACCTTATGCCTATGTACGAAAAATAACTTACATAGAACAAGTTTATTATCATTATGACATCTTAATCTAATAATACATCATCAAGTGGAAAATAAACTTACACAAGGTAATATATATTTTAATCGAGGCGCTATGTGTTCTTAAAAAAGGATGTTATTGACATCCAAAATATATCAAAAACCAAAACTGATAATATATATAAAGGGTAATACTAGGGGGACTAAATTTGGAGAAATTTTTTTAAAAATTAAAGAACATGAAATTTGAAGATTGATTTATTACTTAAACATTGATAAACGTGCTTAATCCTATTAGTGACACGCTATTTAGTTTGCAAATTTAATATCCAAATTACTTACTCGTATATATACGATCCTCTAAAGCGAACGAGGACACAGAGAAAGAACGGCGCTCAACCTAAAACCCCAACAAAACCTCAACTCAGAAACAAAAAGATTTCGCGCCTGCCGTAAAACGCTCTCACCCCAGCGAGTGCAGAGAGAGCGTGGCTAGCCAGCCCCCGTAGTAAAAGCTGCTGCTGGGTCTCCAGTACGAAGCTGGGTGCAAACTCCCTCCAATAATATCCAACTCCACGCACCCACCAAATATTTTCCCTTCTCTTTCTCTGTTTCTTCCTCGCCATGTACGGACGACCTTCTCGCCGCTCCTCCGGCGGCGGACGGGGTCAGCCACCGCAACAACCCCAAAACCCTATGTTCCCCCTCCAAAGCCCCATCAATTCACCATATGTCTATCCCTCCAACCCTGCCTTCATACCCCACAGTGCCTACCAAAACCCTTACCAAACCTTCCCTCCCACTAATTTCCCTATACAAAACCCTAATTTCTCCCTCCAAAACCCTGGCTTCACTCCTCCTCCCCAGCAGGTTTTGAGCTCGGCCGTCTTTCGGCCTCAGAACTCGAGAGATATGCTCGAGAGAATTGACCGCGCAGTGGGGAAGGCTCGCGACGAACTTGCAGCCGCAGGAGAGAACGTCTCCGCGTGGAAGGTCTCGCAGTCGGCCCTTCTGATGCTCAAGGTTGATAGCTGGGATTCTTTGGGGTTTCAGATGCAGCAAGTGCCGTCTCTGAACCGCCTCATGCTCACCGAAGCGAAGGTAATGGTACCCTCTAAGTAATGCTTCATTTGGTTGCTAATAAAGTATCGGAAAAGAGTTGCAATTGATATTGGTAATCCTTCTTTCGTAATTTAAACACTTTGATTGCGTGTTAGGAATATATTGACATTACTCTGTATTGGGGGAAACATACATGATTTGTATTTTGTAATCAACCTCTGAGAAACCACATTAAACAAAGAAAATCATGGATATTAGAGAGACCACATTTGATTGTGGGGTGAAGAATTGGAATTTTGGACCAAAGAGTCGAGAGAACTCTGGGCTTCTTAGATATTTTTTTACTTTACCCTTTCTTTGGCAAAAGTTATCTTGCTTCATCGGATTTTTTTTCAGTAGTTTAAACATAATGGATGTGATTTAATAAATTAATATTTCTGATTGGGGGTGAGAGCAACTAAAAGGCTTGACCTTTTTATTAGCAATTGCAAGGAGATTTGCTATCTATATGCACCGGACATTAGTTGTCCAGGGTGAGTATACATATTCTCTTTTGTTTCGCTCATTTGAATATGAAGTTTCATTTGTAAAGTAAAAGTAATACAATCAAGCACAATGAACATGCAACTATTTATTTTCTCTTGTTTTCTCAGCAACCAAAGAAGCATTTGATACAATATTAAAATTTTGCATCTTTTCCGTATTTTGTCTTATAAGATCTAATGCCTTTATGTATTAAATCCCATCAATCTTTACTTATTTTCTATTGGAATTTAGATAAATGCATTTATCCATTGTTTCGTTGGCGTTCAAACCATTACTTCATTGTATGATATGGAAGTAGCAATCTGCAAGAATGAGAGGATTGAGCAGTTTGAAGAGCTGGGATTGGGCCCTTTGTTGCAACACCCACTTGTTTTGCATTATTTCTCGGTGAAGTCTGATACAACTAAAGTGTTTAAGATAACTAGTAGGGAGATAATATCTCTACTTTCAGAGTTCATGGATACTTCTAACAATAAAAGGTTTAGCCCTGAAGAGATTTTAGATTTCATCGTTAAAAAGCGAGCAGCTGCAAGCAAGGATGATCTTGGAATACGAATTCACAGTGTGGGGTATGTCTCACATTTGTTGCTTCTACTTTATGATTAACAAAGCTGTTTTGTAGATAGATGAGTTGTGATCAGAGAATTACATTGGCAAAGGAAATCTATTTTTTCTTTAGTTCATATGCATTTATAAGATGCTGGACTTACTAGTTTATGAAGCTTTCATGCAGTAAAATTCCTTCTAATATTTGCAAGTGCATGTGGCAGTTAAATTTTTTTCCTTCTGTATTAGGGATGTTGAGTAGGATCTCTTATAGTACTTGCCCGTTCTCTCTTTGAGTCACAGGGATATTTGATGCATGCTTCTGCTGAGGTAATGCATGCTGTTTGTCAATTCTTGCCACTAACTATAAAATCTCTTTGTCATGAATAATATTCAGGATTCACAGACATTTTGATATAAAATAAAATGGCCCAATCTCAAGCATTATGTGTTGACTTTGTTTCTACTTCGTTTGTGGACCTGGATGAAGTAGTTGGTCATTTATAATATATATGAGTCATCACCTCTGTGTGTTTGTGTGTATGTGTGTATCAATCCTAGTTTATTGATGGTTAAATTTGTTAACCATGATTTTAGTTTTCTAAGGGGTTAAGACAGTCTCATGATATTATGTAGTCATCTCATTTATTATTTTTCAATGACGTATGCAAATTTATAATGTCGTAGATTGAAGTTACTTTATGATCACAGGAATTATATTTCGGCCATTCGGAAAGCCAGGAGATTAGAAAAGAAATCTGCGAAGGGATTTGAGGAAAAATTAGATACAAAATGTAGGAAGCGTCCACTTTTCTCCGCACTGAAAAATCAGCTAGATGAACGTTTCAGCACCATTTCTCAGCGTGTTGAATCGTTTTCTTCCATGCATAAGGATTTTCGTGGCAAGCACATTAGATTTGATTCTTCAAGCTCAGAGGATGAAGATAATGAGAATTATTCATCTGAAGATGATTTTGAAAATAATGACCCTGTCACAGGTAGTCAGGTTAACCACTCAGCACAGTCTGTTAAAAGTTCTGACCAAGTGAGCAGCTGTCCTTACCCGTCTGCAATAGAAGAGAGGACACGTCTTGGATTGAGCCAGCTTTCTCCAGCTAGCGGCACCCAAAAGCACAATGAGAGTAGTGGGTCCGTTAGAAAGAAAAGGAAATCTGAAAACATAAACAGTGCAATCTCCATTCCGCACAAATTGCGGAAGAGAGATAAGGTTCAAGATGCCCTTCCTGTGGAAAATGGTAGGGAAACCAATGAGGTCAGCAATTTGCATGAAGATGAACTTTCAGTTGACAATAACTATATGAAGATGTTTATTACAACCTGGAAGGAGGCATGTCGGGAGCACACTGTGGCAGAGGTATGTTCATGCTTTTGTTTTGGTATGTAAACAAATGATTAGATATCACATACCTGCCAATAGTACGGTATCTGTTTATGTAATGTATTTAGTTTGCTATGTATTTTCATTGCTTTTCAGAATTATAATGAACTTGATTTTTATGTGTAACTGATACCATATTCACTAGGTTTCAAAGATTTGAAGAAAACATTGTGCCTGGAAATGTGCTTCATTTTCTGGCTGATATCTTTATAGATTGATATTTTTAGTGAATTGTATTAATGGGGGAAGGTCGTGGATATAAAGGAAATATATTCAGGGAATAACTGGAGGTGTTTGCTGATGTTTCTCATATCCCACCGGTGTTGACAAGGATAAGAAATACATGTCAAATAATTTCAATAAATTGTGTTTCCTTGCATTACAAAAGTTGCACCATGTTCTTTCATTTTTTATTCCTTTGCTGTTTTAACTTAGCCTTATTATGAGTGCTATAAGTAACAGAGTTTTAAAAGTATTGATGTTTCTCATATCCCACGGGTGTTGACAAGGATAAGAAATACATGTCAAATAATTCCAATACATTGTGTTTCCTTGCATTACAAAAGTTGCACCACGTTCTTTCATTTTTTATTCCTTCGCTGTTTTAACTTATTACGAGTGCTATAAGTATCAGGGTTCTTTCATTTTTTATTCTACAAAATTCGGTTTCACAAAATATCTTTTGTTTCTTGTAGGTACTTGATAGAATGCTGCTGTATAATAATACTAAAGCTCAGAAGAGAAAGAAAATCAAGTCAATGTTTTCCTTAGATCCATTAATTGGATTGCTAAATGTTGCTGTAAGTCATTGTGGCCTGTTTAATTATCAGCTTATTAGTTTCACATGTAGTATTTTATTGTTTTGCAGATTTTTTATTATTGACTTCCTGAGGATATTAAAGTATGGAGATGCATATATGTTTTTGTTATGTTTGTGTGTTTTGGTGTTTTAACTCTTGTATTACATATTTTAGTGTACTTCATGTGGTTCCTTTTGCTTTTAGTTTTTCTATCATGGGTTCAATACATTTAATTACCTTGAATGCTTTAAGGTAAGATTCAGCTAAGGCCTTGTATATAAGATAAGAGAAGGTCATACCTGAGAGTATGGGTAGTCTACAAGAAAAGAACACAAAGTAGCTTATAATGGTTTTTAAAATTGTTGTTATGCTTATAGATGGCATATTATAGGCCTGTATATTAGGTTAAGATCATTCTTTATATCTGAAAATTTTCAAAAAAATTACTCTGGAAGGTTTTCAATTTGTCTTATGTGTGTTTCTTTCAGTTTTCCACAGGTTTGCTGTGGAAGTTTTATTTTGTATTGTGATAACCAGTGAAATCCTTTATTGTTTATGATCACTCACATTGTCATTTCTATGTTGCAGGTCTCGTCTATCAAATGTGGAATGTGGGACAGCATGTATGATACATTCCAAACTGTCAGTCAATATGAGTTAACTGGCAGTCTTACTGATAACTGTCCTGAATATGTGAGCATAGATGTTGAACCAATTACTAAAGATGAACAAAAAATGAAGGATCCGCCGGTCATCACTGAACATATTGTTGAGCATATGCAGAGTAAGTGATGGTTATTTTAATTTTTTTGAAACAGAAGAAGCATAATGATGCAGGACAAAAGGATTATGGGAAAATATGAGTACAGGATAGAAACTACTAGCATCATGGGTTTCTCTGAATCACTCGTAGAGGCCTTGGGCATAACAACTAGGGTTAGAATCACACTAACCTAGAGAGGAGAAAAACTCCATCGATCTTATTCAATTATTCATTACTATCTAAAGAGAATTACAATGATGCAACTTATAACAAACCTAAACCTAATTGAACAAGAAATAACCCAATTCTTTAGAAAGCGGAAATAATAACCGGATCCTTGTAGATCAAGGAAATTTAAAGACTAATGGGCCTGCTGGAACCATAAATCGACAACTTTTATTTTAAAACCCTAGCACTAAAATACTAAAACACCCTTGACCCATATGACTGACCTTCTTCACATGATAATTTCATGTTGACTAACATAGAATGGGGGTTTCTTCTATTTTCTGACTTCCCTTGGATTTACCAACACATTTGGAATCATTCTAAATCCAATACCTGAAAAACCAGGAAATAGAAAACCATTCTTGATAACCCATCTTTCAGACTTTCCCTATTTGAAGTTAGTAAACAAGCCATTAATAGTGAAGAAAACATTAATTACAATTCGTGGACAAGGAGTCCTCATCAATAACATCACTAATACATACAAGTACAACATAAATCCCAGAAGCACAAAGAAACTGTGGTGAACTCTAGATAGAGTGAAAACAACAAAGAAATCTTCAACCACCTGTAATCCTGGTTAGAAGAAATAGATAATTCTTTGAATTCCCAAGTATTTTTTGTTAACTTCTTATAATAAGATAATATCTCGTCTTTCTCTGTTCCCTCATTTTTTTATGTTTCTCTTTGAAACTTGTATGCCTTATGGTGTTCTGTAATTAAATTTCACAGGTGTTTCTGTTGAGGACATAATCAGAAAAATTACCTTGTATTTTGAGAGTGATCAAGGAAGGCATAACAATAGTCAATCACTTCAGGAGAATATATTTATCTTCTTGAGAAAGCTTTGTGATTGCGAGCTTTGGCTAGTCAAAGAATTTGGTGTCAAGGAATTTAAATCCCTTGGTTATGGGGAGTTTTTTATGTTCTTAGAGAAACATGCTTGTCTACTGCCACATGAGCTGTGCAAGTTCCTGACCGGTGACGTAACTGGGAAGTGTCCTTTGGAGGTTTGCTTGCTCCAACACCATTTGGTTGTTTTAGTATCTCAAGCTTTGAATAGCTTATGGGAGGATGAAAACATTACTAAAGAAAAAATATTACTGCTGCTTAGGAAGCAGTTCCCATTGGTTAGTTTCACAACTATCGAAAATGGTTCAGTGGAAGATTTCTTAAGTATAGTGGGAAAGCATAAAAATGCTGCGATTTCCAAATGTGTTCTATTTTCGATGGCACTATGTGGAACTAGTTATGCTAGACAGTCATCAGCACAGATGGAGAATGTCCTATGGAACAGCACTTTAATCAATACTGACAGTGGCCAGAAAGCAAAGCCTTATGCATCTGTTACATCCAAGGATGCAATTGAAGTCTTACTTAGGGCACCAATGATGTCAGATTTAAACTTATGGTCACATTGGGACCTTTTGTTTGCTCCCTCTCTTGGTCCTCTTTTACCATGGCTGTTGAAGGAAGTCAACACGGATGAACTTTTGTGTTTGGTGACAAGAGATGGACAACTGATTCGGTTAGATCATTCAGCAACTGTTGATTCATTCTTGGAAGCTGCACTTCAAGGATCCTCTTTTCAAACAGCAGTGAAAATGCTATCTCTATTTTCACTAGTTGGGGGAGAAAAACATGTTCCTGTCTCCCTTCTGAAAATTCATATACAACATGCATTTGAAGTAATCCTGAAGAATTATTTAGATGGTTTGGAAGTACATGACAATAATAATTCTTTTAATTATGGAGAACCACTGTCTAGACAAGAAATTGTTGGTGAAGTTGCTGCTGGTAAATTGTGTAGTAAATTACACAGTGACTTAAGCAAGATAAATAGTGCAACGCCTGTTATATCAAGATTTGTCCTTGAATGTCTTGGGTACCTACCTGCTGAGTTTCGTGATTTTTCTGCTGATATATTGCTTTCTGGGATACAATCTGTTGTCAAACATGCTCCTTCAGCCATTCTGGGTGAATGTATCAAGTCAGAACAGCGTCTCATGCTTCATGAAGTTGGGTTGTCTCTTGGTATAGTTGAGTGGATTACTGATTACTATGAATTTTGTTCCAATGATGCTACTGACTTGTCCATATCTGCAGATTCACGTATGAATTCTGTTAGTTATGAAACAGGGTCAAGCTCAATGATTGTGCAAGATGTGTCAGGTAAGTTTTCTGCTTCTGAACAGAGCATGGGTGCATCTGGTAGGTCAGATGAGCAGACAGGTGGATGTACTGGTATCTGTATGAAGATTGATAGCGCAGAAGCTTCTGATGCTAGAAATGGATATTGTTCCACACAAAGTTCTGCGGAGCTTAATAAACATGAAGATGCAGCCCAGGTAATTGAGTCAATCCGGAGAGATGAATTCGGTCTTGATTCAAGCCTACAAAGTGTTGAAAGTATCATGCTAAAAAAGCAGCATGCTCGCTTAGGGAGAGCTCTTCATTGTCTTTCACAGGAATTGTATTCTCAGGATTCACACTTTCTTCTTGAGCTGGTAAGGGTGCCCTCTCTCTCTCTCTCTCTCTCTCTGTGTCTTTTTCCCCCTTTCATTGTGCTTAGTGCAGTCATCTGCTCAATTATGTGATGTTTTCCTCCTTTTTACTATCTTTTTGGTGTCCCCTCTTTCATTTACATTTACCGTCTAAATTCTTGGTCTTGTCATATAATTTTTTCCTCTTTCATTTATGGTATAAATGCCTGTTCTTGTTATATACTTTTTTTTTTCATGTAATTTCTGGACATTCTCTTGGATTCTGATTAATAAATGAACTCTGCTAAGATTTGTACGGCTTTCTGGGTTTACTGACTAGTGGTTACATTTGTATTTATACATATAGAAATCTTCGTAAACAGCCTGACATGTTAAGTGGTCAACTTTATTATTTGTTTATAGCGTGGTGCCAGGTTGATAGTTTGAAAAACATAACTATGCATATTTATATATTTATTTATATTTTGTTTTGTTGCCTGATGCCCCTGATACATATGTTGTTATGCAGGGCTTAGAATTCTCAGCGTAGGACATACTCTCAACACCTTTCATTTATAAAATTTCTCCTACAACAACATATTGTCAAATACTATTTCAAATTTAGATTTTGTATGATCTTTATATGTTTGATACTATAGTTGAGTCTGAAGTTGAAAACAAGCCTTTGATAAGCTAGTGATGTTTTAATACAATTTTATACATCTAATTATTGTACGTATTTATTCTTTTATTGTTGTCTCAGGTTCAAAATGCTGATGATAATACCTACCCAACAAATGTAGAACCAACTCTAACATTTATTCTTCAAGAATCAAGTATTATTGTTTTAAACAATGAGCTAGGATTCTCTTCCCAGAACATTAGAGCACTTTGTGACGTTGGAAGTTCCACCAAGAAAGGATCTAATGCTGGATATATAGGGCAGAAGGGCATTGGTTTCAAATCAGTATTTCGGGTACGTTGTGAAAACACTGCAGTTGTCACTCTCTCTCTCTCTCTCTCTCTCTCTCTCTCTCTCATGTCAAGCCACACCTATTCTTTTTTGATTGTTTGCTGCATTAAGTGAAGTACCTTGTACAGGTTTACTATCATTTGAATTTCTAACAAGCCTTATTATAGGAACTATGGATTATATGTTTTACTGCTGCTATGAATTATTTATTATTTTTGTTAATCAAACTCTCAGCTTCATTCCGTGTTTGGAGGAGACTTGCTCCACTGGATCCATAATGGTCCAGAAAGATATTGATAATATGCCTTCATTTATATGCTTGCATTTATCTGCAGGTCACAGATGCTCCAGAAATTCATTCCAATGGGTTCCATATCAAATTTGATATAAGTGAGGGTCAGATCGGGTTTGTTTTGCCAACAGTTGTACCTCCCTGCAGTATTGACTTGTTTAGTAGGCTTGCTTCTGGTGGCAGTGATCAATCTGACCGTGACTGCTGGAACACTTGCATTGTTCTTCCTTTCAAATCAAAGTTATCAGATGCAACTGTCATGAAAAACATTATAAATATGTTTTCAGATCTTCATCCATCTTTATTACTCTTTCTGCACCGCCTCCAGTGTATCAAGTTCAGAAACTTGCTCGATGATTCACTTACTGTCATGAGAAAAGAAATTGTGGGAGATGGTATCGTTAAGGTTTCACATGGGAAAGAAAAAATGACATGGTTTGTAGTATCTAAAAAATTGCAAGCAGAATTTGTTCGTAGTGATGTACAAAAAACAGAGATCTCGATAGCATTGACTTTGAAGGAATCCGATAGTGGCGATTATAGTCCAGATTTACGCCAACACCCGGTTTTTGCATTTCTTCCTCTAAGAACTTATGGCCTGAAATTTATTCTGCAGGGTGATTTTGCCATTACTTCATCTAGAGAGGAAGTGGATGGAGATAGTCCCTGGAACCAGTGGCTATTGTCCGAATTTCCAGGTTTGTTTATCAATGTAGAGAGATCTTTTTGTGCTCTTCCATGTTTTAGAGAGAATCCAGGCAGAGCTGTGGCAGCTTATATGTCCTTTGTTCCGCTTGTCGGGGAGGTGCATGGCTTCTTTTCTTCTCTTCCTCGATTGATTATTTCTAAATTACGTATGTCAAATTGCTTACTTCTAGAAGGAGGAAACAATGAATGGGTTCCTCCTTGCAAAGTCCTAAGAGGTTGGAATGAACGTGCTCATTCACTTCTTCCTGACAGTTTACTACGTGAACATCTTGGCCTTGGGTTCTTGGATAAAAATATTGTGCTGTCAGACCAACTTGCAAGTGCACTAGGTATTGCAGAGTATGGGCCCAAAGTTCTTCTTCAAGTTATGGTCTCTTTATGCCATAAACATAATGATCTCAAATCAATGGGGTTTGGTTGGCTGGCCTTTTGGCTAAGTGAACTTTATGCAATGTTTTTCAGTTCATCTGTGGAAGCTTCATTTGACTCTAGAATTCAAATGGATGTCATAGAAAACCTTCGAAAAATTCCATTCATTCCTCTTTCAAATGGTACTTACAGTGCAATAGATGAAGGCCCAATTTGGTTACATTTTGATGCCTCATGCACTGAGCTTGAAGCTCAGCACGGACTTGAGTCCTTTCCACACTTATATGCAAAACTTCGGACCGTAAATCCTGCCCTCCTTTCTACAGTGTCTGCAGATATGTCATCCATGGATGTGACGACAGTTGAAAAACTCACATGTATGCTTTTCCGAATTGGTGTCCAGAAGTTGTCTACACACGAAATTGTCAAAGTGCACATCCTGCCAGCTATGTCTGACGATAGAATAATGGATAGGGATAAGAATTTGATGATTGAATATCTCTGCTTTGTTATGCTCCACCTACAGTCTAGCTGCTCCGATTGTCATGTTGAAAGGGAATATATAATCTCTGAAATACGGGATAAAGCTTACATATCAACAAGTCATGGCTTTAAACGACCTTCTGAGGTATCAATTCATTTCAGTCAAGAATTTGGTAATCCCGTGGACATAAAGAAGTTGATTAATATGGCGGATATGAAGTGGCATGAGGTTGACATCTCCTATTTGAGACATCCTGTCGCAAAGTCACTCCCATGTGAACTGGAGAAGTGGAGGCAATTTTTCCAGCAAATTGGGATAATGGATTTCGTCAAAGTAGTTCAAGTTGAGAAGGGAATAGCTGATATTTCAGATGGAGTAGTTAAGAATTTGATATGGGATAAGGACTTAATTTCCCTTAGGTCAAACATCACAGATTGGGAGTCCCCTGAATTGGTTGACTTATTGTCAGTATTAGCCAGAGATGGCAACAAAAGAGGTTGTGAATATCTTTTAGAGGTTCTTGATACTTTGTGGGATGATTGTTATAGTGAAAAAACTACTGGTTATTGTGCTTCTAACTCTGAAGCCGACAGAAGGCCCTTCAAATCTTCATTTATAAGTAGCATCTGTGATGTGCAGTGGGTAGCATCAGCGATGGATGATGTGCTTCACTATCCTAAACATTTATATCATGACTGTGATGCAGTGCGTTTGACTTTGGGGGCATCTGCTCCTTTTGCGATTCCAAAGGTTAGTTTGGTACCTGCATACAAAATTCCCCATTTTTTACTCCGAAGGGAAAAGGTTGTGACCTTTTTTATTTCTTTTCTACATGTTTTGTCTTTTTTTCTGCATGTTAAATTACTTCCCGATTTTTCCTAACAGTTTGAATGGTATCAATAAAGCTTATATAACTTCACATCACATTGGTGGGAGAATATTTGTAGGTATCCGCTGATGAATGATTGTAAATAATTCTGTGAAAATCTGTGTGGGGAAATTAATATATGTCCAACTTTGACTTCTTGTGATATTTATATTTTGGATTTCTTCTACACAATTATTTATAAGTCTAAATTTATTTTCTATCTTCTAATATATTTTTTTTTCTCTAATCGTATTTTAATTATCTAATATGACATGCTTTTCATAATCTCTAGGATTCAAAATTTAGCTTCAAGATTTTAATTATGTGAATTAGTTGAATATTGGTGTTAATGGTTGGTGACATCATTATATTATTATGATTCGATTTGATAAGCCTGTCTGTTCTCTTTCATGTTTAATGTTCTCTTGTCCATAGAAGTATAAATGAAAGTTTGTCGCTTCATAAAACAATTCATAATAAGACAAAAGGATATTATGATGCTACATCTACGAAGAAGAAGTTTTCTATTGTAGTTAAGAAATTAATTAACATTATTTATACGGTGTTGCTGTTTGGACGCTGTGCTTCCTTAATAATTCCCCCACCGCCTCTCTGTTCACCTACTAATTCATATCCAACTGTTTACATGTGCAAAATGAAGAAAAAGCCACAAAATCAAGAAACGATTTAAAATGGGAGGATTATGTTGGGATTATTAACCTCACTTGACTAAGATGGCCTGGGTGTTGCCATTATTTACCTCAAAACTCGCTAATGCAACACCCAGGCCATCTTCATCAAAGCAAAACCTCTCTTGAATCCAATCCTCCCTTTTTAAATGGTTTGTTGATTTTCTGGCCATTTTCTTCATACGTGGTGACATCTGAGGGTTAAGATTTATGATTCTGTCAAAGTCATGGGGATTTTGGGTTCTGGAATGTGGTTATTCATTTTTTTATTGAGCCAACCAGGGTCAAGTGAAGCACAGTTGTTCAGTATTTTACCACCGAATAATTATGGTGTATCTAATGCTAATTTTTCGAACAAACTCAACTCCAAGTCTTATTTGTTCCACAATCAGCTCTGGTTCCTTCCCATGTGAAGCAGTCTGCGGTGGTCATTTGATTCTTATAGTGATGTTCCAGAACCTTTTGTTTTTTTTTTTTTTTTAGAAAATGTGGCTTAGATTTTGGTACCTATATTGGAATGAACCTTTTTTTTCAAGAGAAAACTCGACGGTACAAGGTGAAAATTTATTAAATTAAAAAAATGAAATTACACCTAATTAAAGATATTAGAATTTATTATATGTTTAGAATTTGGAGATGGCTGCATCTTTTGATTACAGGTCTATATTATTACCAATTTTGAAAAAAGAAAAAAAATATGATAGCTCTAGATTCCAATCCTCTTTAGCAATCCCTATTGTTTACATTATGAAATGAGCAATGCACCTCAAGAATATTTTGCATATGTTGTTTCTGGAAGGCGTAGTGGCATACTTTTCGATTGCTCTATGTTCTATAACATGGATGTGAGACAATGCTATACTGTGGATATAATAACTACAATTTCAGCTGTACAAAATCTTAAATATTGTTTGAAGTTTCTTGATCCGTGTGCTCCATTTTTTTTTATTCTTTTGAAACAGGCGAGAAGTGAGAATTTCGTACGTGATATTGGCTTTAAGACAATAGTTTCTCTTGACGATGCTCTGGAGGTCTTGAAGTTATGGAGGCGTGAAAATGAATTCCAGGCCAGGTATGATTATGATTTTCCCTCCATCATGATTGACCTCATTTTATCCAGGAGGGATATTGTTAGCTTTTATTTCTTATATCTTACGCTAAATGTTTTGGTTTCACCAATTTTGTGAATACTATTACCAAAGAAATTTAAGTGCTTAAACCTAGAGCATTTCCTCTACAGTATCATTTGCTTTTATAGGCATTAGATCCACATAATCGGGAGGTAATTTTAAGCAATGTTCTTATAGGGAGATATATGTCCCTTCAAAATCACAACCTTAAGCAATGCTCGACACAAAACATATATGTATATGTACGCTTTACTCTTATTGTATTTGTTTAATTTTGCACGGTCTGCAAAAATTTTGCATCTTAAAAAAAAATTGCACACTTTATAGTCAGCCTTTCTTTTGTCTTCCAGCCTAGGGCAAATGTTGAAATTTTACACATTAATCTGGAATGAAATGGCTGCTTCAACGGAGAAAATTACAGAGGTTTTCCATTCAGGACCTTCCATATTTATTCCTTATGCATCTAGCTTCAGGCACGAGGATGTGGTATCTGGTACATTGTTGTCCCCTGCAGAAGTATACTGGCATGATTCCACATCGTTTGTAGACCAAATCAGAGAAATTCATCGTCAGTGCAGCTCAGCAGGTGTTACTCATGGCCCATTGATTAAGACGCTTTGCAATTTCTACCCAGGCCTTCATGACTTCTTTGTGAACGTCTGTGGAGTACATGAGACCCCTCCTCTCCGAAGCTACCTTCAGATTTTGCTTCATTTATCAAATGTTGCTTTGCCTTCACAAGCAGCTAGTGCAGTAAGTACTAAGTAACCAAGTTTAGAGAAATATGACAATGAATGCAAGCTGCAGGGTGATCTAAGTGTTTTGTGTTGCTTGTGTCAGGTTTTTCAAGTTTTCCTGAAGTGGACTGATGGATTAAAATCAGGATTGAGTGCTGAGGATGTTCTTTATTTGAAAGATTCGCTTACAAAGATTGAATGTACGGTGCTTCCTACTTTACAAGATAAGTGGGTTTCTCTACATCCGTCATTTGGTCTTGTGTGCTGGTGTGATGATAAGAAATTAAGCAAGCAGTTTAAGCACTTGGATGGCATTGATTTTCTATACTTGGGTGAACTGAGTAAAGATGATGAAGAGATGCTATGTACGAAAGTGTCCATCCTCATGCAGACTTTAGGGATTCCTGCTCTTTCAGAGGTAAGATTAAGATATGTCTTTATGTGCGCGGAGCTGAGATGTCTCTATTTGTTCACAAACATGCACATGTCAAGTGATCATGTGTATGAAACATAAGCAACATGTTTGAGTTATAAATGGAATTCAATAAGTCATAATAATCTCTAAAGTTGCTATGCATTATTATGCCACATTAAATTGAACAATGCATTGTATTACAAAATCAGGGTTATTAGTTTGAAAAAGAAAATGGAAAACTAAATTATGGAAATTAACTCATGCACCTAAAACTTCCCCATACCTTCTCGTTTACATGCAGGTTGTAACTCGTGAGGCAATATATTCTGGTAATGAAGACTCTAGCTTTAAAGCTGCATTGCTGGATTGGGCTCTTCCATATGCTCAGCGGTACGTACATGGTGTGCACCCGGATAAATATTCTCAACTCAAGCAGTCTGAATTTGAGATGCTGAACTGTTTGCAAGTAGTAGTTGTTGAAAAGCTGTTTTACCGGAATGTTATAAAGGGTACTGGAAGCGAATCCAAGAAGCAAGTTGAATGTAGTTGCCTTCTGACGGTATGTTATTTCATCCTTCATTGAATGTGAATGCCTGCTGTTTGTGTTTCATAATGCTCCTATTATACTTCAAACTGATTTAGACTTTACCTGGAACCACAATATACTTACATCCTTCTGAAATACAAGGATTTAGTATGTGAAACATCTTATGCAGGTTACGTGACACCATCGTCCAACTTTGTTCTGGTAAAAGAGAGAATATAAATTATGCATCCCCTAAAAGTTCCTCCTTTTAATCAACTTCTCTTATTGAATGGTGTTTCTCATAGTTTTATGATTCCGGAAGATATTTCTACCAAGAATTTGGTGTGATGAGTACTTGCAATTTTTCTCACTTTCATACACTTAATCGTTTCATTTCACAAATACAGGGTAGCATTTTGTATACGACCCAAGAGTCGGATTCTCACGCATTATTTCTGGAGCTTTCTCGTTTATTTTTTAATGGAAGTCCTGAACTGCACTTGGCAAATTTCCTTCATATGATCACAACCATGGCAGAGTCAGGTTCAAATGAGGAGCAGACAGAGTTTTTCATCTTAAATAGCCAAAAGGTGCCAAAGCTTCCTGATGGTGAATCTGTTTGGACCTTGTCTTCTGTGCATTCCTTAACGAGGAGTGATAAACCACTGCAGACAAGTTCTATTTCAACAGAAGTAAATGAACAAAGCAGTTCGAAATCCAAAAGCAAAGCAGCAACCTGGCCTCCTGTTGATTGGAAAACTGCACCAGGGTTTGGTTATGCTCGTGCAAATGGTTTTAAGACGCAGGCACCAGGTTCACAGCCTAACACGGCTGTACAAAATAAATTGGGTGATGATTCTGAAGGTATCTGCAGACAAACAGATAATTTGACACCTGTTTCAGTTGACACTAATTGGACAATTGAACATTGTTCAGCAACGTCAGTAGCTTTAGTTTTGCCAGACTCCAATCGTCTGCAAGAAAATTGTGGTGAGGCTGGCAATGAGGCTGACTTGGCAATGCATATCCAGTTTGATCCTAGTAGTTTTGGTCTTGTGTCTGATGCTCCTGACTTTGGTTCATCTAATTTTAGCAGTAGAGATCGGCTTAGATTTGGTACACCCAATTCAACACAAGCAATTTTAACTGGGCGGCTAGGTGAGCTTGTAGCTTTTAAATTTTTTGTTGACAAAGCTGGCGAGGCAGTTGTTAAATGGGTTAATGAACACAACGAAACTGGGCTACCATATGATATCGTTCTGGGAGAGAAGAAAAATAGTGGAGAGTACATTGAAGTTAAAACAACCAAGTCTACAAGAAAAGACTGGTTTGAAATATCGATGAGAGAGTTGCAATTTGCGGTTGAGAAAGGTGAAGCTTTCAGTATTGCACATGTCGTTTTATTGGATAATAATGTTGCAAGGGTCTCAATATTCAACAATCTTGCAAAATTGTGCCAGCTTCACAAACTACGTTTGGCTGTCTTGATGCCTGAGCAACAGAAGGAATTTTCCATTGTGTCCCAGTCCTGAAAGGTGCTTCATGTGGTCTCTTCTGCATGCCCAATTGGCCTATCTCAGTTGATGTGGCAGCGGATGATCTTCTTATTTAATCGGATTTTATCACATCTAATTGGAAAGCCATAGGCCAGTTAATTTCCAAGCAAAAGTTGACTTTTGGGTGAAAATTGTGCTGGAATTGAACATGCCGGGAACTGTTCGTTCAAATTTTTTATCTGTGTAGTTACTGCTGTCAGCTGGGATTCTTCATATTTATTCGAACAATTCAGTCCCCTTCATTGATTTTAATAGGAGTGAGAATGACCTCTCCTCTATGATGTCTGTATGTACAATGGATAGGAATTGTCTCTGGCAACAATGTATATATTTACAGAATTTACTTGGTTTTTTTAACCAGATGACAGTTGCTTATCAAAGATTTTGTACAGTTTTTTTACCACAGTAAAGAAAGTTGAGGACTTCAAGTTCTGCATTTTAGGTTATCAATGTTCTTCTTTCCAGTTTTTTACGTGCTTTCGAGGATCATATACGAGACGTTTTCTCTCCGCAAGAACGCGCTGTTGTTCGACCACCTTGTTATTTTGGTTGGCATTCTTTTCCAGTTCCTTTCATACTAGAACACAAGCTGCGCCTTACTCGAACATAATTTGAGTTTTGGAGATGAGTGGAGTTGAATTTTTAAGAAACGTAATTTTTTTAATCGGAGAAGAAGAAAAACAACTAAAGCATGTAGTTGTGTGCTACACACACCCATCTCGGGATAAATATTTCAATGCGCAGGGAACACGGCTCTGTATACTTGGTGTACTAGGCTGTGTTCCTTAAAAGGTTCTTGGTAAATCCATGAAAGCAACATTGGGATGCAGTCAAGTGGATTTTGCGTTACTTAAAAGGTTCTTGGCGACAAGTGATCATGTTTGAGAAGCAAAAAGAAAATGCAGGGATATGTGGATGCCGATTATGCAGGGGACTTGAACAAGAGAATGTCAACTTTTGGTTATGTCTTTACATGTGCAGGAGGACCAATTGGAGGGCACTACTGCAACCAATTACAACTTTGTTGACCACAGAGGCAAAGTACATTGCTTTGGGTGAAGCTGGAAATGAAGCAATTTGGCTTAGTGGCTGGGTAAGCCAAATAGAATCACTCAGGATTATGTGAAGCTGAAATGTGACAGCTAAAGTGTTCACTTGGCAAAGAATCAAGTTTTTCATGAAAGATAACAACACATTGAAGCAAGGTATCACAAAATCAGAGATTTGGTGGAGTCTGAGGAGATTTGGTTGAAAAGGTTCACACAGACGACAATGCCTTAGACTTCCTTAAGAAGATAGTGTCAGCTAATAAGTTCAAGCATTGCTTGAACTTATCAACCTCATTGATTGATTAAGTAGAGCACCTCCTCACTTGAGGTGGCATGAGTCAAGAAGAAGATTGTCAAGGTGAAGGTTCTTGAAGATTTGCAGAGCTGCTTCAAGAAGGTTTGAATATACTTTGGGATGCAACAATCAAGACTTGGTGTGACTCACCAAGGTGGAGATTGTTAAGATTTTGGCTCGTCAAAGTTAGTGTCCCATTTTGTTTAGGATTGTGTAGGGAAAATAAAAGGTACACCGATTCTTCTTTGAAAAGAACTAGGTAAGAATCTTAGTTTCCTTAATCAATTAGATTAAGAATTCTAGAAGATAATTTGAATTCCTAGTCTATTTAGAATAGGAAACATAATCTGGAAAAATGGCATGTGAGCCGCACATTATACTTAAATTAGGGTACGACAAGGCTAGAATAATGTGTGAAAAAGCTAGAGACAATCAAGATAGTTTAAAGGCGATTAGTTTTAAGAGTGTTTGCAAAAGTATTGTAACTCTATTATTAATCAAGGAAGCCGTGATTTCTCTACCCAGAGAAATCACAACTGGACGTAGGCAAAAGTTCTGATAAACTAGTATAAATCTTGTGTTTCTGATTTTCTCTATTTTGCTAAGTTTTTGTCTATTGCTAGATACATCAAAGAGCGAGATCCAGAGAGAGTCAGAATCATAACACAAAGTTGATAGTGCAATGAGTTAACGGGTCCTTTGTCTAACGCTGCCTAGCTTATGGTCAATAAATCTTTCTTGTTTTAGGAGATGCGTGATGCTAGAAAGACCATTTCCTTAAACCATATTTTGTAAACCATATCATGTAATTAATAATTAAAGAATTTTATCTACAAATATGGTCCAATCATTTCTTAGTACTTTTAACTGTCACATCACGTGATTTGATCACATGGACGACAATGTCGTAGAGTTCCTTATGAAGATAGTGCCAAACAATAAGTTCATACATTGCTTGAACTTATCAATCTCATTGATTGATTAAGGTAGAGCACCTCCTCACTTGAGATAGAATAAGAAAGAAGAAGATTGTTAAGGTGAAGATTCTTGAAGATTTGCAGAGCTACTTCAAGAAGGTTCGAAGATACCTTGGGATGCAACAGTCAAGACTTGGTTTGACTCACTAAGGTGGAGATTGTTAGGATTTTGGCTCGTCAAGTTAGTGTCTTATTTTGTTTAGGATTGTGTAGGTAAAGTAAGGGGTGCACCGTTTCTTCTCCTAAAAGAACTAGGAAGGAATCTTAGTTTCCTTGTTCAATTAGATTAGGAATCCTATAAGATAATTTGAAAATTGAAAGAAAGTGTACTTTGTCCATTTAGAATGCAAACCATAATATGGAACAATGGCATGTGAACCGCACCTTATACTTATAAATAGGGTGCGGCAAGGTTGGAATAATGTGTGAAAAACCCAAAGACAATGAAAGAGCAAGATCCAGAAGGGGTTAGAATTATAACACAAAGTTATAGTGCAATGAGTTAACGGGTCCTTTATCTAACGCTGACCAGCTCTTGACCAATAAATCTTTCTTGTTTTAGAAGATGCGTGAAGCTAAAAAAACCATTTCTTTAAATCATATTTTGTAAATCATATCATGTGATTCATAATTAAATAATTTAACATACAATTATGGTCCAAATATTTCCTTATATTTTTGAAAAATTATCAAAAATATTCATTTGTTAACTGTCACATTATGTGATTTGATAATAAATCTTGTCTTCACCCATCATTTCCAAGTCTAAAAGTTTGGAGCATCAACAAAATAAATAGGAAAAGGTCCTCGCCAGATCCTTTTCTTAGGGATATTAGAGATTTCGTGATTGTGATCGTTTATCATACATTGTGCGGTCAAAAATCACTTCAAAATTTAAAATTTAAAATTAAATATAAATAGTACTAATAAAAATTGATCGTATGATGTACAATAAACAGTCATAATTCCGAGATCCCTACATCCTATCCAAAATTAATGCACCTGGACGACCTCGTTGGTGCAGCGACAGGAGAGACGAGAGGGAGCCACGCGTGGAATACATGGAGAATTTATTTTTTAAGAAAGGGACGTCCACCGCTGTCCAGTTTCACTCCGTTTCTTTCCGCCATGTTCAGGCACCCTTCTATTTTCAGACCGCCCTCCGCCGGAGAACGGGATTGGCGACAACCGCTGCCGCCTCAGCAACCATACCCACAACCTCTAAACCCCAATTTCTCTCTCCAAAACCAAAACCCCACCAATTCATCCTATATTTATCCTCAAAACCCCGCCTTTGCCCCCTACCTTGCCCACAACCCCAATTTCCCTAGTTTTACTATCCAAAGCCTTAATTTCCCAATCCAAACCCCTAGCTTCCCGCTCCAAAACCCTATTTTTAATCCCCTACAGCTCCCAAATCCAACGTTTCCGCCTCAGACCTCATCCGAGAACCCGAAACCCAATGTTGATCCTCAACAGCTCCCAAATTCTGCGTTTCAGCCTCAGACTTCATGTGAGAACCTGAAAGAGATGCTGGAGAGCATCGATCAGGCAGTCGAAAAGGCTCGCGGTGATTTTGTGGCGGCAAGAAGGAGCGTCTCGGCGTGGAAGGTGTTACAGTCTGCGCTTGTGACGCTCAAGGTTGATGACTGGAGCTTTCTTCTCGGGCTTCAAATGCATCAAGTCCCTTCTCTTCACCGCCTCATGCTCACCGAAGGCAGGGTAATAGTCACTCACTCTCTCTCTCTCTCTCTCTCTCTCTCTCTCTCTCTATATATATATATATATTGGGTAAACACTTTGTTTGGTTGCTTAGAAAGTGTGGGAAAAGGAATGTAATTGATGGAAAAGATAAATGTCCTTTCATTTGCAATTGGAAATTATTTGTTCTGCGTCGGGAACATATCATAAATTATGTATACAAATTTGTATCCTTATGTATTAAATCTTTCTAATTTTTACTCATTTTCTTTTGTTATGTAGATAAGTTCATTTATCCATTGCTTTGTTCTAGCTCGAAGAATTACATCTTTGTATGATTTGGAACTTGCAATCTGCAAGAATGAGGAGATTGAGGAGTTTGAAGTGCTGGGATTGGGCCCTTTGTTCCGTCACCCCCTTGTTTTGCATTATTTCCCAGTGAGTTCTGATACAACTGAAGTGTTTAAGATAACTAGCGAGGAGATACTATGTTTACTCACCTTTTATCAAGAACATAAACGTAAAGTCTCTGTTGAAGAATTTTTGGATTATATTGTTAAGAGGCGATCAGTTGCAAGCAAGGAAAATATCGGAATTCGAATTTGTAGCTTGGGGTACGTCTCACATCTTTTTCCTTCTATTTTATGATAGATAGGCATTGTGTCTAATAATTGTAATGATTTTGTATAGTAAAAGATTTACAACCCCTCCCTCCTGCACAGATTTAGAAAATGTTGCGACTACTGGATTGATTCACTTTGATGCCTTGAGTGGTTAAAATTACATTTGGCGTGCATAGGCGTTTTGAGTAACTTAAGTTTTTAGTCCTTTGAAAGTACTAGAAAATTATATGTTATAATGCTCTTGTTTGAAGTAAACTACATGATCATAGGGTGCACGTTTCTTCTATTCGGAAAGGCAGGAAGTTAGAACGTGCCGCTCTAATTAAATCTCAAGAGCAAGTTAGAATGCGCCGCTATAAGAAGAAGGAACCAATTCTTACCTCATTGAATGAGCGGCTAGACAAGCATTTCTGTGACATTTCTCAGCATGCTGAATTGTTTTCTGTTGTACAAAAGGAATTTTGTGACAAGAAAGATAGATTTGTTTCTTCAAGTTCAAGGGATGGAGGTGGTAAGGATTTTTTACATGAAGATGACAAAGATAAAGGTCATGCATGCACCGAGGTTAACTTTTCGTTACAATCTGCTAAAATTTCGGACCAAGTGAGTAACTCTACTTACATGTCTGCAATAGAGGAGAGGCCTTTGCTTGGATCAAACCACCCTTCTCCGGCTTGTGGAACCCAAAAGCATAATGAGGGTAATGGGTCCGTAAAAAAGAAACGAAAATACGAAAATCTAAGCAGCCCCATCTCTGTCCCCCAAAAATTACGAAAGAGAGACAAGGTAGAACAAGATGTTCTTTTTACTAAGAATGACCATGAAACCGAGGAGGACATTAGTATGATTAAAACTGATCTTTCAGTTTCCAGTGATTTTTTGAGGAAGTTTATTACAACTTGGAAGGATGCATGTAAGGAGCAGACTGTGACTGAGGTATGTTGTTGCTGTTGTTGTGTCATATGAACAACTTATTATCAAGATACATTTTGCTGTCTAGATCAAACACTTGTCAATGTCCTGTATATTGGTCAGATGCATGTTAGTGCCTTACATATAGTCATTGTTTTCTTAGACCTTTAAATGAAGTTCTAGTTGATAGAACATTTCATTGATTTACTAATTTTTTTCTCGACTCAAAATAATTGTAAGGAACGACATGCTAGAGGGTTTTCCATGTTAATGTAACTATAAATCCTTATATCCTCTATGTATGGCATTTTAAGAAAAAAGAAAAACATTTGAAATAAGTTCACTTATATTTTTATCCTTAGTTTCCTAATTGTGTCATAAATTGTTGGGCTATGCTGGCTTATCAACTATCCCTTGTGGTTTAAACTTTCAAGTTACTTCTATTATTCTCTGTGTTGTGTTCTATCATCGGGTGTAAGTATGGTGCATTCCAATGGATGGGAGTTGTCGAGGGTTCCTATGATCGAATTTAGAACTATCTTTTTTTATTGTCTTAATTTGGTGTTGGAATGTAAAATTTTGTTTTTGGGAAGGTTTTTGAAATGGTGACTCATTTTATTGGTCTAGTGCGGTAATCTTTGCCTAGCATCACCTCAGGATATTTCTTAGAACTTGAGGCTTAGAAGGAACTTTATAGGGAATTCATCGGATTTTTTCTTTATTGTCTATGCGGTATCAAATTCCATACAAGTGTAGAATTACTTGAGTGTCTGTGCAACTGAGAAAGAAAATGATAGGTTAGACCTTGTCACATTGACACCAATCTATTGTGATCCTCCGATGCCTAAGTTGGTAGATTTAGTGGATGAATGCAAATTCAAGAGTTTGAGTTTCTTGGCAGACTAATAATTATCTTCTCATGGTGGAAGGCTATATCTTTATATAGTGGCAAATAATTTTTCTTTTCTTTTTTTTTTTTTGAGAAGAAACGATAAAATTTTATTAAAACATTTACATGAATTACAAAAAAGTGGATTAGAAATCCACCATCTAGCAAAACTAGCTAAGACCTCTCAAGTAGGGCTATTTACAAATAACTAAGGCTGAACCAAAATCATTTTATGGCTGCTAACACATCCCTCACTATATGAGAAAGAGAATAATCCCTGAATTTATTCAAAACTGATGCCCAGCGGGCTGCCCAGTATCTTACTCTACCCCGTAGTTCTTCTACCCTCTCACTCCCTTATAATAAAAAACTCTTCTGTTACGCACCAACCAAATGTTTCCAAGAACTGCCAACACCAAACAGCCCCACAAAGCTTTAGCTTTCCTCCCATTTGAAGTTGGTGCTTGGAAGCTCAAACAACCCTTTGGAATAATCCAACTAGCTCTAACTTCCTTGAACAATTTCCCACACAACTGTATTGAGTAAGAACAAAGGAGAAAAACATGATTAACACTCTCCTCCTACTGCACCAATGAAGACAAATGCAAATAAGCCTTCACCTTTGAGCTTGATCACAGGTGTTGGCCTTCCCAATAGCCACTAACCACGCAAGAACTTTGACTTTCGGAGGAGCTTTTGATTTTCAAATCTGAGAAAAGGTTGGAAAATGTTGCACAGTTCCGTTGTTGCACAAGAATGAGCTATAGGATTTGCAAGTGAACAATCCGGATCTGTCTAGTTTCCACCACCTAGTATCCGCTCTTGATTGAATCAAACGAACATTTTCCACCTTCTGTAATGACCTAGCCACCTCTGCTATCTCCAGCACATTCAAATTTCTTCTGAAATCAGAATTCCAGCTCAATGACTGAAGACAAAAAGCCACAAAACTTGAAATGCTCTGGTCGTGCTATCTCGATAACAAGAATAATCTAGGATACTGCTCTTTCAACGGTCCACCCTTTAACCAACCATCCTCCCAAAACCTCACCCTCTACCCGTTACTCACCTCAAACTTGCAGCACTCCAGGAACGAAGAAAGACCAGTGACATCCGGTGATTGGCTGATTTGAGGTCCAGTATCCCGCCCATTAAGTCAATTAGCCATTTGACTTTGGGAGACATGAGGAGGGGTGCCATTAAGAGTCCTATTTTAGTTTTGGAGGTCCCTTACCTCAAGGATCATGCCTATGACTCTGCCCATGATTATGAGGACTGTTATCCATCACAAATCATGTGGGATCATACTTATGGACCTATGACTGACCATACTTCAGCTTCACAGCTGTCGATATGCAGCCTCTATGGTTGTCGATGTGTAGTTGGTAAGTTATTTGCACTTTACCGAGCTGGAAAAGGACAGCGTATAAATAAATGTGTGTATATATATCTATCTTTATCCCTGAGTTGGTGAGTCTTGTTGCAAAGGAGCTGGTAGCATGTGCATAGAAGCTGATTTTATTTCTTTGCATTGCTCTTTCCTTCCACCAATTTGGAGTAGGTTTCTATATGTTTGTAGTGTGGTTTGTTTGGACAAGAAACTGTTATTTTCTGGCTTTTGGGCATTATGGCACTAGTCCTTGGCATTGTGAATTTTTTGCCGCATTTGGATTTTTTGGGAATAATTCAAATTGAGCAAAAAGAGTGGTTAGTGACTCACAGTATGGTAAATACTTGTGGCGTGGTCAGAGAAGGAGACCAAAGTTTTGCCTGTCCCCCCATTGGGGTACATTGTATAAGAAGAATATGGAATCAGTTGATGGTATCTTCCTCATTACCTGTGATATTGTGGTTTCTCAGGAAGATGAAAAAAGTGGGATCATCCCTAGGGATTGCTTTTCCTTACTCTGTAAGAGCCACAAATGGCGTGGAAGGTTAAGAAGGCCAAATTAATATGGGGTTGTATAACTTTGGCTGTGTTCTGGGTGGTTTTGATAGAGACAAAAAATGGTTTTTGAAGATTGTGTGGGTGTAGGGGTTAAAAAGTTATGGGAAAGAGTTCGTTTTTAGTTTGCACTATGGGCTTCAATTATTTGTTTTAAATTGGCAAGCTGGTATTTGTTAGTTCTGCTTTTTGGTAAGCCTTTTTGTTTCAGCTGATTTTGTTTCTCTATTCTTTTTAGCCTATCAGGAGTTTTTTTCTTGACCACTTTGTCTGTACTATGTAATTTTATTGCCTTTTAACAATTAAATTCTCTTTTCGAAAAAGAAAAAAAGAATCTGTGATGCAAAATGAGGATACTTTTTATTTGGGGCATGATTAGATGTCTAACCTCTCTTTGAGCATCTTTATCCAAGAAATATTGGGATTTCAATCTAGTTTTGTTTTTGAGTAGTGCTTCTGATTTAAGTTCTACAGATATGCGTTCTCAGCAACTGGCTTCTGTTGCTTGTAGGTACTTTGGAGCATGCTTCAGTGTTATGATAAGAGGATGAAAAAAATCAGCAGAATATTTGCTTCAGACCCATTGATTGGATTATTGAATGTTGCCGTAAGTCATTCGGTTGATTCAGTCTCCAACATATTGTGCATTTAAATTTATGTATTTTTTTGGCAATATTCAGTGCTTGATGTTAGCAGTCTAGCTGATATACCTGTTTCTTTGTTTATGCATAAGTCTCATAAGTACTACTGGTGCTCCGTAAATTAAACTCAATATTAAATTGATACTTTGCATTGTAATTTAATATTCAGTGATAAGTGATTCTTTATTGAGGGCTTAGGGAATTAATATAATACCTGAGTATTTGGAAATAGAACGTTACCCATGTCTCCCATTTTAATTTACATATAGGCATGGTGCTAGTGCCGGCAACAGTTGTTAGCTTAGGCACTACATCAGTCATTGGCTTTTCCTTAACTTTGTATCTTGCCTTTTAGTTTTTCTGCATATTTAGACGGCCTTGAAAAGTTCATTACGTTACAGAACTGCTGTTGAAGTTCATCTTATGTATACAAGAAAAAGAATAAATGTAGTACAAAAAAGTTTTTTAAAAATGCATTTTTGTGGTTCTAGAGGACATTTATGCTTTTATTTATCATTCTTAACAATTTCCAATTTTCTATGTTATCTCTATCAATCGTTTCAGCTTTGTAGTACTTGTTTGTGTAAGTTTGCTTCTTTGTTATTAATAGGTAGATAAAATAATAACTTACTGCTGTTTGTTTGAGTTCCTCCAGTTAGTTCTTATTGATGTTGCATGTGCACTTATTTTTCAGGTCTCATCTATCAAATGTGGAATGTGGGATAGCATGTATGATACATCCCAATCCATTGGCCAACACGAATTAAGTAGAACTTCTACTGATAAATACTCTGAATATTTGAACTCAGATGTTGAATCAAATATTAAGGATGCACCGCCAGTCATTACTGAACATGTTACCCAACATACTCAGAGTGAGTAATGCACTTTATGTAGTCTGATATTTTACTAATGGTTATTATATTGTTTTGTATCTTTCTTGAAATTTTGGTTACGTGCTTATTTTTTTTCTTTTATCAGATTTGAATAAAATAAATTAGAAACAGTATAGGTCAAGGACATTTAGAGAATGAAGTATTGAATGAGGGAGTAGCAAAGCGAGTAAAAATGATGGCTGTTATGAAAGGGCAATTTGATTTTGTTCTTATACATGGTATGATGTGTTCATTGTTACATCATCCATTTATTTTTTAATAACGTAATCTTATTCTATTTCAAATGTTTTCAATCTTCATTGATTTTATGTTAGGACTACTAGCATGGCTGCATGAGTAAGTCAAAATAACTGCTGTGCAGCAGAAAAAGGTATTCTGCTATGTATCCTTCGGTGAATAACAAAAAAAAAAAAGGGATAGGAAGCATTAATATCGAAGCAGGAACAAATCATTTATTTCTAGGCCAAGTGACTAAAGACAACTCTGCATTCTGATTAGACATTCTTTGGAAAGAATTTAAAAAGCTTATTACAACATTACACGGTACTCATAAGCCATTGATTATGACAATTTGTGCCAGCCTCACAGTGCCTAGAGCTGGATCATGGCCGTTGTCAGAGAACTCATGGATGTTATCAGAGAGTGCTCACCATGGATTATGACAATGTTGTGGCAGCCTCACACTGCCTGGAGCAGGATCATCAACGTCGTCAGAGGATTCGTGGACGTCGTCAGAGAGTGCTCACCATGGATTATGACAATGTTGTGGCAGCCTCACGCTGCCTAGAGCAGGATCATCAACGTCGTCTGAGAATTCGTGGACGTCGTCAGAGAGTTCTTGGTAAGCCAGTCTGGTGTATGCAGAAGATAATCCAAAAGAGTGAGAAAAAGAACACGGGCAAAGGCTCATCCAGAGGATCTCCTCTTGAAAAAAAAGTCTGCTATCTGTGTGGTCAAGTTGGACACGTTCACAAGAACTGCTTCCAACAGACTGGATCATCTTTGGCTCCAGAGGATCCCTTGGAATTGGTTCAGCACCCAGCTCAGGTCAAACAGATCTGTTGGGAAATTTCCAGTTCATCCCCAGCCACAACAGAGTACGAACAGAGCACCAATGCCACGGAACAGTGGATGCGAATTTGTAGCATGTGGACCTGCAGGTGGTCAAGTAGCTGTTGCTGGAGAAGCGATGGAAGAGAAAGTCAATGCTGTGGTATATGGTAAGGTTATTTTGTTTAATCCGGAAGCTAGGGCAATAGATACTGGTGCATCACACACTTTTATTTTTGCCATATTTTCAAGACTATTGTGATTAGGACCAGAAACTCTGGAGCTACCATTGCGTAATCTGCATTTGAGTGCTCAATATGTGTTGTCCATGTGTGTCTAAACGACGCCACACGAGAAGGGGCATATTGAGAGCGTCAATTCCATGAGGAAATTAAGGGACCTTGCATGTGGTTATAAGGATTGGACTACTCTCCATATTGCCAATAAGATTTATGGTGAAACCTCATCCTCCTTTAGGTTTGAAGGTTGAGGAGTGACATTATCCGTGATAGTTTGATTAAAAGAAAATAATTATACGCTGTTTTCTACACATTTCCTATACAATTGGTCAACTACCAAGCAAAGTTGATAATGAGCCAGCGTACATAAAATATAAAATAAAAAACCATTACACTGAGTGAGTACACTGACTAGCCAAGTCCTGACTTCATAGCCAAATTTGCTGTGTGTAATGGTCTAATATATGTAGTATAAAAATTATACTATTTCATATTATTTTAAGGGCATCGGTTACCTTAGAATTTGGAGATTTGGCTTCTTAATTGGAAAGCTACTGTTAGTTAATTTTGTGGAGTTTTCTATGAGATTCTAAGTTTCAGGCTGATCTTGTTTATTATCCTGTTTCTGTTTTTGTTTTTGTGGACATTGGATCAGCCCTTGTACTGGCATAGTTTTGTGCAATAAATTTTGTCTCTGGTTTCAAGTAAAAACTTGTCCTTTTCACCGTACCTTTCCCTACCTTCAGTTTTGCACCCTTTCGGCCTTCCACATGTGCATTCCTTCACAGAACTGGTGTGCCTTACTGTATTTTGTGATTATACTCCACAGGTGTGTCAGTTGAAGACATAATCAGGAAAGTTGCTACATATTTTGAATTTGATCATGGAATGTGCATCAGCGGTGAGCCACTTCAGGAGAAGATATTTATCTTCTTGAGAAAGCTTTGCAATTGTGAAATTTGGTTGGTTGAAGAATTTCGTGTCAAGGAATTTAGGTGCCTTGGTTTTGGGGAATTTCTAATGTTTCTAGAAAAATATGCCTGTCTACTTCCACATGAGCTGTGCAAGTTCTTGACTGGTGACGGAAGTGAGAAGTGTCCTTTGGAGGTTTGCATGCTCCAGCATTATTTTATTGTGTTAGTTTCTCAAGCTATAAATAGTTTATGGGAAGATGAAGAAATTTGCAAACTAAATATTCCATTACTGCTTAGGAAGCAGTTCCCATTGATTAGTTTCCAAACCATTGAAAATAGTTCTGTAGAAGATTTTCTGAGTATAGTGGAGAAGCATAAAAGCACTGCAATTTCCAAACGTATTCTATTTTCAATGACATTATATGGAACTAGTGACCCGACAGACTCATCTAAGCACTGTAAGAAAACAAAAACCCATGAATCTGTAACCTCCAAGGATGCAATTCAAGTCCTACTCAGAGCTCCAATGATGTTGGATTTAAACTTATGGTCACATTGGGACCTCTTGTTTGCTCCCTCTCTTGGTCCACTTGTACTATGGTTATTGAATGAAGTCAACACTGATGAACTGCTGTGTTTGGTGACGAAGGATGGAAAAGTGATTCGGTTAGACCATTCATCTACTGTAGGTTCATTCTTGGAAGCTGCTCTTCAAGGATCGTCTTTCCAAACAGCAGTGAAAATGTTATCTCTGTTCTCACTATCTGGGGGAGAAAAACATGTCCCAGTGTCCCTTTTGAAATTTCATCTGCAGCATGCATTTGAAGTCATTTTGAAGAATCATCTTCTGGAAGTAAATGGCAGTAAGAATTTTCTTAATCAAGAAAAAGATTTTTCTGGAAAGCAAATGGTTGGTGAAGGTTCGACAAGTAAATTATGTAATGAGTTACACTGGGATGTAACTCGGATGAATATCGGTGAATCAGTTTTATCAAGATTTGTCATTGATTGTCTTGGCTATCTACCTGCAGAGTTTCGTAGTTTTGCTGCCGATGTATTGCTTTCAGGGATGCAATCTGTTTTCAAACATGCTGCTTCAGCCATTTTGGGTGAGTGCAAGCAAACAGAGCAGCGGCTTATGCTTCATGAAGTTGGCTTATCACTTGGAATAATAGAATGGATTGATGATTACCATAAATTTTGTTCTATGATGCTGCTGATTCATTCATTTCTGAGTCGTCATGCTTCACTGTTAGGCATAAAACGGGGTCAGACTCAAAGTATATTAAAGATGTGTCAGATAAGCTTGCCGCTTATGAAGGGACTATGAGTGCATCTGTTATGGAAGACAAGCAAAAAGATGAATGTACTGAAGCCTGTCTAAAGATTAGTTGTGCAGAAGCTTCCGAAGCTACAATTGTCAGTGGCTACCCAGAGCATTATACTGAACTTAATGAACTGGAAGATCGAGTGCTGGTAATTGAGTCGATCAGGAGAGATGAATTTGGTCTAGATTCAAGCCTGTCAAATGTTGAAAGTATCATCCTAAAGAAGCAGCACGCTCGGTTAGGTCGAGCTCTGCATTGCCTTTCGCAGGAATTGTATTCTCAGGATTCCCATTTTCTTCTTGAGCTGGTAAGGCTGCCTTTTTTGCTTTCTTTCAGTGTGCTTAGTGCACTTCATAGTTCTCCCCATGCAACAACTAATAGGTTCATACCAGTGTTAATAGGCATGTTTAAATTCTAAACATTCTGACCGGTAAGGTTGGTCAAACCGTGGCTGAGGAATTTTTTACCAATAAACTGGACCTGCCTAAATTTTATAATCATTAAGAAATTTTTTCAGCTAATTGGTAGATTTCCCATCCCTACTGGCGGTGATCTGTCTCTGCAGGTGGCATAGATCTTCAACATATGGATTTCTTACTGTAGAATATTAGAAATGAGCGTGCTTGACGTACTTGATTTTCCTTTTTACTAATGTGGTGTTACCTTTAATGGACAGACATCAATATCTGCAAGACAACTGTTACTGAGTTTCTATAGTTTATCTGTTTATTCTTTGGTCTTTTTGTATGTAGCATATTTCATCAGTAATATTTTGTTGATACTATAAAATTACAATTTGAATCTTCTACTATCTTTATATGTTTGATGCTATAATCAGAGTTTGGAGTTGAAAACAATCCTCTGATATGCTTATTGTGTTTTAGTTGCACCTAATTATTCTTTATCGCTGCAGGTTCAAAACGCTGATGATAATACCTACCCATCAAATGTAGAACCAACTCTAACATTCATTCTTCAAGATTCAGGTATTCTTGTTTTGAATAATGAACGGGGCTTTTCTGCCCAGAACATTAGGGCACTATGTGATGTTGGAAATTCAACCAAGAAAGGATCTAATGCTGGGTACATAGGGCAGAAGGGCATTGGTTTCAAATCAGTTTTTCGGGTAGGTTGTGAAAATTACATTAGTCTCTCTCTCTCTCTCTCTCTCTCTCTCTCTAAAACGTTATACATAAAAATTTGGATGCTTTCAATCATTGTTTCTGTTTGTTTTGTTCTCATGTACCCGCTCTGTCGTAATCACGTTGATTGTGTAGTTGTTGAGATGCGCAGGCTTGTATTTTTTTCACTGAAAGTTTGCAAGTAATTAAGTTGAATAAAGTTTAGTGCCAGATCATGGATCGTTGCTCTAGGCATCAACAACCTTTATAATTGTTAATACGTCAGAATAGCCTACACTAGAAAAGAACAATTCAAGACAGGAAGCAAGTTGTCCACCGGTCTAGCTCGACTACTCAACTATGATTGTAAAGCATTGCTAAGCATCAAAATGTAGGACAATTTGTCCCGCCCATCCTCATGCAACTTATACTTCTAATAACAGCAACCCAGAAGACCCTCACTCTCTTGTTCGAACCTCCAAAATCCTAATCTGAGTGAGCTTCATTTGTCCTTGGCAAGTTCCCAATACCAAGCCTCTTTTGCCCTTTACCTTTGACCCAAACCCATTTCACCAAGTGATACTTTTCTTCCTAAAATACTTACCGCAAAATAATTCTCATCGAACTTTGTTTTGGCCATATAACACGAGTACTGCATCCAAGAAACAAGGATTTGAATCCAGTTTGCTCGGGAAGTCAACTCCTGCTCCATATTACATAGTTTCTTCTATTACTTTTATACCACCCAAAAAAGAGGCCAAAAAAGCACTTCAACATGGTTACAGCCTTCAGCATACCTACTACGCTTTTCAGCATATCTGTAATTTTATTTTGTTTTCTTTGAAAAGAAACAGGAACTTTTATTAGAAAAGAAGAAATATTTACAATGACTGAATAAGGAATTTACAATCTGAATACCTTGTATTGAGGTTTCATTATTATGCTGTTGTCTTTGTGCAGGTTACAGATGCTCCAGAAATACATTCCAATGGTTTTCATATAAAGTTTGATATAAGTGAGGGTCAGATTGGTTTAATTTTGCCAACAGTTGTACCTCCTCGCAATATTGACTTGTTTAGCAGCCTGACATCTATTGACAATGATAAACGGGATTGTAACAGCTGGAACACTTGCATTGTTCTTCCTTTCAGATCAAAAGTATCAGATGGAACTGTCATGAAAAACATAATTAATATGTTTTCAGATCTTCATCCATCTCTACTGCTCTTTCTCCACCGCCTCCAGTGTATAAAGTTTAGAAACTTGCTCGATGATACCCTTACAGTCATGAGAAAATATATTGTGGGAGATGGTATCGTTAAGATTTCACATGGAAAAGAGAACGTGACATGGTTTGTAGTATCTCAGAAATTGCAAGCAGATTTCATTCGTACTGATGTACAGACAACAGAAATCTCAATAGCATTTACTTTGAAGGAATCAGATAATGGTGATTACAGTTCCGATCTAATCCAACAGCCTGTTTTTTCATATCTCCCTCTCAGAACATATGGACTGAAATTTATTCTTCAGGGTGATTTTGTTCTTCCTTCATCTAGAGAGGAAGTAGATGGAGATAGTCCCTGGAACCAGTGGCTGTTGTCTGAATTTCCTGATTTGTTTGTCAATGCAGAGAAATCATTTTGTTCTCTTCCATGTTTTAAAGAGAATACCGGGAGAGCTGTGACAGTCTATATGTCCTTTGTTCCGCTTGCGGGTGAAGTGCATGGTTTCTTTTCTCCTCTTCCGCGATTGATTACTGCAAAATTACGCGCATCGAATTGCTTATTCATGGAAGGGGGAAATAATGAATGGGTTCCTCCTTGCGGAGTCCTAAGAGGTTGGAATAAACAGGCTCGTTTGCTTCTCCCTGATGCCTTACTGCGTGAGCATCTTGGCCTTGGGTTCTTGGATAAAAATATACTTCTGCCGGATCCGCTCGCAAGAGCTCTAGGTATTAGTGAGTATGGACCCAAAGTTCTGCTTCAACTTATGGATTCTTTATGTCATACACAAAATGGCCTCAAATCAATGGGACTGAGTTGGCTGGCCACTTGGCTAAGTGCACTTTATGCAATGTCATTCAGTTCTTCTGTCAAAGCTTCATTTGAATCGGGAATGGAAATGGAATTCATACATACCCTTCGAAAAATTCCTTTCATCCCTCTTTCAGACTGGTACATACGGTGCAGTGGATGAAGGCCCAATTTGGTTGCATTTTGATGCCTTAAAGACTGAGTTTGAGGGTCAGCATGGACTTGAGTCTTTTCCTGATTTGTATGCTAAACTTCGGATTGTAAATCCTGGCTTTCTCATTGCATCATGTGCTGATGTGCCATCCGTGGATGTGACGACATCTGACAAAGTTACAAGTATGCTTCGTAGGATCGGTGTCCAACAGTTATCCGCACATGAAATTATCAACGAGCACATCTTGCCGGATATATCTGATGACAGGTTTACAGACAGTGATAAGAATTTGATGAATGATTATATTTGCTTTGTAATGGTTCACCTACAGTTGGACTGCTATGATTGTCGTTCTGAACGGGAATACATAATCTCAGAACTAGGAAACAAAGCATATATATTAACAAATGGCGGCTTTAAACGACCAGCTGAAGCATCAATTCATTTCAGTAAAGCATTTGGAAACCCATTTGACATAAATAAATTGATTGATGGGGTGGATCTGGTTTGGCATGAGATTGACATCTCCTATCTGAAGCATCCTGCCACCAGATCACTCCCAAGTGGACTGATGAAATGGAGGGAATTTTTCCAGAAAATTGGTGTTACAGATTTTGTGAAAGTAGTTCAAGTTGAGAAAGGAATCAGTAGTTTATCCGATGCTTTATTGAATGAGTT
This sequence comes from Pyrus x bretschneideri, assembly GCF_019419815.1. Lineage (NCBI taxonomy): Eukaryota > Viridiplantae > Streptophyta > Magnoliopsida > Rosales > Rosaceae > Pyrus > Pyrus x bretschneideri. Next base: position 826,150 of record NW_025999435.1, on the reverse strand, counting down.
GATGTTCAATAAGGACATCATTTCCCATGGATTGAATGCCACTGATTGGGAGTCACCTGAATTAGTCCAGTTATTGACCCTATTATCCGGAGATGACGACAAAAAAGGTTGTGAGTATCTCTTAGAGGTTCTCGATACATTATGGGATGATTGCTACAGTGATAAAACAACAGGTTACTGCATTTCTAAATCGGTAGCTGATAGATGGCCTTTCAGATCTTCGTTTATAAGCAGTATCTGTGATGTGCAATGGGTAGTATCAACAATGGATGATGAACTTCACTATTCAAAAACTTTGTATCACAACTGTCATGCAGTGCGCTCGATTCTGGGTGCATCTGCTCCATATTCTGTTCCAAAGGTTAGTTAAACATGGTACACTCAAACTCGCCTTTCCTTTATTTTTCCTGGAAAAGAAACAATTTATTAAAGCAAAAATTTACTATCAGTGAACCGGAAGTCCAGAAGCCGGAAACAAAAACAGGAATTAATAGAGATCTTAAAGTAACAGCAGCCACACTGAAAGTTATGATAGTAACGTCATCCTATAGCTGATGATATAATATGAGGATTTGGTCTTCCAATCTACTATCTAAACCCTAAAAATATTTGTATGATTAATCCCCTGATGATTCCAGCTTCCACCACCTTTTATCCCCTCTCATTTCCACCAAACAAACTCCTTCTAGAAGTGTTAAAAGAGCTGCTAATTTTTCTCTCGTCGTCATTATGAAAATGTCTAAATGTAAGTCCTCATTGCATCCTTTTCTCCCCTATATGAAATCTATACAAAACCTCTCTAACCGACTCCCATGTTAAGGAAACACACAGCCACATGGTAATAATTGTCAACAAGCACAAAAATTTGCAATATCACAAATAAAAGTTTAAGACGAACTAAATATTTCTCTATTCTTTGAGACAATGCTTTAGTTTTTAGATTTGATGCCACATTTTTGAGCTTGCGCGTATGTAATACTTCGTCAACATGGACACTTTCTTGTTAAAGCAAAAATGTCTCTAACTTTTCGAGCATGTTTATAGCTTCTTGGTATGAAACTTTTGGTATTTCCATACTATCGTCATTAAGAATCTTATTTAGGAAATACAACATTCATGAAGGATAAATAAGTCACTAAATAATATTTTTTTAACTATACCTCTACTAAGTAATAACCGCTTTAAAGATATAAAATTAGTTTGGTCCCAACTTTATGACTTTAAAGGGATTTTACCGTATTATTTTTCTTATATGATTTTTCTTGTTAAGTTGACCCATGTAATCGTTAACTAGCTTGAGAAATTTAGGAAAAAAGATGTTCCAGTTCTAAGATGTTAAATTTGGAGCATCGAACCGTGGATCAATTGTTGGAAAAGCCAATGATTTTATACACTGACATGCAAGACTTGGAATATTTGAAGGGAGTTTGACATTTAGGCCCCTGCCAAAAATTTTAACTTTCCTAATAACTTGTGGTAAATTTGTTTTTACAACCAAGGACAAAACCTGTAAAAAAAATCCCTAGTGTTGGTACGTGAGTTGCCTACATCGACTATGTTCTTAATTGTTAGAGAAAGTTTAAACTATGCCCTTAATTGTTAAAAAAAATTGACAAATGTTTATGGGTAATCCAAAAGTTTCTTAAGCCCTTATTAGTTAGATTCTCTTATTTGATTGGGCATTCCTCCCTTGTGGTCAGATTGGGAAAAACATATACATTAATTATATTGGGTGACACAGAACACCTCTGGTAAAGATGAGTCTCAGACGTAGATAAATTGTTTGCTATGATGCAAAGTTAGCAATAATTTTGATTGTTAACTTTACAACTGTTCTGAGAAGTGTATGATGTCAGGACGTGAGCGAACATCTGTTTTGATATTCTAACACTTCCCCACATGTGTGGGTTTTTCCTCATTGCTAGTGAGCTCTAGACATGAAAGCAGCACACATTGGGATGTTTGTAGTCATAGAAATATGATCTCAAGAGACTGTTACAGTTGTGATGTTGACTAATTGGTAATTTGTGGAGAACCCAGGATTTCATAAGTTGCATTGCAATGCTTAGAAATTGGAATTCCTGATGTGGGAATTATATTCTCAACATTAGGTCATGTACTTTTCCTCGTAAGTGTGAGAAGATACAAAAAACAAAAAAATCCGAAAGTTTCTTTTCTTTGAGAGAGAGAGAGAGAGAGAGAGAGAGAGAGAGAGAGAACATATATGTAATTAACTCATTAATACAAAAATATTTTTTGTTTGTTTGTAAGTTGTGTGACATCTGCTGCAGTATTTGCTATTGTAATGCAGGATGTATCATACAACAAGCTTCAAACCAAATAACCAGTAACAAGCTTTAAACTATACAGACTTTTTGTTGTCCATTATTCATCTCACTGTTATCAATCACAGATTCAGCTATGTTGAAGTCTCTAAAGTCGTTTAAAAATTCCTGTATTGTTGATTGTGCTACCTTTTTCTCTTTGAAACAGGTGAGAAGTGGAAAGTTTGCAAGTGATATTGGGTTTAAGACAAGAATCTCTCTTGGCGATGTTCTTGAGATTTTGAAACTCTGGAGGTGTGAGAAACCATTCAGGGCCAGGTATGCTTTGATTACTTTTTTTCTCCCTCGTTTATCTGGAAGTGCAGTCGTTGGTATTTTGTATCTTAATCTACCTTTTCAGGGTTAACCATTATCATCAGTGAAACTGGATCAAAATAAAATACGTAAGCATACACTATGTTTTGTTAAACTTAAACTTTAGCAAAGATCACCGATGTCAGCCACAGGTTACTGGGTCTAGGTTAATGTCGGATTAGAATTCCTCTGAAGACCATGCTGGTGGGGCTAATAAAGCAAATGATTGTGTGATTCTTAGTTTTCGCGTCTTGGCAAAGTCTCTACTTATTTTTAAAGAGATTTATTTATGAGTTCTTAAGTATCGCTTTAGCTATGTTTTATTTCGTCATAAAAAGCAATTTTATCCAGTGGAGTTAAATGGTAGTTTAAACCATTATTCCTCATTATGGATACAACATCACTAAGCAAGCATTATTCCACTAAGTGGCGTCGGCTATATGAATCCTTGAACACCGTTGTGCTCAGTTTTGCACCAAGTCTTATGTTAGATCCAAGTATTCCATATCTTTTCTTATAGCCTCTTTATATGTCTTCTTAGGTTTTCCTCTACCCCATTTCCGTGAGCCTCATTATGGATGAAAGTGAAAAACATGGGAATACAAAGAAAGTGCAACCCCGAGCCAAAAAGGCTCCCACTTTGCGAGGGTTGGGGGAATATCTATTGTACACAGCCTTACTTTTGCTTTGCAAAGAGGCTATTTCCACAACTCGAACCGGTGACCTTTCGGTCACAAGGGTATTGAGAAAACTGGAAGAATGCCCTTTAGGGAGGCTTAAAAAGTCTTTTGCTCCTGTTTTTAAGTTCTATAGATTTCTGCCCTTTTCTGCATGCACAAAAACTTTAGTGCCCTTATTATTGGTGTAAAAGTTTGGCTTGATACAAGCCAAGATGGATGTGAAGGGAATCCCACATCGGAGAAGTACAACATTAATCTAAGGTTTAAATATAGGTGTTCCACTTCTAATTGCCCCGAGGCCTTTTGAGATAAAACTCCACACCAAAGGTCCATTGGTCTTGATACCACCCAGGATATTGGGCTTAGGTGGTTAAGTGGGACAATGTTGGTGCATGGCAGCCTTAGTAGTGGACACTTATGGAGCCCGTGACACAACACTTTACCTAGGTGACACACCTGTTTCCCTTTTTACCTGGAACGAGGCAAACAAAATGCCTCTTCTTCTCATTATTCTTATCTATCTTCTGTTTCTACGACTGACCAGCATAAACGTTTCGAGTTTCCATCACAAAGTTCATATTATTGTTGTACCTTTTTGGTAGTTTGACTTTGTCCTGGAGTTATACCATCACACTATAATCTATGCTTATAAAAAATTTGGAGTTTGCTGCACTTTTGATTTTCATCCGTCAATGAAAGTGAAATTAACACAAGAAAAAGATCCATACCAAAGCAACAAAGGATATATATATATTGAACAATTGGACAACAAAATAGATAGGGATAAATTTCAGATCTATTGGTTTGAGATTAAGAAGAAAATTAGAATCAAATTTTGAGGTACAAGGTAGTGAAGGAGTGACTGGCAGCGTGGAGGAGGTAGGAAGCGACACTTGAATCGACGCCCCCACTAAGCAAGACGGCGGCCCTGTATTTTTTTTCTTGAGACAGCTCGAGCTTTTCTTGACATTCTCCCCTCTAGAGACCCTCGAGCTTTTCTCAACATCTCCTCGAAAAACCCTCAAGTTATTCTCAACATCACCTCAAGAGATCTTGCAAACATTTCTCAACATCCCCTCAAGGGAGGAGGAGGAAGGTGGTGGGTGGTGGGTTCTCGTCGAGGTGACTACTCGTTGGTGAACCTGGAAAGAGGCGCGACGCCGTAAGTTTGCCTTTTCTTTGGTTTTACGTGAGAGATAAAAGCACGATCGTTCTCAGGTAGTTGATCAGTGAGAGAAATTCATGAGGAAGTGGGACAGTTTACAGACTTTGTCTTGTTCAGAACACTTAGGGTTTCAAAGCAATTTAAGGGAGACTGAAAACAATTAAACCTAGGTATAAGGGCACTTAAGACTTTTCGCACCTAAAAACAGTAAAAGTCTATAAAATTTAAAAAGGGGGCAAAAGTCTTTTTCGGCCTCCCAAAAGGGGTATTTTTTCTAAATCTCAATTGGGGGTGTTACATTTTTACCTTATGTTTATCTCTACCAAGTCATCGTATTCTCTCAATGTAGTTTTCTAAAGCTTTTTCAGCAGGGATAAGATGTCTTTTTCTTATTAAATAAAATCAGAACTAGTGCATTCTGTTCCAAGCTTGGTCTTGACCTCTATTGATTGTAGACTTGTGAGACTTTGTGCTATTCTGTACAGTTTCCAAAGTGTGATAAGAAAATTCCACATAAAAAGTTTCTCAATTTCTTTTTTTGATGCTTGACATGTGAGATTCATGTATGTTCGCATTCCTTTATTCTTTTATTTGTTAATTTCCTTGCTTGTGCCCATATTGAACCACACTTCCTTGTCTTCTGTCTCAGCCTAGCACAAATGTTCAAATTTTACTCATTAGTTTGGAATGAAATGGCTCCTTCAAAGCAGATAATTATGGACGAGTTCCATTCTGGACCTTCCATATTTGTTCCATATCAATCTGGCTTCAGTCACGAGGATGTGGTGTCTGGTGTATTTTTGTCCCCTGAAGAAGTATATTGGGATGATTCCTCTAACTTTATCAAGGCGGTCCGTCCTGAGTATAGCTCAACAGCTGTCCGTCCTGTGTGCAGCTCAACAGCTGTCAATCACATCCCCTTAAATAAGATGCTTCGTAATTTCTACCCAGGCCTTCATGACTTCTTTGTTGGTCACTTTGGAGTACATGAGACCCCACCTTTTCGGAGCTACCTTCAGATTTTGTTAGATTTATCAAATGTTGCTTTGCCTTCACAAGCAGCTATTGCTGTAAGTAATCGAGTTTGTAGAAATATTATAACTAGTGCAAGCTACACGGTGATGTAAGAGTTCCTTGTTGCAGGTTTTTCAAGTTCTCCTCAAATGGACTGATGGGTTGAAGTCAGGATCAAGTGCTGAAGATATTCTTTATCTGAAAAGGTCTCTTACGAAGATTGAATGCACGGTGCTTCCTACTGTGCAAGATAAGTGGGTTTCTCTACATCCTTCCTTTGGATTTGTCTGCTGGTGTGATGATTTGATGTTAAGACAGCAGTTTACGCATTTGGATGGCGTTCATTTTTTATACTTCGGTGAACTAAGTCACGATGATGTAGAGATGCTATTTAAGAAAGTTTCCATTCTCTTGAAAGCTTTAGGGATTCCTGCACTCTCAGAGGTGAGATATCTTTGGTTTTGTGTGCGTCTCTGAATCATTAGCAATATGCTTTGAAGTTCGAAGTAAAAGAATTTTAAACGTTGTACTTTTTACATCTGCCCATGCATTGTTACTATGTTATATTGTTATATGAGAAAACATGCTCCATTTCATTTGATTGAATAGTTGACCCAGCTCCTTGTTGTTTGAAGAAACCCTCCGCTTATCTGCATTGTAAAAAGATATGTTGTTACAAGATTTAGGATTTCATATATTGCAAAATTAATGCAGAAAATAAATAGATGAAACAGTGTACACTTGATAGAAATGTAATTGTTATCTTTCCACTTTGTGCATTTGCATGCAGGCTGTAACTCGTCAGGCATTATTTTCCGGTCTGGGAGATTGTAGCTTTAAAGCTGCATTGCTGGATTGGGCTCTTCCATATGCACAACGCTACTTACAAAGTGTACACCCTGATAAATATACACAACTCAAGCACTTTGGATTTGATATAGTAAATCGTCTACAAGTAGTAGTTGTTGAAAAGCTGTTTTATCAGAACGTTATAAAGAGTTTCGGAATTAAATCCAAGAAGAGGCTTAGATGTAGCTGTCTGCTGCAGGTATTCTCTTTTGTCTTTCATCAAGTGCGTGTGTGTGTGTGTGTGTGTTCCTAATGCCTATATGCTTACACCAAAATGCAAACTGACTCAGAAGTTGGTTGGGATCACTATATTTACTAATGGTTTGAAAGGCCAGCAGTAAGCGTAAGTGCTGAGGTATAATCCTTTGGACTTAAGCTAATTAATTTAAAAAGTTTACTAACTAAAACTTAAAACAAACTGTGGAATGAATAGCATATACTAAGTCTGGGAGCTTAAGAAACATTAGCAATCATTTAGCATTGAGGTAAAATTTCTAGGTTATCGCCGCCATGTTGTGGAGAATGGAAAAGAGACCTTGAGTTGGAGGAGAAGCTATTTAAGACGGCGTCAAGAGAGAGTTGGGAGTTGGATCAGACAGAGAAGAGGGTACAGAATTTGTTTTGGCATTCTACTTGGGAAGGAGAGAAAAGGGGGTACATAATTCGGTTTCATTCTTAAAACCTGACAAAGTGGCTATACATGCCCTTTTTTAGGACACAAAATTAGACTGTTAGGTGAAAGGCGAAACGATTAACAAAACTTGGCCACAGTCAGGCGTTTGCGTTCCTAGGAAACTTCTAAATGGAGGCACGGGTCAGGAGATTCTCGACTGCCTTCCTCATGATGCGCCTATGCCTAGCCCTTCAAAATACTGATAATTATAATGTTAACAAATTAGCCTTTGAAATCATATCATGTTCTAATAGTTGATGGTTATGCTTTTTTAATTCGGAAGATTTTGTACCAAGCACTTGTGATACTTGCATAATGGGGACATGGAAACTCTCTTTCAAAGCCATAATTATTTTCATCTTATAAATACAGGGTAGCACGTTGTATACGAACCAAGAGCCTGATTCACACGCATTATTTGTGGAGCTATCACGTTTGCTTTTTGACGGAATTCCAGAATTACACTTGGCAAATTTCCTTCATATGATCACAATCATGGCTGAATCAGGTTCAACTGAGGAGCAGACAGAGTTTTTTATCTTGAACAGCCAAAAGGTGCCAAAACTTTCTGGCGGAGAATCTGTTTGGTCCCTGCCATCAGTGCGTTCATTGACAGACAATTACAAGTCACTCCAAAGTAGTGTAACTTCGACAGAAATAAATGAGGAAAGCTGTTCAAAATCCAAAAGGAAAGCAATAAAGTGGCCACCTGTTGATTGGAAAACTGCACCGGTTGCACAGTTTAGCAGTGCCTTGGAAAAAGAAATGCATGATGATTCTGGTGGCATTATCGGACAGTTGGATAATTTGACTCCAGGTTCAGTTGACATTAATTGGACCATTGAAGATGATTCAGCAACGACATCTGCAGCTTTAGTCATGCCAGACTTCAATGATCTGCAAGAACATTGTGGTGCAGCTTGCAATGAGACTGACAATAGAATGCGTATTGAATTTGATCCTATTAACTTAGGTTTTGTTTCTGACCCTCCCGAGATGCGTTCGTCTAGTTTTAGCCAAAGAGACCAACCTAGACATGCTGGTACATCCAGTGGAAGAGATGGAAGAGATGCGATGCTGACCGGTAGACTAGGTGAGCTTGTTGCTTTTAAATACTTGATAGCAAAAGCTGGAAAGTCTGTTGTGAAGTGGGTCAATGAATGTAACGAAACCGGGCTTCCCTATGACATAGTTATAAGGGAGAAGGAAGATAGTACAGAGTTCATTGAAGTTAAAGCAACCCAGTTCCGGACAAAAGATTGGTTTCGCATATCAATGAGGGAGTGGCAATTCGCAGTTGAAAAAGGTGAAGCTTTCAGCATTTTGCATGTCATTTTGTTGGGTAATAATGCTGCAAGGGTCTCGGTATACAAGAACCCTGTGAAATTGTGTCAGTCGGGCAAGCTGCATTTGAATCTTTCGATGCCTAAGCATCACAAGGAATTATTCCTGCTGTCGTGACGGTGCTTCATAAGCCGGCCCCCATGTGACTGATCGGCTTTGGGCTGCATCCAAAGTTCAGTTCAGCAGGTACATGTTTTACTAGCATGTGTAGATACAAGAACAGAAAGGTACATAGTGATCCCTGCTCTGCTTTGGTACAATTGCAGCAGCTATGCTTTTATACAACTACATCTTGAGTTGCTGCTCTCATTTGACCAGATTTTAGCGTATCCGTGTCATATCCTACCGATGTGCTAGTCCGGTTGGTTTGCTGGAATTTGCGTTGCAGCAACTACGATCAGGCGTGCCACGATATACTAACTCTAGCAGGACTTGTTATGGTTCAGTGAAGAATCGAGTCGCTGTTGTATGTATAATGATAAATTCTGGAAAGTGTATGTATATATGTACTTAAAGAAAGAACTAACTTATGTAGTTGCTTTTCATAGGTATCAGCTCAGTCAAGACATATTTGTACATTATACCTGAGATTTTATAAAATACTAGCTTCTTGTCACACGTTTATATAGCAATTGGCCCTTTTTCTTGTTTTACTTATTAGAATTGTTATTACTATTCTAAAAAAAACTCATTATATTATAACAATAGACAGATTTGTAATAACGGGAGGCAAAAGGCAGACAACGCAACTGAACATTTTTTATTTTTGTTTTTATTGAAAGGAGAGGAGAAGAGAGTGAAAGAGTACGTGGGAGTGGAGAGAGAGGTTTAATTCTTTTTTTTTTCTAATCTTTAAAAATTAAAGAAAATTAGAGACGTTAAAATCATCTGTAGTGAGACTTAAATAAAAAACATTAAAATTTTGTTTGTGAGATTACGCGGCTGCCTTTTTAACTTTTTTGTTATGTTAGAACTTAGAAGACTAACAATTATACACACATGAAACATATATTTTAATAAAATATTCAAAAACAAAGAAAGTTGAGAATCTTAATACTCAACAGTCAATTCGCCCCACGCGTGGAACCTGAGCACACAAACAAACTATGACAGAATCAAAACCGAAGTCCGTGAAAACACGAACACGTTTTGACGAAATCTAAACAGAAAAAAAAGACGACATCAATGAACATCTCGGTCTTTGACTTGAGTGAATAAATGCGTTTGTGTAATTACAGGGACTATTTGTGATTAAAACGAAAAACCTATTTATAACATAGATAATACTGGTCATATGGGCTATGTAAACCAACTCACTTCCAAAGCTTCTTTCATACCATTGGCAAACCGTTATGAGACGGTAACAGAAAAAACTGTCTGATGGTTCAACAGCGTATGTGAAAGCAGAATTCATATACAACTTGGAGACAGAAATATTACATAAATTGTTTCAGAAACTCTGTGGCGACCAGCCTCCCCCGGGTGTTCACTGACATCTTTAATTCACTTATCTCCTTATCAATATCCTGCAACCCAAAGAAGCAATGGAGTTAACAATTTGAACACAACGTTATACGGCTCAAAACTCGTATAAACATACACTATTAATCGTGTACACGTCAATAATATTGTACGAGTTTCAAGCCGTGTAACGATAAGAAACTTGCTCCAGAGATTAAATTTGCATGCTCCAAAAACAGCCTACGCCACCCCAACTAGAGGCAATTGGTATTCTCAAATGTAGAAATTGACCAGTTATTTTGTGACTCAAAACTCGTACGGATATAAAACACTATTAAGCATGGAATTTTATAGGGTTTCGAAAAATGCTTGCCTCCATGAACTGTACAATGAAATCGATGAGCTTGTGCTTTTGCATCTCCTCGCAATGATAATTTGTTACAAGAAAACTAATATCATAACCCTGCACGGTACAATTAAAAAAAAAAGGCTTGAGTAATTTGGGGACTTCATCTACATAATATATTGTCCTATGCACAAAAGAATTAATGTACCTGCACTGGCTTTCTCCTCAACACCTGAAATGCTTCTGCTCTCATCGACAAAAATCTAAGAAATTTTTTAGTGAGTATATTTTCAAGCTCATCTGCCTGCTTTACCTATACAAGAGAGAGCACCCGAAAAAAAACAGAGAGATAAGGGGAAAATAAAAAGGGATATAGATATCAATTCTATATACAACTACAAATCTTGCAGGCAAGAATGTAATCTATCCTAAAAATTAGACAGTACACAGATTACAAACTCGGAGCACCAATTCAGTCCGTAGCTTCTGGCTTTTTTTATAAGATAGAGTCAATGTTAAAACGGTAAACAAAACACAACAACACTGTCCAAGCGAACATCTGCTATTAAGCATACCAACTACATACTAAAGTATATTCACCTTGAGGCTTATCCGAAGGGAATTTATAGATGTCTCTATTAAGCATTTTTCAGCCTCATTTCGACATATCAAAACCTGTGACAGCAATAATACAAAAAGCTGAGTGTACATATATTTACGGAAACAAAAAATAACGAAATCTTGGTAACATGAGCTTAAGATATCCATCATATTCTTTTTAGGAGTATCTGGCTCATCAGAGTTCATGTGTTCAATGACAACTATAACATCATGTTACCATAAGCTATGAAGTCTAGAAGTTGCACCTTTAATAGGCACAACTGTATAGAGGAAAGATCTTGTAGAGCTATCGAGAATAGCATATAAGGTAGAGGGTGGGGAGATTTACTAAGAAATCTATGCTCATGACAATTTCCAGGTCATTAGCTACAGCAAGTTTTCCATATTTAATTTGCTTAAGTCCCATATTTTTTTGACATTGAATTCGTCACAAAAATGGTAAAAAGGTCACTAATAAAGTTTGGGAATGAAAGGGAAGCATCCTTGCCAAAATCTCTAACTCATACAATAATTCCACAACTTCTGCCGTGTTTAAAGTAGGCATAGAAAGAAAAAATGTGAAGAAAAGAAAAGCTGTAAATCCTGACATAGTGCAAGGCATTAGAATCTACATGTAGGCAAACAACCAACTTTGTTAAGCTTTAAGATTAGGACAGGAAAAAAAGAGGGTGGCGGCGACTGATCTTTATCATGCCAAAAGGATGGTTCTTACAGGATTTAGCAGAAGTTCCGAGCTGGTCCTGCAAAACATTAAGAGAAGATTAACACTTTCTCGGCTAAACAGATTAGTCAATAGTTCTAGTTTCTTTCATCCTTCGAATTTAACCACCCATTTTATAGTGAGCAACACAATTGTTCTCATAAGACCTTACTAAATGTGTACAAAACTACAAATACATGCAAAAACATGAAAAGTGAAAATTTGAAGGACAAAAGAATCACTAAAGGACATGGTGAGGCATAGGAAACGCAATAGTCTTCCTAGGGAGGACATCTTGTACTATATATTTGGATTAGTTTTAATAAAACTTCCGCCAAAAAGAACATAAATTCTGAATTATGGGTAAACTCAATACACAATAGGCATGTGTTTATTATGCCTGTAAAAAAAAGGGTAGCACAATGAGGAAAACCTTCCACGATAGGACTGCTCATGTTTTAATTTCTATTGACAATGTAGGGAATGGGATTTCTCAACTGATAATGGCACTATATCCAAATAGACTCACTCGGATATCCAAATAGTCTCACTCGGATTTCCTTACATCATTTACCAGTAAACTTTGCGTTAACTTGTCATACAAAACGACTAATCTAGATATTTCTTAAAACACAAAAAAGCAGTAAACAGTAATGAATTAAGCCTCATTGTGACAAAACTTAGTTTAATAGCATATAATTACAGACATCCATTTCTCTACTGGCCACCTTACTAGATTTAAGCAGCTCGTTTTCTCATACTAATTACAAAACATTAAAATTAAGAATTTAAAGAATTTAATGCGGCAGCAAGTGAACATACTTCAGCTCAACTTCCGGCTTGTTATGCCTTTCAACTTCTTGACAAGGAAAATTCTGCAAACAACGCATCGTACGCACACACGATACAGAATCAAATCAGGCATTAAAAGCATGTGGAAATTCACCAATTCCCATCTGAATACTAACACAAGTGTAATCTGCCCAATTCTTTTAATTTTACACATAAACATAACAGATACTCAACACGAAAAACAGGTAGGTAGAGAAGAAATCAGAGCTCTACAGAAATTAACAACGCTAAAAGGGCTCGGCTTTCGCATAAAACTGGACCGTAAATGTGAAGACCTACCTGTAGACACAATGCGGCATCGAGAGTGTTCCTTATACACGCCAAGTACAATCGCAATGAGTTCGACTGGGAGAAAGAATTAAAAAAAAAAAAAAAAAAAAAAAAAAAAAAAAAAAAAACTTGTCAGAGTATAAAGGAACTGCAAAAACAACAATTTCAATGGAAATTAAGCGAATTATATGCCCAAGAGATCATGCAAATTTGGTTTAATGATCTCAAATTTTTCCTTAAGGGTCTGCTTGGCCGCCGAGGAAGCGACTCCGTTACACACTTTTCCAGCAACCAAACAGAGAGTGAGAAAGTAAAAAATGAGCTCACAGATCCGATGGGTTTACCATGTTAGGAGCAGAGCAGAGCAGAGAAGAGGGACTGGTTCAGGCGAGAGAGAGAAAGGGTAAAAAAGATGTATGGCGAGCGAGAGAAAGAGGGAGCAATCAGCGATCGGGGGTTCGGAGCGTTGATAAGGAAATTGAAAAAGGGGAAGAAAAAAAGGAAGAAATATCCGACCTGCCGGATTCGAACCAGCGACCTAAGGATGTCTGTTTTATACAACTACAGTCCTCCGCTCTACCAACTGAGCTAAGGTCGGACTATTGTTAACCTGTCCACGCAAATCATATTTGCCTACTAACTGTTGAATAGTACTTGTCACTTTTTGTTTTACATTTACACTTTTCATTCTGCTAACTTGACAGATAAACTGACATAAGGGTTAATAATATGGAGAGAGGATCCTTGCTGGATCCTTCAATCACATTCGTTCATCGTATTTCGTACTGTCAGTTTTCGTCAAATACTCTTTATATTCAATTTTAAACAAAAAAATTTATAATAATTTCTGACCGTACGACTGTATGATGAACGGATGTGATTTGAAAATCTCCATAATCCTCACAAAAAAGATTCGATGAGGATCCTCACTCAATGATATGAATTCATAACTTCGACCTCGTGTTTGGGCAAGGACCTTGTAAGAACCAGATGATTTTGGCATAATGATTTTCGCACCAATGTTTTTTCCGCTGCATTCCTCTACTTGTATACCAACGGAAGGGGTCATATTTTTAGGATGTCACCGGGGCGAACTGTGGCAGAATTAAGGTTTAGGGTTATACACTATGGCCATATATATACCCAATTAATTGTTAATAGCCTCTTCGCACACGCTTAAGCCCACACAACATGCATTTTTTAATCATGCACGCTACGCGACACTTACAAATTTTTTACTTATTTTAGTTATTTTTTTTATGTATATTCACAAACTCAATAATCCCAAACACAGTAAATGATAACAACTAAACCACTTCACATTCATAGCAGCCTATAATCCCATCACAAATAATGAATTCCAACTCCAGTTGGCAAACTCTTCACACAGTTGTAAGAAAACCCAATCCGAAGAATCTCGACAAGACCATTGTTTCTTTACCCTCTTTTATCCCCAGATTTCCTCCCAACAAGCTGCAAGGCAAGCATTCCAGTAATAACCTACTACGGGTGGCAGACTCAAAACGAAGGTTCTGCTCCGACCCTTGAGGAACCTCAACAACTTTTCCCTTGCCTTGAACACTCTAAAGGATTTTTCACACGCATAACTCGCTCCTGATAAATTACAACTAAAACAAATGTAATTAAGGAAACTTAAACATGATTGCTTCTAAAGGGTCAGGCCGAAACATGAAGTACATAAGTACTCTCCTTAAGACCTGCCTAAATTTCATCCTCCTCAAATGGATCTCGTTCAGGGTAGTCGCCAACCTGAAAGTGTACTAATCACATTAGTCAAATCCATAAAGAAGTCGTACAGTGAATACACAAAAAGGCCATGTTGTAAAGAAATCCTCTCAATTCATAAGCAGGGTCTTTCTCTAGGTCATTTAAAATAATTGCATTTAACATTTCAGATTGGAACGGTTTTTGCACCAGAATGGTGTTAACAACTTGTGAAGAATCAGATACAGAGAGTATGCAGGCATACAAAATGTGGAAACATGGTGGCCAAAACTTTTTGGTGAATATTTACAAAGTGGCTTTCAGTAACTTTTTATCACGTATGTGACTGTTATGGAGGCTTCTGCCTCATTCCTGATTCAAGTCAAAGGTTTTCTTTTGAGAAGAAAAGGTCAGTTGGTGGAGGGAGAACTGGAGAAAGGAGTATACTTCTACGACTTGAGAGAAGGTGTACAAGGGGTATCCATATTGGATGCAAGGGCTCGGGTTTGAGAGTAGTTCTTGACCATTATTTTGTACAAGTTTATTTAGGAAAGGTGAAAGCTAGTCGGGGGCGTAGGCTGGTTTTTGCTGAAGTATGTATCTTGGTATTCCCTTGTGTTTGTCATCTTGGCTTAGTTAATTTTTTCGTCATGACAAGGGGATTTATTCCAAGCACACAGATGGGTGGCAACATGAGCTAACAGGTCGTATTAAAGTTTAAAACAAACACATTCCTATTTCTTGCCAAATAACCAAATCGAAAACATTTTACAGGGAAATCAGGAGGAAAAAGAAAACATTTTAAAGCGTGTCCAGAGTAAGGCATACAAACCTTTACTTTTTCTGGCCGAACCATTCCACCATGAAGTGGGGGGCAACTGAAATAACGCGTTCCTTTCACCCTATCACATGAAGAAGAGGAATAATGTCAAACAAATAATATGCAGACGACAGGAATGCAAGATTAATTCCCAAAAGCATTTTAAATTTTATAACTGAGAAATATGTTGGGAACACAAAAAGAAAACTGACAATATTTATTATTGGTAAATGAGAACCAAAAAGACTTCTCATGATTTAGGAGCTCACTTACATGCCATCATGCTTTCCCAAAGGTTCATCGTATTGAACTCCAACCCAGAAACCAGGACCCAAAGGTTCTGCCCGACCGACATATTTAACAACACCTCTTTTAGCCCCTGGTTCAACTTCACATCTATCTCCGACCTTCAACATATAAATGAAGGCAGCTAAGACAATCATGATTATTGGTCCACAAGAAATAAGACAAGATAAATTGAAACTTAACACATGTAATTTGAAGAAGATTATAGACAGCAATAATTATCTCAACTCCTAGACAAAATACAAGAACACAAGAAAGAAAAAATAGTATAAAAAAGTTCATTTATTCATATAAAATTACAGTTCATGTTCCATATTGAATGCTGAAGAAAATGCCAACTGCATCTCAAAAATGATCCGCCTAGACGCTAATGCTTGAAACCAACAAGGTTTGAAGAATAATCTGTTAGAATATGAGAATGATTGTGGGTGCTAGAAACCGGCTATTGTATTAGAAATTGGTATGGAAAGGTCTTGTTAAAGAGTTTAAAGTTGTCCTAATCAGTTTGGGATTGAAACTTTAATTAAATCTTGATACTTAGCACTCATAGTTGGATTGGAATTGTCTGTCAGTTTCCTACACTGATTTTAATAGGGAAATCACAAGGATTGTTTCCATATAAATAGTGGTCACTGCTCTCACAGAATATGACGCTCATTATTGGACTTAGACCTATTGTAAATCGAGCATATTGTTTCTGCAAGAGAGGAGAAGCTGACCATTAAAGTCGACTATGACTTCATCTTCTTCGGGTTTCTAAAGGTGAGATTAGTCTTACACCATCACCCTTAATGGCACAATATTATGAATAACTCCATGGAGACTTCAATTCTACAAACTTTAACCCTTTGGGATCAAATTTCATAGATTTTATGGCCACCAGGAAAGTATACATATAAATTATATATTCAAAGAAAGAGAGATTTTACTGCATGATCTATGAATCTTCAGCTCATTAAAGTGCAGTGTGATTCCACAAAAAATCAAGTACTGATATGAATATATAAAAAGAGACTAATGTCTTAAAAAAAATTTACTCGAGCTGCAATCAGAATCTATTGGTTTCTTAAGCTTCTTCTTTTCCATCATCTATTCCGCATATCTAAGTTCATTATCATACTTATAAAATGTTATAGGTTCATCTTAAAGGACTGAAAATGCTTGTTTTGCCAATAAGTAAAATGGGAAAAGTCCGGACCTTAATATTCACACAGAGATCTTCCATGTAGTTCTCTGGTATCTACAAACAGAAACTTCTGTCAACAAACTTATCAACATATCCATTCACTTCCACATGCAATGCTGACTAACAACAAAAGCAACTCAATTTGATTCATGATTAGCAAACACCAGTAGAAGCAATGGGGTATAATTTGATTACAAAAGGAATAGATAACATATATAGGAAAGGCTTACTTTGTTCTCAACTGCTGATGGGTTCTGCGACACCAATTTGTCCTTAAATTTTCTGAAAGTACCTGATCACAAAACCCCGGAAATACGGACCCTCAGACAAAACAGTAAGAATATTCATTGAACTAAATAAAAACACACATTTTACAGACATTATTCACATAAAATTACAAATATATCGGGAAACTCTCACCGTCCCTCTTCTCATAAGCTTCCTGTGAAATGGTGTACTTCTCCACCAACGATGTGTCCTCCAGCCAACCCCCGGAGGTCACCGACGAAGGATCCAAGTCTACAACATGTAGCCGGAATCTTTCGATTTCGAAAACACATAAAACAAACAAAAAATCACAATTAACAAACATTGGTCTCACTAACAAAACAATGCAACTGTGAACCAGTAGTTTCTAACAAACATTGGTATCACTTTGTCAGACTGAGTAGCTGGCCAACCTAGAGAGATCGCCAACCAAAAGAATCACCAAATCATATTCTACATTGTTGGAGTTCGAATGAAAATTAAAAGTGCTATTGTCCCACATTGATGAGAGCAACTCATCAACATCTCTTTCATACGTCTATGTCAATATGACATAGTAATTTAGAGTAAAGCAATCACCGTGGACGGATCCATCGTCCATGTGGCTTAGAAACGGGATGATTAATTAATCAATAGATAAGGCGCGCTCTCATTATATTTTCGGAGAAAAATACATGTGCTAGGAACTTGAATTCGATAAAGTAATTCTGGTGGACATCGACAAAGTAGAGGTGAAATTCTGTCTACAAGGGCATTGTAACACGCTCTGCAAGCCCCTATCAATTCATACAGTCAGTTTTCAATTCTTTCTCCTTTTTGTATACCCTCGATTCAGTTTCGATTTAATATACACCAAATTGATCTTTGTATTACAATTTTACATCAACTTGTCTGTTCATATTCTTATACTTCTCTAACATACATTCATTGCGGCATTTTATCAAACATGATGTAGGCAACAATCTCACTAATCCAGAATGCAACCAGATAAAAAATCACAATTAACAAATAACATGCGAGAGAGAGGGGGCGAGGGAGAGCTGACCCATCGTGAGGGGAATAGAAGCCGAGGGGTTTGGAGTTGTCGGTGAGAGTGGAGACTAGGGTGTTGGCGTCGTCGTAGAGGTGGAGGGACATGGAATCAACGGAGGTGCCGCATTTGCGCCAGAGCTTGTCCTTGACGGACTCGACGGAGCTCTGGAGGGAGAAGCGGATGTCGGCGGAGAAGGTCTTGAGATTGGAATGTGTTACGCGGAGCAGTACAGATTCGTCTCCTTCGATCTTCTGCAGCTGAGACGCCATTTTTGTTTACTGTGAAAAGCTCTAGACTTTACTATGGAAGCACAAAAGCTCTAGACTTTACAAGGGAAGCACTTTGCTTTTAAGTGAAAAATGTATGATCGTTTGCAAAATGTTTTTAGAATGATTAAAAGCGCGTGCCTAAAAGAACATCATATGTAGTCTGCCTAGGGTCTAAATTTAACAGTGGTAACTAAACACAGGGGTTGCGCTCATTACAAGACTTAACTCACACCTTACGACACAGATTGACAACAACCATGCACTACATGTGTCCAATTCCTAAAGACACATGGATTGAGCTACAGTTTGAAAGATTAACATGTTCGAGAATCTCCAGATTGACGCTTATTTCAACTCTCCGACATCCAAATCATGAATGTTTGGGGTCCATAATATGCAATGAGATATTGCTTTTGCTCATTCGAATTGAATGGGGATATATCCATTAATATTACACATAAGAAATTAATTATAGACACTAATATAATAAGTGTTGAGAGTAAATCTCACATTGATGAGACGAGAGATATTTACTATCATTCCGGGTATATCTCAGGATCAGGGTGTGACATATTAAAGGACTAAAAGTTTCATAATAGTCAAGCCCTTTTTATGACTGGAGTTCTTCAACTCGTAGTCTTCCAAGGTTGATGTGGAGTGTATGCAGTTGCATTCAAATCTGTGTTTATTATGGCTGATTTGTGATTGTAGTGCTTTAAAAAAAAACAACTTAGTAAAAAATCTAGAACATCAAATGTGTTTGGTAAAACAAAAAAAATTACTTTTTTAAAAAAGGTATTTGTCAAAATCCTCACCCCCTAAACTTAGAACTAACTGTCAATTTGCCCCCTCAACTTTAATTTGCATCAATTACTCCCTAAACTTTTGTTTATGGATAAATTCTCCCTGCCGTTTAAATTTCTCACCTTTTATCCATGATACATACTAAAAATAAAAATAAATTAATTAAAAAAAAAAAGATAAAGAAACCACATCTCTCTTCCACTTTCCCTCTTCTACCCGATTGTGCCCCTTCCCACCGACCCCTAACCTCAAACAATCAGCCACCCCCTTCATCCCACTGCCCTTTCCCTCAAATTCAGCCCCAGTAAGACCTCACCACAACCCACCTGACCCACAACAAGTCCCATATGTTAATCCTTTCTTTTTGGTCGAATCCCAGATGCTAATTCAAAAAGGAAACAAAAATGATCCAAATGACGATTTTGACCTCCAAACTAACTAACGGAACCATGGATGAAATGTGTGAGACTTGACAGAAGATGAGAATTTGGCCATAAATAAAAGTTTAGGAAGGGAATTGGCAAAAATTAAAGTTCAGGGATAAATTGACAGTAAATTACACGTTTAGGGGGGATTTCAACAAATAGGTATTTTTTTAAAACTGTTATCAATGACAGTAGGAAAACGTAAAATAAAAAAAATAAAAACATGTGTATAGCATACTTCTAAAAGAAGTGATTTTATCTTTTTTAACATATCAGTGCATATTTAATGAAATTTTTAAATAACAAGTATACTCCACATATTTAACAAAATTGTAATTATTGCGCCTATATTATTCTCTTTGAAATTATTATATTACATGAAATACCATATTTTTTTTTTAGTTATTAAATATATTCACAACAATTTATATAAAAGTTTATCTAACGCTCATACATTATTTTTTCTGTTAAATAAACTTTTAAATTAAAAAGTTTATCAAATACTCAATAACTTTATTTTATAACTATTTATTCGCACGTCCCTCGGAAGTAGTTTTTTTTTTTTTGAACAATTTATTTCATTTTTATTTATTTTATTTAATATAATTTCAACACTGAATATATTTTCCTTGCGACTTGAGATCACAAAGTGGCAGCAGTTGAAGTGTAAACAAAGGAAGAAAGAAGCTGAATTTTCTCATCTCAAATTACAATGCGAAGGTAAATCCCAACTAATTCCTTACATTCCCTCACTCCGATTCTCTACTTTCCCGCTAACCAGACAAAGTAATCCCATTTTTTCCGTTGATTTGATGCAGACCGGGGAGGCAGCACGCGAAGCAAGCTGCCGGAGGAGGAGGAGGGGTGATGAAGGGCACGCTTGGGAGGCTATTGATCGGCGTCGTAGTTCTCCTGATCTGCACCGTTTCGTTTCTGGTTATGACCACGACCAGTGGCGGTGGTGGTGGTGGATCTGGATTTGGCTCCGAGGTTAGTTGGAAGCTGAGCTTTCGGATTTACTCCGTTCAGTTTTAGCTTTGAGGAAGTCTAGTCTGTTTGGTTGATGAGAAATTCTTTTAGTTGTTTTTCCGAATTCGATGGTGTTATTATATTACTGTGAGTAGAGTTTAGTATGCTAGTTTAGGCACTTCGCTTTCGGTTTGATTTCCGGAGTTAGTAATAACGATGAAGAAGTGCTTTTTTCGAATGACGGCTCGAGCTTTAACTTGAAAAGGACTATGGTTTACTTAAATTATGATAATTTGTATGCAAATGTCACTGATGCTTGGAAATTATGCAAATTACGAGCTCTATGTGAGTAAATCAGTGTATTTGGGAGTGGTTTCTAGGTATGTTATCATGTTGAGGCAGTGATTTGATTGTTAATTTAGATGTTTAGGTGCATTCAAATGACCGCCAGAAGCTAAATTCTGCCGCTTTGTTTTGCCACCTATGTGCCAAGCATTATCTTTGTTATGGATGAGATTGTTGGAAATTAATGATCTATAACATTTTTTCCAGTCCTTTCTAATCAATGACAATGATAATTAGGATGATTATCCAGTATCTTCTAACTTGTTGATCAACATGATTGGTTTATGTAAAGAAATTATGTAAAAAATGAAGCAATCAAGCGTAAAGTACTCAGGTCATATCCAATTTTACGTTATCTAAAAATATGAAAAAATTAGGCCTTACAAAGTACTCTTCTGAGATGCATTTGATTATATTAATTCGACATCTCAATGTTACTAGGAGTTTTTATTGCGTATTTTGTGGTGGCTCCTAAGTTGAAGTTTTAATGTTTGCAAGCTTATACATTGTTCATGTATGTGTGCGATAGGGATAACAAAGGTGGGATATCATTTTTAGTTTGTCACCTTAAATTACACGTCTCCCTTTGTCTTCAAAACACTCTTAAGAAGTTAAGAGGTTCTGTTCGTTCAAGGAAGATAAGAATTACTGTGACTTTTGGAACTGATTGTTATTATATGCTGAAAGTTTGACTCATAGTTATCTTGCCATGTTTGCGCAGATTAACTTGGATAAACTTTGGAGAAGTGCTGATTCTGGTGGTTGGAGACCATCATCAGCTCCACGATCTGATTGGCCCCGTATGTCTTTCCTTTTTTTTTTTTCCCCAATGAATGATTTAATAAGTTTGTTTTAAAATTGTTCTGATGCTTCTACTATGGCAGCTCCACCAAGTGAGACCAATGGCTACCTACGTGTGCGCTGTAATGGCGGTCTCAATCAACAACGTACAGCGGTTCGTATCTTTTTCTGCTTTCTATGGTCTGTAATTACATATTTTCACTCATGTATCTGACGAGGGAAATATTTGCCTTCTATTACTCCTTGGACGTTTTAGATATGCAATGCAGTTCTTGCAGCAAGAATCATGAATGCTACACTTGTGCTGCCAGAACTGGATGCAAACTCTTTTTGGCATGATGACAGGTATCTATTTCAATGGTTCTTTGATCCTTAATTCACATAGGCAGATTTGACTTCTTGGTGTATTCAAATTCACATTTTATAGACTTATAAACTTTATTTTCTGACTGAGGCTATTAAGTATTAACCAAGAGAGATGAGGTAGATAAAATTGTGACAAAAATGCAGATACATAGGAGACGTGTCGCATATTTTCTGTGAATAAAAAGACATTTCAATGACTGGTCTATTGCTTTGTTGTATGGAAAGAGAAAGCTTCAAGATATCTTCATGAATGGATTTTCTTGCAAAACCATTAGCATCTTTTTGCATAGTTTCATATGAATATCTCCCTTCTTTTCTTGGAAAAGCATAGGAATCCGTTCTGAGGAACTGTGAGTAATGTGTCTTTATGCACTTTCCTTGTCAATTGTATGCTGGTTTCTGTTAAGTCTATAAATTGTTATGTAACATGTGCAGTGGTTTCGGCGGTATCTATGATGTTGAGCATTTTATCCAGTCATTGAGGTATGATGTAAAAATCGTACAAAAAATACCGGAAATTCGCAAAAATGGGAAAACCAAGAAGATAAAAGCTGTACAGGTAAATCATCTGTATTTTTTATGATCAATTTGAGTTCTTCAATAGGTTTGAAATGTTAACTCCCCCTTCCTCTAAACCTTGTCTCAGCTTCGTCCGCCTCGAGATGCTCCTATCAGTTGGTATACTACAGAGGCACTTGCGAAAATGAAGGAGCATGGTGCTATTTATCTTACTCCCTTTTCACATCGCTTGGCAGAAGAAATTGACAACCCTGAGTATCAGCGGTTGAGGTGCAGAGTTAACTATCATGCTCTGAGGTTCAAGACAAATATAATGAAGATAAGTCAATCCATAGTAGATAAGCTTCGCTCACGAGGTCACTTCATGTCCATACATCTTCGATTTGAGATGGATATGCTGGCATTTGCTGGGTACATTCTTATCTGATTATCTTGTTATGCTCAAGTTTGCATCTACATGGGGGTGGAGGGTCGGATCTTACATAAATTGTTGACTTTGTTGCATATGGTATAAGACAAGAATGTAATAGGAGCGGAAAAAAAAACCAAAGCAAATCACACACAAAATTACATGTAGAAATATGTTTGTGTACGCACACATTGAGTTAAACTTTTCAAAGATTTGATGGTACTTTTGTAAAATATTTAGGGTAAGTGGGAGTGGGGGTTCCCTTTAACCAACCCCTGTCATAGTTTCCGCTTCCCAGCATAACTTATGCTTCAAGGGACATTGAATACAGATTGGTTTGACTACTCGTTGATTCAGAACAGGAGAAGAAAGAGGTAAAAGAAAGATTGAAAAATAATTTAACACGACTACTTTAACTGAACTTTAACCTTTTATTTTAGTGTCAATTGGGCAAAACTAAGATTCCGGCACAACATGTGCATTCTATATAGTCTCACTAAAATGAGGTAAGTTACTAGCGAAATCCTTACATAAAATGAGGAATGACTAGAGTGTTGGCCTCTATATCTTGTATTGAAATTTCATATTTCATTGCCGCTAGACTAGCTAGGCAAGGGGTATTTTTTTTGTTTGTTTTGGACGAAGACCGAAATAGTTCATGAGTTTAGATTTTGAAAAAGAATGTTATCTGAGGCCTTAACATCTGGTATGATTATTCTCCAGCTGCTTTGATATTTTCAACCCCAAAGAGCAAGAGATATTGAAGAAGTATCGAAAAGAAAATTTCGCGCCAAAGAAGCTCGTCTACGAGGAAAGAAGAGCCATTGGAAAGTGCCCATTAACTCCTGAAGAGGTAATATTATCTTTCTTGTTAATGCTTTACATTCTGCAGTATATGGAGCCCATCAATATTAAGATTATAACATTAACCTGGATGGCTGTTACCTTGCATCGGTATCTTATGTTTTTCTTATCATTTTGAGATAACAGGATACAGATGACATTTTCTATAATAAAATACTAACAAAATTGTCACCCCATTTGTATGCAGGTTGGCCTTATTTTACGTGCAATGAGGTTTAACAATTCTACCAGGATATACCTAGCTGCCGGTGAACTATTTGGCGGGGAGAGATTCATGAAACCGTTTCGGGCTTTGTTCCCTCACCTTGAGACCCACAGTTCTGTGGATCCCACAGACGAGCTATTAGAAAACACCCAGGGATTGTTAGGGTCTGCAGTGGACTACATGGTTTGTCTCCTCTCTGATATTTTTATGCCTACATATGATGGCCCTAGCAACTTTGCCAACAATCTCCTTGGACACCGCCTCTATTATGGCTTCCGGACCACACTTAGACCCGACAGGAAAGCTCTTGCTCCAATCTTCATTGATCGAGAGAAGGGACGGACAGCTGGTTTTGAAGAAGCCGTAAGGAAAGCCATGCTCAAGACTAACCTTGGTGGGCCCCACAAGAGGATCCCACCTGAGTCTTTCTATACAAATTCTTGGCCGGAATGTTTCTGCCAAACATCTCCAAAGAATCCAGAAGATAAATGTCCACCGGACAATGTTTTGGAAATTCTGGAGGGCCAGTTGAGTGAAGCAACGGATGGCCGGGAATCAAATTCAACAATATCTGTAGCCGAAAGATGAGAAGGTAGTTGCAGGACTTTTAGCGGATACTTGTGCCACCGCCATATTGTTGAATCCCTGTCTGCCTAATTGACAAGGTATATGGGGTTTCTCTAATCATATAAGTTGATGGTTTTTCGGCGGTCTGATTTGAGACCGGTTCCATGTTGGTGATTGGTGGCAGGTTCATGTTCTGTGAATCTCCGACCATTGTGATTTAGTATTTCGACAAAGAAGACGGCAAGTTGGCACTGATACTGTGGCTGGATGACACACGAGACACGTTGATAGTTACAAATTTGTTATGCTGTGATCTAAACATATACTTTGTGAGCTACTGTATGATATTGAATCGACTTCCTTGTATGATTCTGCCATGTATGGCCGTAGTGACATAGTCTAACGATTTTTCAAGTCTTACCTTAACAAAATAAACGATTACCATAAACTTACTTGGTATGCTCCTGCTCATTATGGTTTTCGCTTTTCGATAGATCGCTCCCACGGTGGGAGGAGTCGTTAGCATCAACGAATGCCTGGACGGAACAAAGGCTTCACGTAGAGGCATCTCTAGAACCTTAGTTGTTATTGAGAGCCTCACCCTGCCATCCTTCTGGATTTCGGTGTTTTATGGGCGCTCTTGAAGGGTTGATTCACCTTTGCTAGGCTATATCCATGTACAGAGTCGATTCACCTTTACATGTCAAATATTTGTGCGTACGTATTTTTTATTATACGCATGTCAAACTGTGATTTGCAACTTCAGTATACAAGTTCGCGGTGTTAGGGTTAATCATGTAGGGTAGATGATAGCAGTTTGGATGCAAGGGGCGCTTCCTAGCGTGTTGCTGCTTACTGTCGTTTTTCAATATTTCTTAGTGACTTGGATGGCTGAACTTCCGATTGGTTTGGAGTCAATTTAGATGGTGGTTTTTTTTTTGGGGCCGGGGTGGAATTTTAGGATTAATAAAAACTCATTTTTCAAAATAAATAAATAAATAAATAAAAACTAATGAAAAAAACTTGAAAACTTTAAGTTTTAATAATAAAGACCAGATAAAAGGTAAAATGAATAATACTATGATTGACTTTTTAAAGTAAAAATATGATTTTTCGTTAAAATAAACAGTAACGAAAGCTTTTCGTTAAAGTTTTTATTTTTTTTTCAAACCCAAGAAGGCTTTTACCCCTCTTTTCCGTATGCTTAGATTTTCGCCCTCTTTACGTGTGAAAATGACTTAATTGACCCTGTAGTTTTAATTACATTCAAACCTTTAACCTGATTTCCATGTTCAAGACCCCCTTTGAGAACAACTCGAGCATCCCTCGAGAACTGCTCGATCCCATCTCGCATGCTTGTCAAGCTATCTCGTCGTAAGTGTTATATTCACTTGCTGTCATATTACTCGAGGGGTGTCAAAGTATGCTTCAATTGTTCGCAAGGAGGGATCGAGTTGTTCTCGAAAGGGTCTCGAGCAATGAGAACTAGACACAGTTTCAATGCAATTAAAATTATAAGGTTAGTCAAGTCTTCATACATAAAAGATCCCCTCTAGCCTGTGGGGCGCATAGCCTACGTGTTTTTACCCCTTGATCATTATTAGCATGCTTTTTCTGTCCAAATATTGATACAAGAACAAACAGATAAAATAACAGCAAACCATTCGACAATCCACCAAATCGACTCGTATGACTAGTGTCACAGTAGACAATGTTACCCTGCTAGAATTGGTGGAAAAAACGAAACAAGTCTATCCAGACTATTCAACCAAATTAATTGAAGGCAACCATCTGTTACTCTAAGAGCATATACATCCGGTCATTTACAAAACATGGACATTTGAAACACAAAATGATGGAAGAGAAAAAGAAAAAGTAGTGAATGTAAGGTAAATTAGCCTGAGGATTGTACCCGCAACTTGTTGGCAACGTAGAGCAGATGGCTGATGTTTGTCGGAGGATAGCTCTGCAGTAGTTTGAGATTTGAGGTAAAATCACCTGCTAGTAAGCGTCTCCGAATGAGAATCAACATTGCACAGCATACTCGAAGAAGGGTTTCCTACAGTTTGTCAGTTAGCTTCGTTGTTAGCATACAAACAAACAAAAGAAAAAAAAAAAACCAAAAGCAAACTCCTAAGAGTGGAGCACCACTTATAGTTTGCATCTTGGGACCTCAACCCTAGTCAAGTTTGATAGCTCAACTGATTTGCATATTATTGACCATCTAAGGGTGGTGAATAACACCCTGACAACAAAAGAAGAAAGGGAAGAGAAAGTAATAAAAATACTACCTGAGGACCTTCGGGGTCACTTAAAAGTGTATCCCAAATGTGAAGGCTGTCTGCGAAATTGAATTCCTGGGTTAAGAGGAGGGTGATCCACCTAAATGCATAAAATTGGGGATTGACCTGTCATTTTAAATTAAAACCCAGTCAGTACTAAGCAACAATTTTAGTGAACTACATACATTATTCTTGAGTAACCATGAAGACCTTGCGTGATGAATATTTAAGCATTTAATAAGGCTGTCAACAGGAGACAAAATAATAATTCTCTCAGCCATCTACGAAAAATCATTGATTTTGATCACATCTCTAAGGCAGGCACTGGATAACCTTGAACCAGGAACTCAAAAGAATCTAGTAACATATAATTTCAAGGTAACATTTATTTGGAGGCATCAGAGAGCCCCCCCAAAAAAAAGAACACAACTAAGAGTAAAAAATTGTTGTCCAAACGACAGGAAGAACTCGAATATTTTTAGTGAAAGTACAGATTGTAAACCAATATCATAGCATGCAGACATCTTTTCAATTGTGTTCCATCTGTTTGCAGGTTTGATGCACAAAAATCAGTAAACTAGAAGGTAGAGAACTCAGATTGGAAAATAAAAAAAGATAGATGCATAAAATATCTTACTTTGGTCGTGATCTCGAGATGACGCCATAGCTCTTCATCATGTTCCTTTAAAAGCTGTGACAATCTTGTTATTGTGGAACGAATTCCAACAACACTATTATCGAGTTGCTGACAGAAATGATCGCGGAAGCCACTCAATAATTCAACAAAACAAAAGAAGGTGTCTGCTTCAGCAAAGGCCTACAAAACTTGACATTTGGAAACAATGAGAAAAAGTGACCAACAATGATAAATAGAATGACAGTGAAAAGGTGTTATTGCACGAAAGCATAATGACAATACACTGATGTACATCATTGTATCCATCCCTTGTCCACGCCTTAGCACAATTTATTGTTCATAGCCAACACTCAAATCAGTCACTCATCATTTTCTTTTGTTAAAAGAGAAATCATAGGCAATGCTGAATAGTTTCATGACAAATTACTCTAAATTGTCCCTCCCTTTGTGCATGTTATGATTAAAACCTCTTTTGTCATACTTAAGCCTACAAGTCCGGAAAAGTATAACCATATAGAGATATTGAACAGAAGAACATGCATTTCAAATTAAATGAAGGACAATCAGAAGTTCAACATCAGCTCCCAAAAAAATATATGGCACTAACATAGAAAAACATATATGATACTAACATAGAAGAAAATATATGGCACTCTTACCGCATCTTCCTCATTGGGATCATTTTTTAAGACATAGAACAGTGGTGCCAAAATTTCGTTCATCCCTTGAACATATCTTATACCCGGATTTAGCTTGGCAAATATAACCAAGATGTCCTTCAAAGCATCCTGAAATTGTTATATAGAACTAAGTTAGCCAAATGGGTTGTAACTTGCATTTGACAAATCTTATAACTGTCCGTACTGTAGTCTGAACCGTACATCAAGCACAAACCTGATTAGATTTAGCATCTTGAGAGTCCCCTGAGAAAAAATGCATGTCTGGATGAGTGCGCTTTACATCTCGGTCAATTTGTTCTATGATCTCTGTGTCCTACATGATCCAAAATTGGAGTTGCATATCTCAAACGGAGGTTTTGCACCAGAAACTGTTACCACCATTCTATAACGGTAAAACGTGACAATGAACCAAGATTTACACAGAAGGTTGAATTATTAACTACATCATACATATGGTCTGAACAAGTTACATTCTTCACTTTTAACAGAATCACATCACAATTTACTTGAAAACATCAGGTTTCTTCATCAGTTCTCCCCAAATAATCTTGGTTTGTTTGTACCATGACTTTCTAAGTCTGTGAAACACGTTTGTTGGTTTCTGAAACTATTTTAAAGTTGGCTTATAAAAAAATTACTTTCCATTGTGTAGATAATGGAATGGAAGAAAGTTTGCTCATTAATCAATTGAGAAAGTAAGTTCACTAGCTATTTACCTGAAAGAACTGATTCCAGACGCTGGACTTCCCAAGACTCAATGGATGCTCCCCATGAGGTATTTCAGATCTTGATAGCAACCCCTTGCTTTGACATTTTAATTCATCATGGTCGCTAGTAGTGCCGTTATCCATCTTCCTCGTGATTTCTGACTGACTAGCCAAAGGAAACATTCAGAAAGCCAGATTTTCACAGAATTTGAAAAACGAAAAATGTATGAATCACATAGCATATTTTGACCTTTCAGTTTTCGTTTTATCATAACTAATCATTAAAATCCACAAAGCTGGCTAAGCCGCTATGAACCAAGAAACATGTAATATACAACACTCCAAGGATAAATAATGATAACTGCATTGCCAAATTGGAACGTTTGCAGTAAAACCTGTGGGTTACCCCTGCTCTCAATTTCAGAAATAAATTAATGACATATGCTTTCTAGACAAAATTGTCCAGTAACAACTCTTTGCACTATTAGCATTACCAGCTGATGCTTCAATAGTATCATTTTTTTTTTTTTAAATATTCGTCAGCATCTCAATGGATTTAAATAGCTCATGCTCCCAATTAAAGCAAACTCTGTTCTTCTTAACCCTATGCCATTAATCTAGTTTTTCGGTTTGATCTTTAAAACCCAAACATGAACATAAAAATGTAGCGTGAAAACAATAAACATGACTTACAGGATTCATCAAAAGCTCATCTTTAAAATGCTTGTACTGTGACCTCTTTTTAGCTAACTCAGACGACCAAAGCCCCCGATCTGGTGGTAGATATCCGAGTAAAAGCTGCAAGCAACAATTATCAACCATTAAAACTAATCCAGTTCCTTGGCTGCATCATGGGAAATCAGAATTGCACACTTGTTTCATTATGTCATGCTCCATCGGCTAGACGGGTACGTCTCAAGTCCTCAAGTATCATTCTATCCATAATAAAGCTAAATTTTCACCAGAAATTGCCCGCATTTTCTCTAAAAACAAACACCTCCTACACACTAATGAAATCAAACAAAAAACCCGAATCATTATCACCTTCCAGACTGTAGACCGTATCCCAGCACCATCCGGTATGCCCTGCGATGAAATTCTCCGCAATTCACGCAAATTAATCACCTTCCTCGACAGCTGCAAACAAAAAGTTAAGAAAAACCCAATCATTTATCAGCTACACATGCAGAGAGAGAGAGAGAGAGAGAGAGAGAGAGAGAGAGAGAGAGAGAGATAGGCTAACCTCGGCCAAGAGCTGAGACTGTCTGGAGATATCTTCGGGGGACGGAGTGGTGTTATTGCTCTTGTCTTCGTGATCCGGAAATGAATCATGTGGATTGGGGCTCGGGAGGAGGCTTGTCTTCCCTGGTGGATTTGGGAGGAGCAACAGGGATTGGCGGGTGAACCGTGGAAGCCGGCTCAGAGTCTGAGGCAGAAGAACTTGAAATTTCGGTGGTCAGGCCGGCAGGCGGTGGGATTGGAGGTGTAGCGCTGGACGCGATCGTCGTCGATGGAAGGGGAGGGCGTGGAGGAGGACCAGAGCGAGCTGTTGAGCCATTCGGGGACTCGCTTCTTCACCATTTGAGGTGAGTGAAACATGCAATTTGGGGGAATTGGATCGATTGGATTGAATATCTAGGGTTTCTTTCTTATGTGTTCTGTGAGCTGACGACGGAGCTTCTTTCTTCTGCTTGTTTTGTCGCCACGAGTCTCTTCTCCGAAGAAGGAAGACAAGGCTGACAGATAACAGAGAGTGAGTGATTGAGGAGAGTTGGGTTATATAACCTTCTTGACAGACGAATCAAAACACGCCACCGAGAGATTTTTTTTTTCCAGTAACACGGTTCGATATAATAATACAAATAGTCATATAATTAAGAAAAAATGTTTAACCAATTGTATTATGACACATATTGGATTAGGCTATGTTTCTAACACATTAAATTCATTTATTTAAATTATAAAGAGTAAAATTCGAACTTAAATGAGTGAAACAGATTACTCTAATCAACTTGATTAATATCATATCTAACACAAGAGTGTCAGAGTTGAGAATTACCCTTAATCGCAAACTATATCAAATAATAGAAGCATGTGACAAACTTTGTTTAACTGCATGTATAGGATGAGTGCAACATATTTCTTAATTTTTGTACCAAGGTGTGCTACGCTCGACTTACACATTTTAAATGTATTTATATACGTTAATTGCTTCAATAACTTTTTTATGACAAAAAAAAAGTTAAATATTTGAAGTGAAAGAATAATATTCGAACATGCTAGAAAAAACTCTTCATAAACCAATCAAAGTAGCTGAATCCACATATTAAAATCGGTCTTTCAATTTTCATCTACATTCTATTGAATTTACATTAAGAATAGATAAAATAATATTTAATAAACAACTAATTGAATTACATTATTGCTAACCTATTGTGAGGCTAAGTCCATCCCCTCTCCCTTAGTGTAGTAAACATTGTTTGTTCAAACAAAACTAAAACGATCATTTGACAACTAATTGAATCACATTATTATGCGCATGCGAAATGTCTTTTTTATAATTGGCACTACGTGCCTCTTAAGTGTTTAAAAATAGAGAAAATAATACAACTGATTGAATCACATTATTGTGCGTGTGTGAAAGACATTTTTTTATCACCAACAGTACGCTTAAGATGTTTTGAACGTGTTTAAAAATAGAGAAAATAATATTTAATAAACAACTAATTAAATCACATTATTGCTAACTCAATGTGAGGCTAAACCCACCTTCTCCTCCTTAGTAGGCCTGGCAAACGGGTCGTGTCTGTCGTGTTCGTGTCGTTTTCGTGTAACACCTGTTATCTTAACGGGTCGTGTCGTGTAACACCCGTTATCTTAACGGGTCCTTAACAGGTCGTGTCACTTTACCCAACGGGTAAAGTGACCCGACCCGTTATGACCCGTTAAGAAAAAAATATATTTTTTTACAATTTGCACATACCACACATTGCGACATAAATATTACTTGAAAACATTAAAACATTTCTCGTTCAAGTACTATATCTACACTCGAAAATGAAAGCCTAATAAAAAAAATAATACATACACTACTAATCTATTACAAATATTAAATGTGCAAGGATAAAGAGTTTTTGTTTTTAAGATTGTAAGTCTTTCTTAAAAGTTTACACCTCCATTTACAAAATCTTCAATTTACATCGAACATCATGAAATTATATTGGAACTTTGGCTTGATCTATTGCCTTCAAGAGTTATGTTGAAGATGTTTTCAGTAAGATTTTCCACGTCAGAACTCTCTTCCGCATAAACTAAGTATAGAAAAAGCAAACATTAAAAATCATTCAATTATGAAAAGTTAAACAAAATAATTATGAAAAGAAATAAAATAATAATACTATACCATATAAAAATATATTACCTCCTTTTCCAAATAGCCAATCTCGTGTGCACAATAAAGCTTGAACTGTTTCTGGTAATTATTATAGTTTTTACTTTTTAGGGATATAAAATTATTAAATTAATGTATATAATTATTAATATGATAGTTGATTCATACTTTTATTAAGTATATAAATTCCACTAGTATAAATATTTTAAATTGAAGATCGAATTCATTCATTGTATTCATATAGGGTCAAGGAGTGTAGTTATAAAAAATCATCAAAATCGGAGTTAAAATAACCGTTAAATCTTGATTTTTCGTTTATAACCGTCGAAAAGCTTTGTCCCGTTACTTGATCTCTGAATGTTTTTTTTTTGTGATTTTTTGCTGATGTGATCTCCAAGCATATACAAACAATTTTGACGGTTTTGATCGTTGAAATTAGTTTTGGAGAATTCGTAAAATGATAGATTGACTAACACTTAGAGTTTATTTATACTTTTATTAAGTATAACATAAGATTTTGTGGTATCCACTTGTGTAAATATTTTAAATTGAAGATCGAATTCATTCATTGTATTCATATAGGGTCAAGGAGTGTAGTTATAAAAAATCATCAAAATCGGAGTTAAAATAACCGTTAAATCGTGATTTTTCGTTTATAACCGTTGAAAAGCTTTGTCCCGTTACTTGATCTTTGAATGTTTTTTTTTTGTGATTTTTTGCTGATGTGATCTCCAAGCATATACAAACAATTTTGACGGTTTGGATCGTTGAAATTAGTTTTGGAGAATTCGTAAAACGATAGATTGACTAACACTTAGAGTTTATTTATACTTTTATTAAGTATAACATAAGATTTGTGGTATCCACTTGTGTAAATATTTTAAATTGAAGATCGAATTCATTCATTGTATTCATATAGGGTCAAGGAGTGTAGTTATAAAAAATCATCAAAATCGGAGTTAAAATAACCGTTAAATCTTGATTTTTCGTTTATAACCGTCGAAAAGCTTTGTCCCGTTACTTGATCTCTGAATGTTTTTTTTTTGATTTTTTGCTGATGTGATCTCCAAGCATATACAAACAATTTTGATGGTTTTGATCGTTGAAATTTTTATAAAATTTAATATAATATATAATATATATATAATATAATTAGTATAGATAGACTTATATTTTGGGGGTATAATTATTATAGTATATATTTATTATAATTATTATAAATTTTATAGTTATTTAATATATATATATTTATTATAATTTTAGGGGTATAAAATTGTAAAATTAATGTATAATAATTACAATATTTTTTAGGGGTTATAAAATTATAAAAATAATATTCTGCTTATCGTGTATCGTGTTTACCCACGTGTATACCCGACCCGACCCGTTATCTTAACAGGTGCTTATCGGGTTACCCGATAAGACCCGATTCGTTATCGTGTCGACCCAAACACCTGTTAATTTCGTGTCGTGTCGTGTCGGGTTATCGGGTCGTGTTAGAAATTGCCAGGCCTACTCCTTAGTATAGATAATATCGTTTGTTTGAAAAGAAAAAAAATAATAATTTGACAATTAATCGAATCACATTATTATGCGCGTGCAAAAGACATTTTTTATAAACAGCATTACGCGCCTCTTAAGATGTTTTGAATGTGTTTAAAAATAGAAAAAATAATATTTAATAAACAACTGCTTGAATCATATTATTACTAGCCAATTGTGAGGCTAAGCCCCCCCTTCCCTTTAGGATAGATAATATCGTTTGTTAGAAAAGAAAAAAAATCATTTGACAACTAATTGAATCACATTATTATGCGTGTGTGAAAGACTTTTTTTATAACCAGCACTACGCGCCTCTTAAGATGTTTTGAACGTGTTTAAAAATAGAGAAAATAATATTTAATAAACAACTGATTGAATCACAATATTGTTATCCCATTGTGAGGCTAAGCCCACCCCCTCCCCCTTAGTACAGATAATATCATTTGTTTGAAAAAAGAAAAACAACAATTCTTTGACAACTAATTGAATCACATTATTATGCACATGTGAAAGACCTTTTTTATAACCAGCACTACGCGCCTCTTAAGATGTTTTGAACGTGTTTAAGAATAGAGAAAATAATATTTAATAAACATAATCACATTATTGCTAGCCTATTGTGAGGTACTAATTGTAAATTAAAAAAAAGAAAGCTGTACAAAAATAATTAATTATTAAAAAAACACTGTTTATATGACGAAAATACCCCTGGATTATTTTGGATTGTTTTGAACTTTTTGTTTGGGGGCATTTCTGTCCACTTCTTTTTTGTGAAGCTTGTGACCCCAAAAAACAAAATGAGCTAAAATATAAGGTGTATGAGGTGTAATTTGATCAGGTTTGGATGCCAAGGAGAAGAAGGCAACTATATCTATATCTTGTAAATCTGTGATTTCTTGGTGCTTTGAGGTCTACTTAATTGTGGCTAGAAAGAGTTTCAGACATTTTTTAGGCCATGGACTTCTATTTTACGGATATCTTAAAAATAATAGGATTCTATGTCATAATACAATATATGTATTAGTTTTTTTTTATATGTCATTGTATTATTAACACATAACGCCACTGTGACGTTGTACCTTATCAAACAAGTTCTCCTTCTCTTGTAGATGTCTATGAAAATATTGAGCGGTTGTGCCTATTCTCTTTTCGGGCCTAGGAGGAGCTTGTAAACACTAGTTATACAAGCTTGGTATAACCTTGTACTTGCATGAAACAGGTTGGTATTCAGTTCAAATCTTCTATATAACTGGTGTGATTATCAATGCAACTGACTGCATTTATCTTAGCCGATGACCAACCCTTACATACTTTGTTGTTTGTGTCTTGAATTCCAATCTCATGAGGGTTGTTGAATAAAAGATAATCACAGATATCTTTGATGGGAGATGTAGAATGTCTTAAAATAGGCATTTTATATTTTTTTTCTTGGTTGAACAACTTTCAGATGGTAGAATGTAAATTATATATCTTCACAGAAGATGAAAAGAAAAGTATGTGTTTGCATTTTTTTCTTTTTTTATAACTTTAGAAGGTGAGTTGTGCGAGCCAAAGAGAAAATAAATAAGATCTCAAATTTACATATTGCCTATTAGTGTAGAACTTATATTTACATCTTCTGATGATACATGAATGTAGTTTTTTTTTCCATCTCAAATTTCTATCTCTCAATTGAAAATACTCTTATGAAAAATGACAGAAATTAACAATTTTTAAAAGGTAAAGAAATGTGTGTAGATAGCACAACCGTTGGCAATATTATTCATTTTGGTTCTTTATTTTCATTTCCTCTAATCATTTTCCAAAAGCTTTTTGTACCGTCTACATATTAATAGGAAAATATGTTGTCCCAATTTCCGTACTGTTACAAAATCAGTCGGGTTTATCGATCCCAAAAACTCCAACAACTTGTTATTTGTGGAGCAATATTACGGTATTATATTGATCGTGGGTTATAAGGTACGGGTTGTAGTATTTGTTCAAACTTTTTGAGGTCCGTGTGTTCATTTATCATTGCACTTTCCAGAACAGAAGGGGGCCAACTTATATATGGATATGTATGGAGTCACTCAAGGAGTCTTTTCCAGAACAGAAGGGGACCAACTTATAATGTATGGTAGTCAATCTAAGAATGTTTGGCAATAGTCATCGACATTAGTTGTCCATAACTTAATAAGTAAAAATCATCAGTAGTTAGCTACTTATCGGACGTGATCCTCCGAGGACCCGTCCCCAAAGAAATCAGTCTCTGTCGAGCCAAATTTTAGCAGTGCAATGATATAGTCAATTGAAATAATCAATGCAGTTTAGGAGGACATACTGAAAGGACATGCATGAATTCAAAGTCTAGATACTGGATCAATGCATAGGGCTGAATTCTTGTTCTAGAGCTGACAAATTAGTAACAATTTCACAGCAAACTCGATCTGGATACATAATTGTGCGCTCACTTCGTCTCAGTATCTAACCAGTACTTATTATTCAAATCATTACCCACATCACAATTGTTCGAAGCGTGAATTTTGAAGCCCGCAATCAACAAGACAAGATCTTTCAGGTCAATAGGTGACTTGAAGATTAAGTACTAAATATTAGGCAGAATGTTCACAATCACCATTGCCGTCGCTGTATCCATATCAGCATAAGAAACTTCTAAGCAAACAAGATTCTTGCACTGAGTGCTGATCGCAAAACATTCAACAGCAAGTCCACGATTAGGTCCTCCCTTTTTTATTGATATTTTCCATCTACACAAGCAATGACATGCCAAAATACATCTTTAAGTTAATATGTCAATTTATCAATATCTACAGAACCAAATGAAAAAAGGTAAAAGCTTCCAAAAAATTTCTCATAAGTAGGGCAAAGGCATGGGTGGGGAAACAAACTAATGAGCCCGAAATGGAAGGGGAGTCGCCACAGTACTGTAAAGATAACTAGAGAAGGGCACTGGTAAGTAAAAGCAAGACAAGTACAAGCAGGTGACGAAAGACTGGGTCAGTCGGAAATGAATAACGTTAATGTAATACCCAAGTTTAATTATTTTGTAGTCATTATAAATATACTAACTTGGTTATACTCGAGTAAAGTGAGGAAACCATCTTCATAGATTCAACAACCAATTCCACTTAACTGATCCTGTAACATTTTATCGTAGTCGGCATCATACTGTACCCAAGCAAATAGTAAACTTTGTCGATCTCTTTGCTCACTTATTGTCAACTCTTGATTAATCGTCTGCCAGGAAACTGAAGGTCAAATCCATTACCCTCGTAGTAAAATCGTAATACGAAAACACATGAAGAAAAATTTCCATATTACACTTACAAAAACCGCACTGTAACAATTCAAACTGTAAAACAAAATCCTACCAATCCTTTGCCCATTTTAGCTCTTTTGGGACAGAAGATAAGACAAGACATTATTGTTTTCTGTCACTACCAGTAAAACACCATCTGCTACGAAATATGTACGTTAACAGAACAGAGAAGAACTTTTCCCGAATTGGTCAGATCAACTAGCAAGATTACTTGCCAAAAGAGTTATAAGAAAAAATGGAAAAGAATATAAACCAAAATGGTAAGAAATACACACACAAGCAAGTAACTTGTCCAGCTGATAGAGGAGGATGACCTGGACTAGATAAAATTCCATGAACCTACCCTTAACTCACAAAGGAAACTAGAGAAACACATATGCCGCACTAGTGACGATAACCTGGACTAGATGAGGTTTCCAGAAACCTAAACCTAACTCTAAACCTAACCCTACATTCAGTCTTATAAATAGACCCAAAACTGAGGTGATAAGTACACAAACAAAAACTACATCTTCAGAGATGTGCAGGGTAGCTTCAGAAAACTAATTATAAAGGTGCAGACGATGTTGTTGAAGAACAGGATGGTTTTCTATCGAATCTTTGATTTACCAGAGGTATATCTATCTTTAACTGGCCTTAAGCATTTCACAATCTCATTCTTCAATTTGTAGTGATACATAGATATATATATATATATATATATGAAATGGATAGTATCACTGACATGTTTCGTTCCTGACCATGAACTAGGTGAATGGCAGACTGATTGCCTTGGTTTCTGCTTCTGAATACCAGGTCATTGGTTTCTCGCCAGCATGCCAGTGGCTGCAAGAACTTTGTTGGTGATCCTCAATCCCAGGTCGTTAATAGATCAATATTTTACTTGATGAACAAGTACCATCAAGCAAAATATTTAAATGAAAATTGCACGGCAGTTGAAGTTAGTGCATCAATTATAGGAAGGACCCCAGGATTGCCCCTTTGTTCTTAATCAAACAACCTAGAAATTTTGAGTAGGACTGTGGGTGTGCGTTCTTGTGAGTGAGAAAGAGGAAGCTGAAGAGGACTTCCTTGCCGCCAAAGACCAATGTAGATCTTGTTTTGGTATATGTTTGTGGAAAGAATTAATAGATGTTGAATTTGTAAGAGTCATTTCTCTATTATATCGCTGTGTGTTCTCAAGTTTGTTGTCATCTAGAAATCATGCTACGTTGTTAAGAGATAGTACTGAAATATGTTACAGCTATGTACAATTTATTCCTTTTTCTATGCTCGGATTTTACCTATATTACAGTCCTTACATGTACAAATTTCATGTGGGAGTTCCTCCTTGAGGTCATGGACCCTAAACCTTCAAATATTTCTACCTATCGTCAATTCAAAATCTATTTCAGAACTGCAGAGAAATATAAATTTTTCTACATATCGTCAATTCAAAATCCATTTGGTGACTCAAACTTAAAAGAATTTCCAGTTTGCAGCAAGATTAATTAAACCATAGCAACGTCTTCATATTGCATAAAGGAAAACTGCAGATGAGGACGAGTAGTACTTTGATATCAATATTCGGATCCCACTGGTCTTCCTGCCACAAAAGTGAGGATGTAAATCCCAGTTACGTAACCAATTGCAATCAACGGTAACTCAGAAACAAGAACTGGGATTTAACGCCATCGGCCACAGCCGAATTGCAATCAACAACGAGATCAGAAACCCCTAGAGCAGCAGAAAGAAAAGGGAGGGAAATTGAGAAAAAAAAAAAGCAGCAGAAAGAAAAAGGAGGGAAATTGAGAAAAAAAGGAGGGATTAGGGTTTAACGAAAAAAGACCTTGTTTTTTTTTTTTCTTTTTCTTTATTGGCTTGAAGTTGGAGCTGAAGTTTGACGTTACCATCGGTCGTATGCCACTGAAGGCGGTGAAAGGGAAGTCAACTTGAGAGAGAAGCTTGTAAAGAAAGCTTAGGGTGGAGATAGGATTCTCTTTAGCCTTATTAAGCACAAAATTCACTTCAAATCCTACAAAATCTCTTACTTAATGAAATTCTTCAAAATCTTAACGTTTTGAATACCTACAGATTTGTATGTAATCTTTTAAAATCT
This sequence comes from Pyrus x bretschneideri, assembly GCF_019419815.1. Classification (NCBI taxonomy): domain Eukaryota; kingdom Viridiplantae; phylum Streptophyta; class Magnoliopsida; order Rosales; family Rosaceae; genus Pyrus; species Pyrus x bretschneideri. Next base: position 787,000 of record NW_025999435.1, on the reverse strand, counting down.
TAATTACTACACTTGAATTTGGATGTATTCTTAATCCTATGAAATCCTACTTTGACTACAATATGATTTCAAAGTCTTTTAAAATTTTAATTGATTACATCCTGATTCTAAAATCATTTAAAATCCTTCCAAATCTTAATTTGAGTACACCCCCTAAACATCTTTGCATGAGAGTTTACATGACATTGGGACTCTGTATCCATTGACAATCAATTTGGAGATGGACGTATATTGTAACATGGTATACGAGCGGACTATCCATGGATTATTAGCCAAAATTAGGACATACACATGATCCGCTCGATGCTCAATTATATAGTTTCAATTTCTATCTTTACTTTAAATTACTTTGCAAGTTTAAAAACAAGAAAAAATGGAAATGTCCTAATAATTTTGATATTTGTTTATTTTCCATATTCATCCCTATTTCCATTGTACATTGTCATTGACATCAAGTACATCGTATCGGTCCAGCAAATAGCAAATATTAACACAACGAACTTGCCAAAAACAAAAACTGAAAAATGAAAACAAGAAGAAATGGAAACATATGCAAATTTACTTGCATATGTTTTTAGAACACAATTTGTTACCATATACATATATATTCCTCCCATATGTTTTACCATATATATTAATAAATAAATAAACATTTCAAAACTCCATATCCACTAAATCCCCTTGGTTAAAATCACTTTTAATTATGACATCTTAAATACCAACTCTAAACTTCAATTTTTTAGGAAATTTGTCATATTGTAATATACTTGATGCATGAAATAATAGATAACTTGTGCGGCGCGTAAGTAAACCCAAAAACATTTAATTGAGTACGTATGGATTACCATGCACGTAGTCACACCCTTCCAATATTCTTCTGCGCATTCATAAAACAATGTATATTCTCGTGAACGTGGTATGTGAAAATGCTCTTAACTTGAGTTGTTTGGCAGTTATGTTCTTATTTTTTGTTTCTTTTGAGTTACCATTTGATTTTTTTTTTTTTCTTTTTCTATCAGCATTTTTTTTATGGCATGTTAATTCGTATGTTAATTGAAAATTTAAATTATATCAATAGTTAAATTTTTTTGCGTGGAGAAAGAAGTTGGTGAGCCTGTAAAAAAGAAAAAGGGATAAGGTTGGTGAATACTGAGTGGGAATATCTCTTGCAGACTTGCCAAACAGTACCCATTTTTTTGTTCTAGAACCCTCTATCCTCCCTATAAATTGATCCAGTAATTAGTCATTTGTACATCTTGAAAAACTCTTACATTGTGTTTTGGGTTCTGGTTGGGGATTTTATCTTCTAACATAGAATGGTAATTAGGATGTGTGGGGTAGCTCCAAAAACCCTAGATGATGAAGATGATGAGGATATGCTGGTGATCTTGATTACGATTCTCAACCAGTAATCGCATCCATGATTTACCAGAATTTAGGTATATTTTAACCCTCAATATGTAAATTAATCTAAGTTGATTGATCATCCTGCTATATCTAATGGTTTTTATTGACTATAAACTCCATAAAATTCTACAAATTTATTTGATAAAACAAAGAATTTCAACGAAGGTTTGATGAATCCTGTATTCGCCAACTTTACTAAATCTTCAAATATTTTTAGGAAAGTTCATTTGCATCTTTTCATTAAAATTTATTTTTTCAAAAGATAGATAACTTGTACGGCCCGCAAGTTTTCAAGGATGGGATAGGGGTTTCGCCAGAAGTATTTTCCTTTCTTCATCCCGTGCTTTTAGCCTTTTCGGTCTTGATTAATGTCATTTGTGTTTTTTTCTAAACTGTGTGGTCACTGGATCTGATAATTGATGTTTTTTCTTCTTCTGTATAATAAGCTAGCTATGTTTGTTCATGGCTAAACCTATTTAGGTTTGATCTGGTCATATATAATTTTAGTCTCTTGCCAATTAGCACAATTTTAGTTTAATCTTATTTTTTGGATATTTTAGTTTTATTTGGATACAAACTTTTAATTTACCGTTTACGATTTAAAAAAAATAAAATAAAAAATGGTTAGTAACTCTCTTTACATGGGATTGTTTTCTTTTGATTTTTAGTAATTTTACCCTTATTTAATAAATTATTCTTTTTAGAAATAAAAAAACTGAAGAGCATTTTTTATATTATGAACATGTTTTCACTAAATTCACAAGTTAGGTGCAGGTGATTGTGTTTTTTTAATTTATTTATCTAATTATGTTGCTTAATTAACGAATCATTTTCACTCCAGGATCAAGGAGATTGCAAGCAATCTCAGAGAGGAGGAAATCTACGCAATGCTCATGGACGTAGCATGCTTTTCAAGAAATGTTCAAGGTTTGGTTTTAATTTGATTTTGATAATTTCGTAGACTGGAAAAGTTGTTGGATTTTTTAATTTAGGGGTTTTTATACATTGAATTAATTAGGGGTTTTTTTTTATTATTCGTAAATTAGTTTGAATTTTCTGCAACTTTTTATTGATATATTTTTTTTAATTTATTAAAATGTAGAGGAGAATGGCTGGACTCCAACTTGAGTTAGAAATAACTTGAGGGCAAGGCCACGCCATGTAGCTACTGCCAGTGTTTCCTGTGTAACACTGTAGTCCAAGCGGCATCGAACCCCTCCATGTTTAGCTACTGCCAGTGTTTCCTGTGCGAAGTCATGGCTACTCGAATGACAGCACGAAACCCTAATCCTCCTCTAACAAACCTCACCCAACTACCCTCTGTATCTGCCAGCAAATGGAACCCAAACCCTGCGTCGGGCTTCACCCATAGTCAAACACCGCGATTTTTGTATAATCCCAATCTGCAGGCTGCATCCTTCTTCTCCTAATAGCTATCAAAATCCATGGATCCTTGCTGCTAATTAACAAACCTGGTGCCAAAGATGTTCTACTGATATGGGTAGCGACTTTGAAGACAGTACGTAGTAGGGATGGTGAGGACGCCGACTTCAGTTTCGGCCTACAATAAGGAAGAGATGAAGGACATCACCTATGGTTATGGCAATACGGGTTAGGCGATTCTGCCATGGCAGCTGCCCCTTTGTAAGTTTGGAATAAAATGACACCAAGTTCTACGGTCTAGTGATATTTATTTTGACTTGTAAGTGAGAGATTTTAAATTCGAATTTCGGGAATAACAAGTTGTGACAAATTTATTCTTCCATCTCTACTTGATGTAATATATCATTGTTATAAATAATAAATAAAAGTTTAAATGTTCTCATGTTGCAGGTTAATTGTTTTTTGTTACTGATGATTAATATTAGTGAATTTACTTCGACAACTCAAAATATCTATAATATACGTTGTCGTTTATACATGGGTTGTTTATTCACACTTTAAATATTGTTGAATACTTAGCATCTACTTTTTAATTAAATTTGCAGAAAACTAATGACATTTTTCTGGAATCAAGGGAATAAATTAGTAAGTATGTATAACTACTCAAGTTTGTGGAGATGAGTAGTGGCTATGAGAGAAATTTCCTAAATTGTAGATTTGTAGACATGTAGCGCCAACACCACTTGAAAATCCACAGAAAATGATAAAAGGATGAATGCTAATTTTTTATTTTAAAAACACAAACTTTAAATGCTTGGTTTCAAGAAATGTAGTTTTAACACTTTGGTGCACCTAAAGTTTTGAGTTTAATTCCCGGCAATAATAGTGTAAAATAAATAAATGTATGTCGCCATGCACGTAGAGCCTTGTTTCCCAATCTTATACTTCAAGGTATTTATGGGTTTGGAGACAAGAATAAATGTAAATGTTCTATGCTTTTTTTACATTCTGTACATCATATATATCGTCATCAAGTAAATCGTACTGGTCAACATATACAAAGATTACCAAAATTAACTTGCCATACAGTAACAAACGAAAAAAGAAAAACATGAAGAAAAGGAAAGGAACAGAAAAGATTGCAGAATCAACATATAGAGAGAAATGAGAGACATGCGTGGTATAGATAAGAATTTTAAAACCTAACCCTAACCCTAACCCTTATCTTTGAACAACCCTCCACAATATCGCCCAATTAATAAATTTATTATCATTGTTGGAGGGTTGGAAATTCTAAATTTGCTCAAAGCATTTTATAGCTGGTTTATTGGCATATTGACAATGGACAAAAACGTGAGAAGTATGTTTTGGATGTAAATTACACATTAGGGCAAACATTAGAAATAGAAAAAGATCGGGTTAATCGTTGTCTTTTGTTTAATCGATTCTGAATGAGAATCCAAGAGAAAATATTAATTTTAGTAGGTAATTGTTGTTTCTAAATTTTGAATAATAATGTATCGATACCATTTTAATTTCTTTTGTTGACTTATATAATTTTGTCGCCGTTTTAATGGGAAAAAAAAAAAAAAAAGCCATTTTTAAAGAGAGATCATACCATCCTCTCATTTGTCATAGGAATATTAATGGTTAAAAAAAAAAATTCAGATTGTCATTAGGTACAAGTTTAATTACTCAAATGTGTGAAGATGAGTTGCGACTAGGTTAATTAGGAGATAATAACTTCTGTTTTTTTTTTTTTAATATGAGCAGCAATTGTAGATTTTTATGCACTTACCTAAGGTGGGTGTATCCTACTAATCCGAGTATACTGCAAGTTTATGATATTAGTCTATCTCTTAAGCGTTAGTAAACTTATAAAGAAGACATAATCTTGATCTAACTAGAAAAATGTGCAAATGAATTCCCTGTCACTTATGTAAAAAAACATGTACAACAACATACACATAGAGTTTCGTTTCTCAAGCCTACAACCGTTTAATTTACTGAGTGTTTCAACTTCTATCTCTATTTAATTCATATTTTATAAACTATGACCGTTAACTTACTTAGAAATAATTCACGGAATTAATTTCAACTGTAACAATAGTTCTAGCGGTAAAACGATAATTTATTGAAAAAAGGCAAATTTAGATATTCAAGAAAACACACTTCAAAATTTATTCACTTTATCACTTAACACTATAACCCAGATGTCTAATTTTCAAAACATTTGATGGTTATTTTTATAAGGTTTTAACCAACTAGGACTGAATTAAAATCACTCCTACAGATTGAATAGTTTTTATTTAATCCAAAATAAATATCATAATAAAAACTGGTGAGCTAAACTTTAATCAATGGAAGCATGGAATTCGAGTTTGGGACACCTTCTAATTTCAAGAAGAGAAATATACGCTAAACCAAAAGGTAGTTGGTAACCGTCTTAAGTTTATTATGATAAGCAAATTTTTAGCAGTAAACCATATTTTAATCATGGACAAATTGGTGCTGTAATAAACAAATCCAAACATCAAACTTTTTAACTTAAAGAACACCGAAAAATGGATTCTTGATTGCAGAGTCGAGCTCAGACCCAGCTGAGTTCAGCACTGCCATGTCAACCTTGTCCCTCGGAAGGAACAAGAACTCGCCCCCTTCCATTCTCTCAAACTCGCACAACTCAAGAAACTTGACGCCGCCTTTTAGTGAGCCAACCCTTTCCTGTGTGGGCAGTGAGTGATTTGACAACAAAAGAAAAGACATAAGTTATTGACCAAAACAAGAAACATGGACATTGAAAGAGTAAACTAGACCAGTAAACGGCTCTGATTTTGATCGGATCGGCCCAACGGAATACCAGATTCGGATCATAATCAGATATTACTGGTTTATTTTGTAATATTATCACATCGGATTCCATTGGATTCGGATCAGATCCCAATCCATTGATAGGTCTAAGTATAACTTAATAGTTGATAGAGTGGTGACCACGGTATACGCAAACTTTAACAGGGAAGGGGAAGGAGAACAAAAATCCATAACGGGAAAGATTGGACTCAAAAGCGAGCTGTTTCTGTGCAAGATAAGTTGTTCTACCTGGAAAGATGGGTTAGTGAGTCGTATCTTTCTGAATTTCTCCTCATTAGGATTCTTGGCAACATTCCCTACAAAAGTTAAAAGAGTCTGGAATGCTCTCTTCACTTTTGCATCGTCCTCCTACACACAGAAAGCAGAAATAGGTAAGGCCATTGTCCACAGTCCATACAACATAACTTTGAAAAGATAAATAATGAGAGCAATTCTTTTCAAGCAATATTATTCTGCATTTTTGTTTGCTTCTTTTTTATCATTTCATAAAGCAACTTTGGTTAAACTCAAGGGTCGGTGTGTGAGTGACATTAAAAAAATACCCAAGGCCTCATTTCGTATATGGAGGATTGGAAAGGAAAGAATAAGCCACTATTTAGGTAAGTTGATGGAGGATATTAAAAAAATTGTGACCAATTGGAGGTAGGAGATGGATTACTTAAAAAGAAAACTTATCCATTCCGATCCTCTCCAAAATGGTCCGATTAGAACGGAGATGCTTTTCTTCATGTCTAATCCTATCAAAATAAAAACTCATTCTCCTCTACCTTCAATATATCTTTAAGTTATCCATTCCAATTCAATCCTAGACACCAAACAAGTCCTAAATGAGCAATTGACACTTAACTTTTGGGCCTCGTTTGTTAGAGAGAATTAGCTTGGATAGGACTATTCACTATACTAAAGGCATTTTGAAGGGAGAAATAGATGACAATTTCCCTATTTTTGTCCAAGTTGAAGGTTACTTACGAAGAAAAGTTGTCCCTTTTAATCCTGCCATTTTTGTGAGGATTATTAGAGATATCGTTTCTTCATGAATAACCTTCAACTTGAACAAAATATGGAAGTTTTCATCCTTTTCTGGCTTCAAAATGCCTTCAATATAGTGAACAGTCCTATCCAAGTTGGTCCTCTCTATCAAACCTCGACTTGTTCCAGAACTGTATGTGGTTCTCTAGAAAGTTGCTCAATATGAAGAAATTATAATATTGTTTCTTTCCTAATGAATTATTTGACCTTACGGGCAACTGTTTTTACCTTGTGATTCTGCTTGAGAGATCGCAAACATTCTCTCATTTGCTCTGCTTTTGTGGCAGGCCTTATAGGCACAAAGCTCTGCACGTTAGATACATAAATACGACAGAAATCACATTCCTACAGACTTCAAACAATTTCTGAATGGCATTCACTAGGCAAATAGTATATACAAACAAGCTCTTGCCTTTCTCTCTTCCACAACAGGTGCAGCAGGTTTTGCAGTTGAAGGATCCTCTACTGGCAACCCAAGTTTCCTCCTCCTCTCTGCCTGTGAAGAGTGATGAAGAAAGACGAAAACTGATTTCTTATTTTATAAAAAAATAGCAAGATAGATTGACAAGGGGAAGCAATTCCTAAAATGCTAAACAGAGAAATGGGATATTTTGGGCCCTTGATTCTTTCATTACTTGTCACGTGAGATATAGCAAGGCTTTGATGGAAAGCCATGATCACAAGGCTTAATTGTAAACCCATCATAGTTTGTGAGTGTTTTCAATAAACTTTAAAAGGAGGGGTGGGATAGAGGTGGGTATCTTCTTTATACGAATCTGAATGCATTCACGATGCATGTTAGTTAACCCTCCTGCTATATTTTAAGTTCAAAATGTGAAAGGAAACACAATATTCAGATTAGCTGTTTATTTGACCAACTATGGGAATTCATTGGGTGCACGTTATAACTTGACTTATATGCAATCGGTCCCACTTTCACATACTTTCCAGTGCACAAAAGTAGGGTACCTTGTATGCTAACTAAAAATGTCTAATTCAATGGCATGTGCACCATTAAATACAATCCTTTCACTAGTTATCTCTCCTTTTTATCTGAAGAGGTCTTTGTGCCTCTGCAAGAGACAAATAAACCAATAAAATGAGACCAAAGACAAAAAGTCTTGCAAAAGTTTCTAACATCTGAATGAAGATATTCAGAGTCTCCATTGTAAGCCAGACTCCGTAAGCCCTACAAGATAGGTCAGGATTTCAATGTCAAACATGCCTGGTACGGATCTACTTGTATATGCCTTCAGACTAACTCCTACATTTCTCGGAATCTCAGTCAGTTCCTTGAATTAAGAGTTCAAACAATGCTTTTCTCTGCCTATTATTTCTTCGACTGTTTAGCTCAATTTTAAGGTTTCTTCTGCAAATATAATTCAGAATTGATTTGGAAAAACAAAACAAAAGACATACTTCTGGTATGGCTCACGGTCTCCTAGAGGAATATTTTAAACACATGATTAAAGAATGCAAATTTACCAAATTGCACTTAAAGCCTGTAAAAAACAACACTGTACAAGGACACATCTGAAAATACGATACTCACCCAAAAACTTAGCACTGAAAACTTTTGTACAATATTAAACACAGTGATTAAACATATCTTTACCTTATCTTCCTCCAACTTTTGACGAATCTTTTCCCTAGCTCTTTTCTCTTCGTCTTTCTCTGCTTTTCGCAAAGCAATAATCCTATCACAAAGAAACATTTCCATGCCAATGGAAGACGAATTCAGGTAATGAAAGGGAAAAAGGCGATTGATGTCATTAAATGGTAGATTGAAAAACAAGCACAAGATGTAACACAAAAGATTCAGTAAATGAAGATAACCTTTTTCTTTCATTGTCTTCTTCTATTCTCTTCGCTTCTAGGAGTTCCTTGCCCACTCGAATCCTCTCCTGAAGAACCACATACAGAGAAAAAGGAATCTATCATTTACATTTGATCAAAACACTAGTAGAATTGAAAATTGAGAGGCTGTATTATATATTGTACACAGTCCTAGCTTCTGAAGGTTCCTCATAAGTTTTTAAAGTAAATGAATCCACCAGAAATACTTGAGCAATGGGCATAAATATCTAGAAAACTAAAATTTAAACATATGTTCTCCTTGAATTGCACAAGCAAAAATAGGACCTCATCGAAAAAGCCAATTCTTTTATTGACATCATATTAACAAAATAAGGGGAAATATTATAAATTGTCAAAATTAAAATTAAAATTCTTCATAGGGGAATATGAAGAAACAATACTTAATGGTGAAGAAGGAAAAGCATGTCCAACAATTTGTCTTTTGTGGTAAAAAGGAACAATACTTAATGGTGACGCACACATACATACAGTTGGAAAAGGTTACTCCTGCAATGCAATTATGGACAAGAGGGAAGACATTAAAGGTACCTTTTCTTTCTCTCTTTCCATTCTCTTCTCTTCTTCTTCTTTCTTCTTGCGAGCTTTCTCCCTTGAGGTTGGTTGGAAAGAATTATAAGACAAAAGTTAAGTAGTGAGAAGCACTGAGCAAGTCTAAAGCAATTTTCAAACATGAGTATTTTCCCAAAACCGCATTGTCAAAGAAAAAAAATTAAGCAAAACTAAAGGATATATATTTCAAATGTTGCAAACATAGCATTACAGATTTTGGAAAGATACCAACAAGATAAGTTCAAGTACAAGGAAATTTGAAATCAAAATCCCTAGCACGAACATTACCCCCAAATCAATGGATTGGTGAACAACCAGTTGTTAATGTAAAAGGTTCAAATAGCAGAGTACAATTTCCAACTAGGGGGACTGAATTTTCAAGTGATTAGTTAGCTCTCAGTTATAAGATGAAAGCAGAAAATGGGAACTTCAATCTACACCTAAACCTTGCACATCCTAGTATATCAGATTCAACATGCAAAACTGGAACTACAGCATCCATGAAAAAGAATGAGATAAATATTCTGATTTCTGACAAGCAGCAAACTAGAATCAGCAAAAACTTTGGTATCAAGATGATCTAATCTAATCTAATCCTTTTTTTATCTAATCGAAATGAAGCCATCAGTGACACTAACAATTCATGCATAAAGAAACACTACCTAAGCTCTTGTTGCTTGGCTTTCAATTGTTCTGGCGTGAGAGAAGGTTTTGGAGCCTCAACTTTGCTGTTGATTGGTACCTGAGCACAAGCAATCACAAGTCTTAATGAACATAAATTATCCCTACCACCAATCTCTCCTCATAACGTTTCTTTCACCTCCTGATGCAGGAGAGAAGTTCAAAATTCAAAAAAATATATTTGTTTTAGAATTAAATTAAAATTTGTATTAGTAATAGAATTTACAACACCATTTATTACAGGACTCCTCAAAGACTCAAGAAGTTCATATTCATAGCCTTCTAACGTTATTCAAAGAGCACCACAACAACAAACCAAAGAAACAATTCCTAGACTTTGCTTGAAGCAAAATAATGCATGAGAAAATTTCAACACGAAATTTGTGAGCTTCCAAAAAATATATTTATAGAAGTTTATTTGTATAAATGCTACCACTATGATATGATGTCAAACATAACTAATGTCATCAAGTACCTACCTACTGTATCCAATCTTTTGCAGAGAGAGAGAGAGAGAGATGCAAATAGTTCATATCTTATCAAGCAAAATAAATGTATCTTACCAAAGGCATTTCATCCATGTCCGGATCAGTCTCATGTTCAACTACCCAATTGACAGCAGCCTCCAAGCTCGCATTACCTAAAAACCCCCAAAATTATAGGCTGAGAGAATTGAAATTGTAACATCATAAACTTATATCATGTGTAACAGTTTCAAAAGGAAAATTCACAAGCCCACAACCCTATAGACGATCAAACAACTATTGCTAGGCAGTTTTACCAAACTAACCAGAGATAGCAGAATGCAAAGAATTGCATAAACCGTGGGATCCAAATCCAATCAACTAAACATTCACAATAGGGTTTTCCATCCAATCATTTAAGATCAAGAAAGAGAAAGAAAAGAATAAGAGAAGAAAACTAAAACGATGCACAGGAGCAACTTTCATAAATTATAATTCTGGTGCCTTCGTCTTTGCAGCCTATGTTTATGGGTTCATATAGGCGTCTTCATTCCATTTCCCCTATGTAAATAGAAAATGTTTTATTTCATATAATCCACCGTCGGTTGTGTAATGGCAGCCGGAGAGAGAACAACCCAGAAATTATAAACAAATGAAGCTGGATCCTAAACATCAGAGGAACATCAAAAGGAGTCCCCAGCTAAATTGTGACACTATCAAACTTTAATATTTGAATTTAAAAATTAAAAAAAAAAAAAAAAAAAAAAGCCTTTACTACTCAAGAAGACATCTCCTCAGATCTAACAACAAAAGAAGTTAACATCAGATTTTTTAACACTTAACCCCTATAAGTGGCGATATTCCAAATAATAGATTGACAAGCCTCCAAATTATTATAAGAACCCGTCATCTTTGTCAGAGGAACAAAAGAGTGGGAAAAGAAAAATAAAGCCACTAATAGTGAGCCCAGAGACAGAAGCTTTAATCTCAGCTTCAAAGAGATTTTAATTTTTTTCATCAGCTCACCAGAATAGTGAAGTGCACGGGTTGCCCGCGCTGTTGAAAAGCCCATTCCTTCAAGTTCCTCAAGCAGCTTTTTGTCAACCTCTGGAACGACCATTTCTAGATGAAAAATATTGAATAAATCAGGTACAAATCGAATTAATAAACCAGACTAGCAAAAATAACTAACCATCAAGAAAAAAAATATAACAATCGCAGTATGTTTCCATTCATATATAGACAGGTTATAAAGCCTGATTCAGGAATTGAGTAGAAAAACTAAATTCATTTTCCATATTGATCTACAACCATTAGTTTTAAGCCCTGGCTGCTGACAGACTTCCTGATGAATAATTTTGAAGAAAGACCACTAATATTTTCTTAAGGAAGAAAGACCAACAACAAAACAACAAATAGAACTACATGTTGTCATATATTTAGACTCTTAATTCGAATATAACTTAGATACACAGTCTATCTTAAGAAAATATAAAACCAATGTGAAGGCATGTAATCGTAAGAAAATTCCATCTACTACTGAAGGTACAAAATCAACCCAAAAGGAACCAAAGCCCCCTTCAAACAAAACCGGTTTGCCAATAGCAAGAAGCCATGCACAAGGAAAATAACAGTCCCACAGCATCCAAACAACAAACCTCTAGTTATCGCTACACAAGCTCAACAAACTCATACAGTAATGTAGCATCTACCCAAAACTGTACAAATAACAACCTATTCCTAAAAATTAAATGCCTTTCAAAATACAAAACTACAAATTCCATGCTTTGACTTCACACTAAACTGGAAGAAGTACCTTCTGCCGCATGGCTACTTGCACCAACAGCCTCATCGGACCCTGAAGGACTTGCCTTTGGAGCCTCCAAACTTATCGGTTTAGCTGCATCCACAGTCTTATCAACAAACTCGGTGTGCCCAGTTCTTTTGGTGTGCAAATCACTTTCCTGCACAATCAAAGCACCAAAACAATTTGCTTTATTGCCAAGAAAACATTAGTCTAATCTTTAATTCACCGAACATAAACCTATGCTGTAATCATTCATTGAACTCGGTATCCTACTACATTGCTCATTCTCTAACCCCAAATAACCAAAAGATCTTTAAAAAAACTCTCGAATCCAAATGAAACTGAATTTTAATCCACCAGAAATAACATAAACAGTTTCAAAATTCAATGATAAATCCATTAAATATCTTAATCCAACAATAAAGACACTGAATTCCAACTAATGCATGTGAAAATTAAGCTAAAATTATACTGACCCAGATAAACAAATCACTAAAAAGGCGAAATTAGAAAGAAAAAACAAAGGAAATTCAGATAGAGAATAAAATATGATAAAAAGTTCCAAAATTCACAAGCAAATTCATCAAATATCTTAATCCAACTAATGTACATGAAAACTAAACTGAAATTCTACTGACCCAGATAAGCAAATCCAGAAAAAATGTGAAATTACGGGAAAAAAAAAGGTTCAAAATGCGATTGAGGAAGAAAGAGTGAGGAAGTATATATACGGTTTTGGATCGGCATGGTTTGCCGCAAGAGGAGCAGACGAGGTTGAGAACAGCTTCGGTTGACTCAGAGAAGTTCGAGTGGGAGGTGAGCTCGGCGTGCTCTTGGGCTTCCTCCACCGACCTCAGCAGACTCCCGCAATCGCCGCACTTGAGCGATACGCCCGCCATTGATGATTGTCTTCGTTTTCACACCCTCTCTCTCGGTGGTCAGTAGAAATCAGAAGTCACTTGTGCAGTTGGCTGGCTCCTCAAGTTTTCTCCTCCATTCTCTCTCCTTTTTTTCTTTTAAAATAAGGAAAAGCGAAGTGGGTTGCTCGACCTAAGAGCTCAATCTGCCACCAACAAAAGCCCCAAAGCCCAATTTTTATCTCAGCCCAGCCTTTAGCCCAATCCAATTCTCAAAAGCCGAAGTACCAGTTTGGTAATGCTTAACTTTAAAAAAAGGGGTGTGGTATCCACACACCTCTTTTTACTTCTCACACATCTTTTGTTAATTTATGTCCATTGATCTTCTTCAATTCATCCGATCTAACAGCTGAAAACTGAAAATGTGTGGAAGAAGTAAAAAATGGTGTGTGGATATCACACCCCTAAAAAAAAAGCACAAATGAAAAAATGCATCCAGTTTTTTTTTTTGTTTGGTAAACTTTCAAAATCAGTTTTTTTTCATAGTTTTAGGTGAAAAAAAAGCTAAAAAGGCAAAGAAACAAAACCCAGCTTTGGAAAACCAGCTTTTTATCACAATACACAGGTGAACAGTGCCGTTAAATTAATTTCTCAAACTGGCAACCTTACCCTCTCTTTATCCTTCATCCCAATTCTGGACCCCCTCCCCCTCATTTCTCTAGTCAGCTCTTCGGTGCTGTACTACCCAAATTCACCACCCTATCCCCTCCATCTCTTCTTACTCTCCAGATTCGCCACCCCATCTCTCTCCCAATCCCCACCAAATACACCTATTGCCACCTCGCAGACCATGATCCCAACCCACTCCCTGCTAGATGATAACCCAGATTCCACCCACGCATCCGCCATCGCACCTTCCAAAACATGTAATGCCCTAGAAATCGAAATGCAAGAAAAATAAATGGGAGTGAGGACGAAGGTTCTAGATTGCCATAACTGAAAGAGAAATGCGAAGGGACGAAGGTGGGTGAGGACTTTGAAATTTCAAGAGGGATCATTGATGAAAAATGGAAGAAAAGCCATAAACATTTTGGCATAACGAAATATAAAGAAAGAAGAATGAAAAAGCTAGAAAGAAAAGGAAACAAAGAAGAAAGGAAAAAGGAAACAATCATGAACTTTTTGGTAGAAAGAAACAGAAAGGAAGAAAATCCCATAAGTTTTTTGTTTTTGTCGTTTTTTTTTTTTTGTCATTTTACGCAATCACAATTGTTTTACATAAAATATTTATCAAATAATATAACACTTCTTTTTTTTTATTAAAAGCATTTATATAATTATTGCTACCAAACACTTTACTGCTTTATTTCACAACTGCTTATTCTTACAGCACAGCAGAAGCAGCTTTTTTTCAAAGCACAACAATACCAAACTAACCCGAAATCAAGTCAATTCATGTGAGCTCACAAAACATGTCTTAGGTACGTACACTTGAAACAAGTTAAAACTCGTTACATTGCGTTATTTTTTTAGAATGCTATAGAGCACACATATGTCATTCTCTTAGGTGGACCTGCATGATAGGGTAATTTTAGGTCCACCTAGGTTATAGTAACATCACATGGTATTACTATTGTTTGTTTTACTAGAATTACAAGACACATATTTTTCGTTTATTTCATTGAAATTATAAGACTTATATTTATCATTTCTTTATATTATTTATAAGGATTATAATCATATAGTATTTCTCTTTTTTTTTTTTTGGGTCAAACATAGTATTTGTCTTTCACGTATTTATTTTTTATTAATATTACTTTTGAGAAAGAAAAAAAAGAATTGTGAGAATTATTAATATTACTTAGAAGTTGAGCATAATAACATGACACAACAAATTGTTTACGATTCCAAATAATTTGCGGAAAATAAGGGCCTGTTTGGTATCTTATTTTAAAGTTTTTATCATTTCTCAAAACATTTTTTGAAGACTCAAAAACTTGATTGGTTTGCAATTTAAAAATTTTAAATCTTACGACTTAAATTATAAAAAGACATAAAAAGAAGGGGTTGCAAGAAGAGAGAAAGAGATGAGATGAGGAAAGAAAGTAAGAGGTGATTGAAGGAAAGAGAAAGAAGGGAGAGGATCGGACGAGATAGAGAGGAAGAGGAGTGAGAGAAAAAATCGAGAGAACGAAGATAGCGGATTGGAAGAGAGACGAAAAAGATAATAAAAAAAAGAGGAAAGAGAAAGAAGAAAAGAGAGAGATAGATTTGGAGGGAGAGAAAAGAAAAGAATGAGTTTAAGTTTAAAAACTCGAAAAACAAACTTTTTATGTTTTTAGATAATAGATCATATTTTTGAGTTAGTCTTGAGTTCAATTTTTTAAAATAGTCATATCAAACAAATTTTTAAAGCCTAAAACTTGAAAATTGTTTTTGAGTTTAAAATTTTGGATTCAAGTAGAGTACCAAACAAGCCCTAAGGGTGCGTTTGTTGCACCGGACTATCTCGGACTGGATTAACTACGGGGACTAGGCTAGGACTGGCTTAGACTAGACTAAGTAGGACTAACTTAGTGAAGCATTTGGTGCAGTGCCAGACTAAACTACGAATTAAATTATTTTTAAAATTCAGATATTTTTCCTTCGTTCATTTTAATTCTTTCTCCCCTATCTCTACCGTTCCTTTCTCTTCCCACCAGACAAAACTTCTCAATTTTTATCCAGTTCTCAGATGAAGAAAATAGCAGCTAACGAAGAAAATCAAGGGGACGAATAGTCCAAAGAAAGTAAGAATTGCAAGAGGGAATCGAGATCCAGAAGCTCGATTCCTGTGGGTGCCGGTATTGAACAGTGACGAGATTGGGTATTCGACAGAGGCACGATTTATTCCCACACTAGACGATCCTTTGCTACTTGACTCTCTCTCTCTCTGATCTGCCTTTACGATTTTGGTCAAATCCCCAAAAAAACACCAATCGAGTTCATGAAAATAGAAAATTAATAATAAAAAAATTAAAAAAAAATAGTGAAAATTTGAAAATTTTGAGATTAGAAGGAGCGAAGATGGATCCAGTTCGTGTGTAACAAGACGATGAGGAGGTAGGCTCCACTCATCTCTCTACTCTCTTTCGTTCGATTTTTATCAGACTTTTTTTGCTCTGATTACACTTGTTCTTACAAATTAGCTGCTTTAATTCACTTCTTCTTCCATGGGTGCGGATTGGAGTTACAGACAACAAGGGGTGGGTGGAGGAAGACGAGTCGTTGTCAGAGATGGCGCAGTCGTGCAGGACGAGCACGAGGACGCGGTGTGAGAGGGAAGACGGTCTTAGCTAGTCCTATGGTATTTAGGAGGCCTCGCTAGGACCAGCTAAGCAAGATTTTAGTCGGAGCAAGTGAACTTTAGTCCCACTAAAGTTAGTCCCATGCTGATAACAAACACAAGATTGGACTAATTTTAGTCTAGTCTAGTCCAATGAGACTTAGTGAGGGCAAACAAACGGGCCTTAAATGTTTTGAGCGATCCAATCCCTTGCAAATCATGGCTTTACAACTCAACCCTCGATGCTCTATGAAGAATCCAATATAGGAGCCCGCACTTGTTTGCGTTGCAATTCCAATGTATTCTCGTTTGCCCAAATAGTCCAACAACACTTTCAACTAAATGAATTTATTCAAAAGAAAATTTTGTTCTAAGTATTTGAATTATGTAAGTATTCTTATACAAAGAAGATTCCCAATTTTGGAAATTTATGGGCATTTTACTACCAACCGAATCCTTTTCAGATCCTTTTAGTGAGGATTTTGAGAATTTGTAAATCTTGTGGTCAGTTTTTGTAAAGTACTATTTGTGTTTAATTTTAAATACAAATATTTAAAATATTTTTTTACTGCACGATGTACAATAAACAGACACGATTCACGAATCCCCATAATCCTCACAAAGAGGATCCGACAAGGATTCAGATTCATTGTACTATAGTACAATTTACGAGGGTAAATAAAAGAGAGTTTTAATGAAAAACCCACGATACTGTTCACGTTAACGAAAAATCAAATTTTTACACTAAAAAGTCAATTTTAATACTATTTACTTTACTATTTATTTTGTTCTTATCATTAAAACTCGAAGTTTTCAATCATTTTTAATTAAATTTCCTTAAATAAAACCGGCCAGACATTGTGCGATAAAAAATGAAAAGCCCTATATTTACGTTGACTTCTTACTTGAAGAGCAAACCAGGAGGTCAAACTCGTCATTTCGGACACCTCGCAGGGGCAAACAAGTAAACCGGCAAAGCGGCCTCCAAAGCAAACCCTAAGTATTTTTGCAAACTCCCTCAGCCTATAAATAAGTCACGTTGCGCCTCACAACCCTACGCTTTCATTTCTCACTGCCTCTGCCGCTCTCGCTTGAACTAAGAGTTCGAGCTTCCAGATCTGAGAGGTATTTTCTCTCCTCCTTGTTTATTCGCTTTAGGTTTTCTGTAGATTTGAGACTGCAATCGCTTTTCATCGCTGCCTTCTGATGTTGTTCTCGTTCATCTGGGTTTGTTTATGGATCTGCCGATGCCTGTTTCTTTCGTTTCTCCTTTATTATAATTCAAGAACTCGATGATGGTGTTTCTTTGGTTTATTATGCTATAGATCGATTGATTAGATTTTAAAACCAAATGTAAAGCTTTTATTGGGTTTTTTTAAAATTTTTTTTTCTGGATTAGTAGACGATGATATGTGTACTTAACCCAGATGGTTGTTTTTATATGATATACATCCGATTGATTTTTTATTTTATTGAATTTAGTTGATGCTTATGTAAAAGATTTACTTTTACAATAAATCATAGATGTTATATGAATCAACTATTTTACCATATAGTTTAATTTGTTGTTAATTAAACTTTGAGAATTTATTCTTGTTTAATTTTTTTATTAGTTAAACTTTGAGAATTATTTATTACTAATTAAAATGTAATGTTTGTTTTTTAAAGAACAAATTTATTATATTTGATTAAATTTGAAAGAGACTACAATTATTTTCATTTTGAATTCTTGTTTTATTATACTGATATCGAACTGTTGATTTAATTCGTGTTGCATGTTCTGGGTGCAGGTAAATTCTAGTTCCTTAACATGGGTAAAGAGAAGTTTCACATCAACATCGTGGTCATTGGCCATGTCGACTCCGGCAAGTCGACCACCACTGGTCATCTTATCTACAAGCTTGGGGGTATTGACAAGCGTGTGATTGAGAGGTTCGAGAAGGAAGCTGCTGAGATGAACAAAAGGTCATTCAAGTATGCCTGGGTGCTTGACAAGCTTAAGGCCGAGCGTGAGCGTGGTATCACCATCGATATCGCCTTGTGGAAGTTTGAGACCACAAAGTACTACTGCACGGTCATTGATGCGCCGGGGCATCGTGATTTCATTAAGAACATGATTACTGGAACTTCACAGGCTGACTGTGCTGTCCTCATCATTGACTCCACCACTGGTGGTTTCGAAGCTGGTATTTCCAAGGACGGACAGACCCGTGAGCACGCTCTTCTTGCTTTCACCCTCGGTGTGAAGCAGATGATTTGCTGCTGTAACAAGGTATAAAACCCACTCTAATTTCCTGGTCTTTGAATATTATGATTATGTTATTGTGTGTTATTTCTAATTTATGTGTGCGGCTGGTTCTGTCTGATAAAGGGATCCTCCCATAGTTCAAATGCCCCTTGTGGTTCTATTGATTGGCATTTGTGGGCATCCTTGATGCCCCAAACTATGGATAGTGTCCACTTTATGAGGAGATGTTTGGATTTATGAATTGGAGGGACCTGGTGGCATAGTTCTTAGTTAACTATTGAGGGTTCGATTCCCTCTCTCCTACATACTTTATCAGTGGTTTATCTCAACCTTCAGTGTGTTGTATTGATGTGTCTTGCAATTATTTTAATTGAATATTGTTACTGTTTTTAGTCTCTGCTATGTTGAATTTCTTTTATTGCGTATTGGTTCCATTTTGAATTGAGTCTGGGTTTGTTTTGTTTATTGTAACAATGTACAGGTGTAGGTAAGTCACATGTCATTTCTTGCTGAACTTTATGCATCTCTATCATTAACTTAAAAGAACCTATAATGATCTATAAATTTGTAGTGTTTATACTCTAGATGATGCCAAATAACTGTTTTCTGTTATTTGTTTGCGCCTCCTGACTGGTTGTTATTCACTTGTAAAACTGCTTTCGTACTGGTTTACTGAATTTGATTGTGTACTAATTCCCTTGTTTGCATTGCTTCTTGTAGATGGATGCCACCACTCCTAAGTACTCTAAGGCAAGGTATGAAGAAATCGTGAAGGAAGTTTCATCCTACCTGAAGAAGGTTGGGTACAACCCTGACAAAATTGCCTTTGTTCCCATCTCTGGGTTTGAGGGTGACAACATGATTGAGAGGTCCACCAACCTTGACTGGTACAAGGGACCAACCCTTCTTGAGGCTCTTGACCTGATCAATGAGCCCAAGAGGCCCTCAGACAAGCCCCTCCGTCTTCCACTTCAGGATGTGTACAAGATCGGTGGTATTGGAACTGTGCCAGTGGGACGTGTTGAGACTGGTATCGTCAAGCCTGGTATGGTTGTGACTTTTGGGCCAACTGGTCTGACAACTGAAGTTAAGTCTGTTGAGATGCACCATGAGGCTCTTCAGGAGGCACTTCCTGGTGACAATGTCGGGTTCAATGTTAAGAATGTTGCTGTGAAGGATCTCAAGCGTGGTTTCGTCGCCTCCAACTCCAAGGATGACCCTGCCAAGGAGGCTGCCAACTTCACATCCCAGGTTATCATCATGAACCACCCTGGTCAGATCGGTAACGGATATGCCCCAGTTCTGGATTGCCACACTTCCCACATTGCTGTGAAGTTCGGTGAGATCCTTACCAAGATTGACAGGAGGTCTGGAAAAGAGATTGAGAAGGAGCCAAAGTTCTTGAAGAACGGAGATGCAGGTATGGTGAAGATGCTTCCCACCAAGCCCATGGTTGTGGAGACCTTCTCTGAGTACCCACCATTGGGTCGCTTTGCTGTTCGTGACATGCGCCAGACTGTTGCTGTTGGTGTTATCAAGAGCGTTGAGAAGAAGGATCCCAGCGGTGCTAAGGTCACCAAGTCTGCTGCCAAGAAGAAGTGAACAATGGCCAGTACTCAAATTTTCACTGACGCAAACTTATGCTTTTATGATACAAACTCTTATCTTAGTTGTTTGGTTTTAAGTGGTTTAGTCGGTTTAGTTTGTAGTTGTTTTAATTCCGGTCTGATGTCTTCATTCTCGAGTGTCCGCGCCCAGAATTGGGTTCTGGACAGGCGGTGGTGACCCATCAAGTTTATGTTGTGTGTCGATTCCGCCTTCTGAAGGAGGATGTTTTTGAGTTGTGGAGACTATTTACTATTCAAGTTTTGTTGCGTCTGTTGAATGGATTATTTTTGAGCTTATATATTTTCTTGTTCCAGCATCTCATTATCTTCTATTCGTATTTATATGCATGCTTAGCGTCCTTAAGTGGCTTGGTGTGGTGGCCTCGTATTTTTCTTGTAGAGCTTTTTACAAAGTACTTTTCAGAAAGCCATCTGAGTTGGGATTTAATATAAGCTTTTTTAAAAAGGAAAATTAATGAAAAGAGTTTGAAAATTTTAAGTTTTAACGATAAGAATAAAATAAAAGTAAAGTAAATAGTATTAGGATTAATTTTTTAGTGTAAAAATATGATTTTTCGTTAAAATAAACAGTATAGGAAGTTTTTCGTTAAAATTTTCTTTGTTAAAAAGTAATTTTTCAGAAAGCAATTGAGGAAGGTCGATACCCTAAAACCCTAAACTTGGTTGTGATTTTACTCTTTTGAGTTTTAATTTTTTCAATGTTCGAACAGGGGTGCGTTCTGGATAGAGCCACATCCTTATTTCAAGAAGCGTTCCTCTTGTTTGAGAATCCAAACATCATCACTCGGGCATAAAAGTCGTGCAAATTACAACTTATCACATCCAAATGGGTAAATAAGACCTGCATTCAAAATTCTCCCTTCGGAGATTGAGTAGAGTGTGCTCGCTAGTGAGTACCTAAGTAGGGAATCCCAGCCAGTCCGCCAGACGTTTACGAAAGAACCAAGCATTTCTCAATCAGACTCGTCCCATACGTCGTAAGCAGCTTCATTGAATTAATATAGCCTAACTCATCATCCCCATTGTAAGCTTCAAAGTCATTTTTCTGAACATCTGAAGTCATGAATACCTGACTCAAGGGGGCTGCTCGACCCAAAGCTCAAGCTGCCACCAACAAAAGACCTAAAGCTTAATCTTCTCCCAGCCCGGCCTTTTGTTTAGCCCACTCCAATTCTCAAAAGCCCAAATCAAGTCCGTTCATGTGAGCTCACAAAACACGTCCTATGTACATTTTACAACTGTGAGAAGTTAAAACACATTACAATAGTTATTATTTTAGAATGTTATAGGGTGCACTCATATGTGATTATACTAGGTGGATCCGCATGATAGAGCACTTTTAGGTCCACTTGTGTCATAGTAACATCACGTTTGTATTATTATTCTCCGTTTCACTCAAATTATAAGACTTGTATTTATTGTTTGTTTCACTCAAAATATAAGACATATATATTGTTTGTTAATATTATTTTATACGGATTATGATCTTATTGTATTATTATTTCAGTCAACACGTATATTTGTCTTTTCTTAATATTACTTAGAAGTTGAGCATAATAACATCACCTAACGTTGTTTACCATTTCAAATAAACTGCGAAAAATAAATGTTGAGTGATCCAATCCCTTAGAAATCATGGCTTTACAACTCCGTCCTCGATAGTCAATGAAGAATTCGATATAGCAGCTCACGCTCGTTTGCGTTGTGCTTCCCATTGTAGTGTCGTTTGTGTTGTGTCTAATAAGAGCAAGTCCACCCTTAAAAAATTGCACCAGCACTCAGCCTATTTAATCCACTCAGAGTGTGTTTGTTTCACCTTCTTAAATGGGCTGGACTAGCTAGGATTATTGTCCCATGTTTGGTATGCTTGGGGACTAACTTAAATGAGACTAGCCCAGACTCGTGTGGATTCTGAGCCTCGTTAGGTCGTCCAAATTAGTCTGGCGTTGAACCATGGGATTGCTAAGAACCCCTTCTTCACAACGCTATCTCCTTCGCCGTTCTTCATCTCTCTGTCTCTCCCTCTCCCTCTCTCTACTCCCACATCATGTCTCCGCTCTCGTTCTCTCACTAATGCTTGCATCTTTTCCCTTTCTCCTCGTCCCAAACCTAGATCATGTCTTCTCCCTCTCTCCTCGTTCTGCTCGATGCCGAGCCAATTTGCACGACCCAACCCAAATCACGTCCTCTCCCTTTCTTTCCTCGTCCTGCTTGAATCATAGTGTTGTTGTCGGGTATACAAGGAACGCAGATGTGATTTCAATTTCAATTGAATTTTTTATTGTTTGTGTTTTGGGAGCTTTATCAATTCAAATGGAGGAGAAAGATGTGGTTGCAAGTAGTGGAATTTGGACGGAGAGCTTTATTAATTGAAATGAAGGAAAAGTTGTGATTGGAATCTATGGAGTTTGGACGGAAAAACGGAGAGGGAAGAGAGGTTTTAGGCAGGAAAAAGAAATAGAAAAAGAAAAAAAAAGAATTATTTTTATTATTTTTATTATCCTACTTCTAGTCCTATACTGCACCAAATGCTTCACTAAGTTAGTCATACTTAGTCTAGTCCAAGCCAGTCCAGCTTAGTTCCTGAAGCTAGTCCAGTCCGAGATAGTATGGTGCAACAAACACACCCTCAATGAAAGTGATAGACCCCAATGAACAGTAATAGGCCAAATGCATCTCCACCCCTAAAAAATGCGATGGCACAAAGTCTAAAAAATGCGCTGCAACAAACGATCTCCATCCTTACAAAATGCACTAGCACCTACCCATTTAAAATATTATTAATTTTTTATAAAATAATAGATAAATAAAATAGTTTTAATTTCGGATAGGATTTTTAACCAATCTCGTCACACCACGTATCATTATCCGAACGTACTATTTTGTGAATATATTTCTGCTAAGATTTTCAACCAATCTCGATGCACCACGTGTCACTATCTGTTTACAATAATTTAGCTAAGATTTTCAACCAATCTTGTCACACCACGTGTCATTATTCGAACATACTATTTTGTGGATAAATTTCGATTAGATTTTCAACCAATCCCAACGCGCCATGTGACACTATCTGTTTACAATAATTTAGCCAAGATTTCGATAAGATTTTCAACCAATCACGTAGTGCCATGTGGCATTGTCCAGAACCTCATCCTTTCTTTTTTTGTCCATATAAACCTTACATCCCTACATCCATCCTTACATAAACTCAATCTTCTTTTTAGCTCAGAATCCTTCTTCATTGTTTTCAAATCTTGAGTTCTTACAATGTCTTTTTCAAGGAGAGTGTATAAATAGTTTGAGGATCAACAGAAAAGATTGTTGGCACAACATGAAGAATTGGTCAATCTCGAGGAAGGTGAAAGTGGAGATGAGGCTTTCGCAATGGAGAAGGATGAGGATAAGGATGATGACCATAGAAGACAGAAGGCCCCACATTACCGCTGTGTCATGGAAGCTGTGGGTCAGATAGCCAAACCCAGACGTGCCGTAAACTTCATTAGAAAAAGGGAAAGACGAGGTAAAGATCTCTTGGAAGATTATTTTATTCCCAACAACGTATTCCCTGATCATGTTTTAGACGTCGTTTTAGAATGCAACGAAGTTTGTTCGACAAAATCATGAGTGCTATTTGTAACCATGATCCATACTTTGTGCAAAAAGAAGATGTTTTTCATGTTTTAGGTCTTCTTCCTGAGCAAAAAATTACGGCTGCCTTACGAATTGCATATGTAGCATTTGCAGATCAAGTGGATGAGATCTCAAGGATGGGAAAAACAACTGTTTTGGAGTCCCTGATGCAGTTTTGCTCTGCAATTGAAGCCCTCTACACCAATGAATACCTCCGGAAACCCACGCCCAGGGATATGCAAAGGCTTTTGAGGAAGGGTGAGATGCGAGGTTTCCCTGGCATGATTGGAAGCATCAACTGCATGCATTGGACTTGGAAAAACTGTCCAAGTGCGTGGCAATGAACTTATGGTGATAGAAAATGAGCCAAATAGTGGAAATGGTGGCTTCATTTGATACATGGATTTGGCATGCTTTTTTTGGTGTTCCAGAAGCTCAAAATGACCTAAATGTCATTACCTAATCTCCAGTGTTCGACAAACTGCTGCAAGGAAAAGCATTGAGATGCACATATTGGGTTAATGGCAATAAATACGACAGAGCATACTACCTTGCAGACGACATTTACCCAAGGTGGACAACGTTTGTCAAAATAGTGCCACATCCACAGAGTGAAAAAGAAAAACACTTCGCAAAATGTCAAGAGGGGTGTATGAAGGTGTTTGGACCTGATTTTACATCATCAGCTCGTACAATTAAGGTCGTTGAGTGAGCATAACTTCCAACCGTCGGATGAAAAATGAGGATAATTTTGTTATTAAAGGATAATATTATGGTTTTTATCATAATACTTTTTTTTTTAATATGAATTATCTTGGCATATTCTTAAATATGATAGATAAGATGCAAATTATATCTCTAAGAAAGCGGTATAGTTCAAGTTAAGTGGGGATGTGTGTGGATGTGTGGATATGCTGCAAAGCTGGTATTCAAGAAAGAAGGGTCATGATGCATGCATGGATGGATGAGTTTAAAGGTGATAAGATAGGAGCCTAGGTAGCCTAGGCTTGGTGACATTAATGGGATGTGATAAGGCTTTCAAGAGTTAGCATTGCAATTAAATTGCAGTTGTTTACAACATACATAATTCACATATACGTGGAGGATTTAGCCGCCAAGCAGCATGAAGGGTTTGAAATTAATGAGAGTTCTATTGTACGTGGTTGGCATTATACATTTCGAATATGCTGCCTGACTAACACTAATTTAGGTTGTGATAATTAGTAGCAAAAGGATTGGCTTATCAAGAGTTTGAGTGGGAATTGAATTTTACAAATACCATTAGGCTGCAAGCAGATGCACAATCACTATAAATACAAGAGGTCTTGCAACATGGAAACCCCCTCGAATTCAACACACAACTGCCCTGCGCAAGCCTCTCAAACATCTTGAGATTTTTTTATTTTCTTTTTCCGCCAACACATTTTCAGTTTGGATAAACAGCATTGTGAAGGCAACCGACGAACACCTTCATTTTGGATAAACATCACTATTGCCGTAGAATCAGCCAACCGAGAAGCACCTTCAGTTTGCATAAATAGCACTGCGTCGAGGCCGACTGGTTACCTATCAAAGTCTCGATCGAGAAGCGATTCCGAATCCTTATTGACAGATGTCATCTTATTAGCCTTCCCGGCGAAGTAAGGTGTTACAAATTACTACATTCGGCGCATTGAACGCCGAGTGATTTTATGATTGGATACTCACAAGTGAGTTTCAAAGTTCGGCATTCTAACGTCCGAACTACATTTACCATCAAGACATACATCTATTTTGAGTACTTGTGTCCATATAGTTTGGTGTTAATTCGACGTGCTTATACTCTTACGAATATAATCACTGTGACCGAATCCGACGCCCACGATTCGTGAACTTCGCAGAACTAGCAGCCTTGTCTTTAGGCTCAAGAACTCAAAGGTCGAGACTTGTTCCTTCCTCGGCTACAGTTGCAAGATCAAGAAGTCAGCAGCATGCTCAACGCAATATCAACAAATTTTACTCCTTGATCGAGCTTGGCCAACGAGTTGGCACGCCCCTCATCAAGTGAAGGACGTAGTTAGCTCATTAGTTACTCGGCCTACGCGCCACGTAGGCTTTGTAATTTTTAGGGTCAACAGAAGGATATAGACCGTTGTTTTGGTATCCTGCAAGCTCGTTGGGCGATTGTCAGGGCTGCTGCTAGAATATTTGATGTTAAGGCTCTTCGATCCATCATGATGACATGTATTATTCTCCATAACATGATTGTGGAAGATGAGTATGATTATGATGTCGTCAATGAATACAAGCCAGATACGATAAACAACTCAAGAATTCGTATCTACTATGCTCATGACTGGACCGAAGATCCTGTGCAACACAAGCCGTTGGAACGGGATAGACTTTACAATGAATTGATCGTTAAGCGGTACACTTCAGTGCAAGAGCCATACTGGCATATAAGCCACTAGAATGACTTGATTGAGCACCAATGGGGATTGCAACAAGGTGAAGATAATTAAAATGAGCTTGTGGTTGAAGAATAAAGTGTTTTTTTTTTTTTTTTAAGTTTATGTAATTTTATTTAGTGTGTTTTTGTTAAGTTTATTTGGTGAGGTTATGTAATTTTATTTGGTGTTTTTTTTAAGTTTATTTGGTGAGTTTATGTAATCTTGTTTAGTGTTGTTTTTTTGTTTTTTTTAAGTTTATTTGGTGAGGTTATGTAATTTTATTTGGTGTTTTTTTTTTAAGTTTATTTGGTGAGTTTATGTAATCTTATTTGATGTGTTTAAATAAAGTACAAAAAATAAATTTGAAATTACATAAAGTTTTCAAAATAAATGTGAAATTACATAAAGTACTAATAATAAATAAGAAATTACACAAAATACTAATAATAAATAAGAAATTACGTAAAGTGTTACCAATAAATAGGAAATTACACAAAATACTAATAATAAATAAGAAATTACATAAGGTGCTACCAATAAATAAGAAATTATATAAAGTACTAAAAATAATAAGATAATTAAATAAATAAGAAATTACAGAAAGTACTAAAAATAAAGACGAAATTACATAAAGTACTAAAAATTAAGACGAAATTAAATAAAGTACTACAAATAAATATGAAATTATACAATGTCTGTGGAGTTAGGATCTTCGTTGCTAGGATCTGTGTAGCTAGAACCCCCTCGACTTGTTTCCACATCTTTTGCACGCTTCATTCGCGCACCACGTCTTTTTTTTTGATGTGCAAACATATTTTGAATTCGGAGACAGTCCTACTAGAGGCTTGTTCATAATGTCACGATCTGCTTGAGCCATCTTTTCTTCACTAAGCATCTCATTTTTTCGATTAAGTGCTTCTTTAATCATCTCGTTTTCTCAATTAAGTATTTCTCTTTGTCTCTCAGCCGCTGCATCACATCTCTCAGTAGCTGCTAATATTGTTGCCATAGTAGCAGCTTTTTCCTCATCTCTAGCCGCTTCCCACGCCATTTCAGTTCACCTTAGCGAGCAAGTTCGTCCATATATTTAGTGTGTCATTTTTGGAAGAACAACCATTTTTCTTTGATGTCTTTTTACCTTGAGGTCTGAGGGACTGACGAGTCAGTTGGGTCTTCGGCACTACTTCAGGCGTCCATTCCGTCTCTTCAAATGTGTCGCCTTCTTGTTCGGCTGTGTCTACTTCTGGCGAATTGTGTAGACCCATGCCGTGCATGACAACTTCTGGACCGGTTGCCACAATTCTATATCTGGGGCAATCTTTGACAATTTGCCAACATTCCCATTTGCTGAATGATTTGTTGTGGTTCTTCGCAATGTAGAATGCTTGTACTTGTAGTGTCTATAAATGTAGGATAAGACATTATTATAAAATGAGGGTGTAACACAAATAAGTAAATTAAAATATTGATGCGGGTGGAATACATATAAATAAATAAAAATATTGTCATTGATCTGCTAAACTTGTCCCATTACGCAGATTACCAGAAGCATGAGAGATAACGTTTTTCCTACAAGTAAAGGATGCGTTGAGTTTTTTCCAACGACCTTGAAGACCTTGACTACTTCTGGCATCTTTTCCATGTACATCGCAAAACGCTTTCGTAATTTTACTCCACATTTCTCGCTTATCCATCTCATTACCCATAATTGGGTCATGAGTAGTGTGAACCCAACATTCACACAGCATAACATCTTCGATGAGCTTCCACGTAGTCATTTTTTTTCTGTCAAAAATTATATGAGAGCTTTGGTAGAAAGTGTTGAAAATATTGAAATATGGTGTAAGGTGGAAGATGAGAGTTAGGTATTTATAGAAAAAATAAATAAAATTTTAAAATTTTTAAGTATTTTTTAACAATTTTAAATTAATTTTTATAAATTTTAATTTAGTTAATTAATATGGACCGTTAGATTTGAAAAAGATTCAAATCCAGCAGCCTATACGTTGACACGTGGCCAACGGTCATAATTCTGACCATTGTGCCTTTTTTTTTAAAAAGTTTTTTGGGGGAAAAATATGGACCGTTGATCTCTGGATCGGATGGTCCAAATCAAGCCACGTCACTAACTGTTGGATGTCAGACCCACTCCTTATTAAAAAATTAATTAACTATTAGGATAAATTACATTTTACTCCCTTAAGTTTAGGTACAATTGCAACTTCATACAATATCTTTAAAACATTGCAATCTCATACAAAAACTTATATTTAATTGCAATTTCATACATTCGTTAGTCAAACCATTAATTTGACCGTTAAATAATGATATGGCAGGTGCATGTCCTATTCCTTTGCTAATGTTGCAGTCAATAGTATGCCATATAGGATAGAAAAGTAATTTTATTTAGAAATGTTAATCTAAGACCATCTCCAATCCCAGGGTTAAAACCTAAAATTTTAGCCCAGAAAATTTAGGTTTTAACTCAAAAACAGTTTTTCTCCTCCTACCATTCTGGGTTAAATATTTAGCTCGAGATTATTAAAGACTGAATTTAGGATTATTTTTTTTTCTTAAAGTAACTTTTAAAAAAAAATAAATTATATCGACTATTCTAATTTAATTTTATGCGCACTTTAACCTAAAAATATTTAAATTCTGATAAATATTGAAAAAATACTAAACCGACACCATGAAACTTATGAAACACTACGAAAGAATATGAAACACATAAAATAATTTTTTTTAATTACTTTAGCCATTAGATATTCTTTTTTACCGTTGGATTTGATTAAATTAGATCTTAATCGTTAGATTCAATTAATTTATAAATATGAAACTAAAAAAATATATACATAATAGTGGCCCAACTCCACTAACTAGGGAGAATCTTGGGCTAAATTTGCCCCAGAAATGAGTTTTGACTTTTAACTCATATTTGTCCCAAGATTTAGAGCAAATTGAAATAAGTTTAGAACCTAAAATTTAATTTTTTTTCAAATAATAATAGGCCACCCCTTCCCTCTACACTCATCTTCAACCTTTCCCCGTCAACTCCTCCCCCCTTCAACCCTAGCCACAATCCTTCATCGAGCGACACCTTCATCTCCCTCCCCACCGCTGTCGAGTCATCATTAATCTGCCCAGCCGTCTTTCCTTTGGATGTGGTGGAGGAGGACAAAACCTGCAAACCAAGCTTGTCTAGACCCACCCCAACCTCATCCCCTACTTCGAACCCGTCGTCGAGCACGACTCCAACTTCCAATTCCTCACCAAATCCAAACAAAAAGAAGGAAATTAAAAATGGAGTTCCCAGAAATCTTGAGCTTCTGTCATATTTTCCCGGGCCTTGTGCTACTTATTGCCCAAATGAAAATTCCATCGCTATACCAAAAAAAAAATTGCAAACAAATTCCTCCAATTCAAGAAATTCTTCATAACATCAAACACAAATTACACAATACTATCTACTTGGGTCCTCCTAATCAATCAAGCAATTAGATTCTCAAAAATATTCTTATCAAGAAAATATTAGAATCATCGGGTCAAACTTGACGGCGAATTAATATCCAAGAAAACACCTTTTTTGGGTTAGTATTTTGCAGCGGCAACAAGTGGTCCGAGTTGTGGAGCGACCCTGAGTTATTGTTATTGGAATCGGAGTGAAAATAGAGATGAAGACCCCGAATTTGATTTGAGTGAGCGGCGCGGCGGCGACGACTTGGTCTCACCTCTTCTGGCTAGCAGGAGGTTGAGATAGAGAGAGGGCAGCGAGCTTGGATCTGCTGTGACAGTGGCTACCATGGCAGAAAGAATGAGGGCAAGGTGGGGCTGCAGTAGGAGTCGAAAACAGAAGGCAGAGGGTTTTTCAAATTTGAAATACATTATTAAATAATTCAACATTTTATTTAATTCATTTTTGACACATGGCATAGGACAGATGATCCTGTCACCAAATATATGGGACTCACAATTTGCCACATCATTATTTAATAATCAAATTGACAGTTTGATTAACAAAGGTATGAAATCGCAACTAAATACAAGTTTGTGTATGAAATTAAAATGTTTTGAAGATGTATGAAATTGTAGTTGCATCAAACTTGAAGAGGTAAATTATAATTTGATTTAAATATTAAAAACTCAAAAAAGAACTTACGGGACCCACTCTTACCACCCATCACCCTCACCCTTCCTCACCCCCACCCCATACATTCCCCCCTCCCACATCGGTGTCATCGTCATTGGGGAATGCGACACTACGATGGGCACCAGCCCATTTGGCTGAATTATGCCTGCTAACGTCGAGGATGGAGCCTGCACGCACGACTCGATCGAGTTGTTTCGCCGCCAGGGGATCAATTTCAAGCGAATCTAATATTCGGAGTGGATTAGATTCGGTTCATGGAACTGATGTTATCCTCGGAGCTCGTATGTAACAATGTCGTTAACTGGGTAAATAGGCCTAGGCATTGTTGGGAAACAGACCCCGTCGGCCTCGTCGGAAAATAGACCTTGTCGGCCTCATGGATCGCGATAGATCTGAGGTACTTTTCGGGTGGGAGTGGCTGTGGTTAGCCTAGCCAGCCATAGACGTGGGTGATAAGGTGAGGGTGGCAGCAGTGGTTTGGGTTTTTTTGTGAAGGAAGGAGGAGGGGGAGGAACAGATGGGGTGGGGGATGAGGGACGAATGGGGTTGGGGTGGCGGAGGGTGAGGGTGATGAGTGGTAAGAGTGGGTCCTGCAAGCTTTAATTTTTAATTTTTAATATTTAATTAAATTTTTAATAGGGGGTGGAATTCATCTTAAACCACGTCAACATTTAACATAGGAATTGACAGACAAATTGACGGAAGGTATAACATTGCAACAAATTCGATGATAAAGCATGACATTGAAATTTTTAAAGATGGGGTATGAAACTATGATTTGTCCAATAATTCAGGTAGTTTCATGTAATTTAACCTTTAAATTTTAATTTTACTGTCAAATATGATCAGAAACGTCTTTAATAATTTATAAATCATTTTAAATATTTTAAAAGTACTTTCAAATATACCAAAAGTGTCACATCCCAACTTGCAGCGTACAGTGATATTGTCCGCTTTGGCATTCCTTGCCCGAAGACAGAGCTACCGCACGGCTTTGTTCCTGTGGACTGGTACTCGGCCGAAGCCAGCGCCTGCCAGACCCCTAACCGGGCCGCCCACAAAACGCGTCACTGTAAACTAACAAGTTGCGAATGGATATATAAGGCCCAAGGCACTCGCCCTCACGGGCGATGTGGGATAGGTTTACCAAGCCTATCCACCCCCCTTAGGGAGCCCGACGTCCCCGTCGGCACACCACGACCGTGAGTAAGGCTCTGATACCAAATTGTCACATCCCAACTTGCAGCGTACAGTGATATTGTCCGCTTTGGCATTCCCTGCCCGAATACAGAGCTACCGCACGGCTTTGTTCCTGTGGACCGGTACTCGGCCGAAGCCAGCGCCTGCCAGACCCCTAACCGGGCCGCCCACAAAACGCGTCACTGTAAACTAACAAGTTGCGAATGGATATATAAGGCCCAAGGCACTCGCCCTCACGGGCGATGTGGGATAGGTTTACCAAGCCTATGTTGTAACATCCCGTCCCGGGATTATTAAAACGTACATGAAAAATTACGATTTTACCCCTAATCTATTCGTTTACGTGTAGTTTTGTGTAGTGTTGTGTTGTAGGACCACACACACACTCACACATCACCCTCACTCTCCCGGGATTCCCTCCCTCATTCCCTCACTCTTTGTCTCACTCTGTCTCTCTCTCTCTCTCTCTCTCCCCGAGTCCATCTTCTTCTTCTTCCTCTACGCACGAACACACATACAAACATACTCAAACCTTCACCAATCGAGAAACCAAGACCACCATCGTGTTCGTGGAGTTGAGAGGAGTTCAGAGGTGCCATTTTCAGGTAAGGATATAGTTGTTTTCACGTCGATATCGCCTTGGCCGATTTGAACACTGTTCATGCAAAATTAATCTAGCTTGTTTTAGGAGATTCTAAGCTTGTAGTTGTGTTTGTGAGGTTCCCAGGAGCTTGGGAGTGTTTCGTTGGACGAGTTTGGACGTCGGGATCGTCCTGTTCAAAGTTGGCCGAACTTGGATCGTTGTTGCAGGTATGATCGTGTGATTTTTAGGCCTTAAAAGTAGTCCAACGTGATTCTACTAGTCCTAAGCTTCATTTTGGTATAAAGATCGTGAAAAATGGTTGAAAAACGAAGGAGAAAACTAAGTTTGAAGTTTTCCGGCGACGGCGCCGGCGTCGGAGACTGGCCGGAGAAGAAAGGAGAATATTCCGTTAAGTTTAACGGAATATTCCTAACGGCAGTGACGGCGTCAGTTAACGGAATATTCCGTCAGTTAACGGAATATTCCTGACGGCGTCAGTGTGCAGGTCACGTGGCCGCGCGTGGGGGCGCGTGGGTCCATGCCTGTTCAGGCGTGTGGGGGCGCGTGCGTGGTCCAAAAATTATTTTAAAAATATGGGTGTGATCCTGAGGTTGTGTAGATCACGTTGGTATATTCAATTGTCCATTTTGAGCAATGTATGAGAAGTTATTACGAGAAGTTGCTTAGGTGCTTTTAAATTAACGTTTTCGTAACTTTGTCGCGTATAGGTGATTCGTTTTCCGAAGACGAGCGTACACACTCGAGGCAGGGGGGCTACGACCCTTCTAATTATCAGTGAGTGGGCTTTTGTTTTCCGTATATACCTATATACATTTATATTCTCAGAAATTAAATAGAAAAGGTTATTTGGTTTATGCCATGCATTTTATTATTATCGATTATGCATCATCACATGCATTAGTAGCGGCATACATTTATATATGTGTATTGGTGCTGTGGACGCACAGGTAAGTGCAAGGTAAGTGGTATTCCTGTTTGTATTTCAGTAGTAGTTTGAGATGTTAGAGAGCTCATAATCTGCACCCCCGGTGTTAGTGCTCCCGCCCAGGGCCAGGGCATAGTCCTTCACGTGATGTTCACCCGCACCACACGCTCGCCTTGGATCCAAGTTAGGTGCAAGCCTTGTCGGACAGACTACATTAGGTGGTTCCGACTCGTAGGTGACCCGCGATTATTCGCACAGTCTTCACGTGATCGTAGCACTAGAGCGTATATATTACACCCAGTCCTGTCGGACAGACTACATTAGGTGGTTCCGACTCGTGTGCAGATTCAGATGTTGAGTTGAGATTGGAGCTCTATATGCAACGGTACATGTCACGTTAGGTGACTCCCGGCTGCCAGATTATATGTTATTGATGTGAATTACGCTTGAGTATTTATATTTGATTATGAGATTCTGTTGTGGCATATTCTCAAGCATGAATGGCATATTGTGAACATGAATGGCATATGTGGAGCATGATTGACATACCTATACATACGTATATATGTTCATTTTCTGGGAAGTATACAGGTTTTACGGCGAGGGGTTAGAATGTATTTTGTTAAAGAGTTTTCAAAGAGCTTTGTTTTTGCCCACTCACGCTTTTGTTTTTGCGCCCCTCCAGGTTCTAGTGGTCTAGCAAGTTCGGTGGTTTATCCCAAAGGGCGTCCCGGCATTTCTGACAGACACTCACCATTGTAGGGTCACCTTCGGGTGTATTTATGTCGTATCTTTTCCTTTTGGACTGTTGTAGACTTGCTCTGAATTGTGTCTCACATACACTAGTACCTTGTATGCTAGTTAGTTTTTGATTATTAGTACTTTTATATTACTATCTTAATCGCTTCCGCACGCGCACATGGTTACGTCACCTTCGTGTGACGGCCAGCACGCCCTGATCTCGGTCGGGGTGTGTCAAAAAGTACTAATAATTTCTCATAAGTATTAACTATATATTAAGTCTTTAGACACTAAGAAATTGACAAAGACCACGCGCATTTATGGCGCTGGTTGGGGCAGTCAAAACATGAGTCTCTTCTTTTCTCTTCGGAATTATTTTTAAAGAAGAAAAGTCTATATGCTTCTTATATTATATGTAGGCGAGTAACTAGTGTGTGTGAAAAATGAAATAATGTTGATCTTATGATGACATGATGTGAATGCTCCAAAGAATAAAATCTTCCCTCCTAAAGAAACAAATAAGAATAAAACTATCTCCATCACTCAATAATGGACACATTAAATAATAATATTTAACATGTACGTCTTGAACTAAAATCATCTTACAAAATTAATCTTAAGGGGGCAGCCGAAAAATAAACAGTTAAGATTAATTTTACAAAAAATCAATTAAATGAGTAATAGTTTAATCATTGATTAGCGTTGTTAAAATCTTATTGTTTATCTGAATAATATAATATTTAAAAGATGATCTCGAAAATATAGAATTTAGATCATGCATATAACATTGGAGGATGACAAATGAACTAAAAACATAAAACCAAAAAGTTTAAATGAAAGGGTTACTAAGGAAATCTAGCTATTAATTGTTTCTACCCTAATATTGAAAAGCAAAGATTAGCCTTTTCTTTCATGTGAATAAAGCATCTATCACTTTCAGAGTTTCCAATCAATACCCACCTAACACATTGCCAATTATCTCGATCCTAACACATGAATGAACTCTGCATGTTGTCACGAAGCAAACACAATTTGCACCAACGTGGTTTGCTGAATTGTCATTTGCGATCCTATCGTGGCTGGATGGCAAAGCACCACCTGTCTTGGACAATGGTTCTTGCACAACCTTCATGCAGCAGTCACACTCCCCACGCGAATGCCTTGTGCATAAACGAGTTTAACATGGACCATTCTCGTCCCTACATATATATATGAACTTACCTTCACAATCTAAGTTATCATCATTTGGACTCAGTCTAACTCTTTCTTTTTTCACTTTCTTGATAAAAAAACAAAAATGTGTCCCGTTTTAAATATTAGCATTGTCTCGTGGTGCAAGAAGCATGAAAATGAAGATGGTAGAGTCACTGCCAAATTTGAGGATCTTTCGCCAGTAACATACTCAGAAGGGGATGGGGACGATGACGAGGACGATGATGGCGACTATGATTTTGCTCCAGCTGCATAATTATAGAGAGACTAGTACTACTTGTTATTAACTTAATTTGCATAGGTAGAGTTAGCTCAAGTTTTGTAATGAAGATTATTATATTCTATGGTCAGTGGTCACATATATAATAATATAGTAAACTAATTATAAATAATTCGTATTTACAGGGCTCTTTTCCTTGTTATGTCAGGGTGGCCTCACAAAATACGTACTATGTATGCAGCCAGAAAAAGGAAAAACCTAATAACATTATTTATTTCTAATGATATTTATGAATCGTCTGTTGAAATTTGAAAGCAAATTCGGTTGATAAATGATGAGTCTATCAATTCTATTAACTTATAAACTCTAAAGCTGGTTTTGTAAAAGGAATGACAACAGGCCAAATGATTAGATTTCTTGAATTTCATTTTCAAGGATTAGCATTGAATAATCTTGCCTGTATTAGTATGCAGCCTCAGGTGGTACAAGTCTTCAAATGGAATATTAGTATAAATTACTATAATTAAGAAGATACAAAAATTTGTATTCTCTTTCGGAACCAGATAATTAAGAGCACAATTTAGATTTTTGTTGTTGTAATTAAATCAAAATATCGGTCAATTCGATAACCATTTTATTTTTTATTTTTAGATTTAATTTAATTTTTTTTTTAATTTAGAGATGGAGGAAAAGTATATAGAGAAGTGAGCAATGTAAAAGGATGTTGCGAAGTTCATGGAAGAAGGAACGAAAGAGAGAACGAAAAGTGCAATCAAATTCAAATCGCCTTTGTTTTTTTTTTTTTTTAATTTTCATTTGTGTGTTGACATTTCCTGTGATAAGAAAGCTCTCTTAGTTTAGTCGGGTACAATGTAGGTCTCCAAATCTCAATGTCGTAGGTTCAAATTCTAAGCGTGATTCCGTTTTATAGGTAAGAGCTAGTAAGCATATTTACTGGACGGCAGCTAGGGTCAGCAAAGTAGCTAGCATAGTGAAAAGGAGAAAGCTTGGCTGCTGCTAATTTTTCAGCAACCAAGCTCTGTTCTAGTGAAAATATGCTCTGACTAGCAAAAAAATAAATAAAAAAGTAACAAAATGATAGCATTTTAGATAAGGACAATGAAATTTTCAGAACATCTAAACATTTATTAGTCCAATTAGACCTAGGTTTACTCTTTGCACCCCGTTATCTCATCTAAACCCAATAATAAAGGCATTATCGAACTTTGCAACATAACGTATCTCTCTCTCATTTTTGGGTGAGAGGGATAGCCAACAATAAACTCATGGACAATTTCATCAAGTATAATACTTGCAGTCATACTTTGAAGGATGAGCTCATTCTTCATTATGCAAAAAATGTATATTTATCATATAAATTTTATAATCGAAATCGTTCAATTTCTTAATCTTCATTTAAAGATCACAGCTACAGAAAATCATTTGAATCGGAAATCATTTATTTATTAAATGATTTCCGATTCAAATGATTTTTTGTATGAGTGATCTTCAATTGATGATTAAGAAATTGAATGATTTAAATCATTAAGTTTATATACTCAAAATACGTTATTTGCAAATGTAAGAATATGTGCATCCCTTCATGGGGATGCAAAGTATTATCCTTCCATTAATCTTAAGAGTAACCTACACTTACCATATTTTTCATACCACATTTCTAATAGAAATATGACTTACTAATACATATGAATCTCATCTCTATTAAAAATGTGATACAAATATAATATAAAAAATGTGATAAAATATCACTTTTGTAATCTCAATTGAATTGCATGTATCCAGACACCCCCACCTTGTTAACCCTGCTTTTATTAAAACCTAATGATTTTTCTCTAGTTTCTAAAAACCAAACTACAAATACAAGTATAACACTGAAAGAACAGTAATTATTAAAACCTAATGGCGAATTGGACCATAAATTCAATCATAGTATACATTCTATATCGCAATAAGGTGATGCGAATTATTCAACCATTTACTACATGATTTTGAAATTTTAATTTCCAAAACCTGCATACGGGTACAGATGGTACTGAAACAAATTGTAGAAACACATCCCTGAATATAGGCCATAAAAAAAATTACTTAGTTGAATTAGAAGTCAACTGACCTAAATCGATTAGTATAATGATTTTATATCTAAATAACCCTAATACTAAACAAGTAGAAGATGAAACATCAATTCAGAAAAATAAGAGAATAAAATCCCATGTGAAGATAATGTAACACCAATTCAAACTTGGTTGTCTTAGTTTGTACGTAAAGATAATGTAATAGACTCTCTCTAATTTTGTGCTAGTTTCTTTCCTCCTTCGTGCCTCTTTCCCTTACCCTTTGTAGAACCTCAGTTTTCCCATTGATCATCGATGACGTTACTAGCATGTGCCATACACTCTGTTTTGTAGCACTAAGTACCGCCTAAAGTGGAACTATAAGCTCATTAGTTGGGGTATAGTTTGTCATTTTTCAGTTGAACGCCTTCTTTTCTCCAAAGGTAGTTTTCGCCCAATCTTCAATCTTAGCCATTTAGTATTCATATCGTGTGGCCACGAATGGCTTCTTGGTTTTTCATTGGAAACAACCTTGTTTTTCTTCAAAAAGTAGCTCTTGCTTTTCCACCGTTCTATTACCGTGTCGTTAGGGTTACATGATGACTTTTATCTTTGTTGAAATCGAGAGAAGATAATGAAATTTAAACATACTTTCAATGGACTCATGATTTTGCATCATCATACAAACTACAAAGCCTTTTTTTTTTCTTCATAAAAAGATAATAAAATTTCCTATATTGGCTTTCTCTTCTCCAGGAACCAATGAAGTGAAACATTGTTTTTATCTATTTTGAAATTTATTGATATGCAATTGCAATCTATGAAGAACCAATTTTATCAGAATCATATTATTGCTTTTCTTAATAGAAAAACCAACACAAAGTAAAGGGATTCGAAGGGGAAAAAGAGAGAGTTTTCTACAAATTGGTTCAAAACCCATTAAAAAAATCTCGTAAAGATAAATAATTTCGAATAGTTCAAATGATAATCAAGTAAAAATCTCCAAATTATTATATATTAAAGCGGGCAATTAGTTAATAAATCAAAACATTAGTAGATATGAACAATTCAATTAGGCATAGAGCACCTGAATTGAAGCAGAAAGTGAAATTTTATGGCGAAAACCCATTGCAAAATTCTGGCAAAGATAAGAACATTGTTTGAGAAAATTACCCAATTTACACTTTTGTATGCACTGTGGTGATCGAGAATGTGCGATGGAGGGCGGTTCCATCTTTAGTATGTGCAACTGTTGATATGGAGTGCTTCGATTCCATCTGGAGTAGTTGTGGTCGGTTATCGTTTTTTTCATCTGGAACAGTAACTGTATGCTTAATCTAATGGGTGAAATTTAATTGAAAGTGTGGGTGATTTGATCCAATGGTCGGAATCATTATTGAGATGTAATTCCATATTTTTACGTTTTTAACCCTATTTTTATGAGCAGTTATCCATTAACCTTGTGTATGAAATGAGGACATTTTTGGCATTTCTGAATGCTTCACCAAACTGACCTTCTCCCTTTATGTAACTGTATGCTTAATCTAATGGGTGAAATTTAATTGAAAGTGTAGGTGATTTGATCCAATGGTCGGAATCATTATTGAGATGTAATTCCATATTTTTACGTTTTTAACCCTATTTTTATGAGCAGTTATCCATTAACCTTGTGTATGAAATGAGGACATTTTTGGCATTTCTAAATGCTTCACCAAACTGGCATTCTCCCTTTATGTAACTGTATGCTTAATCTAATGGGTGAAATTTAATTGAAAGTGTGGGTGATTTGATCCAATGGTCGGAATCATTATTGAGATGTAATTCCATATTTTTACGTTTTTAACCCTATTTTTATGAGCAGTTATCCATTAACCTTGTGTATGAAATGAGGACATTCTTGGCATTTCCAAATGCTTCACCAAACTAGTCTTCTCCCTTTATATATATAGATGATGATGATGAAGAAAACAAAAGGACTTTCTTGGCATTTTGAAATGCTTCACCTATTTGGCCTTCTCCCTTTATATCTATATCGGTTACGGGTTTTTTTTTTTTTTTTTTTTTTTTTTTTTTTACCAATTATGTCCTAGTTTTTTGAACTTTAGAAGGTTTGATTCTGAAGAAAACAAAAGGACTTTCTTGGCATTTTGAAATGCTTCACCTATTTGGCCTTCTCCCTTTATATATACTAGCCTCTCTGCACGCACTAACGTGCGTGCAAGAGGCATTTTTGCATCACGGGCGCTACGCGCCCCAAAGATGTGTTGTTTTAGATATTCTTATGTTTCTTAAGTGATTATTTTATAAAATGTGTTTGTGTCCATCACAACAATTTCTTATTATTTTCAATTTTTTATTATGTTCAATCATCTAACTTAGTCTTTTTGCACCTACCCATTGTACCCAAAAATGAAATTTATGAATTGTACACTAACCAATCCACCTTTTTTTTCTTTTTTTTTTGCTTGCTAATTATTATGGTGTTTTTTTTTTTTTTTTTTTTTTTGGCTGATAGAATTTGATTTCACGAAATGAGCTATGCTTGATCATTATTATGACTTTGGTAATTAAGTTACTCAGTCTAGTTAGAATTTTGTTATCTCCATCAATACCATTTTACCCTTATATATTGTAAGGAAGATCAAGAGTTAGGTTCCTTAAACTCTCATATAAAAAAAAAAAAAAATATGCTTAATTATTTAATGTTGTATAGAAAATATGAAATGATCAATATATTTTGTAACATGAGGATTAGTGGTTGTATTAAAAGGGTGCACAACAACATTTTTTTATTATGGTGGACAAAAAGGTATTATGGGCAATATTTGGCGTCATTCGAGCAGGTTGGCAGATCATTTGTTCAATGGTTGTGTGAATGGGATAGTTGATGCAGTTAGAGGAGTGAGTACATAATTATGGGTGTGCCATTTTGGGTTGGGACTGAGATGTTCAACATTAGAGCATGGGCCAGGCTACGTAGTTCCAATTGCTTGAGTTGAAGAAAGGTTGATGAGATAATGGTGTTACCGTACAATCATCCCATCATTCCAAAGTGATAATGGTGTTATCGCATGCCATATTGTCATATTGCCACATTTGTTGAATAATTTAGGAGCATATATTCCATCCAATTTGCACATATGTGAGTAATCTCTCATACATTTTTTACTATTTTTTCTTTAAAACAACAACGAAGATAAAATGGGAAACATATACTATTTATAAATAAAAAAAATTTGAAAATATGACATGTAATTTGATTTCTAAATACATATTGACAACACTTAATGTCCTTAAATCAAAATGTTTCAGATTCATAAGTTTTCAATCAAAGTTATAGGCTAGCTAGGGATGAACTCCTAATATATGAAGCAAAGCAAAATATGGACAACATGTACATATGTAAACATAGCGCCTACGTGTGAAATCAAAGCCATGCTTGCCACCCATTTGCTTGCACTTGATGCTTTAGATTTTCATGGTTAATCTAACTATTTGCTTGCACTTGATACTACCTTGTTTTTTCTTCAAAAAGCAGCTCATACTTTTCCACCATTCTATTACCGTGTCGCTAGGATGGCTTTCATCTTTGTTGACTGAATGTGCTTTACTTTTGAGATCGTGCGGCCACGAGTGCTTCTTGGTTTTTCATTGGAAACTACCTTGTTTTTGTTCAAAAAGCAGCTGCTGCTTTTCCACCGTTCTATTTCGTTAGGGTTACCTTGTTTTTTCTTCAAAAAGCAGCTCCTACTTTTCCACCATTCTATTACCGTGTCGCTAGGATGGCTTTCATCTTTGTTGACTGAATGTGCTTTACTTTTGAGATCGTGCGGCCACGAGTGCTTCTTGGTTTTTCATTGGAAACTACCTTGTTTTTGTTCAAAAAGCAGCTGCTGCTTTTCCACCGTTCTATTTCGTTAGGGTTACCTTGTTTTTTCTTCAAAAAGCAGCTCCTACTTTTCCACCATTCTATTACCGTGTCGCTAGGATGGCTTTCATCTTTGTTGACTGAATGTGCTTTACTTTTGAGATCGTGCGGCCACGAGTGCTTCTTGGTTTTTCATTGGAAACTACCTTGTTTTTGTTCAAAAAGCAGCTGCTGTTTTTCCACCGTTCTATTTCGTTAGGGTTACCTTGTTTTTTCTTCAAAAATCAGCTCCTACTTTTCCACCATTCTATTACCGTGTCGCTAGGATGGCTTTCATCTTTGTTGACTGAATGTGCTTTACTTTTGAGATCGTGCGGCCACGAGTGCTTCTTGGTTTTTCATTGGAAACTACCTTGTTTTTGTTCAAAAAGCAGCTGCTGCTTTTCCACCGTTCTATTTTGTTAGGGTTACCTTGTTTTTTCTTCAAAAAGCAGCTCCTACTTTTCCACCATTCTATTACCGTGTCGCTAGGATGGCTTTCATCTTTGTTGACTGAATGTGCTTTACTTTTGAGATCGTGCGGCCACGAGTGCTTCTTGGTTTTTCATTGGAAACTACCTTGTTTTTGTTCAAAAAGCAGCTGTTGCTTTTCCACCGTTCTATTTCGTTAGGGTTACCTTGTTTTTTCTTCAAAAATCAGCTCCTACTTTTCCACCATTCTATTACCGTGTCGCTAGGATGGCTTTCATCTTTGTTGACTGAATGTGCTTTACTTTTGAGATCGTGCGGCCACGAGTGCTTCTTGGTTTTTCATTGGAAACTACCTTGTTTTTGTTCAAAAAGCAGCTGCTGCTTTTCCACCGTTCTATTTCGTTAGGGTTACCTTGTTTTTTCTTCAAAAAACAGCTCCTACTTTTCCACCATTCTATTACCGTGTCGCTAGGATGGCTTTCATCTTTGTTGACTGAATGTGCTTTACTTTTGAGATCGTGCGGCCACGAGTGCTTCTTGGTTTTTCATTGGAAACTACCTTGTTTTTGTTCAAAAAGCAGCTGCTGCTTTTCCACTGTTCTATTTCGTTAGGGTTACCTTGTTTTTTCTTCAAAAATCAGCTCCTACTTTTCCACCATTCTATTACCGTGTCGCTAGGATGGCTTTCATCTTTGTTGACTGAATGTGCTTTACTTTTGAGATCGTGCGGCCACGAGTGCTTCTTGGTTTTTCATTGGAAACTACCTTGTTTTTGTTCAAAAAGCAGCTGCTGCTTTTCCACCGTTCTATTTCGTTAGGGTTACCTTGTTTTTTCTTCAAAAATCAGCTCCTACTTTTCCACCATTCTATTACCGTGTCGCTAGGATGGCTTTCATCTTTGTTGACTGAATGTGCTTTACTTTTGAGATCGTGCGGCCACGAGTGCTTCTTGGTTTTTCATTGGAAACTACCTTGTTTTTGTTCAAAAAGCAGCTGCTGCTTTTCCACCGTTCTATTTCGTTAGGGTTACATGATGACTTTTATCTTTGTTGACTGAATGTGTTTTACTTTTTGAGATGAGATCTTCTACACCCAAATCCTTCTGTGGCCTCTCTGTGGCCTGTTTCCCAACTTGACACCTGTCTTCCACCGACTCCATGTTAAACGCTGTAAACTCACTTAAAAACAATAAGAATAAAAAATAAAAAAAATAAAATACAAAGCGAAGAAAAAGACTCTTCAAGGTTCCAGAATTTCAGTTGTCTCTGCAGAAATTGTTTGTAAGATTCGCGGCCTCTCCGACGCTTCAAACCAAGACAACGACGACTTCTCCGACTGCTCTCTCTTCTCCCGTTAGAAAGATTCGCGGCCTGGTTTGCAAAAACTCCATCTTTTTCTTCGCTTTCTTCTCTTCAAATCTCGGCCCAATTTCATCCCAATCCTTTTCAATCCAAGAATTCAAATTTTTATTGAATTTGAATATGTCCTCATCGGCTTTTTCTGACACACCCCGACCCAGAAAGTCCACTTGGACCCTGAATCGAGCTGTGCTGGCCGACACCTGGAATGTGATGAAGCCATAAAATGTGATAGTGTATAAAAAGTGAATGAATTTAAATCTAAAAGTGTCTAAATACCAGAGTGCGCTACGAGTGGGAGCGAACCCATTTCACACGCGATGTCAGAGCATAAGTAAGGTACAGTAATGTGGGTAAGAATCATACCCAAAAAAAATATCCATCAATACTAAGATTCTCCACAGATTCTTGTCGATACAAACTCAGCAGCTAAAACCTGGAGGGCACCAAACAGAAGGTGTGAGTAAGCAATAAAACCAAGCTTCCCAAAGTTACTACCTCTCTAAAAGTAATGCCCCTAAATGTAAAATCCGTATCGTTTTCCATAAGACAGTACAAAATATATACATATATCCAAACCATACTCAGAAATGACCAAAACCACGGTTTGCCATCAAATCCACCATACATTAATAAGTAGGCCAAATGAACTAAATCAATACAAGGAGTCATCTAAAATGACATGTACAACTTATCCATATCTCATCAATCCTGGCTAGCATATAAGTCGGAGTCACCTATACTGACCTGTACGACTTATCCATATCTCATCAATCAATCCTGGCTAGCATATAAGTCGGAGTCACCTATAGTGACCTGTACGACTTATCCATATCTCATCAATCATGGCTAGCCAATAGCTCAATAAGTATACCTGCACACGAGTTGGAACCACCTAAAGTGGTCTGTACGACAGGACTGGGTGTAAATAAGTGCTACGATCACGTGAAGACTGGGCGAATAATCGCGGGTCACCTACGAGTCGGAACCACCTAAAGTGGTCTGTACGACAGGACTGTGCACCTACCTTGAATCCAAGGTGAGCGTAAGGTGCGGGAGGTGAACATTACGTGAAGGACTGTGCCCTGGCCACGGGCGGGAGCACTAACACCGGGGTGCAGGTTTATGAGCTCTCAATGCATCTCAATATAACATATGCAACTCATGGCAACTAGTACGACAGTATCGAAGTTGCCTAACACATAACTGTAGTCATGCTATAACTCAATCGATTCAACTAGTACCATAAACTCACCTGAACTTACCTGGGTGTCATGAGTTCACCTTTGCACTTGAAAGCATTCCCAATAATT
The DNA here is from genome assembly GCF_019419815.1 of Pyrus x bretschneideri. Taxonomy (NCBI): domain Eukaryota; kingdom Viridiplantae; phylum Streptophyta; class Magnoliopsida; order Rosales; family Rosaceae; genus Pyrus; species Pyrus x bretschneideri. Next base: position 742,680 of record NW_025999435.1, on the reverse strand, counting down.
ATATGCAAGTAATATACATATTGATATACCATGATGCAATCTAATACTCAACCATGTCGAAACATTCTCAATTATAAACAATACGGTGTGAAATGTGCAATCAATAACGCTCTACTCCCGAACTACTTATTTTCAGGGATAATTATCCATAATAACCCAATTAACACTAATTAACTAACTAATTCACAAAACTAAAACTTGTCTTTATCAATTTCCTTCGCATTACTCAATTTCCCAAATAAGGCTTTTGTCTCAAATATTTTATGGCTGCATATAACGTCTCGTTAGACTGCCTACGTACCCTAAACAGGGATCAAGCCATTCGTAGTTCATATAGGTACTTCAAGCATTCACAATAATTATATATGAAAGTAATATGCCTAATCAATTTAAAAGTGTCGATAGAACTCTCAACAATATGTACGATAAAAAGGAAAAGATCCACTCACCTGGAGTCCACGCTGTGATTATCTAGCGCACGCATCGAGGCGTCCTGAATGGTTGGTCCCTGTGACCAATTATCAAATCACATCTCAGAACTCTTATCCGTAGAATATGTAATTCACATAAAATACAACCTCAACGACATTCTAAAATAGTTTGAGACCCATTGACCACGAGTCAACCGTCGATCTTTGATCGACGGTAGGGTTTACAACCCTGTATAATTTGACCCGGAAGATCCGCATATTAGATTTCCAATCCGCAATTCCCAACGATCCACAATATGTTTCTACAATAACATATTAAAATTTCATTACGATCCAACGGTCGGATCTCCGCCAATTGCCTAAAACAAGTGGCCGTGAACATTTATTTTACTAACTTACAAATCCAATTCAGGAAGATCCGTAAGTCGGATTCCTAATCCGTAAATTCCTATGATCTTTAAATATTACGTATTATAATATATCCAATTTTGGTGACGATCCAACGGTCGGATCATCGATTCACATTTTTATCAACTAACGTATCATAACGAATTTAGGTTCCAACGATCAACCTACGTCATTCAAATGAAAAAACTGAATTCAAAACATTCGACATAGCCTAAAAATAGCATTGGCGGCTCACTGGCCACGTGCCGCCGCACGCGCCGCCGCGGGTGGCGGTCGGCCGTCCCGACTCGCTGGAAAATTCAACTATTTCCAAAAATTCTCAAACTTCACAGAAATGAAGATCTCAGTGAGTGGAGCAACTTTCATACCTGCCATGAAGTCCAAAAGTGAACGGAAGATGGTCAATTTTGCCCACGAAGCCGGCGGGTGCCTAAAACTTTCCGACATCGATTCGTCGTCTACGGTGGTCCAACGGGGTCAAGGTTGGTTGGGTTTTGCTCCTGGGATGATGGGCTACAAAGCCCAAGTGGTGGCATCGGCCATTGCTTTTCCGATTTGCCGGAAAATCGAGAAGGGTGGCCGGAGCACCATTGATTTTCGTCAACTTTCGGGGCCTCAAACCTCCACATCCCATGGTTAATCAAGGTGGTTCTTGGGTGGGTTCTTGGGTGGTGGCATCGAAAAACTCCACCGGAGTTGGCCGGAATCAGCCTTGGAAAATGGGAACCCGCGGTGGGTGCGGGTAGACGAAAACCCACTTCTTTTTTTTTTTTTTTTTTTTTTTCAATTCTGATTGGGCTTTCCCCCACAAGGGGGGGATTCAATTTAAATAAACGCTAAACCTCAAATAACCAATTTCGAACGTCCGTAACTATACTGTTATAATCCGGACTCGCAAACAGCTTTCGCCTATACGTTCGTACCAATAAGTATTACGAGGATATGCTAAAAGTATAAGTCCCACATCTCTCGAGTCGATGGTCAACAGAAGTCAAAGTCCTTACTTCTAGGGCAATTTTGTAAATTCACGCTTTTAAAATAAAATAAAAACGTAAAATTTGGAACGGGTTGTCACATTTTCAAAAGTGGAGTTGACAGCGGAGAAAGCAAAGTGGTTTTAAGATGGCAAAAATCCCATCCTTTTCGTCGCTTTGTTTTTTATTTTTTATTTTTTATTTTTAGTCAGTTAACAGCGTTTAATATAGAGGCAATGGAAAACAGGTGTCAAACTGTGAAACAGGCCACAGAGAGGCCGCATCAGGTATTTCTCCCTCGTCACCGCCGGAGCCCTTGGGTCTCACTGATAAAAAAAGGAAAATGTTATTTCTCTCTCCTCTCTCCTCTCTCCTCTTCCTCACCCTCTCTCGCCATTATCTGTAAAAAATTTGGTCCCATCTCTCAAACCATGAAAAGGTCATGGACTCATGGCTCCGAATTTACAAAAACTCCATTAAAAATCTATCAAGCAAACCCAATAGCTCATAGAGCACAAAATATACAAATTATGCACGATTCTAGAACATCTAATTTACATTCACAAATTTCCGTTGAAATTTTTTTAGAGAAAAATAAGATACAGGGAGAAATCCACAAGAAAAAAACTAGTAAGTTCGGAAAAGAGAGACAAAATCAACTTGTGGGTCTACTCCAGACTTTTTCCAGTTCCGAAATTCAGATCTTGAGTTGTTTCTTCCGTTTGCAGATTCAAATCCTCGGTTTCCCCAGTTTATTTCGATGGATATTTTCCAATTGACAGCCATGGTTACCTTCATAGTGTGAGAGAAGAGAACTGAAATTTTTGGGAACTGCAAATTGACAACCACGCTTCTGGTTTCATCGGGAAGGTGAAAAGGTAAGGAAAAGGAGAGCAGGTTAACGGTGTTAAGTTTTGTGCTCACTGAATAAGCACGTGTCAACTAAAGAAAAGGGGGACATAAACGAGACATCAACACCTGCTTTTCTTGCCTTTTACTTTGTTGAACGCGGTTTCATCTTAAAGCTGCTTTTCTTCCATCTTTTCCGACACTTCAATCGTAGCCGTCCAGTGATCAGATCGTGTGGCCACGAACATCGTGGTTTTCCACTGGAAAGAGCCAAAGAGTGGGAGCGGAAAGCTTCTTGGAAAGAACCAAAAAGTGTCCCTATAGTGCTCTATATATACTCTGTTGCAATACAAAAAAAACCACAGCCATTTTTTTTCGCTTGATTGGCACCACTCTAGTGCCGTAAACAGTAATACAACACCATGACATCCCGTGAACCCTCCTCCTCAAAACTCTGGAGTTACGATGTGTTCTTGAGTTTTAGAGGCGAAGATACACGCAATGGCTTCACGAGCCACCTTCATGCGGCATTACAAAACTGGGGCTTCGATGCCTTTATTGATGAGGACAATCTGAAAAGAGGGGGAGAAATAAAACCCGAACTGTTGCGGGCAATCGAAGAGTCCAGAATCTCGGTCATTGTCTTCTCAAAGAGTTACGCGGAATCAAGATGGTGTCTTGACGAGCTGGTGAAGATCATGGAATGTAGAGAAAGGCTGGGGCAACAGGTTTTGCCAATATTCTATCATGTCGACCCTTCACATGTGAGGAAGCAGGAAGGTTGGTTAGCCGGGGCATTTCAGAAGCACGAAGATGGCATCCTTGAAGAAAAAGATGACAACGAACGTGAAGCTAAGAAAGAAAGGGTAAAGCAGTGGAGAGAGGCCCTTACTCAAGCTGCAAATTTGTCTGGCCACCATCTTAATAACAGGTAACCATTTTCATTGGAGTTGGACGTCTTTCAATACTCGACTAGTTTAATAGTAATGCTGCTATAAATTTTCTGCTTTTTCCACATTTTGAAACATGTTAATGAATGATTGTTATGCAAATAGCACACAGGAAAAATAGCTTCGCTGAAACATCAAGATTTGCAAGATAAAATATGAGTAACAGTAGGAACATCTTCTATTTAAAACATATTTTACATAGGAGAACTCCCTATTTAAAAGAAAACTAACTAAAAAATTTGAAAATTTTGAGTTTTAACTAACAAAATAAAAGGTAAAGAGGTAAAGAGGATAGGATCATGATTAATTTTTTAGTATAAAAATATGATTTTTTGTTAAAATTAATAAAATCACTAACTTTTTGTTAAAACTCTCTAGATTTAAACCCCTAACATTTAAAGTTTTTTTTAATCAAACATCTGGGTACATTGGGCCACATCAGTTTTTCTCCTTATCAAATTAAAAATTAATTTTTTGCTAATTTTTTTTAAAAGTATTTTAGAAGTTGCGGCATTCTGTTTCAGGAGATAATCAATGGTTTGTCATTAAGAGCATTTATCTAGTTATCTTTTTTAAATTTTTTTTCGTACAAAATATCTTGATCTCCTAAATTAAAATATAATCTTGTCTTCAAGATAACAAAAGTGGTGGATGTTTATTATTTTTTTTCTCAAATTATCATGTATACATTTTATTGAGAGAATTATTTCTATACACTACTACTAGTATGCTTGTCATTAGTTTTCATACATTAATTTTATTCATATTATGAATTGGTACGTTTAATTTTAGTGTTCGGTAGGTTTAATTTTAGCTTTTGGTGCGTTTAATTTTATTTATTTTTGGACATATCATTGCTTTATAACTTAATTAATATCATAATAATTTTGGTACAAAGAAGGCTAGATTTAGGAGCTTTGGATATTATTTTTGAATCTTAGGAAGGGCAGTTTAAAAAATGTGGCTGAATTGTAGAAAGTAGATTAATAAAAGTCGAAGGCTAGGCATGTTTGGTCTAACAAATTTAAATATCAAGCACCTAAATCAAAATTCCCTTTTTACAAATCATATGATGCGGTTCTTGATTTTAGTAACATTTCACATGATTTGTAAATTTGACTTAAAAAATAATGTTAATAAAAAGAAATTTTTGGGTTATATACATTACTCCAAGTCCACACATCGAAAACTTAAGGTTATTTGGTTCAAGTGGTTTAAATAATGTTGGGTATCCTCTCTCCTATATATTGCAAGTTGATTTTAGATTGAAATCTATGTATCAAATTGATATATGCTAGTTTAGCGACTTGTATACGTATATAATTGCATCAATGAGAAACATCATATATAATTGTTTAAGCCCAAACAAAAGGAACCAAACAGATGGGCTGATGGGTCCACTCAAGCAATTGAAGGCCCAATCGGAATGGAGCAACAAATTCATATACAAATTATAACATTTTTTTTTTTTTGTTTTTTGATGAGATTAAGCTCACTCTTTTTCTTTTAGTGTATATAATATTTTTTGTTAAAAAAATGAATTCGTTATTTTTTCTCTCTTTTGACCATATATGGCATGAATGAATCCTGAAAAGTAAGTTATGGAATGAGGAACACAAGGTGTTTCTCAAATAAAATTATTTTTCTTTGTCAAATCAAATACAATTATATGAAGAATCTCTCAATGGAAAAGGACTGTTGTGTGTGTACGTGTATATATATATATATTTTATCCATTTAGTTAATTCTTTATATTGACTGTTGAGTGAAGGTTATAGCTTCAAGTAATCCTTCATTGAGTTAATGCTTACTAATTGAGTTTTCAGGCCTGAAGCAAAGGTTATTAAGACAATTGTTGAGGAGAATATTGTGGAATTGCTTCCTCGCACAGATGAATTACAGGTGGCCAAGTACCCGGTTGGAATCGACTCTCGTGTTCAACCAATTATCAGCTATCTTTTTAGTGGTGGATTAAATGATGTTAAAATGGTTGGAATTTGGGGGATGGGTGGATTGGGCAAAACAACTGCTGCCAACGCTATTTATAACAAAATTCATCATGGCTTCCAGTTTAAATGTTACCTTGGCGATGTTAGCGACACTGAACATAGATATGGTTTGGTTTATTTGCAAAAACAACTTGTTTCTAACATTTTGAAACAAACCACCCAGATAAATAGTGTCGGTGAAGGGATCGGTGTAATAAAAGGACGTCTTCGACGTAGAAAAGTACTTATTGTTGTTGATAATGTAGATAAAGTGGAGCAACTAAGTGCAATAGCTGGAGATCGTGAGTGGTTTGGTCCAGGAAGTATAATTATCATAACAACAAGAGATGAGCATTTACTAAATCAAGTGAGAGTGAATATGAGATATCCAGCTGAGGAAATGAATGAAGAGGAGGCTCTTGAGCTTTTCAGTTGGCATACATTTGAAAATAATTGCCCTAAAGAAGAATATCTTGAATTGTCAAGGAAGGTAGTTTCTTACTGTGGAGGTTTGCCGTTAGCACTCAAAGTTTTAGGCTCCTCTCTTTTTGGTAGACCCATAACAGAGTGGCAAAGCTATTTGGAGAAATTAAAAAGAATACCTGAAGGAGAAATTATAAAAAAACTCAAAATAAGCTTTGATGGGTTAGATGATAATCAAAAAACTATATTCCTTCATATATTTTGTTGCTTTCTTGGCTTGGAGAAGGATCATGTCACAAAAATATTAGATGAATGTGGCTTCTATGCAACAAGCGAAATCAGTGTTCTCCGTGAACGGTGCCTTATAACTGTTGAATAGGGCAAGCTAAAGATGCATGATTTGATTCAAGAAATGGCCAAGACAATCATTTCTGAAAAATCTCCTACTCAACCTGGAAGATGGAGTAGACTGTGGAACCTTGAAGCCATAACAAACGTGTTGACAAATAAATCTGTAAGTAGTTTCTCAACAAAGTTTAATATTAATGCTCGCTAAATCATATCCTAGTGCAACTGCTTACATTTTATAATAAGAAATTTTAACGAAAAAATTCTGGTACTGTTCACTTTAACGAAAAATCACATTTTTACACTAAAAAGTCAATCCTGGTACTATTCATTTTACTTTTTATTTTGTCATTATGGTTAAAACTCAAAGTTTTCAAACCTTTTTTGTTAGTTTTCCTTTTATAATATTATGTAGAAATATATTTATAAGTACAATAAACCTTCACGTGGAAATAGAAGCAATTAAATCGATTTCCAACCGATTATATGACAATTGTTTGTAAGTAAATCATTTTTCAGACGCAAATTACCCTTTTATTATTCATCATATGTCCCTTTGTTTACCTAACAGGGAACTGAAGAAATTGAAGCACTTTCTCTACATTTGCCAAGCTCTGAAAAAAAGGCTAGTTTCCGTACAAAAGCATTTGTCAATATGAAAAAACTGAGATTCCTACGGCTCAGCTATGTAGAGCTCGCTGGAAGCTTCAAACATTTTCCGAAAGAGTTGAGATGGTTGTGCTGGCATGGATTCCCTTTCAAGTACATGCCGGAGCACCTTCTTAATCAGCCAAAACTTGTTGCTCTTGACCTGTCGTTCAGCAACCTCAGAAAAGGCTGGAAGAATTCCAAGGTACAATCACCCCTAGCGGGTTATAATTAATTCCCACTCTTGATTTTATTTTTTAAGCCATAGTCTTCTTGGATTTTGAATAATATTTTCTTTTGGGTTTGTGCAGCCGCTTGAAAATTTGAAAATCCTTGATCTTTCTCATTCCCAGAAGTTAAAAAAGTCACCAGACTTTTCAAGGCTCCCAAATCTCGGAGAATTGGATTTTTCACGCTGTCGTAGTTTGTCCAAGATTCACCCATCCATCGGTCAACTTAAAAAACTCAAGAGGGTAAATTTTGAATTCTGCAATAAGCTTAGGTATCTTCCAGCGGAATTCTGTAAGTTGAAATCTGTTGAGACTCTTGATGTGTTACATTGTGAAGCATTAAGAGAACTGCCTGAGGGTTTATGGGAGATGGTATCATTGAGAAAACTTTGTACATATGGTACAGCCATAAAACAATTCCCCAACGACTTTGGGCGTCTAATTTCTTTACAAGTGTTGTCAGTTGGAGGCGCTAGTTGTCGTAACCTACCTAGCCTCAGTGGTCTTTCAAATCTCGTATACTTGCTAGTTATGAATTGCAAAAATCTTCGTGCAATCCCCGATTTACCAACAAATTTGGAATTCTTATATGTTAGTAGATGCCCTGCATTGGAAACAATGCCAGACTTTTCGCAAATGTCAAACATGAGAACTCTGTGGCTAGATGATTTGCCCAAAGTCACAGAGGTTCCAGGTTTAGGCTTGGGTAAATCATTAACCTCCATGGCGGAGCTTAAGATGAAAGGGTGCACCAATCTCACAGCTGAGTTTAGGAGCAACATCCTACAGGTCTCTCTCTATCTCTGTCTCCTTCTACTCTTGTCTTTCTCTATCAATCACACGCACAAACACAACCGCACATGTACAAGTATTTAACACTATATTACATTGTATGTATATTATAGGGATGGACTTCTTGCGAAGCTGGTGGTATTTTATTGGATACGATTTATGGTATTCCGGAGTGGTTTGACTTTGTCGCAGATGGCAATAAAGTCAGTTTTGATGTTCCTCAATGTGATGGTCGTAATTTTAAAGGGTTGACACTCTGCTGGGTTTCTTGGCAAGTAGAACTAAAAATCTTGCCCTTACTGTTGTAAATTGTACCAAGCATACTACTTCGAGGGTCTCTAGGCGTTTTTGGCAACACAATGTAGGTCATTTTTCACCAGGTACAATTATCGAACGATCAACTCAAGCTCAATTTGCAAGGCGGGGACAAGATCGTTATTCTTATAGAGGGTTTTGAAGTGGAGAGAACAGGGGTAAATCTAGTATGGGACAAACCTTTGAAGGAAAACAAGAGTCCTGTATGGATGATTATTACTTTGAATACGAATCTGAAGCAGTTCCGGATTGGTTGTATGGTGAGTCAAGTCCGGGACCAAGCCATGGCGCATCTGATAATCATCCCACTAATCAAATGACGGCTACTACAGATGAACCCAAACGGAAAAGGCAAAAGGTTTGAAGAGAGAGCATTACCTGATCGGTTGCGTAGTCGCTATTCCTGCATTATACTCTCCCGCAGACCATGTCAGCTGTCTTTCTCGTTTTCCCAGCTCCATTATTCGGACATTTGATTTGATCGCATCCAACAGATGATTTGTTCCTCATTTTACTGACAATTCATTTGCGATATTGACTGGTTGTTCAGTTGTTAATTGTTGTATGCTTTACAAATATCCATATTCTCTTGTGGAACCAAATTATTAGCATCATAATTTGACTTTTTCGGTCCTAGATCAAAATTTTAGATTGAAATGTGCAGTTACTGACCATGGATGCAAGCATATAGAAATCGGGACTATACTCTCACTTGGAACCCCTTTCTATCAACTCCTCTGCTTTGTCTAACAGTCTGGTATGGCCAAGAAGGCCGATCAGGCAACCATAGTGTTCTAACCTCGCTCAATCTCATATATCTTTCTATTGGAGTTGAAGAACTCACATCCCTCATCTGCTAACCCTCTGTGAACGCAGTCAGTTAAGACAACAATGAAGGAGAACAACTCGATTCCCTTGCTTGTCTTGCCATTCCTTGCAACCCCATAAATGATTGAAGCCCAAAAAATTTGTCTATGCTCCAACATTTTGCATACATTTCTATAACTGCGGTACTTACAGTTGCATCAAATTTTAATTCTGTTATATTCGATGTACCCGTGACTCCATTCCCCTTGCTCTAATGCTCCCAACGGAGCATAGCCTGTGAGGAGACCAACCGCTGTAAATCTATCCCCTTTAACTCTTTTAGTTTGCATCTCTTGGAATAGAGCCACTGCCTCGTTAAAACGGTTGTAATGTATAACCATTACAAATTCTCCAGCCTTTAATCAAATAACCATGTTTTACATACATATTTAGCCACCACATTTCCAGTTCTAGTAGTGAATCCAAGTTCACTTCTAACATATTCATGAATTTCTTTACCAAGCTCCAAAGTTTTCGATGTTGTTCAAGCTGAAATGGTGGTTACAACCGTAGCTTCATCGGGCTTCTTGTTGCTCTCACATGACATCCTCCGAAACATATCCAAAGCTAGCCTCCTCAAACCTCCTGCACCTAACATACCTCGAAATCGTAACGTTCCAAGTTCCAACAAAGCCTGTTTCTCTCGGGTATTTCATCAAACACCTGCTTGAAACTCTCAACCATGCCCAATTACGCATTCATGTCAATGAGCGAGTTACACACATACCATCAAACCCAATTCCAGTTTTTACCACAAACACACGAACCTTTTCACCTTCCCAAACCTATCCCAAGCATCCAATGGCTTTAAAACAAATGGGTAGGTAAAATTATAAGGGCACAATCCCTCATCTCTCAGCCGCCGGAAGAGCTCAACGGCGCTTCTGAAACTACTCCTTTTGGCAAACGCCTTGATCATTACATCGTAAACAAACAAGCACGGATCTTTGATGAAACGGAAGACTTTCTCGGCGTAATCAAAGTTTCCGAGAGATGGGTCGGTGCAGAAAATCATGAGCTTGTTGACGGCGGCTCTGTCTTGGTTGCAGGAGGTTGAGAAGGAGATTGGTTTACAAGGTAGTTCATTCGAACCTATGTTCATACGCACATCCTCACCACCAGGAGGTTGAGAAGCTGATTTCGTGAACTTCTTAAGGTAAAAATCATATGCATTCATTCAGGAAATCATGTTTATGTGACCGAGTTTTATTTTTTGTTATTGGTACATTGATATTTTTATATTAAGAGAATGAGGAGTTCGGTTAAGCCACATAATGAGCAATTTAATTTGGTATTAAATTTGTCATCAACGAGATTCAAACCTAAGACCTCTCACTTTCAAGTGGAGAAGAATATCACCGGACTGTAGTACTGAGTTGCTATGTGATTGAGTTTTAGTTGGGCTGTGAGATCAAATCTATATAGTTTTTATCGAAAAGCACATTTGAGTTATTCGAGGAAAAGTTTAACAAATTTACAAATTATCTTTCATTGTTGTCCTATTTTTTAGGCTTTAATTTCCCTTTAAATAACTAGGAGGGTGAATTCAATTGAGATTTTAAGAGATTTTAATAGATTTATAAATTTATAGATTTTGATGGAGAGTTAGCCACTTTTGAGCCGTTTTCTTGCCAAACCACGGCGAGTTAGTCGTCGAGAAATGTACCATTCTCTTCGTCTCGTCAAGAAGTATGATTTTCGTTTTCGAATCACTCGATTTTGTTGAGTATTGAAGAAGTTATAAACGTTTAAAATTTACCCAGTTTCTGGCGAATTTTTCAATTTTCCCACGGACCAGTCACATTTCAGGCTATTTTCGGCAATCTCCGGCAACCATTGGGCTTCCAAATAGGTATAATCTTGCTCTACACTTTCTCTCATTTGATATATTATGGGTCGAATTTGGTTAAGAATCGATTGAGTTACGAAGCTTTGAAAATTGCCCAAAGAGTTTTTAACGGGAATACCAAAATCATGAATGGTGGACAATCTCAGGGATCATGTATATTTATTTTTAATCTCAGTGACCATTTCTATTGATTATGCAAATCTCAGATACCATTTTGGCTATTTAGCCATGAAATTATTATAAATCTGCAGGATCTTCAACAAATCAGAGCAGACATTAAATATATCTTACTCGTTTGAAAAAGTCTTCAAAACGCTCCCTCCTACAAGAACAAAATCTTAACGCCAGTAGAAATTTCAATGCTATTTCTCCACTCCACCAGTCTCTCTGCTCTGTAACGCCTTAGAAATTTCCCTCCTAAAGAAACAAATAAGAATAAAACTATCTCCATCAGTCAATTATGGACACATTAAATAATAATATTTAACATGTACGTCTTGGGCTAAAATCATCTTACAAAATTAATCTTAAAGAACATTACAAAATTAATCTTAAGGGGCAGCCGAAAAATAAATGGTAACGATGATATAGTACGACTCTTCATCCTTTAAGATTAATTTTACAAAAAATCAATTAAATGAGTAATAAATTAGTGATTGATTAGCATTGTTAAAATCTTATTGTTTAGCTGAATAATATAATATTTAAAGGATGATCTTTCGTCGGTAACATACTCAGAAGGGGATGGGGACGATGGCGATGGCGATGACGATGATGTTGACTATGATTTTGCTCCGGGTGCATAAGTATAGAGAGACTAGTACTACTTGTTATTAACTTAATTAGCATAGCTAGAGTTAGCTCAAGTTTTGTAATGAAGACTATTATATTCTATGGTCAGTGGTCACATATATAACAATATAGTAAACCTAATTATAAATAATTTGTATTTACAGGGCTCTTTTTCTTCTGAAGTTATCTTCATCTACATGTTTGTCCTGCGACGAGTAGCCTAATGTGTGTATGTCAGGGTGGCCTTGCAAAATACGTACTATGTCCGCAGCCAGAAAAAGGAAAAACCTAATAACATTATTTATTTCTAATGATATTTATGAATCGTCTGTTGAAATTTGAAAGCAAATTCGGTTGATAAATGATGAGTCTATCAATTCTATTAACTTATAAACTCTAAAACTGGTTTTGTAAAAGGAATGACAACAGGCCAAATGATTAAATTTCTTGAATTTCATTTTCAAGGATTAGCATTGAATAATCTTGCCTTCATATGGTATTAGTATGCAGCCTCAGGTGGTACAAGTCTTCAAATGGAATATTAGTATAAATTACTATAATTAAGAAGATACAAAAATTTGTATTCTCTTGTGGAACCAAATAATTAAGAGCACAGTTCAGATTTTTGTTGTTGTAATTAAATCAAAATATCGGTCAATTCGATAAGCATTTTATTTTTGATTTTTAGATTTAATTTTTTTTAATTTAGACATGGAGGAAAAGTATATGGAGAAGTGAGCAATGTAAAGGGATGATGCGAAGTTCATGGAAGAAGGAACGAAAGAGAGAATGAAAAGTGCAATCAAATTCAAATCGCTTTTGTTTTTTTTTTTAATTTTCATTTGTGTGTGGACCATCACTCTTTGTATTTCCTGTGATAAGAAAGCTCTCTTAGTTTAGTCGGGTACAATGTATGTCTCCAAATCTCAATGTCGTAGGTTCAAATTCTAAGCGTGATTCCGTTTTATAGGTAAGAGCTGGTAAGCATATTTACTGGACGACAGCTAGGGTCAGCAAAGTAGCTAGCATAGTGAAAAGGAGAAAGCTTGGCTGCTGCTGATTTTTCAGCAGCCAATCTCTGTTCTAGTGAAATATGCTCTGACTAGCAAAAAAATAAATAAAAAAGTAACGAAATGATAGCATTTTAGATAAGGACAATGAGATTTTCAGAACATCTAAACATTTATTAGTCCAATTAGACCTAGGTTTAGTCTTTGCACCCCGTTATCTCATCTAAACCCAATAATAAAGGCATTATCAAACTTTGCAACATAACGTATCTCTCTCTCATTTTTAGGTTAATTTAGTATCGAATTCCTCATTCATGAAATTATTAGCATCATATTTTGACTTTTTCGGTCCTAAATCAAAATTTTAGATTGAAATGTGCAGTTACTGACCATGGATGCAAACATATAGAAATCGGGACTATAATCTCACTTGGAACCCTTTCTATTAACTCCTCTGCTTCGTCTAGCAGTCTGGTACGGCCAAGAAGGTCGATCAGGCAACCATAGTGTTCTAACCTCGCTCAATCTCATATATCTTTCTATTGGAGTTGAAGAACTCACAACCCTCATCTACCAACCCTCTGTGAACGCAGTCAGTTAAGACAACAATGAAGGTGAAATCATCAGGCTTCATGCCAATCTGCACATTTTTCCTTCGCTTGTCTTGCCATTCCTTGCAACCCCATTCTTTGCTTGTATTGTATACCCATTACAAATTCTTCGGCCTTCAATCAAATAACCACGTTTTACATACATATTCAACAACCACATTTCCAGTTCTAGTAGTGAATCCAAGTTCACTTCTAACATATTCATGAATTTCTTTACCAAGCTCCAAAGTTTTCGATGTTGTTCAAGCCTAAATGGTGGTTACAACCGTAGCTTCATCGGGCTTCTCGTTGCTCTCACATGACATCCTCCGAAACATATCCAAAGCCTCCTCAAACCTAAATGGTGGTTACAACAGCACCTAACATACCTCGAAATCGTAACGTTCAAGTTCCAACAAAGCCTGTTTCTCTCGGGTATTTCATCAAACACCTGCTTGAAACTCTCAACCATGCCCAACTATGCATTCATGTCAATGAGCGTTGCACACATACCAGCAAACCCAATTCCAGTTTTTACCACAAACACACGAACCTTTTCACCTTCCCGAACCTCTCCCAAGCATCCAATGGCTTTTGAAACAAATGGGTAGGTAAAATTATAGGGGCACAATCCCTCCTCTCTCAGCCGCCGGAAGAGCTCAACGGCGCTTCTGAAACTACTCCTTTTGGCAAACGCCTTGATCATCACATCGTAAACAAACAAGCACGGATCTTTGATGAAACGGAAGACTTTCTCGGCGTAATCAAAGTTTCCGAGAGATGTGTCGGTGCAGAAAATCATGAGCTTGTTGACGGCGGCTCTGTCTTGGTTGCAGGAGGTTGAGAAGGAGATTGGTTATTTTGATTGGTTTACAAGGAGGTTCATTCCAACCTATGTTCATACGCGCATCCTCACCACTAGGAGGTTGAGAAGCTGAGGTAAAAATCATATGCATTCATTCAGGAAATCATGTTTATGTGACCGGGTTTTGTTTTTTTATTGCTACATTGATATTTTTATATTAGAGAGGAAGAATTTGGCTAAGTCACATAATGAGCAACTTAATTTGATATCAAATTCGTTATTCACGATATTCAAAACTAAGACCTCTCATTTTCAAGTAGAGAGGAATATCATCAGACTGTATTACTGAGTTATCATGTGATTGAGTTTTAGTTGGACTGTGAAATTAAATCTGTATAGTTTTTATAGAAAAGCATATTTGAGTTGTTCGAGGAAAAGTTAAACAAATTTACAAATTATCTTTCATTGTTGTCCTATTTTTTTAGGCTTCAATTTCCCTTTAAATAATTAGGTGGTGAATTCAATTGACATTTTGAGAGATTTCAATGTCTTACTCGATTGAAAAACCAAAAAGTCTTCAACACTCTCCCTTGTACAAGAACAAAATCTTAACGCCGTAGAAATTTCAATGTTATTTCTCCACTCCACCAGTCTTTCTGCTCTGCAACGCCTTAGAAATTTCACTTCGCTCCTCTGAGCTCGCCGGAGCTCCTTCCTAGATCTCGGCCTCCGCCGCAACCCCGTCGTCGTCTTCGTTTCGCTCAAAGATCCGAGCTTTTCTGCATGTCGGTGATGTTCAATTCTTCATAGCTTTCCATTCAACCGATTCAATTGTCGTTTAATGCATTAATTTCAAACCCAAATAGTAGATCGGCATAATCTTCAAAACCCATATCTCAGATTTCTCTATGAAGTGTTCACGTCTTCGATTTCTTTCACTTGCCTCTGTTAGTGTAGCCTTTCACTGTACATATAGCTCTTGAAATTTTGAAGATCTGCTCGATATTTTTTGCTCTGAATTCGAATTGGTACTTTAGTTAGTGACAATGTCTGCGATTAAAGTCGATTCTGCTAAGCCGTATTTCGCTACTAGCAGTCTTGTGATTGGGGATGCTCTCTGTTCTAGCTTGTTAGCCGTGATAAACAAGTTTGCCATTACCAAATTCAACTACCCTGGCCTTTTGACTGCATTGCAGTACCTTACATCTGCTTTGGGAGTTTGCGGTTTGGGAAAGTCAGGATTTTTGCACCACGATCCCTTCACATGGCAGACGGCCAAGACGTTTTTGCCCGCTGCACTTGTGTTTTACCTTGCTATCTTTATCAACACCAATCTTCTTCGCCATGCGAATGTGGATACGTTTGTAGTGTTTAGATCCTGCACGCCCCTTTTGGTTGCGCTGGCGGATACTGCGTTTAGGAAGCAGCCAATCCCGTCTAAGCTTACCTTTGTATCGTTGTTGATCATTTTGGGTGGAGCTGTTGGTTATGTGGCCAGCGATTGGGTTTTAGTTCGACTGCGTATTCGTGGGCGTTTGCCGATTTGGTGACCATTGCAACTAAGATGGTTTATATTAAGCATATGTTCACGAATGTCGGTTTGAATGCTTGGGTTTTTGTGTTGTACAACAATCATTTGTGACAGATGATGGCTCTACCGTTTTGGATTATTAGTGGAGAGTGTTCTGATGTGTTTGCAAGGTCAGTCTAGAGATTTTTGAGGCCCGGGTGATGTCAAAAAATGTGTCTTCAATTCATATAAAAAAATTATTTGTTTTCACACGTAAAATATTGATAAAATTATATTTAGAAAAACATTTCAAACTCAATAATTTAGAAACACGGAATAACTAATTTATTTTGTATTGAGAGAAGGAAACCAAAAAATTTCGGGCTTACAAATAGATAGATTATGAGTTTTATTTTCCATATGAACTTTTAAAGTGTTTTTGTATAAATTGTGTATTTTTTCTTATTTACTAATCTCGTAAAAAAAAATAATAATGTTTTCAAGTCTTTAAGGAAATGTTTAAGTAATGAATGAACATTCAATTAAACATTTTGATGACACATAATATTATCTGCAAATTTGGTCTAAAAATTTAGTTTACGCATTACTCTTTGTTGAAGATTTGACTTGAATTGGAACGGATATTTAAAAATAGCAACCCACATAACTACTAGCTAGTAAATAAATTAACAACCAAACAAAAATTTGTAAAATTTGTAAATAAAAAAAAAGAAAAAAACATGCACATAGCATTTCAAACTTAGGACATCTCGTTAATTTAAACAACAAAAACCATCGTTTCTAATTAAACTTCTTGATCATTTAGCCAAATTTTATAAATTTTATATTGTTATGAAAAGAAATTTGCAAAAATTGGAATGTAAATAAACACATGGTGTTTTGAACCTACGACCACCTCATTACTTTTAAACAACAAAACTATCAGTTCTAATTAAATTTTTTTATCACTAAACCAAATTTTATAAATTTATACTCTTATAAAAACATATATACCACTCTAATAATTTTGATGCCCCCAATTTTTTTGGACCCCGGACGGTCGCCCTGCCCGCACTAGGCTTGGGCGGAGCCTCTGTGTGTTGCTCCTTCTGGATCGAATCTTGCGAATTTCTTTGTCAATTTGATAACTATTTCTTTTTTAGTTTTTAGTTTTGATTTGTTTCTAGAGATAGAAAGAAAGTATATGAAAACGTGAGGAATGAAAAAGGATTATGCGAGGTTCATGGGAGGTAAAAGCGAGGAATCAAGGACATCATATGAAAACAAAAACCTCGAAAATGTCAAATATGACATAGCTTTATCCAACTGATTCGTCCAAAGTCAGAGACTTCAATTCCCCTTTTAATAACCAATTCTGTATTGTGGGAAATTAACTTTTGCATATTCTAAGAGCAACTCCACCCCTAAAAAAATACGCAAGCATTCAGCCCATTTAATTCACTCAATGAACAGTGATAGACCCCAATGAATAGTAATAGGTCAAATGCATCTCCACCCCTAAAAAATGTGTTGGCACAAAGTCTAAAAAATACGCTAGCACAAACGATCTCCACCCCTACAAAATGTGCTGGCACCCAGCCCATTTAAAATATTATTAATTTTTTAAAAAAATAATAAATAAAAAAATAGTTTTAAATTCGGATAGGATTTTTAACCAATCTTGTCACGCCACATGTCATTATCCAAACGTACTATTTTGTGAATATATTTCCTCTAAGATTTTCAACCAATCCCAACGCGTCTCGTGTCATTATCTGTTTACAATAGTTTAGCCAAGATTGCAATAAGATTTTCAACCAATCTTGTCACGCCAAGTGTCATTATCTGAATGTACTATTTTGGGGATAGATTTCCAATAAGATTTTCAATCAATCCCGACGCCCCACGTGTCATTATCTGTTTACAATAATTTAGCCAAGATTTTGATAAGATTTTTAACCAATCACGTAGTGCCACATGACATTATCCAGAACCTTATCCTTTCTTTTTTTGTCCATATAAACCCTACATCCCTGCATCCATCCTCACACCAAACTCAATCATTCTTTTTAGCTCAAAATCCTTCTTCATCGTTTTCAAACCTTGAGTTCTTTTTACAATGTCTTCTTCAAGGAGAGTGTATAAACAGTTTGAGGAGCAATAGAAAATATTGTTGGCACAACAGGAAGAATTGATCAATCGCGAGGAAGGTGGAGGTGGAGATGAGACTTTCGCAATGGAGGAGGATGAGGATGATGACCATAGAAGGCAAAGGGTGTAATACCCTGAATACTTAAATATATGAAATATATTCATAATTATGAATATGTGGAGAAAATCGAAAATAAATCGATTTATGGTTATGAAGATAGAATTGAGAAATTATTATAATTCACATAATTGTATTATTGAGATTTTATGTTATTTTTCAAGAAATCATATTAATTTATTTGAAATCAGTTCTAAATTAAACTGGTTACGAAGTTTGAAGTTTGGAAGTTAATTATTTAAAATCCGTAGACCATTCGAGGTCACAATTTATATTTTAAAATAGAGCTTGATCTCACGAATGCGTGGACGCAAACTGTTCGCGAAACGGAGTTATAACGAAGAGGTTATTAACGATAGAATTTGAGGATGAAATAGTCATTTTAGCATTAAGAGGGAAGGCTCCAGAAAATGTGGAGCAATGGGAGTGCAACGTGTGTGGCTGTGATTAAAAGGGAAGAAGAGAAAAATGAGGGACTGGGACCAATGGGAGGGGAAGGAAAGGAGGGCACGAGAGAGAAGGAAAAGGAGAAAATACAGGGGAAATGGGTACCCGTGAAACCGTGACCCGACCCAGACCTAACTCCCAACTCCGACCACCATTGACGGCGAGGTTAGCGTCAAAATGACCCTTCCTTCAAGGCCAATCGATCTCTTTCCCATTTTAGTCTGAAAATGTAATAAAATTTGGAGGATTACGAGAGAAACAGTGAGGAGAGGTGACGGGTTGGCTTCAAATTTACCATGATCTAAAGCTAAATCCACCCATAAACACCACACATAGTCATACCTCAACCTTATGAACAAAGCCCATCCATTGGTTGGGGCGGCGGATCACTGGAGGAGTTGAATCAAGAACACCCAAAACAAGGGTTTCAGCGGTTCGTGGCCAATTTGAGGGGTTTCTCGGACAAACTGGACTTGGCCGCAGGTATAAAGTTTGATCTACTCTTTGAGATCTTTATTTCTGAAATTTTTGAGAATTTTTAAAAATAGTTGAATTTTCCGGCGAGTCGGAGCGGCCGACCGCCACCTGCGGTGGTGCGTGGCTAAGACAATGATATTGCTCTTTTTAAGCTAATTGCAATGTTCTGAGCCCGTATTTATAATATATTTGATGTGAATCAATTGTTTGGATTTAATTTATGAAGTGTTAGTCATTTTAAAATGTGAAGATTATGAAATAGAATTTAGAATGTGAACTACGAATGGTTTGATCCCTGTTTAGGGTACGTAGGTAGTCTAATGAGACGTTAGATGCAGCCATAAAATAAGTGAGATTAAATAATTGAGAATTAATATTTAGATTGAATTTTGACCTAAGAGAAGGAAAGGGTTCTAAATTGGAAGTGAAATTGTATGTTTTGGTAAATGATTAATGTTTATGAATTACACGTGGGGTGAAGGAAACTATTTGGAGAATGCTACTAATGATAGTGTTTTCAATTGTTAATTTAATGTTATGTTTTGACATTTAAGAAAATATGGATAGCTTGTAAGAATCTAAATCATTGACTTAGAGGAGTGTGACTAATGAAAATAAATTAACTATGATTTGAAATTGGGCCTATCGACAAAATCAATCCCTGAAAAAAAAAAATTTCAGGGCCGGGGCGTTACAGAGGGCCTCACATTCCCACCGTGTCATGGAAGTTATGGGTCAGATAGCCAAACCCAGACGTGTCATGGAAACTATTTGCAACCATGATCCATACTTTGTGCAAAAAGATGATGCTTTTCATGTTCTAGGTCTTATTCCTGAGCAAAAAATTATGACTGCTTTGCGAATGCTTGCATATGGAGCATCTACATATCAAGTTGATGAGATCGCGAGGATGGGAAAAATAACTATTTTGGAGTCCTTGATTCAGTTTTGCTTTGCAATTGAAGTGCTCTACACCAATGAGTACATTCGGAAACCCACGCCAAGGGACAGGCGAAGGCTTCTGAGGAAGGGTGAGATGCAAGGCTTCCTTGGCATGATTGGAAGCATCGACTGCATGCACTGGACTTGGAAACACTGTCCAAGTGCGTGGTAATGAGCTTATGGCGACAATAATAAGCCAAAAGTATCATTTTGGAAGCGGTGGCTTCATTTGATACATGAATTTGGCATGCTTTTTTGGTGTTCCAGGAGCTCAAAATAACCTAAATGTCCTTACCTAATCTCCAGTGTTTGACGAATTGTTGCAAGGAAAAATGCCGAGATGCACATATTGGGTTAATGGCCATAAATATGACGGACCATATTACCTTGCAGACGACATTTACCCAAGGTGGTCAACGTTTGTCAAAACAGTCCCACATCTACATAGTGAAAAAGAAAAACACTTCACAGAATTTCAAGAGGGGTGTAGGAAGGATGTGGAGCATTGTTTTGGTATTCTGCAAGCTCGCTTGGCGATTGTCAGGGCTGCTGCTAGAATGTTTGATGTCAAGGCTCTTCAATCCATCATGATGACGTGTATTATTCTCCACAACATGATTGTGGAAGATGAGTATGATTATGATGTCGTCGATGAATATGAGTCGGATACGATGAACAACTGAAAAACACGTATCTACTATGCTCATGACCGGACCGAAGATCCCGTGCAACATGAGCCGTTAGAATGGGATGGACATTACAATGAATTGATCTTTGAGCGGTACACTTTAGTGCAAAAGCCATACTAGCACATACGCCACCATAATGACTTGATTGAGCAGCAGTGGGGATTGTAACAATGTGAAGATAATTAAAATGAGCTTCTAGTTGAAGAATAAAGTGTATTTTTTTTAAGTTTATGAAATTTTATTTAGTGTGCTTTTTTTATAAAGTTTATTTGGTGAGGTTATGTAATAATTGGGTGTTTTTTTCTAAAAGTTTATTTGGTGAATTTATGTAATCTTATTTGATGTGTTTAAATAAAGTTCCAAAAATAAATTTAAAATTACATAAAGTTTTAAAAATAAATAATAAATTACACAAAGTACGAATAATAAATAAGAAATTACATCTATTAATAAAAATAAATAAGAAATTACATAAAGTACTAAAAAAAAATACGAAATTATACAAAGTCTGTGGAGCTAGGATATGTGGTGCTAGGATATGTGTAGCTAGAACCCCATCGACTTGTTTCCGCATCTCTTGCACACCTCATTCACACCACGTCTCTTTTTTTCGAAGTCCAAAAATATTTTGAATTTGGATATAGTCTTACTAGAGGCTTGTTCATAGTGTCACGATCTGCTTGAGCCATCCTTTCTTCTCTAAGCATCTCATTTTCTCGATTAAGTACTTCTCTAATCATCTCATTCTCTCGATTAAGTATTTCTCTTTGTCTCTCAGACGCTGCATCACATCTTTCAATAATTGCTAATATTGCTGCCATAGTAACATCTTTTTCCTCATTTCTAGTCGTTTTCCACGCCATGTTCAGTTCACCTTGGCAAGCAAGTTCGTTCATATATTTAGTGTAGTCATTTTTGGAAGAACTACCTTTTTTCTTTGATGCCTTTTTACCTTGAGGCCAGAGGGATTGACAAGTCGGTTGGGTCTCCGGCACTTCTTCAGGCGTCCCTTCAGTCTCTTCAAATGTGTCGCCTTCTTGTTCGGTCGTGTCTGCCTCTGGCGAACTATGTAGACTCATGCCGTGAGTGACAACTTCTGGACTGGTTGCCACAATTTTGTATCTGGGGCAATCTTTGACAATTTGCCAACATTCATATTTGTTGAATGATTTGTTTTGGTTCTTCAAATTATAGAATGTTTGTGCTTGTAGTGTCTATAAATGTGGGATAAGACAATATTATAAAATGCGGGTGTAACACAAATAAATAAATTAAAATATTGGGGCGGGTGGAATGCATATAAATAAATAAATAAAAATATTGTGTGACAACCCGTTCCAAATTTTACGTTTTTATTTTATTTTAAAAGCGTGAATTTACGAAATTGCCCTAGAGGTAAGGACTTTGACTTCCGTTGACCATCGACTTGAGAGATGTGGGACTTATTCTTTTAGCATATCCTCGTAGTACTCATTGGTACGAACGTATAGGCGAAAGCCGTTTGCGAGTCTGGATTATAACGGTATAGTTACGGACGTTCGAAATTGGTTATTCAAGGTTTAGTGTTTATTTAAATTAAATCCCAACTTTGTGGGGGAAGCCCAATCAGAAATGGAGGGAGGAAAGAAGAAAAAAAAAAAAAAAAAAAAAAAGGAAGTGGTTCCCGTCCACCCGCACCTACCGCGGGTCCATTTTCCAAGGCCGATTCCGGCCAACTCCGGTGGAGTTTTTCGATGCCACCACCACCATCTTGAAGCTCTCATTCCCCTATACAAAACCCACCCAAGAACCACCTTGATTAACCATGGTATGAGGCGGTTTGAGGCCACGAAAGTTGCCGAAAATCAATGGTGCTCCGGCCACCCTTTTCAATTTTTCGGCAAATCGGAAAAGCGATGGCCGATGCCACCACTTGGGCTTTGTAGCCCATCATCCCAGGAGCAAAACCCAACCAACCTTGACCCCGTTGGACCACCGTAGATGACGAATCGACGTCGGGAAGTTTTAGGCACCCGTCGGCTTTGTGGGCAAAATTGATCATCTTCCGTCCACTTTTGGACTTCGTGGCAGGTATGAAAGTTGCTCCACTCACTGAGATCTTCATTTCTGTGAAGTTTGAGAATTTTTGGAAATAGTTGGATTTTCCGGCGAGTTGGGGCGGCCGACCGCCACCCGCGGCGGCGCGTGGCCAGTGGGCCGCCAATGCTATTTTTAGGCTATGTCAAATGTCTTGAATTCAGTTTTGTCATTTGAATGACGTAGGTTGATAGTTGGAACCTAAATTCGTTACGATACGTTACTTGATAAAAATGTGAATCGATGATCCGACCGTTGGATCGTCACCAAAATTGGATACATTATAATACGTAATATTTAAAGATCATAGGAATTTATGGATCGGGAATCCGACTTACGGATCTTCCTGAATTGAATTTGTAAGTTAGTAAAATAAATGTTGACGGCCACTTGTTTTAGGCAATTGGCGGAGATCTGACCGTTGGATCGTAATGAAATTTTAATATGTTATTCTAGAAACATATTGTGGATCGTTGGGAGTTGCGGATTGGAAATCTAATATGCGGATCTTCCGGGTCAAGTTATACAGGGTTGTAAACCCTACCGTCGATCTTTGATCGACGGTTAACTTGTGGTCAATGGGTCTCAAACTATTTTAGAATGTCGTTGAGGTTGTGTTTTATGTGAATTACGTATTCTTCGGATAAGAGTTCTGAGATGTGATTTGATAATTGGTCACAGGGACCAATCATTCAGGACGCCTCGATGTGTGCGCTAGAGAATCATAGCGTGGACTCCAGGTGAGTGGATCTTTTCCTTTTTATCGTACATATTGTTGAGAGTTCTATCGACACTTTTAAATTGATTAGGTATATTACCTTCGTATAATTATTGTGAATGCTTGAAGTACCTATATGAACTACGAATGGCTTGATCCCTGTCTAGGGTACGTAGGCAGTCTAACGAGACGTTAGATGCAGCCATAAAATATTTGAGACAAAAGCCTTGCTTGGGAAATTGAGTAATGCAAAGGAAATTGGTAAAGGCAAGTTTTAGTTTTATGAATTAGTTTGTTAAATTAGTGTTAATTGGATAGTCATGGATAATTATCCCTGAAAATAAGTAGTTTGGGAGTAGGACGTTATTGATTGTACACTTCTCACTGTATTGTTTATAATTGAAAATGCTATGACATGATTGAGTATTATATTGCATCATGGTATATCCATATGTATATTACTTGCATATAATTATTGGGAATGCTTTCAAGTGCAAAGGTGAACTCAGGACACCCAGGTAAGTTCAGGTGAGTTTATGGTATTAGTTGAATCGATTGAGTTATAGCATGACTACAGTTATGTGTTAGGCAACTTCGATACTGTCGTACTGGTTGCCATGAGTTCCACATGTTATATTGAGATGCATTGAGAGCTCATAAACCTGCACCCCGGTGTTAGTGCTCCCGCCCGTGGCCAGGGCACAGTCCTTCACGTGATGTTCACCTCCCGCACCTTACGCTTACCTTGGATTCAAGGTAGGTGCACAGTTCTGTCGTACAGACCACTCTAGGTGGTTCCGACTCGTAGGTGACCCGCGATTATTCGCCCAGTCTTCACGTGATCGTAGCACTTGAGCGTATTTATTTACACCCAGTCCTGTCGTACAGACCACTTTAGGTGGTTCCGACTCGTGTGCAGGTATACTTATTGAGCTATTGGCTAGCCAGGATTGATGAGATATGGGTAAGTCGTACAGGTCACTATAGGTGATTCCGACTTATATGCTAGCCATGATTGATGAGATATGGATAAGTCGTACAGGTCACTATAGGTGACTCCGACTTATATGCTAGCCAGGATTGATGAGATATGGATAAGTCGTACAGGTCACTATAGGTAACTCCGACTTATATGCTAGCCATGATTGATGAGATATGGATAAGTTGTACATGTCATTTTAGATGACTCTGACTGATATATCACTTTGTATTGATTTAGTTCATTTGGCCTACTTATTAATGTATGGTGGAGTTGATGGCAAACCGTGGTTTTGGTCATTTCTGAGTATGGTTTGGATATATGTATATATGTTGTACTGTCTTATGGAAAACGATACGGGTTTTACATTTAGGGGCATTACTTTTAGAGAGGTAATAACCTTGGGAAGCTTGGTTTTATTGCTTACTCACACCTTCTGTTTGGTGCCCTCCAGGTTTTAGCTGCTGAGTTTGTATCGACAAGAATCTGTGGCGAATCTTAGTATTGATGGATATTTCTGAGGGTATGATTCTGACCCACACTACTGTACCTTACTTATGCTCTGACATCGCGTGTGAAATGGGTTCGCTCCCACTCGTAGCGCACTCTGGTACTTATACACTTTTAGATTCAAAATTTATTCACTTTTTATACACTATCACATTTTATGGCTTCGTCACCTTCCAGGTGTCGGCCAGCACTGCTCGATTCAGGGTCCAAGTGGACTTTCTGGGTCGGGGTGTGTCAATTGTCACATGATCCGCTAAACTTGTCCCACTACGCAAATTACCGGAAGCATGAGAGATGGCGTTTTTCCAACAAGTAAAGGCTGCGTTGAGTTTTTTCCAACTACCTTGAAGACCTTGACTACTTCTGACATCTTTTCCATGTACATCGCAAAACTCCTTCGTAATTTTACTCCACATTTCTTGCTTATCCATCTCATTAACTGTAATTAGGTCATGAGTAGTGTGAACTCAGCATTCATACAAAGTAAGATCTTCGATGAGCTTCCACGTAGTCATTTTTTTCTCTCAAAAATTATATGAAAGCTTTGGTAAACATTGTTGAAAATATTGAAATGTGGTGTAAGGTGGAATACGAGGGTTATGTATTTATAGGAAAAATAAATTAATTTTTAAAAAATTTTATGTATTTTTTAAACAATTTTTAATTAATTTTTTTTATCAATTTTAATTTAGGTAATTAATCTGGACCATTGGATTTGAAAAAGATTCAAATCCAACAGCCTATACCTTGACACGTGGCCAACGGTCATAATTCTGACAGTTGTGCCTTTTTTTATTTATTTATGGGGGAAAAATATGGATCGTTGATGTAACATCCCGTCCCGAAACTAACGAAACGTACGTGTGAATTTACGATTTTACCCCTAGATCGTTTTTGTCACGTTATTGGTTGTTTAGTGTGGTGTGGAATGTATTGGATCACACACACACACACACACCATCACTTTCCCGGGATTCCCTCCCTCATTCCCTCACTCTGTCTTTCTCTGTCTCTTTCTTTTTTTTTCTCTCTCTCTCTCTCTCCCCGAGTCCATCTTCTTCTTCTTCTTCTTCTACATACGGACATACACACAAACATACTCAAATCTTCACCAATCGAGGAAACCAAGGGTGTAGTTGTACTCGTGAGGCTGAGAGGAGTTCAGAGGTGCCATTCTCAGGTAAGAACTTCAACGTTTTCACGTCGATATCGCCATGTCCGAATTGTGTACTGTTCATGCAACCCTTAAACTAGCTTGTTTTTGGAATTTTGAAGCTCGTAGTTGTGTTTGTGAGGTCCCAAGGAGCCTCGGAGCACTTCGTTGGACGAGTTTGGACGTCGGGATCGTCCTGTTCAAAGTTGGCCGATTTTTTGAAGTCGTGGACAGGTATGATCGTGTGATTTTTAGGCCTTAAAACTAGTCTAACGTTGTTCTACTAGTCCTAAGCTTCATTTTGGTATATAGATCGTGAAAAACGGTTGAGAAACGAGTGAGAAAACACGATTTGAAATTTTCCCAGTTTTCCGGCGCCGGCGACGGCGCCGGACTCTCGCCGGAGAAGAAAGGGGAATATTCCGTTAAGTCTAACGGAATATTCCTAACGGCAGTTGACGGCGTCAGTTAAGGTTAACGGAATATTCCGTCAGTTTAACGGAATATTCCTGACGGCGTCAGTTGACGCCGTCAGTGTGCATGGCACGTGGCCGCGCGTGGGGGCGCGTAGATCCGTGCCTGTTCAGGCGCGTGGGGGCGCGTGCGTAGTCCAAAAATTATTCTAAAAATATGGGTGTGATCCTGAGGTTGTGTAGATCACGTTGGTATATTCAATTGTCCATTTTGAGCAATGTATGAGAAGTTATTACGAGAAGTTGCTTAGGTGCTTTTAAATTAACGTTTTCGTAGCTTTTGCGCGTATAGGTGATTCGTATTCCGAGGACGAGCATTCACACTCGAGGCAAGGGGGCTACGACCCTTCCACTTATCAGTGAGTGGGCTTTTGTTTTCCGTATATACCTATATACATTTATATTCCCAGAAATTAAATAGAAAATGTTATTTGTTTTATGCCATGCATCATAGGAATGTCGTTTACGCATCATCGCATGTATTAGTAGTGGCATACATATATATATGTGTATTTGGTGCTGTGGACGCACAGGTAAGTGCCAGGTAAGCGGTATTCATGTTGTTATGCAATAGTAGTTTGAAATGCTTAGAGAGCTCATAATCTGCACCCCGGTGTTAGTGCTCCCGCCCAGGGCCAGGGCATAGTCCTTCACGTGATGTTCACCCGCACCACACGCTCGTCTTGGATCCAAGTTAGGTGCAAGCCTTGTCGTACAGACCACATTAGGTGGTTCCGACTCGTAGGTGACCCGCGATTATTCGCATAGTCTTCACGTGATCGTAGCACTAGAGCGTATATATATTACACCCAGTCTTGTCGTACAGACCACGTTAGGTGGTTCCGACTCGTGTGCAGATTCAGATATTGAGTTGAGATTGGAGCTCTATATGCAACCGTACAGGTCACGTTAGGTGACTCCCGGCTGCCAGATTATGTGTTATTGATGTGAATTATGCTTGAGCATTTATATTTGATTATGAGATTCTGTTGTGGCATATTCTCGAGCATGAATGGCATATTTTGGAGCATGATTGGCATATCTATACATACGTATATATGTTCATTTTCTGGGAAGTATACAGGTTTTACGGCGAGGGGTTAGAATGTATTTTGCTAAAGAGTTTTCAAAGAACTTTGTTTTTGCCCACTCACGCTTTTGTTTTTGCGCCCCTCCAGGTTCTAGTGGTCTAGCAAGTTCGGTGGTTTATCCCAGAGGGCGTCCCGGCATTTCTGACAGACACTCACCCTTGTAGGGCCACCTTCGGGTGTATATATGTCGTACCTTTCCTTTTCGACTGCTGTAGACTTGCTCTGAATTGTGTCTCACATACACTAGTACCTTGTATGCTAGTTAGTTTTTAATTATTAGTACTTTTATATTACTTTAACATTAGCTTCCGCACGCGCACATGGCTACGTCACCTTCGTGTGACGGCCAGCATGCCCTGATCTCGGTCGGGGTGTGTCAGCTTGGTATCAGAGCCTAGGTTTTGGCAGTCCTGTGTCTTTGTGAGTATTCTAATAGTTGGTGTCTTCTGTCAGAATCATGCCGCCTCATCGGGAACCACGTCGCTCCGATGAGTCTAGTTTCCCCGATCTTACTCAGTTGGGGGAAGTTATTGCCACAGCCCTTCAAACAGTGATGCGCCCTCCCCAGAGGACTCCTCTGGAGACTATGTATAATCTGAAGTTAGATAAGTTTAAAGGTAATGAGGGTCACGAAGGCGCAGAGCGTTGGTTGGAACACATAGAGAAGACTTTTCGTGTGTTGCATAACCAGGGGAACCTTCCTATGGAAAGGTGGGTCGAGACAACCTCTTGGTTTCTGGAGATGGAGTCTGCAGCCTGGTGGGAACAAGAACTTCGTAGGTTGACTCCAGCCCAGAGGACCGATTGGAATGTTTTTAAGGACGTGTTTCAGAGGAGATTTGTACCCCCTGAGTATATTGACCGTAAGAAACAGGAATTCACTGAGTTGAAACAGCGAAAGATGACGGTTAACGAGTATTATCGTAAGTTCACTGATTTGTCTCGTTACTACCCTGATGTCGCTGGTAATCCGGCGGAGATGCTTCGTCGTTTCCGTTTAGGCACTAGGAAGAGATGGCGTTCTATGGTAACTACTACTCACTGTGAGTCCTACCAGGAGTTCTATGAAATACTGTTGAGGGTAGAGGACTCTGAGAATATGTCGAGTGACAGTGATGAAAAGAAAGATGACAAAGGGAAAAGTCAAGTGTCGCTTGGGCCTCGCCAGACTCAGAACTTTAAAAGGGGTGGTGCTAGTTCAAGTTCGTCTAGTGGTGGTTTCAGTACCTCTGGACAGGGACGAGGAGGTAGGTTTTATGGAGGTGCTCGAGGCCAGAGACAAGGTGATGGTGGCCGAAACCGAGTTCCATTTTTCCATAGATGTAATAACCGACATTTCGGCGAGTGCAGGCGTGGCAGCGGTGGTTGTTTCACGTGTGGACAGATGGGACATAGAGCGGTGAATTGTCCTCAGGGTCAGCAGCAGAAGCCGCAGCAGACCGTTATGCCGCCACCTGCACCGATTCTGCAAATCCAGGGTCCGAGTAATTATGGTCAAGCAGGTAGAGGTGGTGCTTACCACTATCAGGGTGATGTTGTTCCTTATGCTCCGGGACAATATCAGTACCCCCATGACCCGTATTCACAAGGTGGTTATCCCCCGTATCCCAGTAACTACATGCCGTATCCTCCAGCTCCGGTAGGTGGTTCTCAGTGGTACCAAGGAGGACAGTATCCACAGGGTGAGATTGCCACTAGTAGTGCAGGGTTTTCGAGACAGTTGGGTCAGCCCAGTCAGGGGCGTGGAGCTCAAGGTCGCGGTGTTCAAGCGAGCAGAGGTCGCGGCGGACGACAGCAGGGCCAGGGACGTATTCACAATATTTCCCTGCAAGATGCTCAGAACAACCCGGACTTGATTATGGGTACGTTAAACATTCTTGGTTATTTTGCTATAGTCTTAATTGATTGTGGAGCTACACATTCCGTTATTTCTCATACATTTGCTCAAATGACGCAACCTCGCCCCACACCTCTAGGGTACGATTTAGAATTCGCTATGCCTAGAGGAGAGAGATGTGTTGTAGATTGTATGTACCCAGGATGTCCAGTGATAGTAGAGGGTGTTGTTATGCCCGCTGATCTTATCCCGTTAGATATTGTCGATTTTGATGTGATTTTGGGCACAGATTGGTTGCACTTCTATCGTGCCAACATTGATTGTTACGGGAAAGTAGTTACGTTTCACCGTCCTGGATTACCTGAGGTTACTTTTGTGGGTGAGCAGAGTGGGGTAAGACACGGCGTTATTTCGGCTTTGCGAGCGAAGAAGTTGTTGTCTAAAGGTTGCCAGGGGTATCTAGCGCATGTGGTGCTAGAGGAGACCGTTCCTAACAGAGTTGAGGATGTGAGAGTGGTTAGACACTTCCCTGATGTTTTTCCTGGAGATTTACCTGGGTTACCCCCAGATCGAGATGTGGAGTTCACTGTTGAGTTGCTTCCAGGTACCAATCCTATTTCTTTGACTCCTTACCGTATGGCTCCCGCTGAGTTAAGGGAATTGAAAGTGCAGTTACAGGAATTAGTAGATAAGGGATTTATTCAGCCTAGTACTTCGCCTTGGGGCGCTCCAGTATTGTTTGTGAAAAAGAAAGATGGGACTTTGAGGCTGTGTATCGACTACAGACAATTGAATCGGGTGACGATTAAAAACCGTTATCCATTGCCTCGTATCGACGATTTGTTTGATCAGCTGAGAGGTGCTTGTGTATTTTCTAAGATAGACTTGAGGTCTGGGTACTATCAGCTGAAGATTAGTAGGGATGATGTTCCTAAGACGGCGTTCAGGACTCGTTACGGTCATTACGAGTTTCTGGTTATGCCGTTTGGGTTGACGAATGCACCAGCAGCTTGTATGGATTTAATGAACCGGGTATTCCAGCCTTACCTGGATAGATTTGTTATTGTCTTCATTGACGATATTCTGGTGTATTCTAAGTCCAAAGCAGAGCATGTTCGACATCTCACTTTGGTGTTGAAGAGATTGAGGGAACACCAATTGTATGCTAAGTTTAACAAGTGTCAGTTCTGGTTAAATCAAGTTGCATTTTTGGGGCACATCATTTCTGCTCAAGGTATTCTTGTTGATCCTCAGAAGGTTGCAGCTGTGGAGAGTTGGGAGCAACCACGAACCGTCACTGAGGTGAGAAGTTTCATTGGTTTGGCGGGATATTATCGGAGATTCGTTAAGGATTTTTCGGTAATTGCCTTGCCATTGACGAGGTTAACAAGGAAAGACGTTAAGTTTGAGTGGAATGATAAGTGTGAGCAGAGTTTCCAACAGTTGAAGCATTGTCTTACTAATGCACCTGTTTTGGCACTCCCGGACGATAGTGGTGATTTCGAGGTTTATAGCGATGCTTCCTTGAATGGTCTGGGATGTGTATTGATGCAGCATGGTAGGGTGATTGCTTATGCTTCGCGGCAGTTGAAAACCCATGAGATGAATTACCCTACACATGATTTAGAGTTGGCTGCTATCATATTTGCGTTAAAGTTGTGGAGACACTATCTTTACGGGGAAAAGTGTAGAATCTTCACAGATCACAAAAGTCTTCAGTATCTCTTTACTCAGAAGGAACTTAATCTTCGTCAACGGAGGTGGTTGGAGTTGCTCAGCGATTACGATTGCACGATTGATTATCACCCAGGTCGTGCGAACGTAGTGGCTGACGCACTTAGCAGGAAGTCACAGGGCCGTATTAATGCGATGTACGCTAGTCGTATTCCTCTTTTGGTGGACTTGCGTGCTACGGGAGTAAGGTTAGAAGCAGAAGATCGAGAAGTAGCATTACTTGCTAATTTTCAAGTTAGGCCAATCTTGGTTGATCGGGTGCTTGAAGCTCAGGTAGCTGATGAACAAACTCAAGAACTGATTCGAGCTCGAGATCAAGGAAGGAGGCGAGATCTCAGAGTTCGTGATTCTGATGGCATGTTGATGTTAGAAGGTAGAATGTTCGTGCCTAGTAATGCGGATTTGAAGAAGGAAATTCTCGATGAATCACATATCTCGGCTTATGCCATGCACCCAGGGGCAACCAAAATGTATCATACCATTCGACCATTTTACTATTGGCCGGGTATAAAAAGGGAGATAGCTGAGTATGTGAGCAGGTGTGCTGTTTGTCAGCAGGTTAAAGCTGAAAGAAAGAAGCCGTTTGGGTTATTGCAGCCGCTTCCCGTTCCAGAGTGGAAATGGGAAAATATCATTATGGATTTTGTGTACAAGTTGCCGCGTACACATAATGGCTTTGATGGCATTTGGGTGATCGTTGATCGGCTCACTAAATCAGCACATTTCATTCCAGTGAGAGAGAAGTACTCTTTGAACCGGTTAGCAGAGTTGTTTATCTCAAAGGTTGTGAAGTACCATGGTGTCCCTGTGAGTATCGTCTCGGATCGTGACCCACGATTCACATTGAAGTTTTGGGTAGTTTTTCAGGAAGCTTTGGGTACGAGATTACTTTACAGTACGGCATATCATCCACAGACGGACGGACAGTCCGAGAGAACTATTCAGACCTTGGAAGATATGCTGCGAGCATCAGTGTTACAGTTCAGTGATGCTTGGCACCAGCGGTTAGATTTGATGGAATTTGCTTACAACAACAGTTTCCATTCGAGCATTGGCATGGCGCCATTTGAAGCCTTGTATGGTAGATCTTGTCGCACTCCGTTATGTTGGTCAGAGGTTGGAGAAAGAGTCTTAGTAGGTCCGGAGATTGTCGAGGAGACTACTCAAAATGTTCAGGTAATTAGGTCTAACCTGAAGGCAGCTCAGGACAGGCAGAAAAGTTTAGCAGATCGACATGCTACGGACAGAACGTATGAGGTCGGAGATTGGGTGTTTTTGAAGCTTTCACCGTGGAGAGGTGTTGTGCGGTTTGGAAAGAAAGGGAAGTTGAGTCCCAGGTACATTGGACCGTACATAGTCACAGAAAGAGTTGGTGAGGTAGCTTACAGGTTGGAGTTGCCTCCGGAGTTGGCTAAAGTGCATAACGTTTTTCACGTGTCTATGCTCCGACATTATGTTGCTGATCCGTTGCATGTGATACCTCCTCAACCGTTAGAAATAAATCCAGATTTGACGTACGACGAGGAACCGTTAACGATCTTAGATTGGAAGGAGAAGGTTTTGAGGAACAAAACGGTGAAGTTAGTGAAAGTCTTGTGGAGGAATCACTCGGTTGAAGAAGCGACATGGGAGACAGAAAATAGGATGAGGGATTTGTATCCTAGATTGTTCTTTGACCATTAGGGGTGTATTTAGTTATTTTGAATTTCGGGACGAAATTCTATTAAGGTGGGTAGGTTGTAACATCCCGTCCCGAAACTAACGAAACGTACGTGTGAATTTACGATTTTACCCCTAGATCGTTTTTGTCACGTTATTGGTTGTTTAGTGTGGTGTGGAATGTATTGGATCACACACACACACACACACCATCACTTTCCCGGGATTCCCTCCCTCATTCCCTCACTCTGTCTTTCTCTGTCTCTTTCTTTTTTTTTCTCTCTCTCTCTCTCTCCCCGAGTCCATCTTCTTCTTCTTCTTCTTCTACATACGGACATACACACAAACATACTCAAATCTTCACCAATCGAGGAAACCAAGGGTGTAGTTGTACTCATGAGGCTGAGAGGAGTTCAGAGGTGCCATTCTCAGGTAAGAACTTCAACGTTTTCATGTCGATATCGCCATGTCCGAATTGTGTACTGTTCATGCAACCCTTAAACTAGCTTGTTTTTGGAATTTTGAAGCTCGTAGTTGTGTTTGTGAGGTCCCAAGGAGCCTCGGAGCACTTCGTTGGACGAGTTTGGACGTCGGGATCGTCCTGTTCAAAGTTGGCCGATTTTTTGAAGTCGTGGACAGGTATGATCGTGTGATTTTTAGGCCTTAAAACTAGTCTAACGTTGTTCTACTAGTCCTAAGCTTCATTTTGGTATATAGATCGTGAAAAACGGTTGAGAAACGAGTGAGAAAACACGATTTGAAATTTTCCCAGTTTTCCGGCGCCGGCGACGGCGCCGGACTCTCGCCGGAGAAGAAAGGGGAATATTCCGTTAAGTCTAACGGAATATTCCTAACGGCAGTTGACGGCGTCAGTTAAGGTTAACGGAATATTCCGTCAGTTTAACGGAATATTCCTGACGGCGTCAGTTGACGCCGTCAGTGTGCATGGCACGTGGCCGCGCGTGGGGGCGCGTAGATCCGTGCCTGTTCAGGCGCGTGGGGGCGCGTGCGTAGTCCAAAAATTATTCTAAAAATATGGGTGTGATCCTGAGGTTGTGTAGATCACGTTGGTATATTCAATTGTCCATTTTGAGCAATGTATGAGAAGTTATTACGAGAAGTTGCTTAGGTGCTTTTAAATTAACGTTTTCGTAGCTTTTGCGCGTATAGGTGATTCGTCTTCCGAGGACGAGCATTCACACTCGAGGCAAGGGGGCTACGACCCTTCCACTTATCAGTGAGTGGGCTTTTGTTTTCCGTATATACCTATATACATTTATATTCCCAGAAATTAAATAGAAAATGTTATTTGTTTTATGCCATGCATCATAGGAATGTCGTTTACGCATCATCGCATGTATTAGTAGTGGCATACATATATATATGTGTATTTGGTGCTGTGGACGCACAGGTAAGTGCCAGGTAAGCGGTATTCATGTTGTTATGCAATAGTAGTTTGAAATGCTTAGAGAGCTCATAATCTGCACCCCGGTGTTAGTGCTCCCGCCCAGGGCCAGGGCATAGTCCTTCACGTGATGTTCACCCGCACCACACGCTCGTCTTGGATCCAAGTTAGGTGCAAGCCTTGTCGTACAGACCACATTAGGTGGTTCCGACTCGTAGGTGACCCGCGATTATTCGCATAGTCTTCACGTGATCGTAGCACTAGAGCGTATATATATTACACCCAGTCTTGTCGTACAGACCACGTTAGGTGGTTCCGACTCGTGTGCAGATTCAGATATTGAGTTGAGATTGGAGCTCTATATGCAACCGTACAGGTCACGTTAGGTGACTCCCGGCTGCCAGATTATGTGTTATTGATGTGAATTATGCTTGAGCATTTATATTTGATTATGAGATTCTGTTGTGGCATATTCTCGAGCATGAATGGCATATTTTGGAGCATGATTGGCATATCTATACATACGTATATATGTTCATTTTCTGGGAAGTATACAGGTTTTACGGCGAGGGGTTAGAATGTATTTTGCTAAAGAGTTTTCAAAGAACTTTGTTTTTGCCCACTCACGCTTTTGTTTTTGCGCCCCTCCAGGTTCTAGTGGTCTAGCAAGTTCGGTGGTTTATCCCAGAGGGCGTCCCGGCATTTCTGACAGACACTCACCCTTGTAGGGCCACCTTCGGGTGTATATATGTCGTACCTTTCCTTTTCGACTGCTGTAGACTTGCTCTGAATTGTGTCTCACATACACTAGTACCTTGTATGCTAGTTAGTTTTTAATTATTAGTACTTTTATATTACTTTAACATTAGCTTCCGCACGCGCACATGGCTACGTCACCTTCGTGTGACGGCCAGCATGCCCTGATCTCGGTCGGGGTGTGTCAGTTGATCTCTGGATCGGATGGTCCAGATCAATTGCAAATTCAAAATTTTTTGACCGTTGGAAATCCAACTGTCTAGAAAACTAGCCGTTGGAGGCCTCCCATCTGATCATCTCAATGCGCTTGCGCTAGCGGGCCACCCCCACTTTTTGTTGTTGGGATGCGTGCCTGGCAAAAAAAAATATTCAAATGGCCTCCGACACCATGCTGGCGTCATCATGGTGTTAGATGGGCCGGTCCATGGCTTTGTTGATTCTGGGCTGTCATGGAGACCAACTTGGGTTGTGTGCCAGCCTATCTGCTGGGCTGAAGTGGATTGGTTAGGTGTCGACCTAAAGAGTTCCCTGTGGAACTGCTCTAAAATGGTAAACTAGACGTGTAGACATGACACCATTGAATAATAAATTTGTTGTTATGTCATCATATGGGTATTTATTTATTTATTTTAAACAACGATACTATCTGTACTAAGAGAAGGGATAAACATAGCATCACAATGAGTTAATAATAATATAGTTTAAATTCGCCCTTAACGAGAATCGAACATACGACATTTCACTTATAAGTGAAGAGGAATACCACTATATCATAGTACTAATTAGCGTCATCATATAAGTGTTTGAATTACATAGGTATTTTATATAGAGAAATATTAAGGAGACTATCTCCAATGGGACTTGCACATAGACCGCCTCATTTTTTTTAGCACAATATTATGTAATTTTGGCACAAAAATAACGTTAAACGGTGAGTTGATAAATAATTTATTAACGGTCACAGTTTTGAAAAAGCCTCCTTAGCATTTTTGTTATATAAACAAGATTCCCAAATTTGGAAATTTATGGCAATTTTCACTATTTAATTACTAAGGGTAAATAAAACCGGGCAAACATTGTGCGATAAAAAATGAAAAACCCTAAATTCGCGTTGACTTCTTACTTGAAAAGCAAGCCAGGAGGTCAAACTCGTAATTTTGGATACACCCAGGGGCAAACAAGTAAACCGACAAAGCGGCCCCCGAAGCAAACCCTAGATAATTTCCCAGACCCCCTCACTCAGCCTATAAAAAAGTCACGTTGCGCCTCACAAACCCTACGCTTTCATTTCTCACTGCCTCTGCCGCTCTCGCTTGAACCAAGAGTTTGAGCTTCCAGATCTCCGAGGTATTATCCTTCTCCTCCTCGATTCGCATTCCGTTTTCTGTAGATTTTAGACTGCAATCGTTGTTCGTCGCTGCCTTTTGATTTCGTTTTCGTTCATCTGGATTTGTTTATGGCTCTATCGATGCATGTTTCTTTCGCTTGTCCTTAATTAAAATTCATGAACTTGATGATTGTGTTTCTTTAGTTTAATGCGATAGATCGATTGACTAAAACCAAATTTAAAGCTTTTGTCTTCTTTTTTTTTTTTTTTTTTTGTTGAATGTTTTCTGGATAGTAGACGAAAATCAGTTGACTAAACCCAGATGGGTGTTTTTTGATGATATAGATCCGATTGATTTTGTACATAGTTTTGTTTTACAATATATCACAGATGTGTTCATATGAATCAACTATTTTATAATATGGTTTAGATTTTTTTATTAATTAAAATTTAAAATTATTAATTAAAATGAAGAATTGTTTTTAAAGAACAAACTTACTATATGGTATTAAATTTGAAAGAGATTACAATTATTTTCATTTGGGATTATTTTTTTATTATTCTGATATTGTTTTGTGGGATGAATTGTTGATTTAATTCATTTTGCATGTTGTGTGTAGGTAAATTAACATGGGTAAAGAGAAGTTTCACATCAACATCGTGGTCATTGGCCATGTCGATTCCGGCAAGTCGACCACCACTGGTCATCTTATCTACAAGCTTGGAGGTATTGACAAGCGTGTGATTGAGAGGTTCGAGAAGGAAGCTGCTGAGATGAACAAAAGGTCGTTCAAGTATGCCTGGGTGCTTGACAAGCTTAAGGCCGAGCGTGAGCGTGGTATCACCATTGATATCGCCTTGTGGAAGTTTGAGACCACAAAGTACTATTGCACAGTCATTGATGCTCCGGGGCATCGTGATTTCATTAAGAATATGATTACTGGAACTTCACAGGCTGACTGTGCTGTCCTCATCATTGACTCCACCACTGGTGGTTTTGAAGCTGGTATTTCCAAGGACGGACAGACCCGTGAGCATGCTCTTCTTGCTTTCACCCTCGGTGTGAAGCAGATGATTTGCTGCTGTAACAAGGTATAAATCCCACTTTAATTTATTGTCTTTGAATATTATGATTATGTTATTTTGTTATTTCTGACTTTTGTGTGCAGCTGGTTCTATCCGATAAAGGGATCCTCCCATAGTTCAAATGCCCTTTGTGGTTCTATTGATTGGCATTTGTGGGCATCAATGATGCCCCAAACTATGGGTAGTGTCCACTTTATTAGGAGATGTTTGGATTTATGAATTGGAGGGACTGCCTGGTGGCGTAGTTCTCAGTTAACTATTGAGGGTTCGATTCCCTCTCTCTCCTACAATTTATAAGTGGTTTATCTAAACCTTCAGTGCTTTGTATTGATGTGGCATGCAATTATTTTAATTGAATTTGCTATGTCTAAGCGTCTGCATTGTTGAATTTTCACAAGTTTTGTGTTATTCCGTGTTGGTTCCTTTTTTATTTGTGCACGGGTTTGTTTTGCTTATTGTAACAATGTGCAGGTGTGGGCAAGTAACATGTCATTTTTTTCCTTAACTTTATGCATCTTGATCAATAACTTAGAAAAAGCCTGTAATGATCTATGAATTTGTAGTGTTTATACTCTAGATGATGCCAAATAACTGTTTTCTGTTATTTGTGTGTTCTCCTGACTGGTTGTTATTCACTTGTAAAACTGCTTTTGTTGTACTGGTTTGCTGAATTTGATTATGCACTTATTCCCTTGTTTGCATTGCTTCTTGTAGATGGATGCCACCACTCCTAAGTACTCTAAGGCAAGGTATGAAGAAATCGTGAAGGAAGTTTCATCCTACCTGAAGAAGGTTGGGTACAACCCCGACAAAATCGCCTTTGTTCCCATATCTGGGTTTGAGGGTGACAACATGATTGAGAGGTCCACCAACCTTGACTGGTACAAGGGACCAACCCTTCTTGAGGCTCTTGACCTGATCAACGAGCCCAAGAGGCCCTCAGACAAGCCCCTCCGTCTTCCTCTTCAGGATGTGTACAAGATTGGTGGTATTGGAACTGTGCCAGTGGGACGTGTAGAAACTGGTATAGTCAAGCCTGGTATGGTTGTCACTTTTGGTCCAACTGGTCTGACCACTGAAGTTAAGTCAGTTGAGATGCATCATGAGGCTCTTCAGGAGGCACTCCCCGGTGACAATGTCGGGTTCAATGTTAAGAATGTTGCTGTGAAGGATCTCAAGCGTGGTTTCGTTGCATCCAACTCCAAGGACGACCCTGCCAAGGAGGCTGCCAACTTCACATCCCAGGTTATCATCATGAACCACCCTGGTCAGATCGGTAACGGATATGCCCCAGTTCTGGATTGCCACACTTCCCACATTGCTGTGAAGTTCGGTGAGATCCTTACCAAGATTGACAGGAGGTCTGGAAAGGAGATTGAGAAGGAGCCAAAGTTCTTGAAGAACGGAGATGCAGGTATGGTGAAGATGCTTCCCACCAAGCCCATGGTTGTTGAGACCTTCTCTGAGTACCCACCATTGGGTCGCTTTGCTGTTCGTGACATGCGCCAGACTGTTGCTGTCGGTGTAATCAAGAGCGTTGAGAAGAAGGATCCCAGCGGTGCCAAGGTCACAAAGTCTGCTGCCAAGAAGAAGTGAACAGTGGCCCGAACTCAAACTTTCACAGACGCAAACGTATGCTTTTATGATACGAGCTCACATCTTAGTTGTGTGGTTTTAAGTGGTTTAGTCAGTTTAGTTTGTAATTGTCTTGATTCCGGTCTGATGTTTTCATTCTCGAGTGTCCACTCCCAGAATTGGGTGCTGGACAGGCGGTGGTGACGCATCTGATTTATGCTTTCAGTC
The DNA here is from genome assembly GCF_019419815.1 of Pyrus x bretschneideri. NCBI lineage: Eukaryota > Viridiplantae > Streptophyta > Magnoliopsida > Rosales > Rosaceae > Pyrus > Pyrus x bretschneideri. Next base: position 703,470 of record NW_025999435.1, on the reverse strand, counting down.
GCTTCCGCCTTCGGGAGGAGGATGTTTTTGAGTTGTTGAGACTATTTACTTTTCAAGTTTTGTTGCGTCTGTTGAAGGGATAATTTTTGAGCTTATATATTTATGTTGCCTTATCTTCATCTTCTATTTGTTTTTTAAGTATTGCTGATTCTTTTAAGTTTGTTTATTTACCGAGATAATGCATGCTTAGCATCCTTCAGAGGTTAACGTGGTGCGTATTGTTCTAGTAGAGCATTTTAGAAAGTACTTTGTTGGGAACGCAAATCTGACCTGGGTTTTAACATGGCTTTTTAAAAAGTACTTTTCGTTAGAGTTCTTGCTTTTCTGGTTTTTTTCAGGCCACTTTTTTGTTTTGGAGTAATTGTTTGCGTTTTTTCTTTTGACAAAATAAATGTCACTGATGAAATGGTCACCAAGGATCAGACCTGAAATGAAATATGTGGCTCAACCGCCTTCCGGAAAATCCCTGCCCTCGGTGTCTGGCTCATCCAACCTGCCCGCCCCAACGTCCTCTCCAGAGGCGTCGAAGCCGGAATTGTGGCATCAAAAATTAGCAGAACCAATTGGGTGGTTCATTACAATTTGTATACTTTGGTTAGAAGTAAGAACCAAGCTGATATGGGTGTTCATTTGATTTGATTGGAATCTACCCTCGCAGTTTCTCCTTTTAATTGATGGAAGGGGATCCTTTCGGATCTCTTCCACTAAATTTACCCAATCACCTAATCGGGGTCTTCTAACCGTTAAAGTTATTATAACTTTTAAAAGGGTTTCATGTTTGTAGCTTTTGGATCAAATTTCAAGGATCCGAATTGATTGATTGAGTGAATTTGGTGGAAGAGATCCGAAGAGAACTGCTTTCCTTAATTGATGACTGTGGGAAGAAAGTGTGTGGCAAGCAAACTATTGTGATATGTAGCTGCGACTAACATTTCTCGGCATTGCCAATTAATGGTTTCCGGGCACCGCCACCTCTGGGCATTAGCCGGGAGGGAGGTCGATACCCTAAACCCTAAACTTGGTTGTGTTACTCTTTGAGTTTTTAATTTTTTCAATGTTCGAACAGAAGGCCATTCTTGATAGATCTTCATTTCAAGAGGTGTTGACTATTTTTTGCTAAAAATATATAAATGACATTTGTTAATTAACATATGCCGAGAAAAGTAACTTTTACACCTTAAATTTTTTCGTGCATGTCAATTTGGGCATTTTGGATGAAATAAATCAAGAAAAATCAAGCGATAATAATTAAGTGGAGATGCGTGTAACCCTTTTAACCCTTTTATATTTTTTTTAAGATAAATGACACGTAGAATCGTCTAATCAGTAAGTAATTTAATATGTTCCATACTATGCATTTGGGTTGACCATACAATATTCTCACGATCTAAGTCGTTCACTTTGTAGTCTTCATTCACAGATCATTCTTACAAAATATAATCCAAATTGGCAGACGTTTTAGTATCTAATTGTGACATATAAAAATAGAAAACTATGTCGTTGAAAAAAAAAAATGAAATGATTATGATAATAATCAAATAGCTAAATAAATGGATTTTTGTAAGAAGAAATTGTAGCAATAGTCTTGAACTTAATTGGAGTAATGGTCATTCAACTAAAAATTCATAATCACTAGTCCTTTAACTCATCAAAACGTGCAGATATAGTCATTTTCGTCAACTGCGTTAGAACTTTTGTCAAAGTGAGTCATGCACGTGTCATGCACGTGAGACTGAATCAATGGGCAAATATGAAAAACCAAATGAGAAAATTTTTATCCATGGTCCCTCTACTTTAACTCAATTGGAGCGATAGTCGCTCAATTTTAACTCAATTATAGCGATAGTCCCTCAACCCTAACCCAATTGTAGCAATGATCTCATCTCTTTAATCCAATTGTAACTATGGTCCTTCCAACATAACCCATTTTGACGGAATTCTAACGGAGTTGAGAAAAAGGACCATAATTGCACGTTTTGATGAGTTAAGGAACCAATGATCATGAATGTTTAGTTGAGGAATCATTACTCCAATTGAGTTAAAGTTAAAGAACTATTGCTACAATTTGATTTTAATTTTTTTTTTTATCAAACAATATTATCTACACTAAATGGGAGGGAGTGGGTTTAGCCTTACAATGATCTAGCAATAATATGGTTCAAATTAGCCTTTGACGAGAATTGAACCTAAGACTTCTCACTTATAAGGGAAGAGGAATATCACTAGACCGTAGTACTATGTGACACAATTTGATGTTTTTTGAATAAGGATTTACAAAGCGAAGTATTGTAGATAAGTAATGCTAGGGAGACCAAATTCCAAACTAAATAATGTGTCACCAATAAGAAATAAACACGTTAATTGATACTTAATTAATAATTTAATCATCTATTAGTTTGTAATTTGATTTAAAAAATTTGATGCTCCTAGCAACAATATCCATTGTGAATTAGGTATAACCGGATGCAGTAATACACCCTTAAACGGAGGATCTGTTTGGTCTGCTAAAATGACATTTGTATCCTCGCCTGGGTAACTGCCAGTCTCCCCTCCACCTGTCATTCTTTTGCTTTACAAGCCCTTCTTTCAAACTGGTATACGAATCCTAATCAAAATTTTCCGAGAAAAAAAAAAAATACCCTTCGAAACATTTTCCCGAGAAAATGTGTCCTGAACCCTAATTGGTGATTCTGGGACGATGACGTCGATCCCTCGGCCTCGTCTCAAATCGAAGCCGAAGCGAAACTCACTCTCCAATTTTTAATGGAACGAGACCGAGCCCAGTCTGCAGAGTCGACGAAGAGCGATCTCGAAAACGTGAAGGTGATCGAATGGGAGGAATTCGAGCAAGAGATTGTGAGGTTATGGAGTCTTTCTTCTGCTCTTAGCGAAGCTCAGGAGAAGAAGCAGAGTCTTCAGCGGAAGCTCGAGTCTCTTATTGAGGTAAGGTTTTAGTGGATGCCCAACTTTCGCGCTTTTGATATTCTGAGAAAATGTAGTTGAATATGGTTATGGAGATTTAATTTTGTTTATTGTGCAGTTAGAAATTGAAGTTTAAATAGTTCGTCACTTAGATATATGGATATAACTGGGTTTTTGTGGTTGTTGGATTAACAGACTTGGGGGAAATAGTTAGAATTATTCCGGTGGAAGTACGGCAAGGTGGTTTTTATTTTAGCTAGGTTACTGGGTTTATTAATTTTTTTTTTTTGTTTGGATTGATTTAATCTAGTTTCAACTAAACTGGTGGTATTAGGATCTGAAATTAGAAATTGTGGACTTTGTAATTTAATTCTATAAAAGAATTTTCCGTCTTTGATTGCGGAGTGAATGTAAGAAACAAAAAATGCATCAAATTTATGGGTGAGTCTTCAATAATTCGGACTATTGGGTAGTCCGGTTTTATATCCATTAGATAGGTAAACAAAAATAGTATTTCCTCAATTCATTCTGGACTCTTCATTTCCCGTACTACGGAATAGTCCGCACTATCAAAGAAATGAGATTTTACATCATTTCCTTATTTGCCGTCATTCTCTCTTTTCGTGTCTAACAAATTAAACACGGCAGCATATTTTGTATAGTTTTCTCTTCGAAACTTTAGTAAAAGTGTTGTCTTTGGTTTCTACTGCACAGTATTTACAATAATGAAATATCGCTTAGTTGATTCAAATGTTAAGTCAAGGCTTAATAGAGTTACCCAGTTGTTTTCTGTACTAACCAAATAAAGCAATAAAAAAGGTTCCTCATGCCCCTCCGCTGACAGTGCATTAGCTTTTAGTTGGAGCATTTGAAAATTTAGGACTAATTGACAGTGTATTTTGACTGTGCTCAGAGTCATCAGACTCATCACTGGCACATTGTGTTGTTACTTGATTGATCAGGCCTTAATTGATTAGCCCGCGGGGTAGCGGGTGGCATTGTTGTTGGCAGGTTGAAGCTGAGTCATTGAGACGATCAAATGAGCTTGAGGAGATGCAGCAGAAACTGGAAGCCAGAAAAATGGTGATGGGAAACATGTCAAGGCATTCTATGCTTGCTGTGGAGAATACAAAAAGAAAGAGGAGCAGCTTAGTATAGAGCTTCGGTCACTATTGATTGCTGGGACGTCTCTATCTGTTGCTAGGAAGCGGTTGGAGGTAAAAGTGATTTGGATTATTATGTACCAAACAGTGGTTGGGCGAAAGAGAGTTTGTATGTTTATGAATTATAAACTCTAGATTCTTTTGGAGTAGCAACCTGTGTTGAAAGCACCGTTAATGACTTAGATTGGGTTGCTTTTTAATTCAAAATTTTCTTTAATCATTGGTAAACTGGTTGTAGTTGTGTATATACATGCATATGCTTGATATATATTTTAATGGTTTCGTGCCATCAGGTCGATTCTTTTTATGACTTTTAATGTTAATTTGCTTTATGATCTATTTCAAAAATAAAAGTTTGCCATGCTATCTTTTCTTCTCAATGTGCCTTTTCATGTTTTAAAATTACTGTTGAATTTTAGTAATTGGTTTATGTTGTCTGGTGGAAAATCTGATTTATGCTTTTGTTACAGGAGTCCAATCAACTACTTTCCAGAGACAAGGGGTATGTTCATCTTAAAAACTTACAAAAGATGCTAAGAAGGCGACAACAACATATGATATCACAAGTTTCGTTGCTATATCCTGTAAAGTTCACTATGGGTCCTGCACAAGAACAGGAACTTGAGTCATTTCCAAACACTAGTAGATCAGGTATATGTTACTGAGATATTTATTTTATGTTTTATGATACCTTGTTTAATTAGTGCAATCGGAAAAATAGTAACTGAGGTAGAATCAGTAAATACCCATATGGCTAATGGTAGGAAAGGAAAGGCTAATTATTCAAGCAATCACTACAACTCTTTCCAATTTTATCTATCCACATTCATGAAATTATGGATATTATGGCAACATTTGCTATCCCAACTGTCGTAAGATGTGGCTTTCGTTTGAATTACTAACTATATCATTTTTGTTTCGCATGTGCCTAAATTGTATAAGTGCTTGTTTAGCTTGTCAATGTTGTCTGAGTATGAAGACATTGAATCTAACTCGTGATTAGTGGTTGGGAATGTGTGGTTATGTAGTGTTAATTTATTCCCAAAATTTCTTACTTGTTCTACCTCACTTCTTTATATTAAAAGTTTGTTTCTCGGAGTTCTCAATGCATGACCTTGAACTCTATTCAAATTCAAAATATGGGCAATTCTTTATGCCATATCCAAAGGATCCCTTGCTGGTCGGTGGTGCACAATCCCCCAATGTAGGATCACGTTTTAGAAGTAGGCTTCGTGTGTGTGCACGTGTATGTGTGAGAAACTTGAGCCTGCTTCTTAAGTAATGTCAGCACGGGAATGTTCTGTGCCATTCAAAATTTGCATTATTTCCCCTTCCATCCAGGGTTTAGGATTTTAAGTTTGGGTTAATGCCCTACACCCTAGAGCTAAACTTTAAACTGTAACCTCTAATCTCTATTGTGCACTTTAAAGATAAAGTTACAACTCATGAACCAAAATTGTTAATGAAAAGAAAAAAAAAAAAAATAGTACCTTTCAAATGACAGGGCTATCCGCATTGCAGATGTTTTCTTTTGAAGCTTTTCGTGTACATATTTGTTTACTATGCCAATGTTTTATTTATTTGTTTGATATACACACACACACATATATATATATATACACTACACATACATATATATATTCTTGATGATTTAATTGGCTACAGTATCATAATATCCATATCCAGTTTTATTTTCTTTTGAAGAATATTATTGTGAAATAATTAATATCTTCTTTGTGTCAAGGCTAATAACCTTTGGTAATATATTCTGCTGTACTCGAATTATATTTTTCTTGTGTTTCTTCTTCAAATTGTACAGGTAATTCTGCTCGATTTAAGCCTGCAAATCAAGGAACATTGACAATTTTAGGTCTCCATTTGACAATGCTGCCTTTTAAAATGATGAGTTTTTTCACTGACAAAAAGGAGGTTCAGAAGTCTGCAACAGCCCTGGGATATGTCGGTCATGTGCGTAGTATTCCTTCTTTGCCTGATATAAACTATTAAGTTGCTAATTCATACATGATGAATTTGGTAGCTTCTACTCTAAGATGCGTATTCAAGTTCATTTCTTAGGGGGCAATTTGTTTTGTTTGTTTAGCCACAGTTGTTTTAAATAAGAATGCTCTCTTTATATTGATTTTGAATGCAGGCTGTCTTACTTATAGCTTCCTACTTAAAAGTTCCGTTGCGTTATCCATTGCGTTTGGGTGGTTCCCATTCCTATATTATTGATCATGGACCATCCATAGAGCCTACTTCATCTGATGTGTCGTCATATATAGTGGTTTCAACGGATGTGAAGCATGTGGAGTTCCCTCTCTTTTTAGATGGCCAAGACACAACGAGAGCTGCATATGCTGTATTCTTATTAAACAAGGTGCAAACTTGTTCGTAACTTTTCCTTGGGGGTCCATATCACCTGTTCAGATTAGTGTAGTTTCTGTTATTTTTCATATGGTTAATCTTTCATTTCTTTGCTCTGTTTGCATTTGTTTGTGTTTTTCTCATTTTGTATGTGCTTTTCAGTCACGGTAACCTTGGTAAACATAGTTATTTAAAAAGCTTGCCTTGGAACCCAATTGATGTAAGAATAGAGAGAGGTGGAGGAGACGGGAAAAAAATATAAGAGAGGGAGAGAGTGGGAGATGTTATTGGCACTCCAAAATATTCATCATGCACTCCTCCCTAGTGAAAACAACAAAGGAGAGTGAATGATGACTATTTTGGAGCTCCACTAACAATTCCTAGAGAGAAAAGGAGATTAACTAGAACACGTCGTTTTTTTTTTTTATTTTTTAATTTTTTTTTATTGGTTAAATCAATATTCTCCATCATTATCAGTAATGACTATGTTGTATGAAACCCATTTACGGAAAGGCTATTTATATAGGAAAATCTTATACTGCCAAATTACCTAAATTGCCAGGATATATACTCAAACAACACATTAGATCCTACTGAATAAACATGACATCATTTTATATATAGCTCAGTAAGTAAATTAATCATTACTGCTTACATTCTAATTCTAATTTATAAAAACTGATTAACATGAATCAAGTTTAAGACTTGTGTAAACTCTTAATATAGTACAAGTGTTCTTATGTCGCGTCCTTCTGTACTTGGTCTTTCTTCTCTTAACCCACCCATATCTGGGACTCTACTTTCAGCACATTTGAATGTTCTCTTGACCTGTTGGTTCTGTATTCTTCTGATTTAGTTATTGAATGGAGGATTCTTTTTGTTTTGCTTTGCTTTATCTACTCTCTTAACCCATTAAGATTGTCATGCGGTACTATATTGACCGTAGCGTTGCTTTTGTGCGGGTGTAGGATTTAGAGCAGCTTTTGAATTACATTGGCGTTAAGAGCTTAGGGCCGCGCCATGTCCTTGCCAATTTGAAGGAGCTTGTAAGGACTATTCAATCTGTAGATTATATAGATACGTGAGATCTCAAGTAACAGTTTTGGCTGTAAGTTTTTTTCTTTACTGTGTAAATGAAGTACTTGTATTCTTACCCTGGTGCAAGTTTTTAGTGGAGCACCCTTTATTTATACCAATCCAGATTTTAATATGGATAGGAACTACAAATTTCTGACCAAAAATCCAGATCACGAGGACTTGTGTACCAAATTTCTCCCAATTTCGGTAGATTGGTGACACCGCGTCGTGATCTGGTATTAGTAAACGTACATGTCATAATTTGAGGGGATTTGGGTGGTGTTACATTCATAACTATAATGTAAACAAACATAGAGATGTAAAAGGCAATCAATATGTAACGTTTGGTCTTTCCAGACGCGTTTTCAATGTTTTCATCTCGTGATGTTTTACCATTATAACTAGTGCTTTTGAATTTGTCTCTTAATCGTGTATAACCAGCTTAATCGTACATAAGTCCGCACAAGTTCAAAAGCAAAGGTTTTGAACGAGTCCAATACCCAAACTACTCACCCACACATTTTTTCTCACGAGTAAATAAGTTGAGATTTAACTTAGTTATTCTTGATGGGTGTTAAGGGGAGGGGACATTCAAACACTTGGCACCAGATACAAGGATAAACTGCTTTTAATCACTTAAGCGACAAACTCAAATTTAACATTCTACGTTAAACACACTAAAAACGAATCTAAATTAGTTCCTGCCATATACATTAATACAAAGACGAATGGAAAACTAGATTAAGCTAACAAGTTTCTGCAAGGTGAACGAAACTAGCTATTGACAAAGCTGTTCAAAAGTCAGCTTTCACTCCTAAGCGACCAATTCATCTGCTCCTTCTCACAGTGCTCCAGGAAAGCATCAAACTCGTTCATAAGATCTTGATCCGCTCGAAGTACATCATCGACCAGATTCAGAAACTCGGTCAGATCTATAACTCCGCTGCTATACAAGTGCAGTTGCTTTAGGAACGCGATGAACTTGTCTGAACTACCAAGTTTTTCCCGAACTTTTCTGCAGAGGAAAAACCCTCTGTTGTATATGCTCTTCTGTAACTTCTCTTGAGCATCCTTGAAATGCTGCACTCCTTGTAACTGTCTGAGTACGTACACCAAGGCTTTCTCTCTTGGATTGTTTTCCATCTTGATTTTCTTTCGCGTTTCCTGGAAAATTTTCCGAGAAACGAACTCAATTGGTTGTGAGAAAGCTTTTCTTTCCGGTCAAGCAACCTACGAGAGAAACTCAGTGTCTTGCTTCCTCACTAATGCCTTGTTTCATTAACAGACTAATGCCAATTGCCAACTGCAATGCGAAGTAGTAATGACTTTTAGGGTAAGGAAAAAAAATAACAAAAACATATAGTTAACTCCAGATGTGTAAGTTTATCTGACGTTGCTGGTCCCAAGTTTGGATAAAAGAGAAGAGGGAGGGTGTCAGGTAGTCGGCAATCGGCACTCCATTTTTCATATTGAATCCCTATGACAGTTAAGTAACAAATTTATTGTCTTTTTTGTAAGGTACTATTGTTGACATTCCAAAATGGTCATCTTGCACTCATTCAAGTGCAAATTTATCCTTGTAAAAGTAAAAGGGAGAAGTGCAAGATGACTTTTTTGGAGTGTCAATAACTCACATTTCAAAATGGGATTATTTTCACCTAACTTATGATATTGAATTGTAAATATGAACGGCACATTCTAGCAAAAAATCAGCATGATCGATAATTCAGAATCACAATCTAAGAAATATTAACATCTTATCCCGTTGTTTTACTGCCCGCCCTCACTACTTGAGCTAGCCTCAAGGGATTAACATCAGCATCTTAAAGCATCTCCAAGTGAGTAGGCATACGAGGCGGCCAAAATTTTACTATAGCAACTATGTGACATGTTGCCTACCACTTCCAACTCATGAAAAAAGTTGGTCACTTCAAGGAACTAGACAAATCAAATAGACATTAATATATAATTTGGGGCCCAATGCACCCATGGTTTTGAAGTACGCAATATTGCCTACTTGGATAGAGAGAAGGAAATTGGCTAAGTGGCTAGGCAAATCTTGCTTGCATACCTTCATAGAGATAAGCTTTCTTGTAATCAAAGATACTGAAGGAGAACACTTATGGGACGGATGGTGCATTTAAACACATGACAAAAATTTATTGAAGAAGTAATGCCGTTGAAATTATATCTTTGATTGTAAGAGAGAATCTTTCGAGATGTACATTGCGACACAATCTAAGTAAGAAAATGTTGTCCCTCTATTTACACAAATACGTGGGGCATGATGTCCCTATATTGTAAAAAGGCTTAAAATTGAAGAAACCTCCACCACCGTCCGATGAGATTTTGAAGCCCAAGACCCCACTGCGGTGATTGAAGGCCCCACTCACCCTCCCACTCATCCTAAACCCTTGAAACTGAAAAGACCCGCATCCCAACAGCCCCTAGTATTTTTCAAATTAAAAATTTAGCAGCAGCACCCAAAACTCCATTAAAAATATTTAAAAAATAAAACAAAATACCCTAAAACAGGCAAATTTGTGAAAAACATCAGTAGGCCGCAAATATCAAGAAAATCAAATAATCTCATTCCGTATAAATAAATTAATTATATAAAATTAAGAGGTAGAGAAAGTTCACCTGCTAAGAGAGAGAAAGTTTGAGAGAGAGAAAGAGCTCTGTAGAGAGAGAGAGAGAGAGACATACAGCCAAGAGAGAAGGGTTTTTCCAGTTCAGTTCTGATCAACTATTTAAGAGACTTGGAGAGAGGGAGAAGAGACGAGCGGGGGGCAGGCAGGGCAGGGGGCAGTGGGGAAGTGGGAGCGTGGGAATTAAGTGGGTACTTTTATAGCCGTTAACTCCTTACTTTGGGAGTAGTGGGCTTTTTCACTTTCTTTGTGTTTTTGGCCCAAATTAATAGTATTGGGCAACGCTTAGAGATGAAAGGAGACTTTTGAATACGGATCATCGTCGGATCTTCTTTGTGAAAATTACAAAAATATATGAATCATGTCCATTTATCGTATATCGTGCGGTTAAAAATTATTTTAAATATTTTTATACAAAATTAAACACAAACAGTACCTAACAAAAACTGACTATAAAATGTACAATGAATATATACGATCATGAATTCTCAAGATCCTTACCAAAAGAATTCGGAGAGGATCCTGTTGGCTCTTTTTATAGGAGAACAAGATAGGGATATCATTGAGAATTTGTGAGGGGGCGTGTTAGAGAATAGGGTCATATAACAAAACTAAGAACTCGAAAAGTATTTATAGGAAAACAAGATGGGAGGCTAACGAAGAATAGGAATTAAGTTGATACACTACTCTAGGGGTTGTTGGAAATAGGAAAGTACTGACCATTGCATCTTCATTCTTAATATGTGAATCTTTAGAACAGTTCCTAAAGAGGACACTTCTGGTGGTGGCGGGCATGGCGGCTCATCGGAAGTTCTTGTGTTGCATCTCCTTTTTTGGTTCCTCAACAAAGGAAAAAAGGAAATATGGGGCGCAACATTGCATGCTTGAAATTTCGACAATGATCCTACATCACTCTCCTTTAGTTTTTGAAGAAAGAGTTGCAGTGCTCAAGCCTTCTGTTTTTTGTACCTCCACAACTTACCTGTCCGCTTGTGTTCTCCCAGTACTTCAAATTGTATCGTTTTCTTTACGTCACGGATGTTCAAGAACATGGGAACGAGGGATTGGAGAATGAAAAAGTGCAAGAACAACTAAGTGTAATCGTATTAAATGAAAAATAAAATTTTAGGTGAACAAAGGAAAACTACGTACATGTTGGACATACAACTATAGTGTGACATGTTCTAAAATGCGCCTCACAAAATGCTTATATTTTGTTTATGTTATGTGAAGATACATTTGTGAGGGGACGTGTTGGAAAATAGGATCTCACGTCAGGCATATAACAAAATTAAGAACTCGAAAAGAAAGTATTTATATTACTTATCATGGAGGATGGGACTAAAATCGAGTGTGAGTGGAATTTCATGTGTACGGTTGAGATCTAAATATCTATTACCTGTTATGAAGGATCGGGCTCAAATTGAGTGAGTGGAATTTCATGTGTACACATCAAATTTGAATAACTATTACCCTCTCAAGGGATCCACGCGTATTAATTTCAGGAACAGATTAGTTAGATAACCTCCTATGGAAATCTTCATGTGTGTAGGTTGGAAAAGTTTGGAGGAGTTGTCCCAAGGAAATACAGGAACAGATCCACATTATTCACTACAAAAGGGTGTTTTAAGTCTGCTTGAGAATCACGGGACATGTTAATTAGATAACTGCTAGACCCCAAAAGCTGTCGAAGAATGAGCAACATCAGTATATATCAAGCTAAAAGGTGCAATAAGGGTATAAAAAAATCGTGCCAAGTTGGATATCATAGTGCTAATCTATCGAGCTTTAACTTGGCTTGACTTGTTTCTTTTACGAGCTGAGCTCAAACGAGATGTGGATCCTGAAAATTTATGCAAGCCACAAAGTAAGTAAATTTATTTTCAATTAAATGGAACTAAAACTCTGGCCTCTAGGTATTGCTTCTCTAAGAAAAGATCAACATCACCAACACAATCGCACAGACAACATAAACCAAACACATATCTTCACATACGAGCCGAATAAGTTGACTGCTAACAACCACAGATGTTTTCTGATGAAATACGTCAACTCTAATTCAGTTCATCATGACAAGCTTGAATGTCGCTGAACCTCCATCAGTGAGAAGATAGACATCGATTTCATCACCATCTTCCATATGATGCTGCAAGAAGTCAAGTAACTCCATCACTCAGAAGGGACACACACACACACACATACATATGTATATTATATAGATAAATATCAACTGACTTTAAATTCCAGGGGAAGCATGATTTAAAGATATTAATTCCTGCTTAATTTGCTTTAGTGCTATCATAATTATAGACTCTTTTTAATCTCCACTTTTAAACTCACAGGTGCAAGTTCTAATCCTTTCTTTGGTTCTCCCCCATTGATTTTAAATTTTTTAAAGACTAGCTTAAGTGAATTTTTACCTCCGCAGCAGTCTTCTTGCCATTAATGTGATCACCATCGAAGATGAACACTAAGGAATTGCGATCCAAGGAACGTTTTGTGCACAATGCATCAATGACTTTGCTTAGCTTTGTAGTTGGTTTAATCCTGAAAAACACTTCACTTCCATCCTGCAAGGGGATGTCATTGTATCACAAAGCAAGAATAGTCAAAATCGTAGGCGTACAATAATAGTTGAACTGATTACAATCCAAAATATTTATATGCCCTCCTCCCTAGTGTAAATATAAAGAAGAGAAATGCTAAAGAGATTTTCAAAGTGAAGCTCGACTCTCCGCAACCTTATGTTTTTAGCACAATTCTTGTGCTAACAATATAAAATACTGTGCTAAAATCATAAAGTTACGGAGAGCATGTAGAATCTCACTTTGAGAGAATCTCGTTGGGAGGAATGCGAAGCAACTTTTTGAAGTGCTAATAGAAATTCATTTTGGAGATAATCAAAACTCAATCATCCAAGCTAAAAACAGCAATTTCCTTGACAAATAAATTAGGTAAAGCAAAATAGAGTACACAAATAAGAACCATGCTTCGGTACTCAGATACCACTAGGGTTTGGAGTTACGGAGTTGAAGGGTGTTTGAATCCATATATATCCAATCCAAACTTCCGTTAACTATTGAACTTTTTCGTTACAAATGCTTGCAAACGATTCCTATCATACGAACTAATTTACAAAAAAAGCTAACGTTTTCAGTAAGTTAATGCACCTGAGAGAGAGAGAGAGAGAGATCAAACCTTGTTAATCTTAACCTTCAGATTAATGGTGGGTTTTTGCTCTTTGGTTTCATCAGGAGAAATCCCAGAGGGGTCAGACATCTTCAGAGCTAGCTAGGGTTTCTTTTTATCTCGCTCTTTCTTTCTTCTGTTCTGTCGTTTGGACTTGATGGATGACGCAGATAATGAAAAGAAAGGACACTAACTTTATTAAGTCGCCTGAAAACCCTCGAGACTTTTGGATTTTGAAAAAAAAAAAAAAAATCCCGCTTCTTTTGCACTGCTAGTCTACTACAAACACGTCAATGACATCATGCCTCAACTCTCAATGTGGACTTTGGAGAGCACGCTCGACTATATATTTGATTCAATTCTGTAGCACTTCTAATTTAACTTTTTGGTGAGGTTACAATCTGGTATGGACAGGGCCACAGAAAAACCTGGTAGAGAAAGAATCGTGGTCCAAAGGAAAATCACGGATAACTACCGTGGTTGAGAATCAACTTTAGGTTTGTATTTTTTATACATTTTAAATTTAATTTTAGACGTTAATAAATTACACGATGATAAAAAAGAAATTGAAATACCTCTTTATAAATTTTTCCAATTTTTAAAATGATGGAACGCCGTGAAGAAGCCAGGATCCTTTGATTCCTATCTAAAAAAAGGAAAATCACGGGTGAAGAAAGCTCACCAGTATACCGAATCAGCGATAATTGATTTCATTTTCTACAAAGTAGGTGAATCCCTTTAAAGGTACTTGTACCTTTCAACCAATCAAAACTCAGCCTCTGCACTACTACAGTACTATTGCTGGTATTACTCTCTTTACCAGTTTCAGTTTGCGCGTGATCGATCAAAGACACAGAGAGCTCTCAAACAACAAAAACAACGAGAAACGCAAGAACAAAAGCTGGAAACAAAAAAGAAAAAAAATCCAAGTTTGATTAAGATGTCCAAAGCTTCTGATCAAGAAAACAGAATCAATATCAAGTGCCAGTACAACGAGGTAAGGTCAACATTTACAGAAGCAAATGTGTTTCAATCTTTGCTTTGATCACTTTATTTATTGGGTTATATATCACCAAATTCTTGTGTAGGATGGTCAAAGAACTTTCTTTAGGATGCGGCGTAATGCAAAGCTGCAAAAACTCATCGATGTATTTTGCACCAAGCGTGACATCGATCCCAAAGCAGTGGATTTCATCTTTGATGGCCAGAGAGTGAACAAAAAGAAAACTCTTGAGCAGGTAAAGCTTCATAAAAGTTGCCCTATGTATGTTGTTTGTTTAGGTTAATTTTAATTTTTTGAAATTATAGTTGCTTTGGTATCTATGCGATTTTGAATGACAATAACGCAGGTGAAGATTAAAAAGGTGGTGGCAAGCATGAATCTCTTTAGATCAAGCTTTCAATGGAATTTTAAAAGAAAACTAATGAAAATGATTTGAAAATTTTGAATTTTAACGATAAGTACCAAATAAAGGATAAAGTAAATAGTACTAGAATTGACTTTTTAGTATAAAAAATGTGATTTTTCGTTAAAATAAACAGTACCATGTGCTTTTTGTTAAAGTTCTAAATTTTAAAATCTATTACCTTATACATTTATGATCTGAATGCATGTCTCCGTTCTTAATCGTTGCTTCACTTAATTTGTGCAGCATGGAATCGAAGATAACGATGAGATTGAAGTCTTTTTGCGCGTCGGTGGGGGTTCAGCGATGTTGGAAAGTTAGAAGTCGAGTCTACTTCTGTAGGAAGGAGTGTCGCGGTTCAAGTACGGAAAACTTTATGCTAAATATATGTGACTGACTACTAAGTAACAACTTAATGACTCTTTGTAGACTAAACTTTAACTTTGTGGCGCATCAAGATTAAATATAGAGTTAACTTGTTTCATCGCAAAGCATTTTGTGTGGTTTTATCTGGTTTTAAGTGATTGATTGAAAACATGACCTCAGATTTTGAGGCAATGTAAGTTAGGGAATTGGATCCTTTCTGAGGCAATGCCTCGGGATCCTACTGACCAGACAACATGGACCGTTGGATTTTGATCCAACGGCTACAATTATTATAACTTTAAGGGATTCCCCTATTTATAACCGGCCCATGTTGTCCGGTCAGTAGGATCCCGAGGCATTGCTTCGGAGAGGATCCAATTCCGTAAGTTAGAGGGATGGATTACAACTACCTTTCATTAGGTAGTAAATAAGCTCACTTTTAGTGCCTCAAAATCTGAGATGAAGATTACAAAAGTTATAACAAACCATGATGAAAGTAACAATGTCATAAGTTAACCATAACCCAAGAGAGATCAACATAACATACTACAATGAGATGCCAAAAGTACCACATTCACATTCCGCTACAACTTCAGTAGGATGTTGAGAGGATGAATCCTACATCGGGGTATTAAACCCATGCAAGAGAGTTCAAAATGATTGTATACCCTCAACTCTTTGTCTGCTCACATTCTGCTACAAATGCATTAATATACACAAGTTCTCCATGCTCGAAATGCAAACAACACCCTTCATTAAGTGAGGGCGAAAAACATTAGAAGGACGAACAGAAACTGAGGGCGAACAAAATTGCCTTTGATTAAGTGAACAAAACATCAATTCGGTTGCTTTTTCTTTAAGACCTACCACAAATCTCAGTTTTGGCACAGTAACAGAAAAGAAAGGAGCCATTTGATAGTAAATTCTAGGGTTTTAACCTCTCCATCCAACACGTCTACTATAGTTGGGTGCTCTACACCACAGCGACTTCAATCTCAACTTCTTGAGTCATCATGCTCACCGGCATTTTCTCTACCGCTACAACAATAAAAGTGCGGTAGCTTGACACGACCACAACCCCTGTAACCAAATATTGTTATATGTCAAAATTAAGATTTCATTGCTCTACGCTGGATTTCATTGCAAATATAGGCTAAAATCACAAACAATTAAACTAGATACTGAGTTCACATCGGGAAACTAGGTTCTGGTTTACTCAACAACAAGATAAAAACATAAGAACACACAACTTCTCATATGTTTCTGACATACAATGATATTATATCCTCGTTTAATAATTAAAAGAATAGCTGAAGCATTATGATACATCTCCAATAAAAACATAAACATCTAATTTTGTTCGTTTCATGCTTTTTCCGAATTTGCCAAATCATTTTCCATGTTGTTTGCAGGTAATACAATGGACACTATCTTGATAACCAAAATTATTTCATCGACTCAACACATGGATTCTAAATAAACCATAAACTTCAATTGTCAACGAGGTCACAGAAAGAATACCATAAACTTCCATTGTCAAAGAAGTTGACATGGTCGTTTCCCTCCGATAATCCTCAACCAAATTTTCAATAACAATTCAAACCTCCAGCTAACTATTCAACTATATTCATTATAGAACAGAAGAAATATTTCCAGAAGTACATTAACTTCCACATTGAATGAAAAGCTTACAAAAGTCCCAAGGCACTTACCTGCATCGAACTATCACCGGAACAGGTTTCAGAGCCTTCGGGCCATTTCTTATGCCTCTCTTGTGGGGAGAAGTCTGCACGATATACATCCTTATATATCAAATCTCCATATCTTCTAAACGTGCATTACAATAACACAATGACAACAAAAAAGCAAATGAAACATCAAAGTTATAGTATGTATGACATGCTGCCTTCGATTGTAAAACTTCAACAAGTGATGAAAAGCATACATGAAAGATTACCACAATGAATCAGACAGCGGAGATTGCGTTCAAGAATGATAATCACAGTGGGTCGTAATAATAATAATAAAAAAAAGACAATCCTCCATACCATAAATCCAAAAGTTGAACTCGAATTTCTACTGGTGTATGCGCTAAATATTAATTACATAAACAGAAACAAAAACAAAAATAAATGCAGAAAAAGCAAGTTCAAATACACAGAACAGGACAATTCTACCATACACAGAACCAAACAAAATCATCAGAGCAAATAATAACATGGAATTGAAAACCCATTAACCAATTCAAATGAAATTCCATATGAAAACAAAAAGAATTCATTTTTAATCCAAAAATATAATCCAGTAAATAAATTCCAGAACCAAAAACCCTAAAACCCCAATCCCCAGATACATAGAAATACATATTTATACCTTCCTCTTGGGGACAGCCATGAGCTCCATGGATCCACCGAACAAGAAACTCGGGAACCCGAATCCGATGTTTCTGTTCTTCTCTGGGTCCCGATCGGACTCTGGCAGAACCAACAGTGGCGGTGAAATGTTAGGTTGAGGCATGGCCCCACCCAACGGCGGAGGCATGGCAGCGATGTGGGCCCACCTCCTGGTGCTGAAGATGGAAGCGTTCCCTCTGCTGCTTCTTAGCATTGTCATTAAGGACGCCATTTCGGTATGTGTTCAGCTCAAACGGGGCACCAGAGAGTGAAGTGGAGGAGGCGGCGTTGGTTTGTGAAGATACGAAATGCTTTTACAGCTTTAAACGTTGTCGTTGCAATGGTTATTAAAAGAAATTAGGCTTTTCTTTTTGCTCTTTTTGTTTGGGAGTTTTCAATTTTTTTTCTTCTTTGCTCTCAATTTTGCTTTTTTCTTTTGATTTAATCACAAATTTTCGTACTTTCGGCTTTGAGTTTTTAACTGTCTCAAACTGGGGTTTTACTTCTATGCTCGTAATATTAGTTGCTATGAAGTTTTTTTAATTTAAGAATAATAGATACATTAAATTCGTGCACTAAATAGCATGAAACATTTTATACCATATCAATTTTCATTACAGTTGTATTTACAAAAAGCGATCGAGAGGTTACTTGCTTACCTACCATGTATTTTATAAAGCAATATGTCCTTCGAACCCGATAGAAGCAAAGATGCTTGACCTGCAAGAATGTCCCTTCTCGTTTTATGCTGATAAAGCGTATCTCGTGGATTCAACCAAGGGGGAGCTACTACATGTCCAGAGATTTTTAAAAAATGCTAATGCAAGTTCTTGCGACCGAGGAGTTGGGACTCATATATTAATACTAAGAATAGAGTAAAATATAGAGTAAAATATGGACTCATCAGGAGTGTTGGACTGAGGTATTCGTGGTTTACAAGTTGGTGTTTGACGAGAGGGATGGATCTGTCGTGCAACATGTTGAGCTAAAAAATGTCCGAGATGAGGCTTTGTTCCTGGTTGACAGTTATTCTATTTCTGTTTTGGCTTCGAACTTCCCTTGGTGCTATCCGAAATTCCAATTTCACATATTACATGGATGACGAGATAGAATTTGGACGAGGGCGATTGCCTGATGGTATCAGGCCATGTGATTATAAGTGTTTTCAATTTAGAGGATGAAACCATAACACTACATTACTCTCCTAACGTTCCACCCTCACTTCGATTGTGCTGCGGTTTAATGGACTCTGCTAGCTTCTTCTAGATTTCTTTGAAAGGCCGCCAAGACAACTCTTTGTTTTGCCTTCTTGTACCGCGCAACTTGTAACTAATTTGAGATTGAGTTTGGTGAAGCTTGAAGAGGGACAGAGATGATTATAGTCTGAAGAAGATCGAAGATGCCGAAAAGTGATTGGAATTTGTATGTGCAAACGAGATTGTTGTGCTCCCTAAATACAAGTAAATTATGTATGAGGCCTGAATTTGAATTTTACGATTTCAATTAACTTATATTATATGATCGAACTATTTACTCAGCTTCTGCATCGCAAGAAATTCGTGTCTGATCATGAATATATTATATGATTTGCTTTCCTTGTTATGTTGGCTCTATGTTTTCAACATTAGTAAGTTCATTATGTTTGATGATGGTGATGTATGCACTATCGTATGTCATTTAACTGAGAGGCCGGCGATACATTGCTCAAGGTAATATGACTATGACTTTGCAGTTTTTCATTATTTGTAGGCCTTCATGTGTTATGTTGTAGGTCATGTATAAGTTTGAGCTTGGTATGCCTGAGTAGCTTCGGTTGGGAAGAAATTATGTGCTCTTATGTAATTAATCAGCACGATTGATCTAAATTCCAGAAAATCCTCTGCGATGCAGGTCACGTAGCTTCCATTTTGGCGGCCAAACGGTAAAACCGGAATTATTATCTGGTTTTCTCTCAGGTCTGAGCACTCTATCAAGTCAGCCTAGAGCATGTGAAGCTTTGTTGTTTTGTTGGTGTGATCAGTTAACAAGCATGCTACTAAGGGCTCGTTTGGGGTTGCTTAAAATTTTTTAAAAGCAGCTTCTTAAAAAAGTTGGAGCATAAACTGATGCAAAAGGTAACAGACTCGAAGCATTCTGGATCGGACAGGTTTCTTGTATGTTTGTGTTTCGTCTGTACAGATGTGCTACTAGATTCTGTTGTAAATTTCATTATACTGTACACAACGTATGTCATTAACCATTCCTGTTGTCTATGAACTTGAGCTGCAAGGAAAATTAGAAAAATGAAATTATATAGGTTACGTAATTCGTTATGATCAATTCTTCTGCTGAGGAGGTAACGACAATCTTAATTACTACGAAGAAATATAAAACTTAAGCTTGCAGTAGTATTTTTGATTGAATTCACAATGACAAATATCACAGGAAACATAAATTCTCTCTTATAACACCTTATATAGTTATATAGCACACTTGACTTGGATAGCAAGTGTCTTCTTGATATCAGGGCAACCATCGGTTTTGCTGGCGAAAAGATTGCGATCAATCGGGACTGAGCAGATAGTTTTTCCCAAGCAATGTCGTTCAACAACCTCCTTAGATACAGGGGAGTTGCATTTTCCCAAGACAAAGTTGCCACAGGTGCCAGCTGGATCTCCGAAGCTTGCAAACTCAACAGCAACAACCTTCTTGTTCTTTGGACACTTGATGTTTGCAGATGATTTGACAACATCGAACACAGGTTGGAAAACGCTGTCTTCCTTTCCCATGAATTCACATTCGGAGGATGATATTCAGTAATGAAGCTACAGACAGTATCTCTGTTGACGGTTAGGATCTCGATGGGTTTGGGCTTGGCTGGCTGCTCCTCCAACACAACAAGGAGATTTTGTTTAGGTTTAATGAAGGACCTTGGGATGTGGTACTCGGCTTGAGTTGGTTCTCCTAGAGGAGAGAGGAAGGACGTCCAGTGGCGGCCGATGCTTTTACCATTCACCCAAATCATTCCCTTTCCCATTCCAGCCATTCGTATAGCAATAGGGTCATGGCCTTCTGGAGCATCAAAATAAGTCTTGTACCATGTGAGACCCTCTGGTGCTCCTTTGTTTTATGCCATTGAACTTGTTTCGATCCCTCCTCAGTGAACACTTGAAGCTTTTCTCCACTCAGACCAAGCTGATGCCCCCATCCGTTTCGTGTGAGATCCAATGTTCCGGTGTTCAGTCCTAGTACTGCTACGAGATTAGGCCCTGCATACCTGTGCTCCATGTAGGCTCCGCTATCTGGAAGTCCTATTGTCATTGCAAGCAGAGAAATCTGGTTGATTCCAGCCTTCAAGGGAACTGGTTTCTCGAAAACAAAGCTCTTCTCATCGTGGCTCCCGTGTGCGAAACCAATGTATTCCCCATCGACGAATGCGTGCAATGCGTGACCAAGACTTGCGATTCGAAGAACTGGTCGAATACTTTCCTTCATGGGCAAGTCTTGTGGACTCAGTGCCAGCTTAGTGGTGTACCATGCGTAGTCTGTGGTATCTTTTAACAAGCTGTACAACTCCAGCGGGGTCGGGTTATTGACTGGAACTTGAAGGGTGCTAGGAACTGGTTCTACATACTTGGTCCATTTGAGATTATTGGCAACTTTTGATCGAACGAAGTTCCTAGAGTTCAGTTGCGAGACAACTCTCTGAGTGTTGAAGACCACGGTCTTGCAGTCGGGGAGGATGCTAATGGAACGGGGTGGCAGGTGATAATCCACGCCCCTCCAATTAACAGTTGCTTCAGTTTGGAAGTTGTTGTTTGTCAGGAAGGCAGCACAGATGTTGGTTGTGGCTGTCTCATAGAAATGAACCTCTATGTCTTTGCTTATCTTTTGAACTCCCGGAACTCCCCAGAGCAAAGCCTTCCTGGATAACTTCAAAGCCTTGTGCAAGTCCTTGAGGTGGCTCCACTTGGGGTCCCTTGGCAAACCATATTCATCAAGAGGAGCTTCATCATAGTAACGGGTGGTTGTGAAAATAGAACTTGTTCTTCCAAAATTTGTGCCACCATGGTACATATAGTAGTTGGTTAGAGTTCCGTTCTTTGAGAAAAAGCGAGCAACGGAAAATGCAATATCCTCTGCTGATCTTTGTGAAGGAGGGTCACCAAATACTCTGTATTGAGCAGTCCAATTCTCAGTCCATAGAGATGGCTTGTTGGGTTTATTAGGGCCTGTGAATGTATCTCCGCAGTGCCTTCCATTGCAAGTATTAATAACTGGATCAGGAGCATCCTTCTGCTTGCACATGATCCATGGCACTCCGATGTTCTGATTCACCTGCAATCTCTGCTGCCCACTTCACGTAATTGTTTCCCAACTCTCTATATGCAAGCTGGACCATATTGTACTCATTTTCAATCTGTGCCAAGACAATCGGACCTCCCTGTGGAGCAAACAGCTTCGCATCTCTCAACTTTTTCACAATCATATCCACATAATTCTTCATGTGGTGCTTGTATGCTGTGTTATCAGAACGGAATATGATTCCGGGGACCTCCCTTAGCCAATAAGGAAGTCCTCCGTGGTTCCATTCAGCCTGGATGAATGGACCAAGCCTAATGGTAGCATACATTCCATGCTTCTGAACCAGCTTGATGAACTTCACCAAATCATAGTTTCCTTCAAAGTTGTACTGCGCTTGCACAGGCTCATGAATGTTCCAAAACACATAAGTTTGAATTACATTCAAGCCTCCGCGCTTGGCCTCTCGAGAATATCAGGCCACATTTCTGGCGTGCTTCGCGTGTAGTGGATTGAACCCGAAAACAGAAGCTCGCGTTTCCCATTGATAATCAGTGACCTGCCATCATATGTCACGGGGCCAACCTGCAATGATTGATTATGATGACGATGATGATGTCCATGGCCTTTGGCATGGACTAGCGCGGCTGTGATCACTGCGAAAACAAGAGAAATCAAGAGCACTCGACTCATTGGTACCGCCATTGTGTATACGAGCAAGAAACTTCTTTATTTTTTATTCGAGCAAGAAACTTCTTCGTCCTCCTTAGAAGGAGGAGGTGGTCAGATGATTGCTGAGAAACTCCATGAAACCCAATGGTATATAAGGGAAGATTGAGGGATGGTAGTTGTATCAGTTTGGACTTTTTGTTACGACCTTCGACGTGTTCTTACAAGTGCTTGAGCTGTTTGCTTTGATGTTTGTCTGAGGAAAACACACTCATTTGCTGGAATTAAAAATAAGTTATAACTAATTAACAAGAACCTCTTCCCCTTTTTTAGAAAATAAGCACCCATTGTTAATTGGTGCTCAATTTTTATTTCCATGCAATTGGGGTCACATCATTTTTTTACCTAAATATAGAGACAAAAATCCCAACCAGAGTTTAATTTTTTTGGAGGAAAAGGAGAGAAATGATCGGAAAAAAAAAGCGTGCAATAAATTTGTAACTAAGTTGGTTAAGAGTGTTTATTGTTTATACTCGAGGTTCTAAATTTGATTTAGCCCTCTAAAATATTGCTTGAGTAAAAAAAGGAAGAATATACAAACCAACGTTTCAATTCGTGTAAAATAAAACCCTTTTTGGCCCTAAATCAGTATAGGCCTAATTACCTTTGTTTTAATGATTTTGTAAGAAATGGCCCAGTTTTGTCTTAATGTCTGCTTCAATTCGTGTATAATATTAATATGCCTATCATATATGTATTTATGTAGTTTTCAAAATAATGTTATTTTCACGTTTTAATGATTCGTTAAATTAATAAATTATATGTTTTTAAATTTCTAACATACAATACATGCTTTGAGCACGTACGTACATACTATTCACATTAATACACATTATTTTCACATATTTTTCAGTAATACATATAAATTTCACGTATTCTGCACATATTTTTAATATATTTTTGAAAAATAAAATAAGTAATTGATTTAAATAAATTAATAAATATTAAAATTAAAAAAAAAAGGCCAAACTTTCCAAAGTAAACTTCTTGCAAAGCTTTGTTTGAAAAAAAAAAAAAAAAAAAAAAACTTCTAGCAAAGTTGCCGAATAATACACGTACTATGTTCGGTTTCGTATTTTACTAACTACTTTCAACAATGAATTGATTGATCATACAAACATAAAAAAGAATCAACACTGAGCCAGAATACAAACTCAACTAATTAAGCATGTTCAATACAAACTTAACACCACAGAATTCAAGGAAGGAATGCTTTCTCGATTTAGGGACCAATCAGGTCATACATACAACAGAGAACTTCGAAGATAAAGCATCAACGAAGCTCTTTGGTCCTTTCCCATCAACATTCTTAAAAATATAGACACCAGTTCTAACAAGTTAACTCAACCGAAGCTCCTTTTTGCAGCACTCCGTCGTGTTGATATATCGTCCTGAAAACAAAATTCACACGGAAATAAGTTACCTCATCGAAGAAAAAGAACGGCGGTGCGCAATCCATGAACATAAAGAGCTCATGACGAATTTGAAGATAGGAACAGTAAAGAACTCGTCGCCTGTGGTCTGCTGGAAGAAACAGCTAGAGAAGTTCAATCGTGAAAATGATCGAGGGTAATTCACACCATTTTCAAAAACAAACGAGGACAATACAGGCAAATTGAAAATTTTATTGAATCTATCCGCTGTTAACTTTGTGAAAAAGTTGGATTCCAAAATCTGAAAAAATGAACGAAGATTGTGATGATGAAGGCAAGATGAATGTTCTGTAAACTTGCAGAGAGAGTTCGTCACTCTCAGTGCAGTGTGATGTATTGGATCATACTCATCTTCACACGAGAAGCATGAAGGCATATAAACAAAAGGAATGTAGCCGTTAGACCTCACACGCTTCACACGAGTCTAGAGCTAACAAACCCCATCTGAGCGGCACATGTTTTCACTTAAACTTCTAATAGAAAAGACAGATTGCACAATACAAGCTATTAAGATGTTTTAATCTCAGTCACACATTGTGACTGAGTGTTCTAGATATAACTAAGAACAACACTTCAACTTTTACAGAAAACTTGAAATCCAAGTAAACTTCGATCCTGCAACAAGCTTAATCTCCAACATCTGCCTCTTCCCAATTCAGTCTGCGAAAAAGCAGAAAAACTGAAATAAAAGCATCAGTTTAGCTGCTTTTGAATTTTAGTATGAATTCAACTTTTTCTCACCAATTCAGTTTGAGGCTTTTAGCAAAAGCAGAAAAGCTGAAATAAAAAAGCATTTTAAAGTGTGAATTCAACTTTTTCTCACCAATGCAATTTGCGCAAAAGCTGAAATGAAAGCAGCATTGTAATTGCTTTTGAATTTTAGTGTTAATTTAACTTTTTTCCCACCAATTCAGTTCGAGCAAAGCAGAAAAGTAAAGTAAAAGCAGCATTGCTGCTTTGGAATTTTACTGTGAATTCAACTTTTCCCCACCAGAGTCTTATCAAACACCTCAAGCATTGAAAACATAAAAAAAAAAAAGCAGAAGTCGCCCAAATAATCTTTCTTTCACAGAACGACTTTCTCAGATTTCCTACAACGCGACATCACAGCGAGCTTACTCTTTCTCTCTGGGAACGACTTCCTCTGCGCTACTTTCGAAATTGAAGGCTAAGGTAATTTAGTGTTTGAATTTAAATTGTGGGAATTAACAAGCATTCATTTGTTTTCTTACATAATTTATGTTCAAACTAGCACACTTTCTCTCATAATCCCTCGAGTTGAAAGGTGATTCTTTTCTCAATTTTAGCCGTTTATTAATTTTCTTGAACTTTTTAAATAAATAAATAAAAATTAGTTGATTGATAACTCTTGCTATATGTTTAAATTATATCCGGATTCTTATTAATGTAGATGGAAGATGAACGAAGATGGGAGGACTTAAAGATGGACTGCTTGGTGAAAGTATTTGAAAAGGTTGGAGTGGAGTCGCTGCTGTTGGATGTCCCTTTTGTGTGCAAGTCGTGGAACAAAGCAACCCTAAATCCTTCATGCTGGAAAAATCTTGTTTTCCCTGAATTTGAACCCGAGCCTTTTGAGTTCGATCCATATCCCTTTTACGATAGATTTCTTACTGAATATCGGGTCGGTGAGGATCGCTTCTCTGTCACTGATTTTATAAAGCTTGTAGTCAATCGTAGCCGCGGAAGTGCTGTTTCTGTCAAGCTACCTGGTTGCTGCACAGCTGAAACGTTTGAGCATGTTGCTAATGTGTAAGTCGTTTCTTCTTGTCTTTTTTTTATGTCTTCTGGTATACCTTGAACTGTTGTTATTTTCTATCTGGGACCTGCAACATCCATTGCGTCTAATTACAAAAATGACACACCCTCTAGAAAAATAGTATAGTTCTACATATAATAGTAGGGCTCGCCTCTCTGTTAGAGAATGTTTCACTCTTCAATTTCTTCGACATGGATTGCTTATATACTATTACATTTTTGCAGGTGTCCTGACCTTGTGATTCTGGGTTTACCCAGATTTCTGCTGTATGGTAGCATAAATGTAGAATTAATTGGAAAGTTCAAATGCTTGGCGATACTGTCTTTGGGCTGCTGCCACGAATTGGAGAAAATACTTGCCGTGGTTAGCGTCCACTGCAAGTTTCTTCTTCATTTAATCTTGTCGAATGCCCACGTTGGAAAAGATGAGGCAACGGCGATTGGCAACTTGGTGCCTAATATCACGCTTCTTACCCTGCATCGGGCAAACATTGATAGGGACAGTCTCGTCGTTTTACTGCAGGGCTGCAAAGATCTTGATTATTTGGATGCCAGAGATTGTATTGGGTTTAAAGAGGACGACGAGGAGATATCTCGGCTAGCTTCCAACATTAAGATGTTTATGTGCGAAGGATCGAAGGAGCGACTTTCTTTTTCTATGGAAGATATGTTTTCGGCAATGCAGAACATTGATTTCTCTAAATTCGCTGGAATGTTTGCTGAGGTTGATGGTGATGAAGAAGAGGTTGACGAGGAGGTTAATGAGTGAAGGAAGTTCAACACCAAACATCTGATGATGTTCAAAAATATCGCACGGTAAATTATATAATTTGTTTTAAAAGTGCATGCTTAGCATGTGTAGTTTGTAAAATTATTATCGTCCAAAATCCCTATTTCGTTTAGGGGACTGTAACTTGTCTTCGTACTTACGAAGATATCGTATGTTTGACCTATATTTCCAATTCATTCCATTTAGACACACAATTAATAAAACTAAGAGCATTCCAATCCTGCTGAACAAACGTTTAGCTAAAAAGATAAAAGTTAGTCGAATGATAAACGTTCCCTCCTTGACTCTCACAAAGGTGGGAGCTGTGTTGACTTGGGTCGCACGGCTCTTCAGAAAAGCTCTACTTCATTAGGACTCTCTTTCTTTCCTTTAGATTTAGGAGTTCCTAAATGACTTTTCACCTTGGGAGGTGTATAGAGAGCGTGATTGGTGTTCATTTTTCACTGGCGGACAAATCCGCAATTGACGAATAGATATGAGTCTCATGCGCTATTATTATGACCATATTATTAGAGAATGTGTTAGCAAGTATGTCATTTTTTTGTGTCTGAATAATATCATTTTTACAATAGATAACATGTATGTATGGAATTTTTTGACTTATTATCTCTTTTTTTTTATTACTCTAACAGTAAAAATTACAATGCACAAAATATAAACTGAAAAAAAAGAATTGAAGAGACGAACACACCTTCACTGCTCAGGTATTCGATTGTTAGTCTGATTGTGATTTCCATAAAAGATTAGGAAAACAAAATTGAAAGTAGTAAGTTACCCAACTCGCAAGGAACTTAACGGCTAGTATTTCCAATTCCAACTCCAACTCCAATTCCCAGCCGGATTTGGAAATAGCCATTTAAACCTATATATCTACCCACCAAACCATCACAATCCTTCTCTCTGAACAATTTTCATCACAACCCTAATTTGCTCAAATCGATCGCGTGCCCCTCTCTCTCTCACACAATACAGAATGAAGAAAATCGGGTCGAAACGCAAGCTACAAGACGAGGGGCTTTCACAGAGTGGAAAGCGCAGACTTATGGCCCCAAAAAGTTCCAATACCCCTGAGGAGATGGAGGGGGAGTTGAAAGAAAAGAGACAAAATATGCGACTGGAAAACAAAGAGATTGACGATAAGTCACGTTTTCTGTGCGCAAAAGTTGAAGAAATATTTAATGGTGATGTAGACAAGTACGTCGAATTCCTGGAGCAAGTGCACCAATATTCCCAGAAAGTTGTAGACCTGACCGAGTTTCTAAACATTGTCGATGACTCGGTTCGTGCCGACGAACCTCTCATGAACGAGCTCGAAAGTCTCTTGGAGCGCTGCCAGGAGGCCCAGAAGGAGTGGCCGAGCTGTTCCAGGCCGAGCAAACGTCTGAAAATTTGAGGATCATTGAATTTTTTTTGTTTTTTTTTTTGGTAGTTACTTCCACGACATAGAACCAAGCGCAATAGCGTTCTCGGATACATATAGCCGACCCCACTTACCACAAACAATACTTGGATTCTTACATGTAAGAAATCATGCCTTAACTAACGATGACATGCTATCATTACTGTTTATACAGAATCATTCATTCTTTAATCATCATCATCTCTAAATTTCACTCGTTTAGGAGATTGCTTAATGATTCGCGTGAATTAACCAATTAATTATTTATTGGACCAAATTCAAATATTGTCTTTCTTGTATTTCAAATACACCTAACTTTTGAGAAAATGGCTAAATGTTGAACACAACGTGTCATGTGACAACATTTCACGTACATTTAACTTGTGAGAAATGAATTTCACCTCCGTCTGTATCCCCTTAATACTCCCCTTGTTTTCAGCCAGAGATTGAACAAATCCACGGTGAATCAAAGGAAAGAAACAAGCAATGGAGTGCTAGAGGAGAAAAAGGGAGCGTGAAAGTTGTTTCTCTTAAAACTTTATACACACGGATTGACATAAAGCAAACAAGACGTAGGCATGATTAAAAAAATTAGGAAAACTAATGAAAAAAGCTTGAAAACTTGAAGTTTTTACGATAAGGACAAAATAAAAGGTAAAATGAATAGTATCACCATTGACTTTTTAGTGTAAAAATATGATTTTTCGTTAAAGTAAACAATATCAGTAGCTTTTCGTTGAAGTTCCCTAAAAAATTTTGCACTATGACATTTTCATCTTAAAATACTATCCATACAAACTGTTTGGTGGAGAGTGTGAGTGATGTGCTACAAACTGAGTAATATAGTTTTACAAGTCCAATCCCCGCTTAATGACAACGTTGAATATTTGTCGTGGATCAACAAATACTACCACAGATTCAAAGGGGAAAATAAATAAATTAAAGGACATGTGAAGCTTCTACAAAATACCACTGATTCAAGTATCCTCTTGCAAACTTTGACAGGCAGTAGACATGTAAGACCCTTTCAAGCTGGTAGCTCGAGCTTTACGCTGTTCTTCCAGCTGCAGAATAATAAAGGAACTCAGCGTTTTGTACAATTATACCATATGCTACTGATATTAAAAAAATGGCTAAGCTTATACCTCTGGAAGTAATAGTAGAAGAAATCAGCATAGAGCAAAGTCTGGATAATCCCTGCAATCCAAGCTGCAGGAACAGAAAAACGGCATCATTGAGAAGTGCACATTTAGCACAGACAAAAGAAGATACAACAAGAGAGAGAGAGAGAGATCGTACTTATCCAGTGGACATAGTGTTCCTCAGTAAAGTAGCGATAAATCCAGTTCAATATGTATAATGCTCGATATGCTCTGTAATAAGAGATTCAAATTACGGTCACATACAGCATAAATATGATGCTGGAAAACATGATGAGCATGAGAACACAACAAAGCGTTGTGATATAAGAAAAACGTATAATGTATCAAATACAATCTAATATATAGGGGAACCACAGTTTATTTTTCTGAAGTACCACATGCAAGTCAAAAGTAGTTACTACCCAAGAAGGAAAACATATTGCCCTGTTAAGTTGTCAATGTTTCTTGTCCTTTGCAACAGCACCAGTTGAGGAAGTATGGCAACTGCTTCCAAATATATGGAAAATGTCCACATCACCTGCTCAATCAATTTAGTAAAAGCACACAAGAATGTGAGCAATGTGAAAAGAACGGTATTTGCTCTGTCATAATCTCAATTGATACTTTTACTGTAAACCTGAATGTGGTCAAACAGTTCGACTAGAACATGAACATCGAAGCCACAAAACATAGAAGATAAAAGGATATCATCAAATTATCCAATAAGAATAAAATGGAATTAAATAGTTACCTCTTTAAAAGTGAACCTCTCATTTATAACCAGGGCCAAAACAAGACAAGGGAGCAGAAGGAATAAATGGCGGAATGTGTCTTGGTCCTTATCATATGATCTCCGAACAACCCTGTGGCGCCTTATGTACCAAACAATTGAGAAAGAGCTACCCAAAAATATCAACTTCATCACAGTATTATAAAACGAGACGTAGGTAATAAAAATATCCAAATAGCGGGTTGCAAAGACAAGAGCATAGAGTTCTTGAGTCTTCAAGGAAACACCTGCGTGGAACAAGCGAAGTAGAACTTAAGAGACAATACAAGTTTTAAGCAGGCATTACATACTAGATTAGGAGTGAAAAGAATAGGACATTAAAATTAATTATTATCCACTCGACAATCAATTTAGCATATGATGGACTGGATGCAGTCAAATGTTTCATCCTATTCTAAAGAAATTATTTTCCAATTTGGTGGACTTTTAGGATCACTTGATAATTTGCATATACTACTTTAAGTCATGCGCCTCCGTATACATCCAAGAACCCCACATATAGGTATACCATTGTCCTTGGTCCTTTCTCCTTAATGAATCGGCCAAGCACCCCTCATACACATATCTCTACGCCATCATCCCAGTCTGATTGTTCAAACTCCTTGTATGAATGTAATAAAATCTTTCAGTTACAAACTCATACAGAACCCTAATTGTGAAGAAGCTCTTTATAATCTTGCAACTTGTGTGTCCTTTCAGACTAAATAATATGGTCCACATGACTACAAACATCAACCACATGACCTCTTCCTTGATATGCCTAGTCAGTTGCACTGCAGAATTTCTAAATCTTTTATTTTTGCATCAAATGTTCACTTCGAAGCACCAAGGGGAAGCTACCCATGTGTGAAAAAAGTAAACAAGAAAAGCAAAGAAAATGAAAGTAAGACCATAAGACACTTAAGATACAAGGGCATAAGAATCTATAAACCATCTCTAGCGGCATTGTTTGATAGCTCTGGGGACACATTTTTCCCTATCTCAGTTCTATTTGGTGCTTCCAAGACCAACTGTGCCTTACTTTGAGGATGACATGGCATATTTTTTAAAAGAAGAAGCCAACGGGTTTAGAGGATCAGTACCGGCTTGCATGAACAAAAGGGAAATAGAAGTATTTTGAAGGGGTAGGACATTCTTTGATGGAGATGAAAGCTTAATCTTTGATGTGCCTGTTTGAAAGCTCCCCTTTAATTTCTGTATACAGCTTATTTACTTGGGTAACACCAATGATTCTGTCAGCAAACTCTTAACTCTTTAACCTACCCAAAAGAAAAAAGAGAGTCCTGAATCCGTTTATTACCATGGGATGAGTGTCTTCAAAGAACAACGTTTCAACTAGTAGTTATGACTCTATAAACCTACCTCTTTACCCATATTGGGATCATATTACCAATAACACATAGAAGACCGTCTACCGGTGCATTAGTATCCTTTCCCTCCTCGGAAACATACAGCAACCAATCAAACTAGCATCAATAGAGGTAAAGGGGAAATTGACAAACACATCTGCCTCATCAATACATCTCACCATCACCTCCATTAAATTCAGAGGTGACATTTAACTACCCCGTAAACACCACAACCCAGCTATCTTTTACCGAAAAGTAGGCCACGACATTTCCAAATAATCCTTACAACCGAAGTACATAAGCAACAAGTAATGTAATCTTAGATCTTACACACAACAAATAATCCTATATGAAACTGTCATACCGCAATCATTTCTACACTTGTATCTTCAACCTAAACCTTCAAAACCTCCAATTCCAAAACACTATTTAATTACTGAGAGAGAGAGTAAATCCAATTTTGCGAAAACATTAAACCCTAGTGTTTAGCTTAAACTAATAGACTCTATAATGGATTTTTTAATGAATTTTTTAAAGTGATAGATTTCAAAGGATTTTAATAGACTCTATAATCCTATATGGATTTTGGCGGATTTATATGGATTTCTATCATAGATTTCTATGTATTTATATGGAATTCTTTCATGGATTTCTATGGACTTCTTTCATAGATTTCTCATTTGAATTGAGATATAGTTTTGTGTTCATGTGGGTTCATTTCAACCGAGTGAGGGCTTAACTTGAATGATAAGCCTTGGTCCATTAATATTTAGTTCATCAGTGAGGAGAGGAGCTTGTTTTGTGAGATTAACCATACCCATATGAAGCATTTTGGTTTGGGTGCAGTTAGGACAATTAGGATCAGAAAAGAACAGACCATAAGAATATGTCAGAGAAAAAATGGCTGATGAAAACATTGGAGAAAATGATAATAGAGAAAAAATTTATTGGCTCAAAATTACTTCAAAATATACGTTTCATGACAACAAATTTTCTTTGCACGATTTAAAATTTTTCATTCGTTGGGCAGGATTGACAGGAAACGTATGACACTGCATAATCTTCCATTAGTTGGTCCACGAGCACAAGGACTATTGCAGCTTCATCCATCGACACAACTGCGCCATTCCACCAAGTAAAACGTATGTTATCAGGGAAGAAAGGTGAGAGTATGAACACGAAGATGGGGATTTTGATTAATACAAAATTTTCTATTAAAGACAATAGACAACCAAATCACATTCCAGAAGGATCTGTCTCTTCTTTTTGATGAAATATATCTATTAGCAAAAAAGCAAGGAAAACAAGTTTGAAATTCACTATGATTTGGTCAGTTATAATTTGTAAATGCAAGGACCTGGGAAGTTGAGATTGCTCCAGTGGAAACACCAGCAAGCTGCTGGTGTAAATCACAGAAAGCTAACAATTGACTGACTATTTTCTAAGTTTTTATTTTGTGTATTCAATATGATTTCAATTGCTTAGTCACCTCCCTGAATTTCTCAATCTTCACATGTATATGTCACTGTCTAGATTTATCCTTGATGTCACATTTATAAAATTCAAAATTGTTTTCTCTAGATTATTTACAGCTTAGCAAGAGATGTTTGAACGGTACAAATGCTTATTAAGATAACTCTTAGTTTGCTGGTGTCAGATAACAATAGTATTTGCCTAGTAAAACCATTACAATTAGTCTTCCTCTTGGTTATATAGTCCTTTATGCTCCTGTTTTATCTTGCACAGAGATCATTTCCTGAATTTACATTCTTGGAAGTAATTTATTTGATCAAAACTTTGTTTGTGAATAAAAGACACCTTAATTTTTGTGAAAAAAAACCTCTGATGTGAAAGAATATGGAGGGTACGGCGAATGGCAGCCATGGCTGCTATGCATAGCATAGAAAGGAAAGGAAAAAGTAGGGCGTGGTGAAAGAGAGAAGTCAAGTTGTGAGAAAGCTTGAATAGAAATCCTAGGGGTGGAGATGAGATTCTTTATAGCCTTTGTTATGCATAAAATTCACTCTCAAATCCTACAAAATCTCTCGCTTATAAGAATCCTTCAAACTCTATGACATTTTGAATAACAACAGATTTGTATGCACACTTTTAAAATGTTAATTGGCTACACCTAGATTTGGATGTATTCTTTTAAATCCTGTCAAATCCTACCTCGACTACACCATGATTTCAAAGTCTTTTAAAATCCTCCTTTAAAATCTTAATTGACTACACTCTGATTTCAAAGTCATTTAAAATCCTTCAAAATCTTAGTTTGACTGCACCCCCTAAATCTCATAATGGTTAGCTTAAACTAAGTAAACTCATCCTCCAGAAATCTAGAAAACTCAGCCATGTAACCCAAAACAGCGAAAACAAAACGAAAATGCTTCAAATTTTTCCTTGTATTCGGCCATTTCTCAGCAACCAAACAAAACCCAGAAAATGAAATCACAAAAGACGACTAATTGGGAGCTAAATTCACAGAAATTGAAAAGAGGAAGAGGAAGCTAACCAGAACAGGATTTGATAGTGTGGATCTTGAGAAGCAAAACCAGAACGCTGGCCAAATGGGTCATATCCCCTGCTAATCTGAATATATTCATCTTCTCTCTTCGATGGAGGAAACTTGAAAGTGTGGGGGTTATGGGGGTGTTTGGATCAACTGGATAATATTTTTATCCGATGCGTTTCCAGATCTCTCCTCCTATTTGATCCACCTCCCACACAGAATGGGTTTCTGCTTCGACTATATTATTGATTTCGATTCTTTCCTAATTTGCGCTTTCCTGGATTTTAGGACAGCAAGAAGCTAGATAGATGAGCAAATAGTAACTGTTAAGAAATTACCAAAAGTAAAAGGAAAAAAAAAAAAAAAAAGGACAACCTATGGATTTGTCCAGTATCTCTCATATTACTGGAAGGGAAACGATAAGGCCAACTCTAATTGAGGGGGCTGAATTTTAACGGGTGCGTATGTTGCACCGAATTATTTTGGACTATACTAGTTTTATAGATTAAGCTAGATTGGTTTGGACTAGACTAAACTCGATTGACTTAGTGAAGCATTTGGTGCAGAATCGGACAAGAAGCAGAATAAGGACAAAAAGGAAAAAAAGGTTTTTGTTAACAAAACTTTATCCTGAATTTTCTAATGCAAAAAAATTGAACCCAACATCAAAAATTTATGCAGAATCCAACCATACCTAGCAACCAAATTTTACATTCTCTCAGAAACGTGATCTAAACCCTCAAATTTTACTTTCTCTATACCCAAAAACAAAACTTTCCGATAAATCAATGAAACCCAAAAGCCCAGCAAAAAAACCTTGGAATTTTTCAATCGGGAACTCAACTTTCTATTGAATTACCACTCATATGAATTAGAAGAACCCAGATAAAAGTCACATTGATTTTTCGAACTTTCAAACTCATCTTTCCATTGATGTTCAATCTTTCCTCATTTTCCAAATGAAACTTTAACGAAAAACCATATTTTTGCATTAAAAAGTCAATCATGTTACTATTCACTCTACTCTTTATTTTGTCCGTATCGTTAAAACTTAAAGTTTTCAAGCCTTTTTCATTTTTCCAAATTACCCCTCCATTCCTCTCTCTCCCCCTCCCCCCGTCAAATTGTCAAATATGCCCAAAAAACTCAACCCCTTTTTCGATTTCCCCAATTTTACTTTTAATAAGGAAAACTAATGAAAAGGCTTGAAAACTTTGAGTTTTAACGATAATAACAAAATAAAGGGTAAAATGAATAGTACCAGAATTGACTTTTTAGTTTAAAAATGTGGTTTTTCGTTAAAGTGAACAGTAGCGGGAGCTTGTCGTTAAAGTTCCCATTTTAATATCCAACCCAACCTGCAAATTTCTTAGGGCAGCAGAAAGCCAAACATCCGCTTTCTAGAAAAGAGAGAAAAAGCACTGAAATTTCCACAGAGCTCGAAGACTTGTCGTTTATTTGAGTTCTTCAAATTCAATGCGATTTTTCAACTGGGGACTTGAAATTCAACCTAGAAGTGGGCGTCCACCATGGCCAACCTCTCTATCCGCTTCTCGGCTCGCAGCATCGGCAAGTTCTTCACTAACACGCTGATTTTGACTGTAATGTCCACCTTCGGCTATGAGTTGTAGTTCCCAACTTAGGCCACAAAAGAGTAAGCATCGTGACGCCCTGGTGACGGCACTGCGGAATAAGCGAGGACTAGATGTCAGTGAGAAAAACTTGGGGATTAGATGTCGGCCTTCCTTTCTAGTCCCATTTAATACCAAGCGAAAGCTTGGGATTAGATATCTTGCTTTAGCAAACCCGGCGAGGATATACCAAACACAATATTATAGTCATACTTAATGCCAGTCCAAGCCAATCCCTCCTAAGGAGGTAAAACAAACGCACCCAACGTGTTCTGATTTAGACAAAACCCAACTCTAATCGAAGGCGCAACTGAAAATTGGTGAAGCTCACCAAGCCAAAATATGACCAATGGGGCATTGGGTTAGCCAAGCTTAGGTCATCTCCAACTAAATGTGCTATGTTTAGCCCCTATGTACATTATATATGTCACGCTCCAATCCCGACATACGTCCAGAATTGACACGTGACATCACCAAAAATCCGTATCTATCATATCCCACCTCCGGCATATGGGCAAGCACAACTCAATAATCGAATCACATAGTTATTTTTCGTATGCTTTATGGATGTATCTAACCTTCCCGTTAGACTGCCTACGTATCCTAAACAGGGATCAAGCCATTCGTAGTTCGTCATGCACAATAATTGACATATAACACAGTCCGAATAAGTCGAAAGGTATAACATTTCTCAATCAATCAATAGAACGTGACAAGCATGAAAATACTAGACTCAGGGTTACATAACAACCCATCTGAAAATCATGATTTCCCTCCATCAATATATAGGCCGTTATGTCACAACATGATGTCGCAATTCACAACATATATCATTTCAAAGAACCAACGATGTACAATACCATTCTCGAGCCACATTTATCAACAAGTCTAATCATAACAATAACAATGATATCCAACATAACAATCCCACATGACGATTAACATTTCCACTTCATCCATCACATAAATCATCACGTTTCCCATATAAATTCGCGTTTCATAGCGTGTAACATATTTAAGAATTAACAAATTACATATTATTCTCTAGAAATATTAATCAACTAAAATACTCATGATAACTCCACTCATATCCAACGTCATTCCATAATCACATCAATCAATAATGTCAACCATCACATCATCAATAACACATACAACAAGTCAAAACGCAAGGCTAAAGCAACACAATTCAGTTGAAGACTACATCTTTGGAAAAGGGGATTTTGGACCACCCAACGGACCAAGGCTCCAAAGGGGATTCCGGACCATCACTTAACGGAATCCAAACAGAACTCAGTTCCAATCCACCCAACCGAATTGAATGGAAGTCCAAGAAGCATAACAACGGCTCGAAGGAACAAGACATGATTCAAGTTACCCAATTCACTAAACTCAACGAAACGAAGCAATATTGAGCACAAATCCACATCACAATGGGTTATCGGTCATTTACTAGACCTCACATCTCCCAAGCAATTCAATATGCATTTCAATCACATGTCAAATCACATTTCACTTCATCATATCAATCACTATACTTCCAACATTATATCTCAATACATAGCTTGTAACATATCAAGTAATCACGAAGCACAATATTAATATTTAATTACGTTAATCAATCAGTGAGAAACATATCATTTCACGAATTTAATTAATGAACTCTACATAATTCCCAACTTGGGTTATGAATAATATCATGGCAATTCTAATTTATTTCACAATATCTATTGTGGGTAATTCTCATCTACTTGAATTTAGGATTCTAAGATCACCTTACTGAATGAACAAGAGCAAGGATTCCGGACCACTCAACGGAATCCAACGACATTGGGTTCCGGACCACTCAACGGAACCAAAATATCAAGCAGTTTCTCATAATCTACCCAGACCTGTCATATGTAAAGTCAATGCCAATATTAGGGAATTTGGTGCACTGGCAAATCAGGCACTCAGATAAGCTGAGAGGCTCGAGTGAGGGACAATAAAATTAGCATGTCAATAATAAAACCAGCCATCCATCACAATTTATAAACCTTGAATATAAATCTTTCATAAGAAATCAATACCAAACTTTTGAAAACTCCGAGAGAGTCACCCGGACATCCAAAAGTTCATTTCAAACAACCATAACATCTCACACCCATATTCACATATACATAATGAAAGTAGAATTAGAGCGACACAGTTCATCCAAAGCATACACCTTGCAACCATCTCAAACTAAACTCAATGAACTAAGGTGGATACAATCCCGGACCATCACTCAACGGGATCGCGGAGTAAGAGGGATTCCGGACCATCACTCAACGGAACCCAAACCAAGATACGATTCCTGACCATCACTCAACGGAATCGCAGAGTGGAGTAAGAAGGATTCCGGACCATCACTCAACGGAATCCAAACCAGGATACGATTCCAGACCGTCACTCAACGGAATCGCGGAGTACATTGTATAACCACCAATCAATGAAACAACACATTAATCAAGTTACTCAAGTTATAAAGGCTCAACGAAACAAGAAATGAAATAATGAAATGAGCATTGACACATGTTTCAAAGCAACAAACCCCATGACAATAGGTTAACGGTCCACCACTAGCCCTCACCTCATCAAATCAAGTCAATCATACAAAACAAACCATATTTCCAATATGCACGTCAAATCCCACTTCATATAACTATGTCATTGGCTAAATATGAAAATTAACAATTTATAGGAAAAATGATTATAAAACCATTTCATATTCACATAAATTAAAGTCACTCACATTTCATCATATCATACCATCTATGTAAATCAACCACCTTTCGAATATGCACGTCAATTCACATATCACGATCATCATCAGTACACAAGCCAAATCCTGTTTGATAAACATAGGTCTATGGCTAAATATATATATATAAAAATATATAAATAATCACATTTCAATAGAATCACATTATAAGACCAAGTAAAATTCACAGATGATACCAATATAAGAAATCAAGATAATAATCATACCACATATGTTCAAGTCACTCTCTAACCCATGTAGGCCCATTAGACTTCACTTAAGTCTCCTATAGTACTAATTTTATTATTTAGAACGTTCCAAGACATGTTGACCACAATTCAACTCTCGGTCAACAATGGGGTCCACAACAATCCGCAAATTAGATTTATGATCCATAACTGCCCAAAGTCTACATTATGCTTCGAGAATAACATACTAAAGTTTCATTATGATCCAATGGTCGAATTGTCGTCAATCACACAAACTAGTAGCGGTCCAAATTGATCACCACACCCAACGATTGAATCTTTGGCAACCAAGCTAGACATAGGTTCACATGATCACTAGAAGGTATTTGAAACCTAGACAACACTCGTGAACAATCCCACGCACCGCCACACGCGGTGGAAGTCAAGGTGGAGGGTTTACAAATCCCGAATTTCAACATTAACTAGATGAGCTCAAATTTACGTGGTAGCTAGAGCTCAACAAGGGAAACATTTTTCACAACTAGGCCTGACGATAAATTTTAACCGGAAGCCGTCCAATTTCATCAGAGAAAACCGGATTTCTAAGGTTCTAAACACCCAACTCTAAAATGAATATGAAAGCACAAACTAAGCATACCCACTTGAAGATTATGAAGAGTAGATGAAGTTTCATACCTCACTCGAATGAAATCGTTGCCAGAATCGTCGGAAAAATGATAAATCCGCCAGCAAGGTCGTGGACTTTGCGACCTCGAGCTGCAAAGATGGAAAAGAAATGGGGAAATCTAACATCACAGAGATGTAGGGCTCGTCAAGAGCTTTCCATGGACACCAAGATCATCCAAAACAGAGTTTGGATGAAGAAGATACAAACGGGTCAAGTTTGGTGGGTTTATGGGTCAAATTCTCCCTAAAACGGGTTAGTGCAGTTTTTTTCCCCTTCTATTTTCAGAAACCTCTCCCTTTTCTGGAGGTTTCCCTCCCATTTATAGTATTTTGGTAATATTACCAAAATGCCACCAACTTTAAACGACTCCAACTTCTTCGTTTGGACTCGGAAATAAGATCTGTTTACGCCTACGCACTCATGGAATCGAAATCTACCTAACCAATTCAAGAGTTGACCAAAAAGGTCGAGAAAATTGAACATGACTAAATTACCCCTCACTTCGTTTTTCTGAAATTTGGAGAAATAAAGAACTAGTTCCAATCAAATCTTCGAAATACGTCAAGAATAAAATAAAATAATAATTTTGGGGACGAGATATCACAATATACAATCTCTAATTGAAAGGGGCCATTTTTTAGCCCCATCAATAATTTATTATTTTAATTTTGTTCTTTAATCTTATCGGTTTCTGGACATATTTTAAGGGTCACTTGTCACTAAATGTTGTTTTAAGTTTCATGTTTCTAAGCTTCATGTTATTAATTATTTTAATTTTAGTTGCATGTTAACAACTTAGACATTAAAATAAGGTAAGATAGTATAAAATGGTGAAAATGATGTGAGAAATGGTGTAGAAATGTCTTAGGATTTTATAGGAAAAAATTAGAATTTTTTTTAAAAATTTTTTCTTAAAAAGAAAAAATAAAAAATAAAATAAAAGAAGGCTACCATGACA
This sequence comes from Pyrus x bretschneideri, assembly GCF_019419815.1. Lineage (NCBI taxonomy): Eukaryota > Viridiplantae > Streptophyta > Magnoliopsida > Rosales > Rosaceae > Pyrus > Pyrus x bretschneideri. Next base: position 663,488 of record NW_025999435.1, on the reverse strand, counting down.
TCAGCTAGCAACACAGCTAGGCCCAACTTTCAGGGCTAGCTGGCTGGCTATGTTTGCCTAGCCTTCTGACCATTTAGCTATATTTTGGCCCAATGGGTCCCAAATTTTTTTGGCTCAGCTTGTCATTGGAGATGAGTTTTGTGTTAAAACGGACTATATTTTGACCTATAACCCTTTGGTCGGCTTGGTTGGAGATGACCTTAGCCTGATAGCTAACCTATTTGTTGGGACCTAGTAATAGATGCGTCAATTTGCCATTTGATCCAACGACCATATTTATCCCAAGGCTCCAACGGCTTTCTCACATCCTCTTCACCTTTTTTATACTATTTTAAATCAAAATTTTTGCATTCTATTCACCTTAAACACTCTTTTATTCAAGGAGTTATGTTTAGCTCATTCGCTTGGAGATGGTCTATGAATATGGCCTAACATTGTTCATTAAAAAAAAATTCTTACACGACTATAATTCTGAACCAGACTATGTTCATTCGGTAGGAGATGTCCTAAACAATTACGGACATCCTAAACACTTACTAAAACAGCTATACATGTATTGTACATGTATTCTTTTACACATTTTCAATAAGACAAGCAAAATTCACGTATTGCATACATATTTCTCATTTGGTTTTTAAAAGAAAAGAAACTTGCCCAAAATTCAAGTATTGCATACATATTTCTCATTGCAATCCCTATTTTTAATTGTGACAGATGGAATCATAGAGCTAGGGTTTGAAGTTGGCGTAAGACGAGATGCTAAGAATGAATACAAGTTGCGTCGGGCGATGAAGGATTCAAAATGGAAGCAATTACAGATTGGCAGAGAAAAATTGAGAAGAAAATCGCACAAGAACAGTGTTTGGTGAGCGAGAAAATGAGAAAAAGAGAAAAAGTGAGAGAAAAAAATCACAGTAAATCGTTATACTCCGACGATTAATATCATGTGAAGACGTGTAAAATAATCTTTGTTTTTCATAAAATCAAAACTGAATATGTTCAATTGGTATTTATGCATAAACTTAAAGTTTCAGTATCAATTCTTACATTAAAAACTCAAATATTTCAACTTCTAGTTCACCATTATTAGAATTAGAAAAGAAAAAAAAAAAAACTAATAGGAGAGAGAGTGAGTGAAGAAAGTGCGGGACGAAGAGGTCCAGTCATATATGAGTTAAGGGAGAGATACTCTCTTGAAACCAAAACATGTTATCTCAATAACACTACCGATGGTATACATGTTGTCATGAATCCAAATAAAACAGTATATGTTCGTTAGATAATTGTCACGTGATGTCACTGGTTACAATAAAAAATCTCTCAAGTTAGATTTCATCTTTTTAGTTTTAAATTATTTAATGGCAAAACAAGATTTCCAAAGTTTGTTGGGTGAGGACAGCGAAAAAAGAGATGGGTGCTACTAGGAGCTCTCAATCCCATACCTAAAGACTAAAGCAAGAAACCCACTGTAACAAACTATAACAAACTGATACCAGAAAGAGAAACATAGCACCTCAGTACTCACATTCAAGTTTGGTAGGGAAAGAATCGACGCGCGTTTTTTGTTTGATAATTGTCAACGAGCTTGAACTAGCAACATGAAAATCTGAGTATTTTGTGTATGGTTTGCCAAAGAGGTTATCCAATTTCAAGGGCTCGAACTTGCTTCTTTTCTGAATGTTCTCTTTGCTTGAATGCGAGTCTTATATTTGCAAGAAGGAATTAAGCTAATTGAACACAACTTGAGGAGCTTGAATAATTTGTGATGATTTTACATTAGTGATGTTGGGCTTTTGAGATTTTTGAGATTTTTTTTGGTTGAATTTGGATTTTCTTCCGTTTTGGGCTTTTGGCATTCATGATTCATGAGTAAAACTTGGGGTAGTTTAGTCAGTTTCACCGCACCTATTAAAGGTTAGAAAGTATATTTAGTTGACCAGGTTAAAAAGTAAATAAATTAAATATAAATATTTTGAAATATCATATGAACTTTTACACTTCTTTTAATTTGTCATATGTACTAAAAATTTTACCAACTTGTCATATCAAAATTTTCAAAATCGTTGATTTGTTACCTCACGCTAACTCAGCTAAGTTTTCCATTCAAAATAATCACGTGCATTGCACATAACTTGTGCTCATGATTATTTCAGACTTTTGACCATTTTTACATTTTTTTTTAATTTGTATACAATAATATATTTACACTATGAGGTGGATGAATAATTTGGCATTAGACATTTGACATCCTTTTCACAAGTTGTCTACTTCTCTTTGGTACAAACCCAAAATTTGGCTAAAGAAAAAAAAACGTCATGTTGGTTTCAAAAACTTTGTACTTAACTATTAAAAAAGTACATTAGCTTACTAACATAGAGTTTAACTAATTGCAAGCTTTGAGAATTCAACGCGGTCCATCGCGTTTTTTAAAAACAGAGTTGAAATGTCCAAAATAATCTCGAAGGGGCATGGTGCGAGTTAACAGATCTAATAACCTTGAAACCAAGTCATGTGCCCTTGCACATTACTTATTTTGGATGAAAAACTTATTGGACTTTTTTTAAGTGACAGATTTCAAAGGATTTTAATGGATTCTACAATTCTATATGGATTTCAACATATTTATATGGATTTCTATGGATTTCTTTCATGGATTTCTTAGGATCTGTTAATTGAATCTTATAACATAAAATGGATCCTTAGGATTTATTATGTGTTCCCCTTTCTCATTTGAATTGTAAATTTTTAAAAGAAAATTAACTAACCAAAACAAAGATAGATGATTTCAATTACATATCTTATAGTCAAAGCTAATACAAGTACATAAAACACATATAAATCAAAATTTAAGAAGATAATAGATGGTTTCAAGATAAACAAGATAATAATGTTGCTTTTAACATGCATTTTGCTCCCTCGGCCTTCATATGGTGCTCCTAAAAATCAAAACACTAGCATTATTGACGACTCATTATCCTCCATTCACATTATTATCATTCTGGACATCTCTCTACGTGTCCAAATCTATGTTATATCTCCATTCAGTAGCAATATTTTGTTGTTGTTCTTGTGTTTGAAAATCTTGGTTAAGATCCCCTTTCGAAACTGACAATGGTTGAGACTAAGAAGATTCATCATCTGGTTCAACAAGAAATTCGTCCGATCTACACTGCTCTTCCACCATTTGCTCCACTTCCATTTCTTCCTCCTCTTCGTCCATTTCCATTTCTTCCTCATCTTCTTTCGATTCCATGCTTGATTGAGACATTATATATAAACTAACCAACCAAATAAACAAAATCATAAAGAAGTTTGTACTTCGTGCAGAAGAACAAGAACAGGAAATAAGATAGAGTGAAAACGAAATGAAGCCAAAATCAAGTGAAAGAAGAGCAAGTACAGAGAAAGCTTGAATCTTAATAAAATTCAAATAGCAGAAAGTTTACTTCGCGGTCTAAGGTTCACACATTCAGTTAATGAATTAGAGGAATATAATTTACCAGTGAAGCTAGTGACAATGGAGAACTAAATACAGATTAAGAACTAAACACAATGAGGATAGTAAGGGAGCAATCGGTGGAGCTCGGGAATTGCTCCACGTCCGATTCAATTCATCTTTATTCCAAAAAATATTGTAATAAATAAAATAATAATTAAAAAAAAAAAAAGCAAAAAAACAAAATAGCAACAAAGAAATAGAGAGCAGACCTTATGGGTTGGTGGGGGAAGTTTGGAGATTGGAATCACATCCAGTCGGCCTGATAAAACAAAATTATAACAACAAAACTAAACACATGAAAGGGAAAGATGGGGGTTTTTTTGAGATTACTGGCAAGACTGAGTACAAATACGTACCGTGCCTATATGTTAAGAACAACTATATATAAACATCATGAAAATAATAAAGAGTCCTTATACAAATTCGGAAGAGAAAAAAAATACCTTGAGGAATGGAGGAAGACTGTTCTTCGTCTGTCTGAGAGAGGAAGAATGTTCCTCTTCTATAACGTGAAAAGAAATCAGAGGGGTTAGAGTTGGATTCTTGATGGCATATAATATTTATACCACACATCCTCAAATCCATCCAAATCTATCATTCATTAAAATCCTAATAAATCTTTGGTATTCTCACTACACCTAGAATTTGGTGCATTTTTTTAAAACGTAATTAACTACTAATGGATTTGGATGTATTCTTTAAAATCCTTTAAAATCCTAATTTGACTACCCTATGATTTCAAACTCCTTTAAAAATCCTTTGTTAAAATATTGATTGACTACATTTGGATTTTAAAATCTATTAAAATCATATCAAATCCTAATTTAACTATACCCCTTAGTATTAAATGACAAAGTAATAATTTTAAAAATTTGATGTGACAAATATCTTAAAATTTTAGTTTATATGATAATAAAAGTGTATAAGTTCTTATGAAATTTAAAAAAAATTAAAAACATAAATGTAAATGGAAAGTATTCTCAATCCAATGCATACATAACAATTCGGATTTCATATCCCGTGACTAATTAGTTACCATAAATCAAGCAAGCATTAACAACTATATAGCACATGTGTTCATAGAGAAACAAAAGAAGCCTGGGCTTGAAACTGACAAAATTGTTAAATATAAATTAACTGCTTGCGACAAAATTATTAGTTTCTTGAAAAGAAACTCCAAACCCGTCATCATCTTCATTTCATTGAATCTGATCGCAAATGTTTGATTGTTCTGTTGAATAAAACGTTTATTTTCATCCGTAGTATCTAAGAATTTGAAGGCTCTCTCTCCCTCCTTAGAGTTTAGAATTAGATACATCGTTTGTATTCAAAAAACAAATCAAAACCGGCCATATTTTCTTGTCCTTGTCTGTTTGACTTTTAGCTTCAACAGAGGATTTTACAACGAGCCTTCAATAATTTTGTTGGGCTTCTTTTTTGGTCTTTTTTGGAAGGCGTGTTGTATTTCTATTTCTATTTAAGATAGAACTTCGTTGCTTAACAGATCAGCAGCTTCTGCTTACGATCAATCACGATTGAACACATGTTAAAGTTTTGATCAGCCAACTCCAGTTCTTCTATTTATATTTGAGTTTCGTTTCTGTTTAATTCAAACAATAATAATAGTAAAAATAGATGGGTTTGTTTTTGTTTCCACCGCCCAAAGTTGCAACCTTTAATCTGCTGCTTGTGCTGACTGTGAGTCCCGTGAGCTTCACGTTTGTCAATGGAGGAATACCGACAACCCTCGAAGGACCCTTTAAGCCTGTCACTGTTCCTCTCGACGACAGCTTTAGAGGTAATGCCGTTGACTTGCCGGACACTGATCCTCGAGTTCGAAGAATCGTCAAGGGTTTCGAGCCTGAACAAATCTCTGTCTCTCTCTCTACAACCCATGACTCTGTCTGGATATCTTGGATTACAGGTCTCTCTCTCTCTCTCTCTCTCTCAAGTTTATGTTCTTTTGCTTTCTTTGCTTGTACTTTCGGTTGGATATGTTGTTTCCAAGTTCTTATGCAGATTGAGAGTTTTTAATCTAACAAATGAGTTTTATATTTGGTTTTTACATTTTAGTGAGATTGTTACGAGGATATGTTAATTTCGTGTCGTTGTCATGTTGGTCAGAGTGAATGTACTTCCACCTATGCATGCGAGTTTGAACACCTCTTTCCGTAGTTTATGTTAGATTATAAGAAGAATACCGTCCGTTCAAGAAAAATAAAATCTTTTAACCGTCTCCTATTTGGGGCATTGATAAATGTTTGGTTGCACAGAAATCATAATTACTGTTAGAATTCAATTGAATGATGCCAGTTTATGCATGGAAATGTTACTTCTTTTGGTCTTTGGATGGGCATGTTTTGGGGTGGACTTGAGCATTTTATTGTTGTAAACCAAAACTATTGAGTTATGTAGTAACGGAAGACTTGGCGGAAAACTAAGTGCATGATGAATTGAAGACTCTCGGTCTATCTCATGATCGAATTTGCAGGGGAATTTCAAATTGGAGACAATATAAAACCGTTGGATCCGAATAATGTTTCAAGTATTGTTACATATGGAAGGTACGGATTCCCTATGGATAACCAATCAACGGGGTATTCCCTTATTTACAATCAGCTGTATCCGTTTGAAGGTCTCCAAAACTACACTTCCGGAATTATACACCATGTTCGTCTCACAGGTACGTATCAGTCTTGAATCCCTTTATGAATAATTTGTATCCTAAAATATGAAATTGTTTCATGATCTGCTCCTTAACATATAGTTGTATCCATTGTTTATCGTTTAACTTTATTCCGTATGAATTAAGATTCATGATTTCGAAATCAAATTAACAAAATCATCAAATGATACGCGTGCATTTATGTTCACGAACGCTCGTCTGAATTTGCTTTTGCTTGGACTTACGGATGTATGATTTTGTATGCAATTCTCTAAATTTTAACGGGTTTGTGCAGGATTGAGACCCAACACTTTGTATCAGTATCAATGTGGAGATCCTAGCATTGCAGATATGAGCAAAGTATCTTATTTCAAGACTATGCCAGTATCCGGTCCCAAGAGTTACCCCAGAAGAATAGCTGTGGTTGGGGACCTTGGCCTTACACACAATACTACATCAACGGTCGATCACTTGTTGGCTAACGGACCTGATCTTATGTTATTGGTTGGGGACGTTAGTTATGCTAACTTGTACCTTACAAATGGAACTGTGTCTGATTGCTACTCTTGCTCATTCTCGCAAACTTTTATTCAAGAAACTTATCAGCCTCGTTGGGATTACTGGGGAAGGTGAGTTTTTCTGTGCTTTATTTTGATGAGGAAGCACCTGGTCATTTTTCGCACAACGTACCTAATTACAAAATTATGGTATGTTTGTTATCAGGTTTATGCAGTCGCTAGTGTCTAAAGTTCCAATGATGGTGGTAGAAGGGAACCATGAGATCGAAGAACAGGCTGGGAATCAAACATTTGCTTCTTATAGTTCGCGATTTGCATTCCCCTCCAACGAGAGTGGATCATCATCTACATTGTTTTATTCATTCAACGCAGGCGGGATACACTTTATAATGCTCGGTGCTTACACAGCCTATCACAAATCAGGTTATTGCATCTGCTTTCTTCAAAAGAAAATTTTCACTTCTTTCGCATGGTTACAAGTTAGGGACATACTAAGATGACTAGGTTTTCTCTCGCAGACGATCAATACAAGTGGTTGGAGAAAGACTTGGCTAAAGTTGACAGAAATGTGACTCCTTGGTTGGTAGCAGCATGGCACCCGCCATGGTACAGCACCTACAAGGCACATTACAGAGAAGAAGAATGTATGAAAGTTGAGATGGAAGACATACTGTATAAGTATGGTGTTGACATCGTCTTCAACGGCCATGTAAGTGTTTAGTTTGAGCAAAGGAACTTGTTTTTGAAGTCCCCAAATACGTTCCGGAATTCTTATTGGTATTAACAGTTTCCATTTTATGTGTTCAATACTTTATCAAGCTGTTGAAAAAATATGAGAGCTACTTCTGACTGATTGGAAACAATTAATAAACAGGTTCACGCCTACGAGAGGTCAAATCGAGTGTATAACTACACATTGGATCCCTGCGGCCCTGTTTACATCACAGTTGGTGATGGTGGTAACCGGGAGAAGATGGCAATTGCGCATGCTGATGAACCCGGAAACTGCCCAGAACCATCTACAACTGCGGATAAGTTTATGGGCGGCTTCTGCGCATTTAATTTCACAAAAGGCCCAGCAGCAGGAAAGTTCTGTTGGGACAAGCAGCCTGAATATAGTGCGTATCGAGAGAGTAGCTTTGGCCATGGGATTCTAGAGGTACTTCCCTTTTCTCTTTGCTATGAAATCACAAACTCTTGACAGTATTACGGATAAATTATTTTCATATTTAAGTCTTTCTTCAACAAATTGCATTCAGTTTTTAGTACTATGAACGTTCACTTTCACATGCATGGAAACTAATATTCCAAATCCACGTTGAGCTGCAAAACTAGAACTTCATTAAACTGTGAAATCGTAATTCTGTGACCGCATCAACTGCCAAGGTCTCGACTCCTGATGAGTGCTGTTTAGAAAAACTCTACTCGAAGCCGACTTGAAAAGGTCTGCATTTGTGTAGAAAAACAGATCCAACCAACGCAATTTGTATAAAATTACGCAGTTACAAGATTAAGAAGTATTTCTGTGCGACTTGCAGGTGAAAAACGAGACTTATGCTTTATGGACTTGGCACCGGAATCAGGACATGTACAGCACCTCTGCAGACGTAATTTACATTGTAAGGCAGCCCCATAGGTGTCCGGTTACAGACAACGGTGCATAAACAATGGCGAGCGGGAAACCGAAGGACGTTATTGAATAATTAACAACAGATCGGTTTATCCCTACATTTTTGTAATACTTCTGCCGATTTCTAGTTGTGAGCCCTCTGTCTTCAACTTGTGGACGACAGGGTTAAATTATCT